>NC_133333.1:215179521-215779521 GCF_042186555.1 Aquarana catesbeiana | reverse complement strand
CAGGAGAAGCAACAGAATGTATTTTGGGGTGTAATTTCACATATTCCCATGGCATGTTTGAGCAATATATCATTTAGTGACAACTTTGTGCAAAAAAAAAAAAAAATTGTCTTTTTCCCGCAACTTGTGTCACAATATAAAATATTCCATGGACTCGACATGCCTCTCAGCAAATAGCTTGGGGTGTCTACTTCCAAAATGGGGTCATTTGGGGGGGTTTTGAACTGTCCTGGCATTTTATGCACAACATTTAGAAGCTTATGTCACACATCACCCACTCTTCTAACCACTTGAAGACAAAGCCCTTTCTGACACTTTTTGTTTACATGAAAAAATTATTTTTTTTTGCAAGAAAATTACTTTGAACCCCCAAACATTATATATTTTTTTAAAGCAAATGCCCTACAGATTAAAATAGTGGGTGTTTCATTTTTTTTTCACACAGTATTTGCGCAGCGATTTTTCAAACGCATTTTTTGGGGAAAAAACACACTTTTTTAAATTTTAATGCACTAAAACACACTATATAGCCCAAATGTTTGATGAAATAAAAAAGATGATCTTAGGCCGAGTACATGGATACCAAACATGACATGCTTTAAAATTGCGCACAAACGTGCAGTGGCAACAAACTACATTTTTAAAAGCCTTTAAACACTTGACCACTGGGCACTTAAACCCCCTTCCTAACCAGACCAATTTTCAGCTTTCGGTGCTCTCACACTTTGAATGACAATTACTCAGTCATACAATACTGTACCCATATGAAATTTTTGTCCTTTTTTTCACACAAATAGAGCTTTCTTTTGGTGGTATTTAATCACCGTTGGGTTTTTTATTTTTTGCGCTATAAAAGAAAAAAGACTGAAAATTTGGTAAAAAAATGAATTTTTTTTTGTTTCTGTTATAAAATTTAGCAAATTAGTAATTTTTCTTTGTAAATGTTGGCCAAAATTTATACTGCTACATATCTTTGGTAAAAATAAGTACAACTTGTGTATATTATTTGGTCTTTGTGAATCTTAGAGAGTCCAAACGCTATGGTGCCAATCTCTGAAAATTGATCACACCTGAAGTACTGACGGCCTATCTAATTTCTTGAGACCCTAACATGCCAGAAAAGTACAAATACCCCCCAAATGACCCCTATTTGGAAAGAAGACATTCCAAGGTATTTAGAAAGATGCATGGTGATTTTTTTTGAAATTGTCATCTTTTCCCACAATTCTTTGCAAAATCAAGATTTTTTTTTTCTTTTTTTTTTCACAAAATTGTCATATTAGAAGGTTATTTCTCACACACAGCATATGCATACCACAAATTACACCCCAAAACACATTCTGCTATTACTCCCGAGTACGGCGATACCACATGTGTGAGACTTTTACACAGTGTGGCCACATACAGAGACCCAACAAGCAGGGGAGCACCTCCAGGCGTTCTGGAGCACCCAGGCCAATTCTTATATTTCTCTCCTACATGTAAAAATAATAATTTATTTGCTAGAAAATTACATAGAACCCCAAAACATTATATATATATATATTTTTTTAGCAAAGACCCTAGAGAATACAATGGCGGTTGTTGCAACTTTTTATCTCGCACGGTATTTGCGCAGCAATTTTTCGAACGCTTTTTTTTTGGAAAAAAAACAGTTTTGTGCTTTAAAAAAAATAAAACAGTAAAGTTAGCCCAATGTTTTTGCATAATGTGAAAGATGAAGTTACGCCGAGTAAATAGATACCTAACATGTCACCCTTCAAAATTTCACACTCTCGTGGAATGGTGCCAAACGTTGCTACTTAAAAATCTCCATAGGTGACGCTTTAAAATTTTTTACTGGTTACATGTTTTGAGTTACAGAGGAGGTCTAGGGCCAAAATTATTGCTCTCGCTCCAACGTTCGCAGTGATACCTCACATGTGTGGTTTGAACACCGTTTTCATATGTGGGCGGGACTTACGTATGTGTTCGCTTCTGCATGCGAGCACACGGACATGGGCACTTTAAAATTTTTTTTTTTTTTTTTATTGTTTATTTTACTTCATTTATTTTAGTTTGACACTTTTCCCCCCCCAAAAACATTTTTGATCACTTTTATTTCTATTACAAGGAATGTAAACATCCTTGTAATAGGAATATGGCATGACAGGTCCTCTTTACAGTGACATATGAGGTCAATAAGACCTCACATCTCACCTCTAGGCTGGGAAGCCTGAAATAAAAAAAAAAAAAAAAAAAAAACGATCTTGGCTTCGATCGTAGCGGTGAGTCGGTAGAAGCACCGGAGGGTGGCGGGAAGGGGGGGCGTCCCCTCTCGCCTCCCGTAAGAACGATCAAGCAGTGTAACAGCCACTATGATCATTCTTATGGTGTAGGAAATCGCCGGCTGAAAAAGCTGATATCTGAATGATGCCTGTAGCTGCACCCATCATTCGGATATCCCTGCTCAAAGTCAAGGACGTCATATGACTGTGGGCGGGAACTGGTTAAAAATTGCGGGGTATTGCAGAGTATTGCGGAGTAGTGCAGGGTATATTGCAGAGTATTGCTGGGCATATTGCAGAGTAGTGCCGTGTATATTGCAGAGTAGTGCCGTGTATATTGCAGAGTAGTGCCGTGTATAATGCAGAGTATTGCGGGGTATAATGCAGAGTATTGCGGGGTATTATGCAGAGTATTGCAGGGTATTATGCAGAGTATTGCAGGGTATTATGCAGAGTATTTCAGGGTATTATGCAGAGTATTTCGGGGTATAATGCAGAGTATTTCAGGGTATTATGCAGAGTATTGCAGGGTATTATGCAGAGTATTATGCAGAGTATTTCGGGGTATTATGCAGAGTATTGCAGGGTATTATGCAGAGTATTGCAGGGTATTATGCAGAGTATTTCGGGGTATTATGCAGAGTATTTCGGGGTATTATGCAGAGTATTGCAGGGTATTATGCAGAGTATTGCAGGGTATTATGCAGAGTATTTCGGGGTATTATGCAGAGTATTTCGGGGTATTATGCAGAGTATTTTGGGGTATTATGCAGAGTATTGCGGGGTATTATGCAGAGTATTTCATGGTATTATGCAGAGTATTATGCAGAGTATTTTGGGGTATTATGCAGAGTATTGCGGGGTATTATGCAGAGTATTATGCAGAGTATTTCGGGGTATTATGCAGAGTATTGCGGGGTATTATGCAGAGTATTGCAGGGTATTATGCAGAGTATTGCGAGGTATATTGCAGGGATGGCTGAGCATGGAGGGATGGATGGATGTGACTGCAATTGTCACTGAGCACCGCTGTGGGCACTACACATGCAGCCCACAGTGGTGCTGCCATCCGATCCCTCCCCCTCTCCCCTCGCACTGTACCGATCGGTACAGAGAGGGGCGGGAGGACCCGGCGGTCACGGAAGTTCTCGGGTGCGCGCCCCAGGGGGCGCGCGAGAGCAGTATTCTGGGAGGACGTCCCACGGACGTCCACCCAGAACTAGCCGACCTCGCTGCAGCCGTTTTTGGGCTATGGCCCGGTCGGCAAGTGGTTAAAAGCCTTTACAGGTTACCACTTTAGATTTACAGAGGAGGTCTACTGCTAAAATTACTGCCCTTGATCTGACCTTCGCGGTGATACCTCACATGCATGGTGCAATTGCTGTTTACATTTGACGCCAGACCGACGCTTGCGTTCGCCTTTACACGAGAGCAGGGGGGGACAGGGGTGCTTTTTTTTTTTTCTTTATTATTTTTTTGCTTTTTCTTATTTTTAAACTGTTCCTTTCATTTTTATTTTTTTTAATCATTTTATTGTTATCTCAGGGAATGTAAATATCCCCTATGATAGCAATAGGTAGTGACAGGTACTCTTTTTTGAAAAAATTGGGGTCTATTAGAGCCATGTCTATTTAAGTCATGAAATGCTCGTAGCTTCCGGTTTCTTAGGCCATTGAGATGTTTGGAGCCATTCTGGTCTCTGATCAGCTCTATGATCAGCTGGCTGAATCACCGGCTGCATTTTCAGGTTCCCTGTTGGGACAGGAGAGCCAGAGAAAAACATGGAAGACGGTGGGGGGGGGGGGCATTCCCTCCCACTGCTTGTAAAAGCAGTCTAGAGGCTAATTAGCCGCTAGGATTGCTTTTACATTAAAGCCGACCGCTGGCTGAAAAGAATGATACCAAGATGATACCTAAACCTGCTGGTCCTTGTTGGGCATATATTGTAAACTTTTTTTTCATGCAGCCTGTGGGCTGAACGAAAAAAAGATATTGATCGGTGGGTATGCCCACCATTAGAATACCTCCCTTCATCCATCCACTTCTAATGATGGGCATACATGCACCGTTTATATATGCCGAAGCATGGGGGCATCCTCCCACAAAGGCAGGAGCAAATCACTCCTCCACCCACTGCTGCCCCCACGCTTCGGCATATATGCTGAAGTATGTAACTGTGGTGGTGAAATCACCTCCGACAGCGCTGGAGTCACGGCTTTATGTATCGTGGGAGGAAACGCTGTTGCTGTCAAGATAAATAAATCCGCGCTGCAACTGAATGGCGTACCTGCTAAGCAAATGATGGTTAACAAAAAAACAAAGTAACATTACAGTATAACAGTAATACTTACCATACCTGCAAATATGCTGTCAAGATAAATAAATCCGCGCTGCAGCTGAATGGCGTACCTGAAAACAAAAAAATGGTTAAAACACAGTAAACTATAAAAAAAATGACATACCTGAAAAGCAAACATGATAAAACATAACAACAATAAAACATTACAGAATAGAATACAGTAAAAAAGAGCAGAACAATAGAGAGAAAATAGAGAGAGAGAGAACAATAAAACGACAACTATTTTTGTTTTTTTTATTTTATTTTTTTTTTGTTGTATACATTTTTTTTTTTTTTTACATTTTTTTTTATAACTGTAACTTTTAAAACTGTAACGGTTCCAGGTTTGGGTCTCTCAAAATGCGATGGCATCTTGGGAGACCCTGTGAAAGTGTGTCCTAGTCTGTGCAATGCTGTACCCTACGTTAAAACTCAACTAGTGTATGGTAACGCTCAAAACATTCACCAATGCAAAGACCAGGATTGCCAGGACAGGAGGGACAATAATACCGGGTGTCACGCCTATATCCGCGCTTTCTGCAGACACGACATTTTCTTTGGGGGGCTCGTTGGGTAGGGGTACTCGGGAGGACTTAAGGAAAATGCCTCCCATGCAGCCAGCTTACTGCATCTGGTTGGGGAAGGTGAGGTGGAGCACCGTCTGGATACAGAAGGGCTCTGACAACCTCTTCCTGGAATTTAAGGAAGGATCCAGTCTGTCCTGAAGCTCTGTATAGCACATGAGCGTTCAGCAAAGCCAATTGAAATAAGTATACAGACACTTTTTTGTACCAGCGTCTGGCCTTACGGGCAACTAGGTACGGCGCCAACAACTGGTCGTTGAGGTCCACCCCTCCCATATTTTGGTTATATTCGTGGACACAGAGGGGTTTCTCCACAACACCAGTCGCCATAGTAATTTGGACCGTCGTGTCTGCATGAAGGGAGGTAAGAACGAAAACATTCTTATTGTCCCTCCACTTCATAGCGAGCAAATTATTACACTGCAAGCAGGCTCTCTCCCCCAGCCTAAGATGGGAATCTACAAGCCGCTGGGGAAAGCCTCGGCGATTAGGTCGCACGGTGCCACATGCTCCAATTTGATGAGCAAAAAGGTGACTAAAAAGTGGCACGCTCGTGTAATAATTGTCCACATATAAATGGTACCCCTTTCCGAATAAGGGTGACACCAAGTCCCACACTATCTCGCCAGCGCTTCCTATGTAGTCAGGGCAGTTTATCGGCTCTACGTGACTATCTTTGCCCTCGTAAACCATAAATCTACATGTATAACCTGTGGCCCTGTCACAGAGCTTATACATCTTGACCCCGTATCTGGCACGCTTGCTGGGAAGGTACTGTTTGAATGACAAGCAGCCAGAAAATTTAATCAGGGACTCATCAACGCAGACAACTTGATGGGGAGTAAACAAGTCTGCAAAACGCTGGTTAAAGTGGTTTACGAGGGGCCGAATTATGTAGAGCCAATCGTATTCAGGGTCTCCACGAGGACAACAGAGTTCATTGTCATTGAAGTGCATGAACCGCAAAATCTGCTCGTATCGTGCCCTGGCCATGGAAGCAGAGAACACAGGCATATGGTAAATTGGGTCAGTGGACCAATATGACCGCAACTCACTCTTTTTATTTATGCCCATGTTGAGGGAAAGGCCCAGAAAGATCTTAAATTCGGAGACCGTAATTGGTCTCCAATCTCTGGCAAGGGAGGACTGGGGATTAGCAGCGATGGTCCACAATAGATCTATAGAGATCTTCGGTGAAAAACAGTGAATAAAAATCCAGTGGCGTAAAATCAACTGTTTCCACCTGAATTCCGGGTTGGCCAGTGAATGGGGGAAGTACGGGTGCTGCAGAAGTGGTGGGTTCCCAATTCGGATTGGCGAATGCAGCAGGAAGGGCACTATGGGCACGACGGGCCTGTGTTCGTCTTCTTGGTGGCAGCGGGACACTACTAGTGCTTGCCACCTCACCAGCTTGAACTGCACTTATGGGACTCGCCATGTCACCACGTGATACTGCAGTGCTGGATGTACGACCAGGGTCTACTAGGCCGCTGGTGCTTGCCAGTTCACCAGAAGGAATAGCGGCGCTAGTACTTCTCTGCTCCATACGAGGGACCTGCGGTTCTTGCACTTCAAGGACAGAAGAAGAAGTTCGGGGTCTGGTATGCCTGACCTTAGCAGGGACCACAACTCCGTCGTCAGCGCTATCTGTCATGGAGCCGCTGTCCTCTACAGGATCGTATTCTGAGCCTGAATCTGACAGACGAGTGACTTCCTCTTCACTATCTGTCATGCTCAGAAACGTGTAGGCCTCTTCACTAGTGTACCTTCGATTTGCCATTTTGGGCTCTAAATTTAGGGGTACACTAGTGAGACTCACAGGCAAAAAAGCTCCTGACTGTCAGCGACTGTATCAAAACGCTACCAAAAAACTGTTAGCGATCGCAGGGATCAGGCCTGACTCTGCTAACGCTGCAGTTATGTGTGCTTAGTGTTTTGTAAGTGTCAGTGATTGATCGATACTGCACTTGGGTGGGCTGGGCTGGGCCGAGGGGCAAAACGCAGGTGCTAGCAGGTATCTGGGCTGATCCCGCTACCACTGCATTTTTGAGGACCCTAAACTGCTGGGGATGCTAGTATAGATCTGATCAGATATTGATCCGTTCAGATACTATACCACTAAGGGAGGTGTATGCTGCGTGCGTGGGTTTTAGCGGTACTGGCGCTAACCTGACGCTGCCTGGGGCGACGCAGACCTTATCTGACCCTAAAAACGTAACTTATATCACCGCCGGGCGATCAGGGGGTTAAACCTTTATAAGATAATAAACGGCGGGTGCCCTAAAACTATATTAAACTATAAAAAACAAACTAACTAACCAGCGTCACCCGTAACAATTATATGGTGATCACTGGTGAAAGGGTTAACTAGGGGGCAATCAGGGGGTTAAAACCTTTAGTAGGTAGTATATGGGGGTCCCTGTCGCTATAAAACACTGACGGCGAACCTATATACTTACCTCCCTAACTAGCGTCACCTGTGTCACTAATACAGCGATCAGAAAAATGATCACTTAGTGACACTGGCGACGGGGGGTGATCATGGGGTTAAAACTTTGTTAGGGGGGTACCCTAGACCTAAAGGGGGCTAACCCTAACTGCCCTAACACTTATAAGTGTCACAAACTGACACCAATGCAATTTTGGTGTCAGTGTGACAGGGGGTACAGGGGGGTGATCAGGGGGTGACTGGGGGGTGATGGGGGGGTGACAAGTGTGCCTGCGTGTTCTACTGTTAGTGTAGTGTTGGTGCAAACTTACTTGGATGTCTTCTCTCCTTGGCGCCGGAACGAAAAGACCGGCTCGAGGAGAGATGACATCACCTCCGCTTCTGTTTACATTACAGAAGCCGAGGAAGCATCTCATTCGCCAGGAGCGATCGCGAGGGGGGAGCCACGAATGAGTGGCCTCCCCCTCACCTTTGATCGCCCCTGACCTGAATCCGACCTCCGCAGGCACCGGGGGGGGTCCGATCGGACCCCCCACCCGCGGGCAGGCAAGGACGTACCTGTAAGTCCTTTTGCTTGCCCGTGCCATTCTGCCGACGTACATTGTCGTGCGGCGGTCAGCAACTGGTTAAATGTTACAAAGAATTTAACAGAATATGTAAAAAGGAAATCAAGGATGCAAAAATTCAATACGAACGACAGATTGCAAAAGATAGTAGGACAAGCCCCAAAAAATTCTTCAAACATATTAATAGTAAAAAGGTCAGGTCTGAGCATGTAGGCCCTTTACAAAATAATCTAGAGTGGGTGACCGGGGACAAAGAGAGGCAAATTTATTAAATACTTTCTTCAGCTCTGTGTATACAAAAGAGCATGGGGAAGCTCATGTCCATAATGGGGGTGACACAGCCCCGAATGATCCACAATGGCTCAAAAGTGATATGGTCCAGAAATATTTAGACAGAATAAAGGTGGATAAAGCACCTGGACCTGATGGCATCCACCCACGGATCCTAAAAGAATTGAGCTCTGTAATTTCAAAGCCATTGTATCTAATTTTTAGGGACTCATTAATGACGGGAATAGTACCACTGGATTGGCGCAGGACGAACGTGGTGCCTATATTTAATAAGGGATCAAAGTCTTTACCAAGTAACTATAGACCTGTTAGTTTAACTTCTATAGTTGGGAAGATACTGGAGCATTTAATAAAAGACCACATAGACAAGTTCTTGCTGGAAAAAAAATATTTTAAGCAATGGACAGCATGGATTCATGAAAGACAGAAGTTGTCAGACAAACCTGATTTCTTTTAATGAAGAGGTAAGTAAAACCTTGGACAGAGGGGTGGCTGTGGACGTGGTATACTTGGATTTACTTGGATTTTGCAAAAGCCTTCGACACAGTTCCCCACACGCGGCTCATGTGCAAGGTAAAGTCTACAGGCTTGATAATATCAGTTTGTAAATGGATAGAAAACTGGCTAAAAGACAGAATTCAGACAGTAGTGGTTAATGATTCTTACTCTGAATGGTCTAAGGTTATCAGTGGTGTACCCCAAGGTTCAGTGCTGGGACCCTTACTTTTTAGTATCTTTATAAATGATATTGGGTCTGGCATCAAAAGTAACAATTCTGTCTTTGCACATAACACCAAGCTATGCAGTAGAATAACATCCTTACAGGATGTCTCCAATTTACAAGCCGACCTCAATGCACTGTCTAATTGGGCGACTTTGTGGCAGATGAGGTTTAATGTTGAGAAATGTAAAGTTATGCACTTGGGGGGCTAAGAATGTGAATGCACCATACACACTAGGGGGAGTACAACTGGGGGAATCTGTGGTGGAGAAGGATGTGGGGGTTTTGGTAGATCATAAGCTCAATAATAGCATGCAATGCCAAGCTGCGGTTTCCAAAGCGAGCAAAGTCCTTTCTTGTATTAAGAGAGGTATGGGCTCCAGAGAGAGAGATATAATTTTGCCCCTGATCAAATCATTAGTAAGACCTCATCTGGAATATGCAGTTCAGTTTTGGGCACCAGTTCTCAAAAAAGGATATCGGGGAACTGGAGAAAGTGTAGAGAAGGGCAACCAAACTGATAAGAGGCATGGAGGAGCTCAGCTATGAGGAAAGATTAGAGGAACTGAATTTATTCACTCTGGAGAAGAGGAGAATAAGGGGGGATATGATCAACATGTTCAAATATATAAGGGGTCCATATAGTGAACTTGGTGTTGTTATTCTCTTTACGGTCAACCCAGAGGACACGGGGGCACTCTTTACGTCTAGAGGAAAAGAGATTTCATCTCCAAATACGCAAAGGTTTCTTCACAGTAAGAGCTGTGAAAATGTGGAATAGACTCCCTCCAGAGGTGGTTCTGGCCAGCTCAGTAGATTGCTTTAAGAAAGGCCTGGATACTTTCCTAAATGTACATAATATAACTGGGTACTAACATTTGTAGGTGAAGTTGATCCAGGGAAAATCCGATTGCCTCTTGGGGGATCAGGAAGGAATTTTTCCCCTGCTGTAGCAAATTGGAGCATGCTCTGCTGGGGTTTTTTGCCTTCCTCTGGATCAACTGAGGGTATAAAATTGGGTATATTGGATCGTAACGCATGTTATGTGCATTATCATGTGTTGCAGTAAGCATGCACATAATACTTCAACGTGGGATTGTAAATCTGACCTAAATCAAACTTTTTTGGTGCAGCGTTTTGTCATAATTTGTTACACACGGATTACTGCAATACATTTTGAATGGCACTCCAGTGCAAGGCAAAACAGCTCCAACGAACATGCATTGCAACGCACCACAACATATGGTCATGGATGACAAAAATAGCACATAGCATAGCCGTAACATAATGTCTGTTAATGCACAAAAAAGGGTGTTCATGCAATACGTTGAACAGGAAAAATGTGAACCCAACCTAAATCTGCCCAAATTCAGCTTAAACCATTTGACCAATAAAGGGTTTTACTGAGTGACTTTAACTAGTAATTGTGCGGTCATGCAATGCTGTACCCAAATTAAATTTATTTTTATTTTTTTTTTCACACAAATAGAGCTCTCTTTTAGTAACATTTGATCACCACTGAGTTTTTTCTTTTTTTTATTTAAATAATAAAAAAAAAAAGGTGGAAACGTATCTAATAAAAAAAATATAATTTCTTCATAAATTTAGGCCAAAATGTATCCTACTACATGTCTTTGGTATAAAAAAAAAAAAAAATCCCAATAGGTGTATGTTGATTGGTTTGTGTAAAAGTTATAGCGTCTACAAAATATGATGTATATATACTAAATTTTTTATTTATTTATTTTTATACTAGTAATGGCGGTGATCAGCAGCTTATAGTGGGACTGCGAGAGTGTGGCGGCAAATCTGACACTAACTGACGCTGGCTGGGAGATACACTAATTGACAATGAAATCACCAGTGACACTAAATGAAATCAGTGAAGCCAGTGCTGCACCAATCTCCAACAACAAAAAAATAACTAATATGTAAAATATCAAACACACTAATTAATAGTCCATAATACACACAACTTCACACCAAATAAAAAAAGTGACGCCCTCAGGTTCTTGAATCTTCCAATGCACCTTTTGTGTAATCCCACTAAACCACCACCACAAGCCACCCACCTCATGGATTTGACCTACTCCTCATTGGATCAAAATGCGCCTGTCCCTTTAAGGAAAATCAGTTGCTTTGCTCAATGGATGTCGCCCTATATAATCACCAATTCCCAGTGGCCAGTACCTAGAATATAATTTGAAGCCTGACATTGCACCTGCTGATCCCAGGTACAATGCACTGCAGACGCCTAATGCCGTGTACACACGACCGGACTTTCAGGCAGAAAAGGTCCGACGGAACGAATCCGTCGGACATTCGGATCGTGTGTGGGCTTCATTGGACCTTTTCTGTCAAAAAATCTGATGGACCTTAGAAATGGAACATGTTTCAAATCTTTCCGACGGACTTGATTCCTATCGAAAACACCGTTCGTCTGTATGCTAGTCCGACGGACCAAAAATGACGCAAGGGCAGCTATTGGCTACTGGCTATTGAACTTCCTTTTCTAGTCCGGTCGTACATCATCACGTTCAAAGCGATCGGACTTTCGTGGGATCGTATGTAGGCAAGTCCGTTTAGTCGGAACTCCGTTGAAAAGTCCTTCGGAGTTCAGTCGGACGAGAAGTCCGCTCGTGTGTACGCGGCATAAGGAAAAAAAAAAAAGATAAATGCCCATTTTTTTAAACTGCATTTATTATTTTAGGTGAACTTAGGCTTTAAGTAAATATAACAGAAAACAAGGGTAGAGAAAATAAAGATCAGTTTAAAATCTCAAGTTGATCCTTGCAGTTAAAGTGCACCTAAAATAACAATGTTTTGTTAGCACATCCACTGTCCTAAAAATACAGGAAGTGTATTAAAGTTACTGTATGTCATTTATGTATTAATGGGCTCAGCTTTTAAAAAAGTGCTCCTTCATAGAATTACATTTTTAGCTCCTTTGGTAAGTGCAGAGGAATGTAAAAAGTGAAGACATGTTATGTTATAGGAAACATCTAGAAATGATAATGGTGACTTAGCAGTACCCTGAAAAAAAGTACCTTTTGTCATTAATTCCGTCTAAAAACTGTCACAGTTACATAGTTACATAGTTACATAGTAGGCGAGGTTGAAAAAAGACACAAGTCCATCAAGTCCAACCTATGTGTGATTATGTGTCAGTATTACATTGTATATCCCTGTATGTTGCGTTCATTTAGGTGCTTATCTAATAGTTTCTTGAAACTATCAATGCTCCCCACTGAGACCGCCGCCTGTGGAAGGGAATTCCACATCCTTGCTGCTCTTACAGTAAAGAACCCTCTACGTAGTTTAAGGTTAAACCTCTTTTCTTCTCATTTTAATGAGTGGCCACGAGTCTTGTTAAACTCTCTTCTGCGAAAAAGTTTTATTTCTATTGTAGGGTCACCAGTACGGTATTTGTATATTGAAATCATATCCCCTCTCAAGCGTCTCTACTCCAGAGAGAATAAGTTCAGTGCTTGCAACCTTTCCTCATAACTAAGATCCTCCAGACCCTTTATTAGCTTTGTTGCCCTTCTTTGTACTCGCTCCATTTCCAGTACATCCTTCCAGAACCGAACAGCATACTCTAGGTGCGGCCGGACCAGAGTCTTGTAGAGTGGGAGAATTATCGTTTTATCTCTGGAGTTGATCCCCTTTTTAATGCATGCCAATATTCTGTTTGCTTTGTTAGCAGCAGATTGGCATTGCATGCCATTGCTGAGCCTATCATCTACTAGGACCCCCAGGTCCTTTTCCATCCTAGATTCCCCCAGAGGTTCTTCCCCCAGTGTATAGATTGCATTCATATTTTTGCCACCCAAATGCATTATTTTACATTGAACCTCATCTGCCATGTAGTTGCCCACCCCATTAATTTGTTCAGATCTTTTTGCAAGGTTTCCACATCCTGCGGAGAAGTTATTGCCCTGCTTAGCTTAGTATCGTCTGCAAATACAGAGATTGAACCGTTTATCCCATCCTCCAGGTCGTTTATGAACAAATTAAATAGGATTGGTCCCAGAACAGAACCCTGGGGAACCCCACTACCCACCCCTGACCATTCCGAGTACTCCCCATTTATCACCACCCTCTGAACTCGCCCTTGTAGCCAGTTTTCAATCCATGTACTCACCCTATGGTCCATGCCAACGGACCTTATTTTGTACAGTAAACGTTTATGGGGAACTGTGTCAAATGCTTTTGCAAAATCCAGATACGCCACGTCTACGGGCCTTCCTTTATCTAGATGGCAACTCACCTCCTCATAGAAGGTTAGTAGATTGGTTTGGCAAGAACGATTCTTCATGAATCCATGCTGATTACTGCTAATGATACCGTTCTCATTACTAAAATCTTGTATATAGTCCCTTATCATCCCCTCCAAGAGTTTACATACTATTGATGTTAGGCTAACTGGTCTGTAATTCCCAGGGATGTATTTTGGGCCCTTTTTAAATATTGGTGCTACATTGGCTTTTTTCCAATCAGCTGGTACCATTCCAGTCAGTAGACTGTCTATAAAAATTAGGAACAACGGTCTCGCAATCACTTGACTGAGTTCCCTAAGTACCCTCGGATGCAAGCCATCTGGTCCCGGTGATTTATTAATGTTAAGTTTCTCAAGTCTAATTTTAATTCTGTCCTCTGTTAACCATGGAGGTGCTTCCTGTGTTGTGTCATGAGGATAAACACTGCAGTTTTGGTTACTGAAGCCCCCCGATTCACTTGTGAAGACTGAGGAGAAGAATAAATTCAATACCTTCTCAATTCCATCTCCCCATCCTTTGTAACCAGATGTCCTTCCTCATTCTTTATGGGGCCAATATGGTCAGTCCTCCCTTTTTTATTGTTTACATACTTAAAGAATTTCTTGGGATTTTTTTTGCTCTCCTCCGCTATGTGTCTTTCATGTTCTATCTTAGCTGTCCTAATTGCACCCTTACATTTCTTGTTGCATTCTTTATAAAGTCTGAATGCTGAGGATGATCCCTCAACCTTGTATTTTTTGAAGGCCTTCTCCTTTGCTTTAGTATGCATTTTTACATTGGAGTTAAGCCATCCAGGACTTTTGTTCGCCCTTTTAAATTTATTACCCAATGGGATACATTGGCTAATGCCCTTATTTAATATACTCTTAAAGCAAACCCATCTCTCCTCCGTATTCTTTGTTGCTAATATTTTATCCCAGTTTATGCCTTTTAGCAAGGTTTGTAGTTTAGGGAAGTTGGCTCTTTTGAAATTCAGTGTCTTTGTATTCCCTTTATGTTTCCTATTTGTGTGATTTATACTGAAACGATTTGACCTGTGATCGCTGTTACCTAAATTGCCCCGTATTTCCACATCCGTGATCAGGTCTGTATTGTTGGTAATCAGTAGATCCAGTAATGTTTTATTTCTAGTTGGTGCGTCTACCATCTGACCCATAAAATTGTCCTGCAAGACATTAAGGAACTGGCGAGCCTTAAATGAATGCGCGGTTCCCTCCGCCCAGTCTATGTCTGGATAATTAAAATCCCCCATTATGATAACACTTCCCATCCTTGCTGCTAATCCAAATTGTGATAGGAGATCTGTCTCCACTTCCTCCCTCAGGTTAGGGGGCCTATAGCATACTCCCAGTATTATTTTCCCCTTAGCTTCATCCCTTTGGAGCTCTACCCATAAGGATTCCACCTACTCCCTAGCTCCCTCAGTGATGTCATCTCTCACATTCACTTGTACATTATTCTTGATATATTGGCATACCCCTCCCCCCTATTTACCCTCTCTATCCTTGCGGTAAAGGGTATACCCTTGAATGTTTGCCAGCCAATCATGAGAGCTGTTGAACCAGGTCTCTGAAATTCCCACAAAATCCAAATCCTCCTCGTACAACAGTATCTCTAGTTCACCCATCTTGTCTGCCATGCTCCTGGCATTGGTGAACATGCCACATAGTTTAGACCGGTCGCATATTGTCCTCGTATTGGGTGTTTCGAGATTGCAACTAGGACTTGCTACTATACTTATCTTGTGTGCACTTCCTGTGCTTAGGCACTCCTGTTCTGCATCTACATAGCTATATATCTCTAGTGTGCGATCATCTAAGTCATCTACTGCCTCTGACCGCCAGTCTCACCACATTTGGAGTGAGATTTGGTGATATCACTACTGCTTGCTGGAGAGGAAGCTATACCTGAGGCAAGAATCCCCCTGCATCTGCTTCATTTACTCTGTTGGCCTGTGCTTCCTCCATCCAACTGGTCATCAGATCACAAGTCATCAGGGGGGGCAACTATGACACAGGGGAGCAAAACCCTGCCTCTACCAAAATGACTGCCTTCATACAGAGACACAGTACAAGGCATAAATAGTCAGTAATAGGGAGAGGATCAGCTGCAAAGAGATCACAGGCAATACCGGTGACAGTCCTTTTGTTCTTTACAGTACTTGCCTTCTTTTGGACACTGCTATAGTTCAGTTCCTTTGTATCTCCTAATCATTTAATACAAGTGAACCAAAGTCCCCTTCACCAAAAAAAAAGAAAAGAAATAAGAATCATGTTACAGTAAAAACAGGATGTTTAATTACATTAACAATATTTTCTTCCTTGAGAACAAACCTACTGCACGTTGGTGACTTTGCAATTGTTGCTGTTCGCCTATTTACAGTATTACAATAGGAGGAAATGGTGAGTGAACATCCACTAAACAGATGATTTCACAATTCCCTGATTGTGGATTGTTATATTTTCTCAAACATGTTTCTCTGCCAGAAATAATTATACCAGTAAGTGAGGAGAAAGGCCAACACCTAGAACTCCATATAAGGCTACATGCACAGGGGTGGTTTTTGGGTGACTAGGAGTCACAGGCGCAGTATCCAACCCCGCTGCCAGCAGCTTGTCAAAATTTGACATGAAATACGTGGCAGCTAGACGCTGTACCTAATAGTACTCATGTTTATGCATTTGTTTAAGGAAGTATACCCGGAATGCAGGATTCTGGTGCTCTGGGCATACATCTCCAAATGCACATGGGTCTAAGTGCAAGCACCGCTTGGTACAGCCTCCAGCTCTCAAGTACTTCAGTCGGTTATAAATTTTGCAGCAGGCTGGACGCTGCACTAAAAATGCCAGGATTTGGCGCACATGAGCCAAACCGTCAAGGTGCATGAAGACCTAGGGTCATGAAGTCACGAGAATTAAATGCACAGCAATTCACCATATTTTACTCAAATCTTTTTTTTTATTTTTATTTTTCATATTTTTCTTAAATCTGCCTATCTTTTTTACCAGTTAACAAAAAATTAAGAGCCTATTACATTTTTGTGATGTGTTAATGCACATTGTGTTAAGGCAGCCCATTGAGCATAATGGATTATGCAATGCACTGCAACACATTGCTACGTTGCCTCAGTGCCTTGGGGTGCCATTCAAAAGTAATAATAATGTAATAGTGTAAATGAACCATTACACGTAAATTGGTGATGAAGTACTAAATCTTGGGTGGCTAATTAGCCCAGCATACACTACTGTGGAAAAGTGCTGTAAATGAAGAATGCTTTCAGAAATAGAGGTGTTAATAGTTTATTTTTATCAATTAAAGCGGTTTTAAACTGCGGATGTTAAAGAAAAAAAAGAAAAAAGAAAAACCTGCAAGGCAATGGCATAATGTGCTAGTATGCATCGCATTCTAGCACATTATGAAATACTCACCTTGGAATGAAGCCCCCCAGTGCTGTAAAAGTCACCGCTGAGAGGGCTGACATGTTCCCCCTGTCTTTCTTCCGGGTTCGCGAGCTCCAGCCCTGTGATTGGCTGGAGCTGCGATGACATCACTCAGTTCCGGCACAAAGCTCTGAAGTTCTGGCAACGTCTGCCAGACCCTCAGAGTGGATGAGATATTTATTTTACCTACAGCTAAGTCTTAACCACTTAAGCCCCGGAAAGGATTTACCCCCTTCCTGACCAGAGCACTTTTTGCTATTCGCACTGCGTCTCTTTAACTGACAATTATGCGGTCGTGCGACAATGTACCCAAAAAAAATTGATGTCGTTTTTTTTCCCACAAATAGAGCTTTCTTTTGGTGGTATTTGATCGCCTCTGCGTTTTTTATTTTTTGCACTATAAACAAAAAAAGAGCGACAATTTTGAAAAAAAAGCTATATTTTTTACTTTTTACTATAATAAATATCCCACAAAAATATATAAAAAAAACAATTTTTTCCTCAGTTTAGGCCAATATGTATTCTTCTACATATTTTTGGTAAAAAAAAATCGCAATAAGCGTATATTGATTGGTTTGCGCAAAATTTATAATGTCTACAAAATAGGAGATAGATTTATGGTATTTTTATTATTACTTTTTTTCTTTTTTTTTTTTTTTTTTTTTTAGTATTGGCGGCGATCTGCGATTTTTATCGGGACTGCGACATTATGGCGGACAGATCGGACACTTTTGACACTATTTTGGGACCATTGTCATTTATACAGTGATCAGAGCTATAAAAATGCATTGATTACTGTGTAAATGACACTGGCAGTGAAGGGGTTAACCACTAGGGGGTGATGAAGGGGTTAAGTGTGTCCCAGGGACTGGGGGGAGGGGCTACAACACACATGACAGCGATCACTGCTCTCGATAGCAGAGAGCAGTGATCTCTGTCCTGTCACTAGGCAGAACGGGGAATGATTTGTTTACAAAAGCATCTCCCCATTCTACTTTTCTGTGACATGATCGCGGGCACCCAGCGGACATCGAAACTGCGGAACCCCCGGTCACAGTCAGAGAAGCTGATCAGAGTTGATGGGAAGATGAATGGAGCCAAATACAGGGCAATCTTAGAAGTAAACCTGTTATGCCCTGTACACACGGTTGGACTTTCCGACGGAAAATGTGCGATTGGAGCTTGTCGGAAATTCCGACAGTGTGTAGGCTCCATCAGACTTTTTCCATCTGACTTTCCAATACACAAAGTTTGAGAGCTGGATCTAAAATTTTCCGACCACAACATCCGTTTGCGTAAAATCCGATCGTGTGTAGACAATTCCGACACACAAAGTGCCACGCATGCTCAGTCAGACTCAAGCAGGAGAGCAGCACTGGCTATTGAACTTCATTTTTGGAATTTCCGACCAACTTTGTGTGACAAGACAAATTTGAGCCAACATCCGTCAGAAAAAATCCAATGGATTTTGTTGTCGGAATGTCCGATCATGTGTACAGGGCATTAGAGTCTGCAAAAGACTTGAGACAAGGGCGGAGGTTCACTTTCCAGCAGGACAAAGACCATAAACAAACAGCCTGAGCTACAATGGAATAGTTTAGATCAAAGCATATTTATGTGTTAGAATGGCCCAGTTAAAGTCCAGACCTAAATCTAATTGAGAATCTGTGGCAAGACTTGTAAATTGCTGTTCGCTGACGCTCTCCATCCAATCTGACAGAGTTTGAGCTATTTTGCAAAGAAGAATGGGCAAAGATTTCACTCTAGACTTGCAAAGCAGGTTCAGACATCCACAAAAAGACTCACAGCTGTAATTGCAGCAAAAGGTGGTTCTGCAAAGTAATGACTCCAGGGGAGCTGAATACAAATGCACACCACACTTTTCACAAATTTATTTGTAAAAAAAATGTAAAACCATTTATCATTTCCTTCCACTTCACAATTATATGCCACTTTGTTTTGGTCTATCACATAAAATCACAAAAATATACACTGGTTCTTCTCCTGCCCTTTCCCCTTCCCCCTACTACCCCTTCATCCTTTTTATTTTTTCATTTTTTTTTTGTTGTTTATTATTATTATCATTCATTGATTCATTTTTATCTTCAGATACCTACCTGCACCTCTCCTGAGTAAGCGAGAATTATCTTGCGAAACACGTAGAGATCATTTGCGCAGCAGCTCTAGATCGATTGGGGTATCTGTATGGTGCTTTCAGGTACCGCATATCTAATTTTTTCATAT
Organism: Aquarana catesbeiana; assembly: GCF_042186555.1. Lineage (NCBI taxonomy): Eukaryota > Metazoa > Chordata > Amphibia > Anura > Ranidae > Aquarana > Aquarana catesbeiana. The sequence goes on along the minus strand of NC_133333.1, from coordinate 215,760,341 downwards.
GAACTCTATGCAGCACCATTCATGTTCATCATTTATGTCTTCTTTATTATTGTGGTACATATGTTTTTAAATGTATGATAACAAAAAAAATTCATATTTTTACATTTACTGTCTGAGGTGTGACTCTTTAAAAGTCCTGTGGGCAAAATGTTTTTTTCTGTGTTGTATTTACAAACACAGCCACTCCTCACTGCTTCTTACATGAAGAAATGATAAAGTACCAAAGTACCAAACGATCAGTTGATGTTTCCCAAAGCTGCCAGTTAGGCTCAAAAGCAGCCTTGGAAGTTTGAATGTGTTTGATAATACAAGATGTTGACGAGCACTAATTCAGAAGTACATTCCCAGTGACCCTGTGAGGTGTAATTTAGATTCTTACTGAAGTGAACTACAGGGAATTCAGTGTGAAGTAGATTAAATGGACATTCTGCCTAACAAAGTTGCAATATTTGCATGGGTTGGTCTTGTTCTCTGGAATTACTATTTCAACATATATTTGCGGATTGTAAGGAACGTCAGCTAGGGTTGCACCAATACCAGTTTTTTACTGGCAAGTACAAGTACTTTTATCCTCGGTCAAGTACTCGCCAATACCAAGTACCGATACCCTTGGGGTGCGATTTGAACCCTTACAAAAGGAATGGTCTCAAACCGCACTACAAAGAACCGCATGCAATTTGAACAGGAATGTGGTGCGATTTCTGTCCGAATGGGATGTTTCCTGCACCTCTCCTGTGTGAACCCAGAGAAATTGCATGCAATTCAGATGGGAGTTGTACTGCATTCCTGTTCAAATCGCATGTGATTCTTTGCAGTGCAGTTTGAGCCCATTAATTTTGTATGGGCTCAAATCACACTGCAAAGGTATCGGTTTCAGGTATCAGAACAGTATGAGTACTTTTACCAATGCTACGTATCGTCACCAATACCGGTATCGGTGCAACCCTAATGTCAGCTAGAATTGTAACCAGTGATGTGGTGATTGATGAGAACCTTCTGTTCTCATCATTCAGATGTTTCAGAACTGAATGGAAAGGCCAATGAAGTGTATGGTGTTTCCCTCCATCATTTGTGTCTCCAGATCTGAGGTGACAGAGCACACACTGCAGAGCCCACCAGTCCCCGCACACACCTGACCATCGCTGACCTCATGCAGTAAACTCCACAGACCTCACTCATTGCCATTTAATGCACACGCTGCTTTTATGATGTGTTCTGTTGCTTTGGGTGTATTGGGAGCAATATGGGTCATTGCTCTGAAGAGTGTCACCAGCTCCCAGAAGCCTTTGCAGACTGAAATGTTGCAGTGGTTCTGGGTAGACCAGACCTCCATGCAGGAGTTGAGAAAAGGCTGTGAATGAATGTAGTGGAATATGAACTCAGAAATGCGGTGTGTCGGGGGGAGATGAGGTTTGCTGGGCTCAGTGTAGAGAGATGAATGTCAGTACAAAAACATTGATTTATCCTTTACATCTTTGTTTTATGAGAGTTTGTATGGAAACCACAGGGTTACACGATGCAATATTACATTAATCTGATATTATGTTATTTTTTAACTGTGATGAACTGGTACAGAATATTATTATAGTAACTAGGGCTGCTGTTTGGGTTTGGGAAAACACTAAACTCACCTTGAACATTGCAGATTCTGTTATGGAAAGCTAGAACGAAACATCTGTAATGATCATGTGTGCTGAATTTGATGCAAAAAAATGATCTAAAAGCCATGGAGCTTGCATATTTATATGCACATTGCAGTAGTCATGTGCATGCAATTACTTTTATAAGGTTGGTTTATAACTTGCCAATGTATTGTCGCCAAAATGACAAAGAAAGCCACCCACAGCTGTAAAGGTATATACAGTCATTGACGTTACAAAAAAATGATGTGGGGGTTCTCCTTAGGATTCTAAACGGACCCTTATTCACTCGTGCAATCTGGGTGTCCAGAAAGGAGGGCTTGAGTGGGCACCCGCCCATCTTTCCACCATACCAGGCAACATGCTTTTCTTTCAACATTGCTAGGCAAAACCTCCCTCTCCAGTCAAAGTACCCTTGTCTCAGGGGAAGTACCCTTGTCTCATTTGAAGTACCCTTGTCTCCTTTGAAGTACCCTTGTCTCCTTTGAAGTACCCTTGTCTCATTTGAAGTAACCTTGTCTCATTTGAAGTAACCTTGTCTCTATAAAAGTACTTTATGCCAATGTTAAGCGACAAGCACCTCTTCCCCAACATGTCCCCAATGACGTCATGGGTATAACGGGGCAAAAGGGAAACTTGATCAGATATCTGCCCCACCCAGGTACCCCTTAACTATTCCCTCAAAAATGTAAAAGCAAATAAACATACACCAAGTTAAAAATCCTGGAGTTCGGGGTGAATGCGAGCAGCGATCCATGGAGGCAGCCTGATCCTCCCACTCCGCCACGTACCGGCGATTCCCACTGATATCGGGGCAGGGGCGTAACTACCACCATAGCGACCCATGCGGGCGCTATGGGGCCCGCAGCCAAGTGGGGCCCAGTGGGGATGAGAGCACCGCCGGCACAGTCGCCCAGCCAGGGGAGGAGAGAGGAGAGGAACAGGCACGCTGTGACCTGTGCCCAATGCAGCGTGACCTGTGCCCAATACAGCCTGGTCTGCCTGTGCCCCATACAGCCTCACCTGTGCAGAGGAAGAGGCAAGCTACCCGAATCAGCAGAGAGCTGAATTCCCCGATGTAATAGCTTTCATTAGAGCTTCCAGTGTTCCCGGGGCTCACGTCACATAGCTCCACCTCTTGGCCTGGCGCCTTTGATAGACAGAACGCCAATCCAATGCGGGACGTGTGACGTCATCAAAGGCGTCAGGCCAAGAGGTGGGGCTATGTGGCGATGAGCCCCGGGAAGACGGGAAATTCAAATGAAAGCTATTACAGCGGGCAATCCCGATCTCTGCTAATCCGGGTGGCTTGCCTCTTCCTCTGCACAGGTGAGGCTGTATGGGGCACAGGCAGACCAGGCTGTATTGGGCACAGGCAATGCTGTATTGGGCACAGGTCACGCTGCATTGGGCACAGGTCACGCTGTATGGGGCACAGGTCACGCTGTATGGGGCACAGGTCACGCTGCATTGGGCACAGGTCACGCTACATTGGGCACAGGTCACGTTGTATGGGGCACAGGTCACGCTGTATGGCGCACAGGTCACGCTGCAGTGGGCACAGGTCACGCTGTATGAGGGCACAAGTCACGCTGCATTGGGCACAGGTCATGCTGCATTGGCCACAGGTCATGCTGCATTGAGCACAGGTCATGCTGTATGGGGCACAGGTCACATTGTATGGGGCACAGGTCACGCTGCATTGGGCACAGGTCACGCTTTATGGGGCACAGGTCACGCTGCATTGGGCACAGGTCACGCTGTATGGGGCACAGGTCACGTTGTATGGGGCACAGGTCACGCTGTATGGCGCACAGGTCACGCTGCATTGGGCACAGGTCACGCTGTATGAGGGCACAAGTCACGCTGCATTGGGCACAGGTCATGCTGCATTGGCCACAGGTCATGCTGCATTGAGCACAGGTCACGCTGTATGGGGCACAGGTCACATTGTATGGGGCACAGGTCACGCTGCATTGGGCACAGGTCACGCTTTATGGGGCACAGGTCACGCTGCATTGGGCACAGGTCACGCTGTATGGGGCACAGGTCACGCTGCATTGGGCACAGGTCACGATGCATTGGGCACAGGTCATGCTGCATGGGGCACAGGTCACGCTGTATGGAGCACAGGTCACGCTGCATTGGGCACAGGTCACGCTGCATTGGGCACAGGTCACGCTGTATGGGGCACAGGCCACGCTGTATGGGGCACAGGTCACGCTGCATTGGGCACAGGTCATGCTGCATTGGGCACAGGTCAGGCTGCATTGGGCACAGGTCATGCTGCATTGGGCACAGGTCACGCTGTATGGGGCACAGGTCACGCTGTATGGGGCACAGGTCACGCTGTATGGGGCACAGGTCATGCTGTATGGGGCACAGGTCACGCTGTATGGGGCAAGGGTCACTTTGTATGGGGCACAGGTCACGCTGCATTGGGCACAGGTCACGCTGCATTGGGCACAGGTCATGCTGTATGGGGCACAGGTCAAGCTGCATTTGGCACAGGTCACACTGTATGGGGAACAAGTCACGCTGTATGGGGCACAGGTCACGCTGCATTGGGCACAGGTCACGATGCAATGGGCACAGGTCATGCTGCATTGGGCACAGGTCACGCTGCATTGGGCACAGGTCACGCTGTATGGGGCACAGGTCACGCTGCATTGGGCACATGTCACGCTGCATTGTGCACAGGTCACGCTGCATTGACACTAGGGCAGCTGTGGGGGGGGGCTGTTTGCAGGGGGGCCCCATACAACATTTTGCTATGGGGCCCTGCTATTTCTAGTTACGCCCCTGTATCGGGCCATCTGGGAGCCTAGCCAGCCGATATCAGCCCTGCCGGCTCCCTGACACATCCAGCCTGCTTTCTATGGCCAGGAGGAAGCCGAAAAACTGCCCCAATTTAGCCAGCCGTGAACCAGCACCCGGAGTCCACAGGAGGCAAGACGGCCGTCGCATCTTTCTGCAGTGTCTCCTCTCCTCATGGTGAGTCAACTGCAGCTGCTGCATCCTCAGGTCTCTCACCCCTAGAACACATCCCTAACTTGTCACAGCCAACCCCACACTCTGGAACTGATTCTCCAGGCAGGGAGTCCACCCTCTCATCAGGATCCTCCATGGACCGGGCTATGGGAGAAATTATGCCCATCCAGGGGAGCCTGTTTGCCAGCCCAGAACTCCCTGATATGCCCTCCCAGCCACCCCAACCTGAGTATTCTGCGGACCCAATTCTTCTTGACCGCTTCTCTACTCTCTTGGAACAGGGCTTGGAGAAAGCTAGCAGGCAGACACCTCTGACCTTAAACAGGAATTTAAAGAGCTAGACACCCGTATTAACACCATAGAGACTAAACTCGATGATACAGTTACAAGAGCCAATCAGAACTCGGACCAGATAAGCCAGCTCTGTCCACGGCTAGAGATCGCTTAGTTCAAGCTTGAGGATCTTGAAAATCGCTTCAGGCAATATAACTTTAGGATTTGGGGCCTGCCAGAATCTTCTACTGATACCCAGGCAGCAGTTTCGGATTTTGATGCACACTCTCCTACCTGATGAACCACACCATAAATTGGAATTGGATCGGGCACACATGGCTCTGATGGCTACCCGTCCCAATGGTCCCCCTAGAAACATTATAGTGAAGCCTCATTACTATGGTACCAAAGAGAAGATTATGCAAAAGGCCTGAGCTGCTCCTGACATTCAAATCGCAGGCCACAGTGTCCAAACCTTTGCAGACTTGTCCCTGGCCATGGTCCAGAAGCAGAGAACCTTCAAACCCTTACTGCAACCACTACAGCTTAAGGGCATCAGATATTGTTGGCAGTTTCCTTTCCGCTTGGAATTCACCTATCGCAGCAGAACACATTCCTTTTCCACTTTTTCTGATGGGGAATCACTTCTGCCTGGGCCTGATCTCCCATGCTCCTAATTCGGCACCACCTCGAAGGTCCACCTGGTCATCAGGGAAAGATGGGTCCCTTGAGGAAACTCCTTTGTCCCTGCTCTGGCAGACCATCAGAAGCCTCCCACATCAGACCAAGCATCCGTGATGAACTCAGTTGTGTCTCCCTTTGTCTACTTTACTAAATAGTTATGTTATTGGATTCCCGCTCATTAGCATACTGGGACTTGTGCCATCTGTGCCTTCTGATTATTCTGCAAGGTTATCATGTTTTAATGTTTAGTGCCTTGTTCTAGGCTCTTCTAGATAAAAATTTTCAGTTTGTCTTATTTTATGCTCAGCGCAGGCCATGTGCGTGTGGCTTGCACCCCGTTCTGACTCCATTCCGGCCAGTGTATTATTTGTCTGGGGTGGACTCAGAAGCATCTCTGCGTTTTTGCAAGAGACAATTTTCTTGTGTGACTGTTGTGCTTCGGTGCTCCAGCATTTTTTTTCTCCTTTTAACTTAACCTTTTTTTTTTTATTTTGCCTAACACGTTCAAGTTTTGTTTTAGCCTGCTGATTTATAACGTGTGCTTTTTTCTGTTTAGACAATTGCCCTTCCAAACCACCTCAGGGTAGTATGTCTGTCTTCTTTTGTCTCCTTTCTCCTCTTCTGTCTTGTCCGGACGACCCCCCCTTCAGCAACTCCTGTTTTGCATCCATGAAGGATTCCCACTGATTGTTGGGGTAAGTCAGCTCCCCCTTCTCCCCTGATATGGATACATCCTCACAGCTTAAACCCACTGCCTTGGTGTCTCACAATGCTTAGGGCCTGAACTCACCTGTTAAGCACCAGAAGGCATTTAGCTATTATCACTTGCTGGGGGCAGACATGGTATTCTTACAGGAGACCCCCTTCTATTCCTCTTAGGCTCCCTCTTTTTTGCATAAACAGTATCCCCAGTTTTTTTTGGCCAATGCTTCCTATGAGACACAGGGCGTGGCAATTTGTATATCTAAGAGGCCCTTTTTTTTCCCCTTCTACGATTGTTAAAGATCCCAATGGCAGATATCTCTTGGTGGCTGGGGAGATTGAGGGCTCTCAGGTCACACATTTGTAACCTACAATGCCCCTAACTCTGAGCAACTGACTTTTTTCACTGACTTGCTCCATACTTTGTCTCCTCATTTTGAGGGGACCCTGCTCATGGGAGGGATTCAAACATTACCTTAGATTCAGCATTGGATAAGACTAGGCCCATGGGGTCCCAGGTTCTTCGGCCTACCAAGTTGGGTACTAAATTCGCAAAATTTCTTTGTCAATGTGACCTGATTTGACATATGGATGGAGATTAACCCTACTCAGAGGGATTATTACCCTCTATGCTACCTATTCACGGATTGACTACCTGTTTGCCCACTCTGTTTCCACTCTTCAAAAATCTTAGAAGTGCTGTGGTCAGACCACTCCCCAGTACTAGCGAAGATCTTGAGCCTTCACACATCTAATACACCTTTCATCTGGCGGCTCAATGAAGCCCTGCTCTGTAACCCTGCAGTCTGCTTTGATATAGAATTGCAGCTTAAGGAGTTTTTTGCCAATAATGAACCCCAATAGACTTCTCCCCAAATAAATTGGGCGGCCCATAAGGCCTCTGTGAGAGGCATCCTCATCCAGTTGGTGTCTCATTATAAAAAACAGTCCAAAGCCCTTATTCACCAGAAAGAGTCTGAATTGACGGCTATCCTTAAAGCGGGTTTCCGACTAAAAAAAAAAAATTTAAAGTCAGCAGCCACAAAGACTGCAGCTGCTGACTTTTAATAATCAGACTACCTGTCCCAGGGTCCAACGATGTGGGGGAATGAAGCCCTGCTCGTCTCCCCCTCCTCTCTGTGGCGCTGGCATTGTCACTGTGGGTGCCCGGCTGTGGCTTCACAACCGGGCATGCACTGCGCAAGCGCGAGCCGACTGGCCGGGCAATCATTTGGGACCTGTGACGTGTCCCAGATGATTGCCGTGAGGGGGGGGGGAAAGGTGAACTTACTTCCAGTGCCGCATTGCACCAGGAAGAAGTGGAAGCTGGAACCCTCTAAAAAAAGGGTTTCTGCCCCCCAAAAAAAATTACATGCCAAATGTGGCATGTCAGGGGGTCACCTTCCCTCAAAGCTGAAGTTCCATTTTTGGGTGTAACTCTGCTTTAAAGACCATAAATGGAATTCCTCCCTAGATTTCCGAGGTAAAATTGACCCCGTGGGATTGGAACATAACCTTTGCTTGACTACTAGAGCAGAGAAGCATTTGCGTTGGACTAAGGCTAAATTTTTATCATAAAGCAGATTGCCCGGGCAAACTGCTAGCTAGAAAGTTCACCCCTAGGAACCTGGTGACATTGGTGCCTAAAATAAGGCGACCTGATGTAACGCTTACTCAGAATCCAGTGACGGTCCTTGGTGAGATCCAGGAGTTTTATTAAAAACTCTACCAGGGACCTCAGCTTTCTGGCCCCACAGGATTTTGATAGCTTTGTAGCCAATTTACCTATCCCGTCTCTTTCAAATACCCATCGGGAACTGTTAGACAGTGAGATAACCCTTTCAGAGGTACTCCAAGCAATCAAACAGACTAAGCCGGCTAAGACTCCGGGCCCGGGTTTTCTACCCTATATTTAAAAAAAAATGTCACATATATTAGCTCTCCTTTTAGTTGCTTACTAAAATGCCTTGCGTGATTGTGGTTCCATTGATACAGATTCTAATAGAGCTTTCATCTGTTTGGTCCCGAAAATCTCACAAAGACCTAACCGAGGTGGCCAATTATAGGCCTATCTCTCTAATTGTGACCTCAAATTATTTGCAAAAATTGATGCTACTCGATTGAACCAGTTTATTACTAATTATATTCACGTAGATCAGGCTGGTTTTATACCAGGCCGTCAGGCTTCGGATCAAATATGGCACGCCTGATTTCGGCAAACTTCCTTGGATAAAAGGGGTGTCAGAAAGGGTATGCTGCTTTCCCTTGATATATGGAAAGCATTTGATAGTATCTCATGGGACTATCTCTTTAGACTACTGCATGGGTGGAATTTTGGCATTCAATTCCCATCATTTTTACAGGCGCTTTATAGCAACCCCTCGGCCCAGATACGTCTACAAGGTTACCTCTCTGATTCAATCTCTATCCGGTCAGGCACTAGGCAGGGATTCCCTCTTTCCCCTATTCTTTTTGTTGTTGCCGTTGAGACACTGGCTATGGCAATCTGTGCCCACCCAGATATATTGAGTATTAACAGTGGGGGTAGACAACAAAAATGTGCACTGTTTGCAGATGATCTGCTCATCTTTCTGTCCTCCCCACATACATGCCTGGCATCAGCTCTGGATCTCCTCTCAGGAAACATTTCCAGCTTAGTCGTCAATTGGGAAAAGTCAGAAGCCCTGAATGTGAACCTGGATGAAAATGTCTTACAGAGTCTCCGAGGGCATTCTAGTTTCGCATTGCAGTCAAATTCCATCCCTTACCTTGGCATTAAATGGACCCCTTCTTTGGTAACACTCTATCGATCCAACTATTCTCGCCTTTTTTCTCAGTTGCTGCAGGAGTTCAAACAATGGTTTCCTGTGGTCTCTCCTGGATGAGTAAAATAGCTTCGATCAAAATGGTAGTGCTCCCCAGGATCCTTTACTATTTTTGCGTTCAACCCATAGCAGTCCCTTCCCAGGAGCTACAGAGAAGCCTGGTTACTGAAGTTTGTTTGGGGCCCTAGGAGGCATAGATTGGCCTGGCGTATGCTGTATACCTTGCGTTAGCTTGGGGGGCTGGGGATCCCAGATGTATTTCTCCCCGTGCAGACCAGGGGGGGGGGGCCTGGAGGAGCAGGCTTGCGGACCATTCCCCATTGACATTTTGATGTGGATCCCATTTGGGCAGCGTCCGTCAAACCTGTGCCCTTCTTTATCACACTCTATGCAGGTCTGGGGTTTGTCCTATAGGTCTGTGCCTCTGCGGTCCTCACACACATCGGTGGCCCCTCTGTTCCACAACCCAGCATTCCCACCTGGCCTATGTCAACAGGAATTCCAGTGGTGGATTGATAAGGGCATGTATAGAATAGGTGATTTCCTTGACCATAGAGGAATCTGTCTGGTCTCCTACTTTGTGAAGGTGTCTGAGCATTTCTGTTTGCAGCAGATTTTGCACTTTTTGCGCTCTTTGCAGAGATCTACAGCTGATATTACTACGTGCACTGCTTTTGAATCTAGATGTCTGCGGGGGGAATCCCAGAAGGGGGGCATCTCAATACTGTACAAATTGTTTGTGTATCTGTCTTTTGAATCTAGATGTCTCTAAATGTCTCCGGGGGGTATCCCAGAAGGAGAGCATCTCAATGCTGTACAAATTGTTTGTGTATCTGTCTGCGAAGTTACCTTATATGCAGGCTTGGGATCGGGACTTATGCCTCGTACACACGGTCGGATTTTCTGACGGAAAATGTGTGATAGGACCTTGTTGCTGGAAATTCCGACCGTGTGTAGGCTCCATCACACATTTTCCATTGGATTTTCCGACACACAAAGTTTGAGAGCAGGATATAAAATTTTCCGACAACAAAATCCGTTGTCGGAAATTCCGATCGTGTGTACACAAATCCGATGGACAAAGTGCCATGCATGCTCAGAATAAATAAAGAGATGAAAGCTATTGGCCACTGCCCTATTTATAGTCCCAACGTACGTGTTTTACGTCACCGCTTTTAGAACGATCGTATTTTCCGACAACTTTGTGTGACCATGTGTATGCAAGATAAGTTTGAACCAACATCCGTCGGAAAAAATCCTAGGATTTTGTTGTCGGAATATCCGAACAAAGTCCGACCGTGTGTACGGGGCATTAGGGTAGGAGATTGATTTGAGTGACTGGTGGAAGTGGTATCCTTGTACATATAAGGGTATCATGAACACAGCCCTGGCAGAGGGAGGATATAAGGTGCTTTCTAGATGGGACCTGGTGCCTGACCGCCTCTCAAAGATGTACCAGGGGGTTTCCTCTCTGTGTTTTCGGGGATGTGGTCAACTGGGTACGATGTTCCACATATGGTGGACCTGTGCCAAGGTGTGCCAGTTTTGGATTAGATTGGGATAAGACTGCCAAGTTTGACCGTGTTTGGGATTCTTGAATTAATTATCTCCAACTTCCAGCTGCCTGAGGAATGGAGACGGGAGTTCGGACAGTCCTTTTTTCGCCTTTTGCTTTGTCTTTTTCTTCTTTCCCTCTTTCTCTTCTTTTGTTCCTTTTCTTTCTTTGTCTTCTCTCCCTTCTAATTTCAATTTCTCTCCCCTCTTCCCCCTTTTGTTTCTTGAATTCGCACTTCCCTTTTCATTTAGTTGTGTTGCTTCCACTTGTAGTTACACATTATGTATACTCACGGTCCATGCTGGTGGGTGGTGGCAAAGTATGTGCTCTAATGTTCCCCCTGGGGGGGGGTTTTCTGAGTGGGATTGCTGTTTGCTCTATAAGAACCCATTTTCTTTTATGTTGAATTACTAATTTATATGGCACCCCATTGTGTCGAAAATAACTGGTGGTATAATATGTGATTTCTCTCTTATACCTGTTCTTAATGTTTTGATATGCTCCACTTGCATTGTGGACCCTATTTTTGAACAAGAATTTTCAAAAAAATTTGGAAACAGAAAAATCCTGGCGCTCTGTTTTAAAACCCCCAGAAGTAAATCCAGCATTAATCATGGCATCCAGGGAGGTAATCTATGTTAAACTCTGGCAAAACTTTTTTTTTTTTTTAAATATTTTCAGTATCCAGGACATACAGGAATACTTCTGTAGCAAAGTCCTGGGGCCCCTGAGGCCTAATGGTGACTGCGAAAGTTAGGGACAGCTGACATCCTTCTGTGTAGAGTGGGTTACAAGGCATGGTGGGTGTAATGCAAGATGAACTGGTGAGCGCCAGACACTTTTAGAATGCAAAAAGAAATTTATTGTCTCTTGAACAGAACAGGGGGAGAGAGAGTTAGGGCCAGGACACCCTTAAGCAGATGCAATGATAATTAGCAGACTCCGAGACTTCAATAGGTAGACAGCTATACAGGTGAAGGCCTCCAGCAGGACACCACCTCCGTAAAGGTAGGACAGCTGTCTCCTATGGCAACAGTTTTGTAGTAGTTACTAACGGTAGTATATTCAACTATTGACAATACTAACAGGTCTCCATTTATTCCACAATCACTCACTGTGCATCTTTGTTCAATGAACTCCCAGTCTTTCACTAGACTTCAGATCCAATAGCCACTGGATCCCCTGAACTCTTTCACTTTTAGCACTCAGTATCTTCCTCAAGTGTCACCCCCACTTCCCTGCTGGGTCCCTGGCTTGGCACTCACAGATACTCTTCAATCGTCACCCCTGCTGACCCACTAGGTCCCTGGCTTGGCACCCTCTGATGCTCCGCAAGCATCACCTCTGCTGTCCCGCTGGGTCCCTGGCTTGGCACTCACTGAAGTTTCCCACTTTTTCACTGTCCCCAACTTTTGAGAAGACTGCTCAGGTACTGACTTCAGATTATTCACAGTGGTCTCCGGTAACAAGGTGGATGGTCCCTTAGTGGCGACAGCTTCCCCTGCTACCGTTGACCACAGCTTGTTCCCTGTCTGGCTGTACCGTTACTTCTGGTTGGACTGCAGGCCAGCAGTCTCAACCCTACGCTTCTCTCCTACTTCTGGATATGCCACAGACAGCCTAGTAGCCAGATGCCCCCGGGATAGGCCTCAGGCTTCTGGGGCAGTACACCACACGTCCACCCAGACAGCCGTCCAGGTAGCACAGAACCCTGATCACCTGACTCCACCCAAATAAATAAGCTCTCCCAGCAGGCCAAGGGACTTAAAGAAACCCCTGCCAATTGGCTTAGACACCCCATTAATTCATAATCTGAATTATCGCCTGGCAACTAAATTTGATAGCATCCTTGCCTAAACTTCAGGGTGCTACATCTCAAACAGCACAACAGTATATACAGTATCTCACAAAAGTGAGTACACCCCTTACATTTTTGTAAATATTTTATTATATCTTTTCATGTGACAACACTGACGAAATTACACTTTGCTACAATGTATAGTAGTGAGTGTACAGTTTGTATAACTGTGTAAATTTGCTGTCCCCTCAAAATAACTCAACACACAGCCAATAATGTCTAAACCCCTGGCAACAAAAGTGAGTACACCCCTAAGTGAAAATGTCCAAATTGGGCACAAAGTTTCAATATTTTGGGTGGTCACCATTATTTTCCAGCACTACCTTAATCCCTGTGTGCATGGAGTTCACCAGAGCTTCACAGGTTGCCACTGGAGTCCTCTTCCACTCCTCCATGATGACATCATGGAGCTGGTGGATGTTAGAGACCTTGCGCTCCTCCAGCTTCCATTTGAGGATGCCCCACAGATGCTCAATAGAGTTTAGGTCTGGAGACATGCTTGGCCAGTCCATCACCTTTACTCTCAGCTTCTTTAGCAAGGCAGTGGTCATCTTGGAGGTGTGTTCGGGGTCATTATGTTGGAATACTGCCCTGTGGCCCAGTCTCTGAAGGGAGGGGATCATGCTCTGCTTCAGTATGTCACAGTACATGTTGGCATTCATGGTTCCCTCAATGAACTGTAGCTTCCCAGTGCCAGCAGCACTCATGCAGCCCCAGACCATGACACGCTCCACCACCATGCTTGACTGTAGGCAAGACACACTTGTCTTTGTACTCCTCATCTGGTTGCCGCCACACACGCTTGACACCATCTGAACCAAATAAGTTTATCTTGGTCTCATCAGACCACAGGATATGGTCCCAGTAATCCATATCCTTAGTCTGCTTGTCTTCAGCAAACTGCGGGCTTTCTTGTGCATCATCTTTAGAAGAGGCTTCCTTCTTGGACAATAGCCATGCAGGGCAATTTGATGCAGTGTGCGGCGTATGGTCTGAGCACTGACAGGCTGACCCCCCACCCCTTGAACCTTTGCAGCAATGCTGGCAGCACTCATACGTCTATTTCCCAAAGACAACCTCTGGATATGATGTTGAGCACGTGTACTCAACTTCTTTGGTCGACCATGGCAAGGCTTGTTCTGAGTGGAACTTGGCCTGTTAAACCACTGTATGGTCTTGGCCACCGTGCTGCAGGACAGTTTCAGGGTCTTGGCAATCTTCTTATAGCCTAGGCCATCTTTATGTAGAGCAACCATTATTTTTTTCAGATCCTCAGAGAGTTCATTTCCATGAGGTGCATGTTGAACTTCCAGTGACCAGTATGAGAGTGAGAGCGATAACACCAAATTTAACACACCTTCTCCCCATTCACACCTGAGACCTTGTAACACTGAGTCACATGTCACTGGGAAGAGAAAATGGCTAGTTGGGCCCAATTTGGACCTTTTCACTTAGGGATGTACTCACTTTTGTTGCCAGTGGTTTAGACATTAATGGCTGTGTGTTGAGATATTTTGAGGGGACAGCAAATTTACACCCTTATACAAGCTGTACACTCACTACTTTACATTGTAGCAAAGTGTCATTTCTTCAGTGTTGTCACATGAAAAGATATAATAAAATATTTACAAAAATGTGAGGGGTGTACTCCCTTTTGTGAGATAGTGTAGACTGGGTTAACGCCATACAAAAACTCACTGCCAGTTACAGTATAGGTTGTATTTAAAACAGACTGAAGCAGAAAGTCATTCACAGTAGTCTACTGTAACTGCACGCTTCAACACTATATACTGTAAGGTTTTAGTGAATGTAGTCCCCAACCTGCCTGTTAAGACAGATTAATGAAAATATTTCCCATGCAACCTGGAGCTTATATACCAATTGACAAGAAAAATAGGAAAAGAAAGTGAAGAATATGCAACTCCTTAATGCTATCATAATGTTGTATACTCCCCACTGGAGGGAGGAAAGCCCACCTCTAGATGAGAGGTTGAAAATACAACATGAGATAAATAAAAGTTGTCTATCCAAGAGAGAAAGCAAAAGCAGTGAGCATCTATATATATATATATATAGATATATATACACAGTATATATATCTATATATATATATATATATATATGAAGTTAGTGGTATATATATATACACAGTGTATGTATATATATATATATATATATATATATATATATATATATATATATATATATATATATATATATATATATATATATATATATATTCTAGCACTTTTGACCCACCAATATATACCCATAAAGTGACATAAGTGTTTTAATATGAATGAAAACACAAGGGCAATAAAATTACAAGAAATCTACACAATGTAGCAATTTGTATCTAGTGAAAGATCTAACCCAGGAGAGTACGACTTTATCCTTTTACTTTAAAAATCTATTGTCTGGTATTCTACCATATAAGCCCTAATGAAGGGGGTGTATTAAACCCCCTGCCATCAGCCCAACCCCCCCCCCCCCCCCAATTGTCATCTCCTGTCATGGCAATAAAGATTTACTGGATTCATTGGATTCATGAGATTTCTGTGGTGCTCTCATCCTTTTCTCATTTTCTAGACTACTCTGTAAGGACTCTTTCACACGGGAGGACAAAGGGTGGTAAAAACGGGCAGTTGAGTGAATGGTATTACTTTGTTAAAGCCTAGTACGCACAATGAGAATATCAAACGAAAGATCACCTGTTTTTTTTGCCTGCTAGTCGCATATCGAAAAACCAATAGGTCACTAAAGTTCCGATAATTCTCAAACGACAGAATACAACTTCGGAAGTGATGTAATGTGTTTTGTTGTATTGTAATGCATTCTTTTTTTCCCAAGAATGTGTGGTCTTGGTCTTTCAATCTTTTTTGAGGAGAATACTGTACTGATTAAACAAAAATTGTTTTGTTACCCCAAAACAAAATCGACGTCCTTTTTTTCCCACAAATAGACCTTTCTTTTGATGGTATTTGAGGACGTCAATTTTGACTGCGACATTGCAGCGGACACATCGGACACTATTGACACTATTTTGGGTATAAAATGCACAATTTAATGCAGCTATGTAATCATTAATACATTATTTAATTCCTTTTTTGTACATACAAGCAGGCTAAGGACTTGAACTTGCCTTGGTATCCGCTTCCTATGCCAGAGCTGGAGTGTGAGAGGAAGAAGCAGTACAAGAAACCAATCCGTTCATATGCTGACAGGAGGAGAGCAGAGTGACAGAAAGATGAGATCATCACTGTGTTGCTTCTCCTTTCACTGCCCATTCACAGCCTGGGGGCTGGTCCATGATGACCTGGGCTCAGAGGAAATGGGTTAATTTATGCTGGCCATCAGACTAAGGACATCTAGCGGCAGAAAAAAAAAAAGTATTGCAGGGGAAATCTGTGGTTTGAAGGTGAATATTGTAGCAAGATCTGTGTTTTTTTTTATGTTTTAATGAGCTTTGCATTTTTATCTTGTTATTTTTGGCTGGAGTTCTGCTTAAAAGAAATTTAGAAACACTTTACATTCCTTTTAAGGCAGTAGGGACCCGAACAAAAGACCAAGCACGGCCTTTGCTGTGTATAGGAGGTACAGCAAACAAGGAGGGTTTATGTGCTGAGTGATATTTTGTTATTATTTCTGTATACGTCGTCTTGTAATAAGTTGAAATATTATTTCCAAGCCGCCATGCCGAAAATGTTATGGATGGAAGTGTCACAACATTTTGGGAAGGCAGAACCTGAGAAAGATTGGGGGCCCCCGCTGCCGTCTGAGACTCACATATTGAAACATTTTGTTTCTTAATAAGAGTGTTTAAGGGGAGAGGGTCAGGGGTCAGTCTCTGCGCCTGCAGCCCGATTCTCTCTCGGCAAGGCAAAATGCTAGCTGAGGGGGAAAGAAAACATTTGACATTCCTAGAGATTTCAGGGCATTGATATTAACCCTTTCTGGTGGAGACCAGGCATGCACAGGAATTGTAAAATGTTGGGTGGACCCCAGATGCGCACGTAAAAAAAAAGAAAAAAAGGTTCAAATATAACTGATATATTCTGGATAAAAAGATCTGGTAAAGGTTGCATCAAACACAAGGATCTGATTAATTATGGCATTGCAGTCAGTGTTTAGTTACAGTTACCCATAGCAACCTTCAGATCAGAAGGTGATTGCTGATTTCATGCTGTGTAGGTTATGGCAATGACATATTGCCCTATTCAATAAGGGCCATTAATATGCCCACCCCCCCCCCCCATGCCCATCTTTATAGTTCACTTTTTATAGATGGAATTTGTGATTTGAGAAGCTAAACAGCGCGAATCAGCAGTGGCTATTGTATTCTGACATCCGACACCCACAGTTGACAGAATAACTGAAAAGTGCCCACACCTAATTGGTCACAGGTGGTGTTCAGACGAGAATTTTTCACCCAGCTCCTTCAACAAACATCCTTTTTATGAGATCTGGAAACCATTGTCACTAAAGCGGGCCATAGACGAGTCGAAAAACAAAAGTTTTATTGATCAAAAAACAAAAATGGCTCATATGATTGTGCCATCAATTGTTTTAAATTTTCTATAAAAAAAAAAAACAAAAAAAACCCAGCATTTTGGATCAGGCACTTTTGATTGCGGCGCAAAAATCGTGCGTCACAGCTGGCACAGTATTGATGGGAAAAACGAACGATTCAATGATCAACACAATTTTTTTCTATTTTTGACTCGACTATGGCCTGCTTAAGGCTAGGTTCACACTGTTGTGGGTGCGGAACAGCATGTAAATAGAATGGATTCCTTTACCCACAAGCACCAGCAGCCAAAATGCGCTGCTCTTATGCAGATGAGTGAGCGTGCCATTAATTCTTATTAGCACCCCCATGCATCAGAAAACGCAGATCGGGTGCAAAAAACTCTCCATGCAGCTGCGGTTTTAGTAAAGGTGCAGGGACCTTTTCCCTGCGTTTCCCACCTATGGCCATGCAAATGCGATCCACAGGAAAAGCTTGGCTGTGAACCTAGCCTAAGACAGGAAGTGAGGGGAAAACCGTAAATGTTAAGTTTTCCCCAGAAAAGGCGGACACTTGTTCCTGTAACAACTTTCCAAGATGGTAATTCTGTTCAGTGCAGGGGTCTCCAAACTTCCTAAACAAAGGGCCAGTTTCCTTCCTTGAAGACTTTAGCAGAGCTGGACTGTGGTCAATGGGAGTAGAAAATGCCTCTGCATCGCTGGGACTCCACAATGTCTCAGGCTTGGTGGCCAGTGGGATTTAAAAAAGGTGGTCAGTAGGAGGAGGAATAATGTCCCAGCATTGCTATTAGTGGCAGAAATAGTGCATCATCATTGCTGTCAGTGTGAGGAATAGTGCTTCAATATTGGTGTCACTGGGAAGAACAATGCCCCACTGTTGGTGTCAGCGAAAGCAATGATGCTTCGTCATTGGTGTTAGCAGGAGGGATAGTGCCTCAAGGGGCAGACAAAAGCAAGAAGAGGGCCACTTCGGGCCCTCAGGCTGCAGTTTGGAGACCACTGTTCTAGTGCATCTAACACATCATCGTGTATCACCATTGATAAGTGAAGAGAGTTATACAACAGTTCCTCTATACATTTTTACATGAACTTAAGAAAAACAGGAGAAGATAAACTGGACCTGCACAAGCAGAACATTTTTTTTCCAATATCCTGATGTCACCGTTATCTTAGGGTAAACAATAGTGATCATCTGATAATTCACCCTATATAATCACTATTTCCCCAAAGGGATGGTCAACGTCAGCGGTATGCCAATCCTCTTCTATTGATAGGTACCTTTACAGAAATATGTGTTTAATAATAATTACCGATATTCAAAGTCAACAAACTTTCCACTACTACCCACAGATGGGTAGAAGACTCACCGAGATCAATAAAATATCTGGTCATACTTTATGCTATCATGATGTCTGGTCAACTGAGCCAATGTGTAAGTGCAACATGTGTACAATTCAAGTGCATGCAGAGGCAAAAAATGTTTGTGATTTTGGAAAGAGTAGATAGGGATTAAATCCCCTGTTGAGTTAATACTGCTATCCAGGGCTCCGTTTCTGCCTTCTGAATTGGCAGAAATTTGATCCCTGGGTGGCCCTGTTGGCACCAAACTTTGATCTGCAAATCAAAGAAGCCAGGCAGAAAATTATTGGCTGATTAGTAACTGCAGCCAATTGAATGCAGTTCGATTCAAAAGGCGGTAGTGAAAATCACTCCAGCCATGCTGTGATGAGGCTATCTAATGATTTCTCTTTTTTCAGCCTGGGGACTGAATGAGACACTAAGGCCAGCCATAGACAGAGCGATTTTCCTTCCTGCTTGAACATTGCTTGATTCCCCCATCAACATAGTGTTGTTGGGGGAATCCCTCCTGTGGAGCCAGCGTGTTCTCCTAAATGGGGGGGGGGGAGGGGAAGCTGTCCCTGCTGGGAGAACACAGTGATTTTTGCTAGCAGCTAAAACTGCTGCTAGCAATAATTGCATGTAAGATCCAACAGGCTAGTTGTACCCAAGTTGATTGACTGCCCTACATGGTCTGAATTGAACCGTCTATGGCTGGCTTAAGACAATATCTTTCTTTTAATTTACTGCATTCAGTTATGCCTTTAGGGCATTTATCATCATCATGTCCTGTATTAGGCACTTTCTGCATAGCCATACTCCTTGTGAACCATTGCGTGTTGCCATCTATAGGTAATTGCACCCCAGTGCACACTGTAGTGCACCACAAAGTACAGATGTAAATGCTCCATGAGTTGTAGTGTGCTGTGTTTAAAACAAATTGTGCAGGAGCTATTTTTTACAATGGAAAAGGACTGACGTTTCATACCTTGAGATTTGTAGTGGCATTGGTCTATTCCAAAATTTTAAGAATTGAATCAGCAATTAACTCAAAATTGCCTGTGTGTTAAGACCATTCATTATTAGAGGCAATCTATCTATGTGAAGGTTTTGAGCTTCTGGCAAGACTTATGGAACAAAAGCGAAGAAGATAAAAATTAAACTGTACAAAACTAGTGAGAATTGTGCATGTTCCTCTCACCGGGTCTGACTCGGTCTTCCAGAAAGTCAGATTTATCATTCATGGTTTCTCCAGCAGTGTCTGGCCCAGGACCTGTATGAATAATTAGTGGGGGGGGGGGGGGGGGGGTGTTTAATGTTCAGTGTCAAGTTCCTTGGACATGTGGTTATTTATTGAGGCCTTTGAGCTATGGGTGCTTCGAAGGATCATTTATCATCGCTTCTGAAGTGCAGCTTTTGGGGCAAAACCTACAGAAAATGAGTTTAAAGAGAATAGATCAATCGTTGTTTTTTCTTAGCAACAATTGTTTATCAGCTGACATTTTGACTAATGGCGGTACTAAGACTCTTGGATCAGAGTGTGCTAAAATATAACTACATGTCGCACGGATCACTTTCCTTTTTCTCTATTTGATGGACTTCTACTGTATTGTGCAGAATGTTCCATTGTGAGCTGTACTTAAATGAGAAGTGCGGGTAATGAAAAAAACAAACACACGTACTTAGTCCGGTCCAGGGTTGCATTTGTCCCCCGCTGCCTCTAATGCCCTGTACACATGATAGAATTTTCTGACAACAAAACTGTGGATTTTTTTCCGAAGGATGTTGGCTCAAACTTTTTCCCCGAAGGATGTTGGCTCAAACTTGTCTTGCATACACACAGTCACACAAATCTTGTCGTAAATTCTGAACGTCAAGAACGCGGTGACGTACGACGAGCCGAGAAAAAAGTTCAATAGCCAGTGCGGCTCTTCTGCTTGATTCCGAGCATGCGTGGACTTTTGTGCGTCAGAATTGTGTACACATGCTCCGACAACACGTTTTGTTGTCGGAAAATTTGAGAACCTGCTCTCAAACATTTGTTGGCGGAAATTCCGACAACAAATGTTCTATGGAGCATACACACGATCGGACTTTCCGACAACAAGCTCACATCCAACATTTGTTGTCGGAAAATCCTATTGTGTGTACAGGGCTTTAGACTTGAGTGATCAAACATCGCTGATTGCTCGGTTCTCGGTCTTCAGTGAGCAGAGAGCGGTGACTGTCAGTGTCTTGGTGCTCCACCCCTGCAGCTGGGCTATGGAGGGTTGGGAGTGGCTGGCTCAGCCTCTCAGTTGTGCACTGAGAGGCTGAGCCAGCTGTTGGTCAGGCATCTGGGTGGATCCAGACACTGAAGTCGGGATAGCTCCATGCTCTGGACTGGCTGAGTGATGTCAGCTGACAGCGGGCTTTAGCCTGCAGTCAGCTGAATACAGGTCACAGGAGTGCAGAATGAAGTGCACTCTTGTGATCCCCAGGAGAAGCAGGGCTGAAAGAGTTTCTACGTCTCCTTTAAAAATAACCCCCCTCAACAACACACCTAAATAAATAAATAGGAATAAGAGCCGTGATTTAAGTGAAAATTATTTACCCACAAAATTTTGCGGAAGTGGAAGCTCTCAGTTTTAGGCCCCTGTCACATGGGTATTCCATTTGTCAATTTTTCATCCATCTGTTGACAGATGAAGAAAAGGGAAAAAATCAATTTCTCCTTCCATCTCTTATCCATCCATTTGCACCACATACAAGCTCATTATGAAATACTTACTTTAGAACGAAGCTCCCACAGGGCTGCCTGGTCACCGCTGAGGGAGCCGACATGTTCCCTCTGCATTTCTTCTGGGCTCACGGCTCCGGTGATGTGAGTGGCCAGGGCAGAGATGACGTCACTCTGCGTGTGGGAGCCTCTTGTTCCGGCACGATACGCCATACCTTCGCTGTGCATGCGGCGCTGATGTCAGCGGCTTCATGCAAGGTGGATATCTCCTAAACTGTACAGGTTTAGGAGATATTCATTTTACCTACAGGTAAGTCTTATTATAGGCGTACCTGTAGATAAAAATGACCAAATGGACAAAATAACCGCTTTAATTTGGTCTTCTGTATACTTGTATTTTTTTTCCTTGCTTGTTTGGTTATTTGTGTATTTCCACCTTAAATATTTAAATTTTTCACTTTCCCTTTTTAGGTATTTCTTAAATAATAAAAATAATGTAGGTAAGGAGGGGGCCATTTTTTGACACAAGAACAGGTCCAGGAAAGGTGAAAGGAACATCTATATTCCCCAAGAGATATTTAAAGGGCATGCTAACCTAACAATTAAAAACTACCTCAATTTCACCTCATTGACTGCAATGTGTTTAACCAAAATGTGGAAATTTCACCAATATTTTGGGAAAGTTAAGGGCCCGTTCTCACTCGAGCATTAATGCACATGCGTTAATGTGTGGTGCGGTAAGGCAGCCATTCATTATGATTAGGCTGCCAATGCAGCAAAGAAAATGCATGACCCCTTTTTTAACAACTTAACACACCAAAAAGCCTGGTATATATGGTGTGCTGCTATGCATTGTGAATTGAGCTCTATACTATTGGGGTACTTCAGGGGTGAGTGCAGTGCCCCAGTGGCACCCCAAAGCATTGTACATGTGGGAATGGATCCTAAAGCTCTCAGTTTCTCTCATCCCTATTCATGAAGTTAAAACAACTCAAAATCTGTTAATGGCATGAAAAAAATATTACTAAGCACATATGTCCAAACAAGACTGCATTTCAGTGGCTTCCACTTATGCCCCGTACACATGATCGGATTTTCCGACAACAAATGTTGGATGTGAGCTTGTTGGCTGAAAGTCCGACCGCGTGTATGCTCCATCGAACATTTGTTGTCGGACTTTCCACCAACAAATGTTGGCTAGCAGGTTCTCAAATTTTTCGCCAACAAAACTTTGTGTCGGAATTTCCGATCGTGTGTACACAAGTCTGACACACAAAAGTTCACGCATGCTCGGAATCAAGCAGAAGAGCCGCACTGACTATTGAACTTCCTTTTTCTCGGCTCGTCGTACGTCTTGTACGTCACCACGTTCCCACGTTTGTAATTGTTGGCCAACATTTGTGTGACCATGTGTATGTAAGACAAGTTGGAGCCAACAACCTTCTAACAAAATTCCACGGTTTTGTTGTTGGAAAGTCCGATCGTGTGTACAGGGCATTATAGTTTCTTTTCTCTGGACATAGCATTGTCTTACATTCCTAATATTAATTTACAGGATTTAAAAGGCAGCTCCACTTTTGTGGGAAGAAAAATAATACAGCATATACAATTGTGACACAAGTCCTATTGTAATTGAATGTTATTAAAAATGACCTTTCCTTTTCAATCTACAGCCGCTGTAATTTTCTGTAAAATGCAATGCAATATGGCTACCTGGAGGTTTTCTGTACACAGAATGTCAAAAGAATGCCCACAGAAACATGATTTCCTGCTTTTGTGATTTATGGTGAGATACTCCCAATAGGAAATCATGTCGAAAGGGATGCAGACCCTGCAGTTTTTCTCATTAGAAAGTGCAACGGCTGATTGATAATTATGAAACCACTCCCATACAAATCCACTCAGCACAGGAAGACGGACAAAGAAATGGGGATTTCTTCAGAATAATGAAAGGAAAGAATTTGCAACAAAGTTTGAGCCTTGTAATAAAACATTACTGGATCTACTGATTAACAACAATACAGACCTGATCACGGATGTGGAAATACGGGCAATTAAGGTAACAACGGTCACAGGTCAATTAGTTTCAGTATAAATCACACAAATAGGAAACATAAAGGGAATACAAAGACACTGAATTTCAAAAGAGCCAACTTCCCTAAACTACAAACCTTGCTAAAAGGCATACATTGGGATAAAATATTAGGAACAAAGAATACGGAGGAGAGATGGGTTTGCTTTAAGAGCATATTAAATAAGGGCATTAGCCAATGCATCCCATTGGGTAATAAATTTAAAAGAGCGAACAAAAGTCCTGGATGGCTTAACTCCAATGTAAAAATGCATATAAAAGCAAAAGAGAAGGCCTTCAAAAAATACAAGATTGAGGGATCATCCTCAGCATTCAGACTTTATAAAGAATGCAACAAGAAATGTAAGGGTGCAATTAGGACAGCTAAGATAGAACATGAAAGACACATAGCGGAGGAGAGCAAAAAAAATCCCAAGAAATTCTTTAAGTCTGTAAACAGTAAAAAAGGGAGGACAGACCATATTGGCCCCATAAAGAATGAGGAAGGACATCTGGTTACAAAGGATGGGGAGATGGCGAAGGTATTGAATTTATTCTTCTCCTCAGTCTTCACGAGTGAATCGGGGGGCTTCAGTAACCAAAACTGCAGTGTTTATCCTCATGACACAACACAGGAAGCACCTCCATGGTTAACAGAGGACAGAATTAAAATTAGACTTGAGAAACTTAACATTAATAAATCACCGGGACCAGATGACTTGCATCCGAGGGTACTTAGGGAACTCAGTCAAGTGATTGCCAGACCGTTGTTCCTAATTTTTATAGATAGTCTACTGACAGGAATGGTACCAGCTGATTGGAGAAAAGCCAATGTAGCACCAATATTTAAAAAGGGCCCAAAATACATCCCTGGGAATTACAGACCAGTTAGCCTAACATCAATAGTATGTAAACTCTTGGAGGGGATGATAAGGGACTATATACAAGATTTTAGTAATAAGAACGGTATCATTAGCAGTAATCAGCATGGATTCATGAAGAATCGTTCTTGCCAAACCAATCTATTAACCTTCTATGAGGAGGTGAGTTGCCATCTAGATAAAGGAAGGCCCGTAGACGTGGTGTATCTGGATTTTGCAAAAGCATTTGACACAGTTCCCCATAAACGTTTACTGTACAAAATAAGGTCTGTTGGCATAGACCATAGGGTGAGTACATGGATTGAAAACTGGCTACAAGGGCGAGTTCAGAGCATGGTGATAAATGGGGAGTACTCAGAATGGTCAGGGGTGGGTAGTGGGGTTCCCCAGGGTTCTGTGCTGGGACCAATCCTATTTAATTTGTTCATAAACGATCTGGAGGATGGGATAAACAGTTGAATCTCTGTATTTGCAGATGATACTAAGCTAAGCAGGGCAATAACTTCTCCGCAGGATGTGGAAACCTTGCAAAAAGACCTGAACAAATTAATGGGGTGGGCGACTACATGGCAAATGAGGTTCAATGTAGAAAAATGTAAAATAATGCATTTGGGTGGCAAAAATATGAATGCAATCTATACACTGGGGGGAGAACCTCTGGGGGAATCTAGGATGGAAAAGGACCTGGGGGTACTAGTAGATGATAGGCTCAGCAATGGCATGCAATGCCAAGCTGCTGCTAACAAAGCAAACAGAATATTGGCATGCATTAAAAAGGGGATCAACTCCAGAGATAAAACGATAATTCTCCCGCTCTACAAGACTCTGGTCTGGCCGCACCTGGAGTATGCTGTCCAGTTCTGGGCACCAGTCCTCAGGAAGGATGTACTGCAAATGGAGCGAGTTCAAAGAAGGGCAACAAAGTTAATAAAAGGTCTGGAGGATCTTAATTATGAAGAAAGCTTGTGAGCACTGAACTTATTCTCTCTGGAGAAGAGACGCTTGAGAGGGGATATGATTTCAATTTACAAATACCGTACTGGTGACCCCACAATAGGGATAAAACTTTTTTCGCAGAAGAGAGGTTAACAACTCGTGGCCACTCATTAAAATTAGAAGAAAAGAGGTTTAACCTTAAACTACGTAGAGGGTTCTTTACTGTAAGAGCGGCAAGGATGTGGAATTCCCTTCCACAGGCGGTGGTCTCAGCGGGGAGCATTGATAGCTTCAAGAAACTATTAGATAAGCACCTGAATGACCGCAACATACAGGGATATACAATGTAATACTGACACATAATCACACACATAGGTTGGACTTGATGGACTTGTGTCTTTTTTCAACCTCACCTATTATGTAACTATGTAACTACTATGTAACTAATGTACATAAATCACCAAGAGGGGAATGTTTTTTTCTCAACAAAAGTGGGGTTACTCTTTAAGCTCCAACGTTGCGATTTACAACGTAAGGGCAAACAGTACAGTTACAATTCACATATCTATTTATGTGTCTGATTCCTCCTGTATTGAATTGTATTGTAAGTCCAGGCATTACAATTAAAGTGTTACTAAACCCACAACAGTAAAATCAGTCTGTATATGCAGTAAAGTCATGCTTGTTATACTCACTGTGGAACCTAAGGGGGTTAATCCTCCACATTGTGTAAAAAGGCTGTTTGATCCTGTCTTCTCTGATCCTCCACTTCTTTTACTGTCCCCAATCCATCTGCTGATAGCTCAGAACCCTAGGAGGCACTCTGCACATGCTCAGTTTGGTGTGTATTGCTAGAGTTTTTTTTGGGGGGGGAGGGTACATGTAATCAGCACTGTCCAGACAGAAAGTCAGGGGTCATGCAGCCTCATAGGACAGTCAGAGGAGAAACAAAACTCCTCCTACAAGCTTTAACCAGTGATCAGCTGGACACTGATAGAAGTCACAAGACTGTTATATACTGCTGATGAGAAAAGGTATTTAGATGTTTATATTTACTAACATAACTGCATTACCATGTTCTGTGTACTGTGGGAAACCAGATTTAGTGAATGCAGGGTCCTGGGTTTAGTAACACTGTAAAGCTTGCACACTTACATAGAAATAAGTGATAAATTGTAATTCGCCCACCCCGCCCCTAGGTGCTACCTACATAACCTTTCCACCAATCCAGGCTTTCTTCACCCACTTTATTGGCAGAAAAGCATCCTGTGAGCATAACCCAGTGTACCCCATATTATGGATAGAGATACTCCAAAGTACTGTATTTATTGGCGTATAACACTCACTTTTTCACAATGAAAATCGGCTGCAAATAGCGTGTGCGTGTTATACGCCAATACTTCAATTTCAGCTGCCTTGGAGGCAACGGGGGGGGGGGGGGGGGACGAGTGCCGTCAGATTACATACAGTGAGAATCTCCTGTTTACTTGGTGGCCTCTGTAATAGGAAGTCAATAAATGGCAATGGCGAGGCTGCTGCATTTATGGCAATGGCAAGGCTGCTGCATTGATGGCAATGGTGAGGCTGCTGCATTGATGGCAATGGTGAGGCTGTATTGATGTGGACTAAAAAGGCTGCATTGATGGCACTTGTGAGGCTGCAGGTGGGCATTAATCAGGCTGCATTGATGGCAATGGTGAGGCTGCAGATGGGCACTGACCCTTATTTTGCTTCAAAGTTCCTTATTTAAAATTTAAGTTTTTTCCTGAAATTTCCCTCTTAAAATGAATGTGCGTGTTATACGCCTGTGCGTGTTATATGCCGATAAATACGGGTAGTACACTTTGTCTAGAAAACATTTTTTTATTATCTGGTTGTACTATTGGGGCAGGATCTTTGACACAGGAGTGTATAACTAAACACGTTTTTTAAAAATCTGCATAGTTTTTTAAAAAAATCCCTAGTGATCCTACCACGAAGGTCCTTTTTCACTTGCAGTTCCTGTTAGTGTGACCGCACTCTGTCCATGTCTCCCAATTGTTCTCTTGCATTGTTATTTTGTCACATGAGACCTTGTTGGTCACTACAAACCACTGTACTGATGCATTTTGCTTGGGCATGGTCCATGAATGCCAGAATGAGGAAGCCAGTCCAGAGCAATGATGTGCTTCTGATGCTGGAGAAAGTGCATGTAGACAGGAAGTGACTGGAAGAGGCTAGAGGAAAGTGGCAGCACTGAGATGGGGAAAAAGATAAAAAAAAAGTGTAAACAGGATGTTATGATAAAGGAATGATACACAGTGCACAGAGTGAAATAAATGTCACCCTGTCAGGGCTTACATCTACAGTGGAACCTTGGTTTACGAGTAACGCGGTAAACAAGCGTTTTGAAAGACGAACAACTTTTTTCTTAAAATTCTGACTCGGTTTGCGAGTGTTGTCTTGCAAAAAAAGCAGAATTCAAGCTGATGGGGTGTGCATTACGGCATTTGGCCAGAGGTGCGGGGGCGTCGGTGACACTCGGAACAGTTCAGAGACGTTCGGAAATACTCGGAATCACTTGGAAATACCCCGTTCCCGAGTGTTTCCGAGCCTTTCTGAGACTCTCCGAGTTCAGCCCAGCTGTCCCCGAGTATTTCTGAGGCTCTCCGGCGCCCCCCCCACCTCTGGTCACATGCGGTATTGCATGCAGTAGAAGTCAATGCGGAACGAATTATCTTCCTTTCCATTGACTTCTATGGGGAAACTCGCTTTGATATGTGAGTGCTTTGTATTACAAGCATTCTCCTGGAAAGGATTATGCTCGTAATCCAAGGTTCCACTGTACTTATATGTGTAGGGAAGGGCTAAAGTGACACTAAACAATATGCTTATTCTTTAAATAGAAACCATAGTCATCCACTACTTGATGACCCTGTAATCCATTTTTTTTTATGGGATTGTTTCTTACTGTGTTTTTTTGTCTCCGTGTAATGCTCTCTGTAAGCTCCCAGACCTCTCCTTTTCCCCCTTCACTTTCGTTTTGTTTGGAAGTTGGAACAAGCAGTGCATCAGTTGCAGTGCTCTATGCACACTACACATCTCATAGTCCATGTCGAGGTGAGCAAGAGAGGGTGACTACATTCCTACATAGAGTGAGACCATGGAGAACAACTGTAGCCATTCTAATGCCTAGTACACACAATGAGAAAGTTGGAAGAAAAATACAGTTTTCGGAACTATCATCTGATAATCAAATAAATGCCCTAATAATCCATTAGTACACAACTTTCAAGAGCCGATCACGACAGTTCATGCGAATATATCCAAAGGGACAAGCACGAACATTTTTCTTCTGCAATAACAGAACAAACGATTTTCATGTAATTAGTACAGTATTTGTATGAAAAAATCATGTGACCAAGACCACGCATGCTGGGAAATGAAAGAATACATTACAATACAATATAATACATCACTTCCAAAAGTTGTATTCTGTCGTACGAGAATTTTCGTAATTTTAGCAACCTATTTGTTTTCGATATGAGACTAAAATGCAAAAAAAAACCCAAAACGTATGATTATTCGTCCAATATATTTTTATCGTGTCGAGAAAATCAGATCACAGCAGCAAAAAAGGAGATTTAGAGGAGGCTGAGAATAATAGAAGAGACTTAGTTCTTAGTTCAGGATACGTACAATATCCGAATAGACTTGCTTAAACCAAAGGTTAGTTTCACTTTAAACCCCATCTCAGTTTATTTATTGCTGTTTCCTTTTATTCCTTTCCCTGGAGATGTAACAGGAACTAAGAGGTAATCTCTTCAAACTGAGAGAAATCCCATCCTAGAGAGTTGTATAGTGACCCCAATGGAAGATCCCCCCTCTGATCCTGTTCTCTGGGACAACTGTAAAATTTTGGATTTATTATTACTTTCTGTTTCAGTGGTAACGATCATAGTGATGACACAGACTGCAATTCTAACTTGACAGAAGTCCTAACTCTATCCATAACACTTTAACCGCTTCCACTTCCCACCCGCTGTATAGTAACATGATGGCGGCGCGGCTCTTGTTCTGGGACGACGTCACATGATGCCGCCCAGTATAGCCGACATCATGGGACAAGGCACGACCCCGATCTCGGCAAAGAGCGGCGACACTTTAGCCATGTGATCAGCTGTGTCCAATCACAGCCATGTAAACATGTAAACAAGGAAGTGACGTTTATTGGTTCCCCTCGCCTCACACTGTCAGAGTATGAAGTGAGGAGAGCCAATCAGTGTCATCTAGAGTTGCCATCTCATCCCTTTTAAACCCGAACACCTTTGAATTACACAGGTTCTGAGGCTAATTAAGTGCAGATAAGACACCAAGTGAGTTTAATTACCACCTTAATCAGCCACAGAACCTTTGTAATTAATATGTGTTTGGGTTTAAAGGGATGAGGTGGCAACCCTAGTGTCATCTCCTCACAGGGAAGACATGTAAATTCAATCAGGGCACTGATCATCAGTGCCCTGAGTACAATGCAGACCCACCAATGCCCATCAGTGATGCCACTCTGTGCCCATCAGTGACACCAGTCTGTGCCCATCTGTTATGCCAATCGGTGTTGCCTATCGGTGCTCATCAGTGCTACATATCATTTCCACCTATCAGTGGCTATCAGTGTTGCATATTTGTGCCGCCTCATCAGTGCACATCAGTGAAGGAGAAAAATTACTTATTTAGAAAATTTTCAGACAGAAGCTAAGAAAAACTTTTGTTTTTCAAAATTTTTGGTCTTTTTTGTTTTAGTTTTTTTCAGCAAAAAAATAAAAAAACCCAGCTGTGATTAAATGCTACCAAAAGAAATCTCTATTTGTGTGAAGAAAATGATACAAAATGTATTTGGGTACAGTGTTGCATGACCGCGCAATTGTCATTCAAAGTGCGATAGCGCTGAAGTTGAAAATTGTCCTGGGCAGAAAGGGGGTGAAAGTGCCCTGTATTGAAGTGGTTAAATGCGATCGTTCTGGCTTTCTTCCCCTAGCTACTGTTTTATGTTTTTAATGGATGTATTGAAACAATTGTATTTCCTCTCATTTGTAGTTTAGAGTTGGGCTCATATTGTGGTTTCCAGGCATGCAGGAGGTTGTGTGTTAGTGAAGCATCAGGTGGGATGCAGTAAAAAATGTTCTTTGCACATATGTTGTCGCTACATCTCCGATATATTTTCCTGTAGAAATGTGACCTTGGTGTCAGCGAACCGCCCCCACTCCCCCCCCCCCCTTCCTATAACCCCAATCTGGAGGCAGACATGTCAACGATCTCTCTGGACATGATACAAGTCAAGAAAAACAAGCTTTCCAGAGGAACCGCAGCCAGCTTAGCCAAGCTGCCAGCAAGCCTGTGGCAAATATCATTCCCATGTGGATTTACTAGCCAAAAGAAAATTGCAGCTTGATTGGAAACATATGAGGCGGCGGGTGAGTCTGGCTGCAGAGGAACCACATGATATACAGGATGGGTTTGTCTTCAGTAATGGAGGCCTCTGGCAGCCTTTTCACTAATAGCGGACTATCCTACCAGCCTCTCGTGTCAGCTCATTGCGTCAAATAATAGTAAATAATTGTCAGCGTGCTCGCTACAATGATGGCGGAATTCTCACTGTTACAGAACTTTATACAAACCATCATTCCATAAACACAAATATTCTCTATCAGAAATAAAAGGTTTACACAATGTGATGAAAGTGTGTAATATAGAAAACAAATATAGAAATCCAGGTACAGGAAATGACAAAATGTGTGTAGAGTGTGGGGCCAGAAGATGGGGAAAAAATAAGACTTAAAATCTACATTTTTTAGGCACCTCTCAACTAGGGTATCCCTGAGGGCCCCCAGAGTAGTCTGAAGAATGCAGAATTAGGGCGCCACAGGTCTACTGTTTGTCAAGGAAAACTTTATTGCTCATGACAGGATGTCAGAGGAAAAAGCCAACGTGTTTCGGGATTACTTCCTCTTCACCCAAGAAGAACTTTACTTTCTCAATCAACTTTAACTCATTTTTAATTCTTATGCTGCTATCATTCATAAATAAATAGGAATGTATATTATATTTGTTTGTTTTATTTATTTGTTTATATTACATTTCTTCAGTTGCGTTCTGGTTTCTGGCCTAGACAAAAAATGATGTCATAACATCCCAGGAGTCTTCAAGGCATTTTTTTTTTCTTTCATCTGGAGGAAGGGAGGAGGGGCTTTCTCAGCTAAGCACATCCTCCGGCCTGCATGCCTGAGCTAAGTGCAGAGGGATTTCAGGAAGTAAATGCTACATGAATTGTCTGCTTTTATTTAAGATGGCTGCAGTTAGAAATGCTATGGGGGGGGGGGGGGTTCAAACTGATCTCTCAACAAAATAAAGCATGTGGACATGGAAGGATGGATAGGTGAGTTTACGCTGAATATGTAAGTGCTGGTTCACACTTGTGCGATGCGGGAACCCTGCGAATCCACTGAGGGTTCTTGCATCGCACCCAACTCATTCAGCAGTTCATACTGCCATATCCGAACTGCCGGGAGTGTCAATACATGGTTAATGACACCCCCATTTCAGCTTGCATATCGCACTGCGAACTGACAGTTCAGACATTAATCAGATCGCATAGGTGTGAACACCCATGCAATCCGATTCTGGTGCGGACCAAAAAAGGGTCCTGTGTGAGTTTGGTCTGAATGCGATATCAGCCATACTATCTGTGTGGCTGAAATCGCATGTGCGAATCACATGCGATCTCGCAGAGCGCGCTGGTGTGAACCGGCACTAAAAAGGATTAAACAGCATTGTTGGTTTGTGGTGCTCAGGTGTAGTTAAGTTCCACATTAAATGCTGGCAGTAGTTGAAGAGAACACTGTATAAGGAATTACAAAATAAAAGGATAAACATAGCCTGACCAACCACCTGAATCAGCTTGCAGCTAACGATCCTTTACTGTTCTGTGCGTGTTCCTACACTAGGAACAGTACCTGTCCATCATTATACTGTGCTGTGCATGTGTTTCTCCCCACTGGGGCTAATACCTAGCCATCCTTGTACTGTACTGTGCTGTGTGTTTCCATTCCAGGGCCAGTAGCCAGCTATTCTTGTACAGTGCTGTGGTGTGTGTTTCTACCCTGGAGCTTTTAGCCGGCCATTCGTGTAGTGTGTGTTTCTATCCCGGGGCCATCAGCTGGCCACCTGTGAACTGTGTTGTGTGTTTCTTTTTTAATATTTTTTTTTTGCTTCTACCAAGACATTTCATGTGAGATTTCAGCCAGGGACCCTTGTTTTCTTTAATTTTTGGCAAGCAACAGGTTACATCCTCTAAACACAGACATTGTATTTTTAGCATCTGAACTTGATTAAAACCATCGCGGCTACCAAATCCTCAGGTTACCATTACACCGAATCCCAAAGCCTAGAATTATTCAATCCATTTCATTTAACAAGACTTTGCAAAATTAACCGTCTAATTACTGGGCCTGGATTGTGTTACTCTGTGGTGTTCTTACCCCTCCCACCCCATAGGAGAGCCTCCTCCCCCCCCGCCTGTGGTACAAACCACGAGCGCCCTTTATTATGTCCTTGCTCTGTGTACAATGTGTTTTCTGTCCTTATTTTGCTTCATATTTACCAGTGGTTAGGGATGGAAATCAGTTGGCTGGTAGAAAGGTCTGACTTTCCACTAGACCAGTAAATGTCACTATATTCATGGCTGCCAGCCTGGCATTGTCACATCTGATGACTATAGTGAATGGAGTGATTCTGGCAAAATTGATTATGCCTTCATCAAAATTTTGGAAATTTTACACTCCAATTTTACCATGTGACTTTTAGTGCCTAGGTAAAATTTACTGGGGACAAACATCTACACACCTTATTTTGCAAGTCCTTTGAGTGATGTGCTTCACTGAATTAAAGGGTCAAATGGTAGTTAACCTATTGTGCGAAACAAAACTTGATGGAAATATCACCGTTTGAAAGTTTATGAGATGCGGTCTTCTAAATAATCAGCGCTGACTTGACAATACATGTAAAAATATGCAACCCAGGCATTACACGGACAGTGAATGAGTAATCATTATACTGTATGAACAATAAGCAGGCAGTTGTTACAATACCTGCAACAAATGGGTAATCATGACAAAACGTGGGTAAGAAATGGGTTAAAACTGGTGTTCCTAGGTTTGGTGGATGGTACAGAATGAAAGCTTCTTTGTTATCTTTGAAATTCAACTGGTGAGTTCCGAGCTCTGCACACCTGCTGTACCCATTATGAGGTGTTCCCACCCTCTCTGCACTAAGATCTTAGGTCTGCGCACCTGCTGTGCCCATTTAGGCTAGGTTCATATCTCTGCTGGGGAATGCATGAAAAATGCTTTCCTGACCTGCAGAGAAATGTGCTGCACTTTAGTAGAAACGTGGGGGTGCCATCAATTCTTAATGGCACCCCTATGCATTGGCACCCACGGCTTATTCTTGCGCATGCCAAACCGCATAGTGTTGCAGCATTGTACATGTCTGTGTGATGAGATTCAGGGAAAAAAAGGGTCTGGGACTTCTTTTTCCATGTTTCTGTGGGTACCGGCAGACCATTGAAAGGAATAGGCTGCTCTACCTGCAGAACACAGCCCCCACAGGTGTGAACCATGCCTAAGAAGGGTTCCCACCATCCCCACACTGAGTTCCTGGGTCTGTATGCCTGTAGTGCCCATTATGAGGGGTTCCCACCACCCCTCCTCTGGGTTCCCAAGTCCGCACACCTGATGTCACCATTTTAAGGGGTTTCCACCATCCACGCAATGAGTTCCCAGGCCCGCAGGCTTGCTTTGCCCATAATGAATAATTCCCAGCATCCCTGTGCTGTTAACTTAAGAGGAAGTTTAGAATTGGTTACAGTATTCTGTATTACAATAAAGGTAAACCCTAAACCTTTATGATTAAGCCACAGTGGGCAGGGCGAAACATGTCAGGGGGCGTGGTATGTGAAGCAGTGCTGACTGAGGCAGTCATTTACACTTCACATGAATTGGGTTGGTTGAATGGCATTTCATATAAAGGGAATAAATGATCGCGCTTACGGATCTGTCTTGGTATGCTGCCTCCCCTAGTATAGTCCCCCAAAGGGGTCAATAACCGCAGATTGTGTAAATAAAGAGGGGTGGTGGCACTTCCTAGTTTGGGTAAAGGTGCCAGGTGTGAGAAAAAAAAGGGAAAATTAATTTATTAATTTTTAATATTAATACTCAGTGACCTATGACTATGTGACTGGTAAACGGGCTATTATTCACTTAACGAAGTGATCCTGCCAAAACCATGACTCATCCCCCACGGGGGCACTGCGCTTATCTTTAGGCCCACCAAGGTTGCTCCACCGAACTCATCCAAAGGTCTGGGGTAATTCACCTTCCTGTAGATGTTATCTCTATGGTTGGCTCCTCACAGAGGAAAAGAAGAGATATAGGCTCCCATAGTGTAGTAAAAACGCTGGGTTTTATTTAAGACACAACAACTTACTCCAAACGATAGCAGTTTAAAATTAAAATATAAAAAATATATATATTGAATGGCATTTCATACCTTTTTTACTGACACGTTTACTGAAAGTTTTGACAAGTCACAAACCTAAATAATGCCATCTAGCTTGTTCTGAGCACTGTCTTATATAACAATTGCTAACTGTTTTTAAATAAAATCTGTGTTTTTACCTTTTTATCCTTTGTTACATCTCAGTGCTGTTGATTTCATGCAACCTCCAGCAATAGCTGCATGGCATTTCTCAGGGCAAGTTTCCGGGTGGTGACAACAAAGGACCATGTCTGTTATATAAGCTGAAATGGCTGCTTGTAGTCTCTGTTGGAAGCCAGTGTGACAGGGTGACCACATGGGGGCACAATTGGGAGACCAGAACAAAGCGCTGTCACCCTATAAGCAAGTGTGTCTGAATAAGAACCTTAATGGCAGGATCACCAGGTATTCTTTTTCCCAATATCAGGCCCTATTAGACCTCAAAAAATGAGTTGAAACTCATAGCTGTTCATCTCCACAGAAGTTTTTAGTAAAAGGCAACAGATTTATTCCATCCGAAGAGAAATCTCAGTATACCAGACATTATTTCATTGAAACCTGTAGCTTTAAAATTATTGGAAATTGCTTTTAAAATAAATGAGCTTTTGGTGATTGGATTTCTATTCTATAATGAGCCTTGGACAATTTTGCACCCGCTGTACAGCACATCGGTGGTCTTAGTGTTCTTGCCTATCCTAAACGTGGTGAAAATCACCAGTACAGGTTTTGCAGCCATCATTATGAAGCGTTATGGTAGATAAAGGTTTTGGGCACCCCCTCCAGGAGGAAGCTGCCCCCCTTACTTCTCTTGGGGCTAATTATACTTTGCCAAGTCACTTTAGACCTGCAGTGAATGAGTGGTGGGTCACATATTTCCTGCCTTATCTCTCTCACACAGGTTTCCCTAATAGACTCTGCTCACTGATTGAGCAACACAATTACACAAAGCTTCCAAGGGCCATCAGAAGAGGAAATAACTACTGAGAAGGACTGTGCTCACTGATTGTGAGGTGTGTACAGAGCAGATGATCACACAAGCTGACTCACTTTAATCTGGTGATCAGGACAGGGTCCCCTGTGTCCACAATGTCTCTTCTACTAGTTGTAATTTTACTAATGTCACCCATCATTAACTCCATGAACGTGACGCTGCTGATCAAGGGGAGCCACACCTTGTAAAGGAGAAATAAAGGAAAAGAGAGATGTGACAGATAAAGTATTAGCAGCAATCCTCAATCTTCTCTTACTTTTGTGTGTTTGTTATTAAATTACAAAGTGATATATAATAGCACACAGCAAATAGCTGGAAATCAACATAAACCCAAAAGAAAGGTCATTCATAGCAGATCTTTAGGTGAGAAAAGATACAACCTGCTCTATAAATATTACCAAGGAAATCCAACACCACCGTATGACCATC
This sequence comes from Aquarana catesbeiana, assembly GCF_042186555.1. Lineage (NCBI taxonomy): Eukaryota > Metazoa > Chordata > Amphibia > Anura > Ranidae > Aquarana > Aquarana catesbeiana. The sequence goes on along the minus strand of NC_133333.1, from coordinate 215,724,351 downwards.
ACATAGAAATGAAATCTGCAAGTCTGTTGCTTTGGCATGATTTCCATAAGCACAAGTATATAACTTTAAAAGGGCCAGAATTCTACAAGCATGTCTGATCTTTCTTTTAGAGCAGCCATTCTCATCCAGGCTTCTGTGGAACACTAATGCTGCGTACACAAGATTGGACTTTACGGCATACTTGGTCCGGCGTACCGGATTTCGTCAGACAATTCGATCGTGTGTGGGCTCCAGCGGACTTTGTTTTCTCAAAAGTTTGACGGACTTAGATTTGAAACGTTTCAAATCTATCCGACGGACTCGAGTCCAGTCGAAAAGTCCGCTCGTCTGTATGCTAGTCCGACGGACAAAAACCGACGCTAGGGCAGCTATTGGCTACTGGCTATGAACTTCCTTGTTTTAGTCCGGTCGTATGTCATCACCTACGAATCCGTCGGACTTTGGTTGATCGTGTGTAGGCAAGTCCATTCATTCGGAAAGTCCGTCGTAAAGTCCGCCGGGCAAAGTATGCCGTAAAGTCCGGTCATGTGTACGCGGCATAAGGTTCCTCTAGGGCTTATTAGGGGTTGCCTGAGCTGTGGCAGATTTGACTTCTGATGGTGCCTGCCTATTTCTAGTCCCAATGCTTGCTAACAGAGCCAGTGGTAATATACCAATGATGTTTCTGGCTAACTGAAAGGGTGGAACTTTGACCATGACCAGGGCCAGACTGGGAATAAAAACCAGCCCTGGAAATAATTTCATACCAGCCCCATTGCATTATTATACCAGCCCAACAGCATAACGTCACAGAGGCTGTGCGGACATGGTACAGGAGGTTGTCATAGGCTGTGCAGACATGGTACAGGAGGTGGTCATAGGCTGTGCGGACATGGTACAGGAGGTGGTCATAGGCTGTGTGGACATGGTACAGGAGGTTGTCCTAGACTGTGCGGACATGGTACAGGAGGTGGTCATAGGCTGTGTGGACATGGTACAGGAGGTTGTCCTAGACTGTGCGGACATGGTACAGGAGGTGGTCATAGGCTGTGCAGACATGGTACAGGAGATGTCGAAGGCTTTGAGGACATGGTACAGGAGGTGGTCATAGGCTGTGCAGACATAGTATAGGAGGTAGCCATAGGTTGTGGAGACATGGTACAGGAGAATAACAGGAGGTGGTCAGAGGCTGGGGAGGGGTCAGTCTTACTTGGCCGTGATGTGGAGAGGGAACCGCCACAGCTGAGACGAGTGCCTTACATTTAAAAATGGCGCCGCCCGGCACGGGTTCCCTGGAACCTGAAAAACATTTTAAGGGTTCATCTGGGCTAAAAAAAGAGAGGCCATTTTAGACCATGTTCATAGGCAAAAGTCATGTAAAGCTCGGTGAGTATGCATGCTTTATCATTGTTAATGGCAATTTGATGCGCAGATATGCATAAAACAAAAGCATGTGACCCTCAGCGGATGCAGTAGAAAAAGACATGTTTGACAGGCGGTATACTGAAAAAAGTCAGTTGCATTTTGTGGATGTGTGTTGAGGGCATTGAAAATGAATGGACCTGTTCAAAACAATGCACAGTGATGTGCCAAAAACAAACCTGAATTGTCAGTGTGCCCTCAGTGCCCATTCACACTATTGTGTTTTTTATGCTTCAATGCAGGATCATAGCAACCTAAAAGAGCATGAAAATGAATCACTATTATAATCTATGAAGATCTTCACATTGATGCGTTGTATTTTTGAAAAATCCTACTTGATGCATCTTTTGTGCATTATGGTAAAAACGTGTTACATTACGGTCAATGCACTGAAAACACACTAAAAATGCAACTGATTATAGTTACTGCCTTTTTCAAGAAACGCATCTTTTCTTCCAATGAACACAGACCCAACCCACAAAATGAAGACCTGAAACACCAAATTAAATTGAAGGAAACATATGTAATACGCATGTAAAATATATCTTACATTGCGCTATATTTTTCAGCGGAACTAAGGTTCCGCTGTTATTCCTGTGAGCAAGCAAGTTTTTTATTGCAGAAGAGACATGCTATGTCTCTTCTGCAATAAAATACACTTACTTGCCTGTTCGCAGCATCCCCTGTTATGTAAACTTAGCTGCACATATGCAACTCAGCTTGCAGCGGCCATATTAATCCCTATGTGCCAGAATGACTGCCTCCTGTGCTACGAGTGATGTCATCCCACGCCAGCCAATTAAGATGTCTGAAAAATAGCACAAAGAAGAAGATGCTGGCGCCGGTGTTCTGACATATACTGTCCTCCTATCGGATAGTGTCCGCTCCGTACTGCGCAGGCGCAGCGCTTGCGCAGTATGGAGCAGAAGGAGATGCCGAAAGTGTCCAAAGCTGATCAGCTGACCATCAGCTGTACACAGCGCTTGGGCACTTCTTAGCGATGGCTTTGTAAGAGGGCCCCTCGCGGGCTCGCTTCGCTCGCCACGCTTCGGGCACGGCCTCGCTGCGCTCGGCAACTAGTTATTCTCACTCTATGTCCACTTGGATAGTAGGGAATGAACCTGGACATAGGGTGAGAATAAAAGCGCAGGCGCCGTGTACAGCTGATGATCAGCTGTTAAACTTCGGAGACTTTCGGCGTCTCGTTTGTCCTCCGTACTGCGCCTGCGCAGTACAGGGCGGACACTATATGATAGGGGACTGTATTTGACAAGACACCGGCGGGGAAAAGCAAGTATTAGCTGCCTTTAGTTCCACTTGCTGTCTGTCCCATAGCAGATTTACTGCTACAGGGTGACTCTCCTATTCAGAGTCACATGTATATGTATATGTATGTATATATATATATATATATATATATATATATATATATATATATATATGTGATTCTGCACTTATGTCTGGGGGGGGCACCCGCGCCGCTGCCAGCCTGCTTCTGCTGTGACCGCTGGCACCTGCCAATCCTGTGTAAAACAGAGAGATTGGAGATCTGCCTATGTAAACAAGGCAGATCTCTGTTCTGACAGGGGGAAAGGGCTGAGTTTTGTGTCCCTGCAAAGGGAATAAAATCCATCTCTTCCCCTGGTAAAAGCAGCACATACAGTACACAAAAACACTGGCTAGGCACACAGTTAGCCCTTTGATCACCTTAGATGTTTAACCCCTTCCCAGGCAGTGTCATTAGTACAGTGACAGTGTCAAAACGGTCAGTGTCTGATTGTCTGCTACAATATCGCAGTCACACTATAAGCCTCTGATCGCTGCCATTACTACCCTGTTTCCCCGAAAATAAGACCTAGCGTGATTGTCGGTGATGGCTGCAATATAAGCTCTACCCCCCAAATAAGCCCTAGTTAAAGTCCTTGTAGGTCTTGTTTTCAGGGTAGGGCTTATTTTCAGGGAAACAGGGTAGGGCTTATTTGGGGGGTAGGGCTTATATTGCAGCCATCACCGACAATCACGCTAGGTCTTATTTTCGGGGAAACAGGGTAGTATAAAAAAGTTATAGCGCCTACAAAATAGGGGATAGATTTATGGCATTTTTATTTATTTTTTTACTAGTAATGGCGGTGAACAGAGATTTTCAGTGGGACTGCGGCATTGCGGCGGACAGATCGGACACTTTTTTAGGACCAGGGACATTTATACAGCGATCAGTGCTATAAAAATGCACTGATTACTGTATAAATGACACTGGCAGGGAAGGAGTTAACACTAGGGGGGCGATCAAGGGGTTAAGTGTGTTCTAGGGAGGTGTTTCTAACTGTGGGGGAGTGTACTGACTGGGTGTGCAGAGAAATCACTGTTCCTGATCACTAGGAACAGACAATCTCTCTCTACTCCCCTGTCAGAACAGGGATCTGCTTTGCTTACACTGGCAGATGCCTGTTCTGGCTCTCTGTGGATCGATTGCAGGTGGCTAGCAGACATCCTGGGAACGGCGCCGTGCAAGCACCCACTGTATATATTACACGAAGCGCCATACCGGTACAGCGATTTGCGCAATAGAGCAGCCTTGCCGCAGTATAACTGTGGCGGCTGGTCGGCAAGTGGTTAATAGACTTTAATAGAATTACTTGAAAAACATGCAAAAAATGCACGATAACATGCAAAAATGCCTGTACAGTCACTTCCAAAAAAATAAATATGTTCAGCTGAAGTGTGAATGGGGCTTAAAGTGGTAGTACAACGCCACTAAAATAAAAATAAAATGGGCCACCCTGCAGGGTTAAGTCATAATGTACTAGTATGCACCACATACTAGCACATTATGACAAACTTAGTGGATCCCTCCCATGCAGCACTGTCATGGATCCCCCGCCATCTTCACCTGGTCTTCCTTCCGGGTTTACGGGTTCCGGCTGTATAAGTGGCCGGGGCCGCGGTGACGTTTCTCCTGCACATGGGAGCGGGAGCTCTTCGGCTTCAGCATAGAGATCTGAAGTTATGGCACAAATATGCTGTCCCTTCAGAGCGCATGCGCCAGTGGCATCACTGACAGAATCCCTTGTAAATATTTCCTAAAACGTGCAGGTTTAGGAGATGTTCACTGTACCTACAGGTAAGCCTTATTATAGGCTTACCTGTAGGTACAAGTTCAAAAGTGGAGTTTACTTTCATTTTATATCCCCTCTATATATCAGATGATCACACATGTACAGCATACAGCGCATTAATGATGTCATACAAATATGGTGCTGACACTCTGCATTCAGTTCTCATTCCTACAATGTCATAATGTACAAGGAAGCAAAGAAACATTTAAGATAATTTTCTTCTTTTGCATCATCGTGAAGTTTAAATGAAGTTCTGCACTTTTGTAACATTCCTTGGAAGTTGGGGTGAAAAAGTAACAACAAGTTGCAATCAGCTTGGTTTTGAAATACAAATACTAAGAGTTGAGAGCTGGAAGAGGGAAGTAGAAGACCAGAGACGCAAGCCCGGTGGTGAGTCTGGTTTGGAAATGAAGAAGTGGGTAGCACTCTCACCTAGCAGTAAAAAGGGTCGCTGGTTCAAATCCCAACCAGGACACTACTTGCTTGGAGTTTGTATGTTCTCCCTGTGCCTGCGTGGGTTTCCTCCGGGTACTCCAGTTTCCTCCCACACTCCAAAGACTTGCTGGTAGGCTAATTGGCTTCTGTCCAAAATTGGCCCTAGTATATGAATGTGAGTTGGGGACCTTGGATTGTAGGGACCGATGTGAGTGTGCGATGTATGTGTGGAGCGCTGTGTAAAATTGATGGCGCTTATATGGGAATAGGGATAGGGATAATTGTAGACACGCACCCACACTCACTCAGGTTGAACTGGATGGACTGGTGTCTTTATTCAACCTTGCTAACTATGTAACTATGTGTAGCACTAACTCACGGTGGTGCTGCTGGTTTAAGCGGGTCTGTTACCTTCACTCTGCTTCCCTCTGTTTCACCGGCACCGGGTCTAGGATTCCATTGAGTTTACTCCTGGACAACACACGCACCAACACTGGAGTACGTTTTCAATGCTTTATTAAACAAACGACTTAGGAAGTAGCAGGAAAGAGGTAGAAAGGAAACTTGCGGAAGAAACTCAAATATTCTCTGGTAGGGTTCTCTAGACAAAATGTCCTGGTAGAATTCAAATACTATTTGAAATGCCCTCGTGGGACACACTCCTTGCTCGTCTGGATAGGCCTCTCTCACCGGTCTAGCAGCCAGCACGCAGCACGAATCAAAGTCTCTGCCACAGACTTGTTTGGGAACAAAATCCGTACGATCCTCTGCCACAGGATGTATAGATTTTTCTGTAGTGAAAGTCAGTCACAGTGCTTGAACCTTTAAGCCGAGCCGGCAACACTATGCTGTATAGTTACTTCTGGATACGTCCTCCAACCGAGTTACCAGGCCCCTCTATAGACCAGCACGCTGCGTGATCTCTACAAGAGGGGTCCTCCCCTGGGATCTCCTCGGCTGTCCAGCTTCGTCACACAGGACCGACAGCTCAGGACCATTCCTCGGCCACGGTGGTAGGCTCCAGACAAGCCTCTGGACCCACCCCTGCGCAGCTGTATCGTGGGCCTCCCGAACAGAGGACCACGAGGTAGCTCCTTAACGCATACCTGTCGGCCAGGAGGGCCAGCAGGTGGGTGTAAAACGAACCCCAAAATATGGCGTCTGTCCCATAAATACCCTCGCCCGGAATGCAACTCGGAGGACCACCTCCACCGAACGTGCCTCCGGGACAGAGGAGCATCCATTCGCTTCAACACGTTGCCTTTCCAACCCTGACCAGTGGCAACAGCGACACACATCGGTCAGCACAGAAACACACACAACGTCAGCCAATCTGGAACAGAGGCAAACTTTAACCTTCCTAACGCACAATTTATTAAATTTACCTAACATGCGGTAGATTGCAAATCTACCAGTGCTACATATGTAACACCCTAGGCCACCTCTGAGTGCTGCCGCTGCAACCACCCACTTCCTCTGCATCGTGTACTCGATGTACTCTGTACATTCATGCAGATGTGGAGCTCAGCAGGTATTGAACCCCCCTACACACATCCAATAGCGTATAGCCTGTACCCATGTAACCAATAAAGGACTTTTATTCAAGAGCATCCGAGTTGCCAGCCCTTTTTGATTCACACATCCAATGAACCCACAATTTGTCTTCTCTGTTATCAATGTAAATTAGTTTACTGTTTACCATTGCACCTGTCTCCACTATACAGGGGAAGAGTAGATGGAAACACAAGCACTAAAGTCATACATAATCCTTAGCATAATATCATTTCAAAAGTTATTCTGAATCTGGAGCTTTCATTAAAGTGTAAACCCACCCTAACACTAAAATCCCTACATCTATAGACATCCAGGATCTAACACTAACCTATCTAGCCCTGTAAAGAAGAAATCTGTATACTAAAGCTCATTATCAGAATTTATTTGACCTATATACACTCTACTTGTAAACAATATGTATAGTAGGTATAAATCATTTAAATACCTACAAAAGTAACTAAGGAAATGATATATATCTTTAATTTAGGTTTACGTGAACCCAATGTTTAATATTTGAAATTTCATGATATTTACCTATATAAACCCTACTGTAAAACAATGAGCTTGCTTTATAGATCCTTGTAAACTTACTTTATGTATCTTTATAACATTGTATACTCAATAAACTTCTTTTGACAAGGAAATCTGTATACTTACCAGTACATACCAGAAATCAGTATATCTGACCCTGTCTCCAGTGGCAGAAGCTCTGCAGAGGACACAGCCCACAACGGCTGTGAAATGAATAGAGAGTGACGTCACTCATAGACTTACTATGGGGCTTTCATTGTCGGCTGTGTCCACTGCACATGCCTCCAAGGCGAAGCCTCAGCTGACAGCTCAGCGTGGGATCGGGTTGGATCGGCTTCAGAAAAGGTATGTATACTGATTTCTTCTTTGCAGGTTTAGGTTAGTGTTAGATCGTGGATGTCTGTAGATGCAGGGATTTTAGTGTTAGGGTAGACTTCTACTTTAAAATCTCTGGTGATCCTGCCATAAAGGTCCTTATTTGAGCACTTCCTGTTATAGGGTGACAATGCTCTGTCCCAGCCTTCCAATTAAGCTTCAGTTTTTTCACCCTGTAAAATAAGCTTCCATCGGTGACTACAGGGGGCTGTTTTAACACATATTACGCAGGCATTGGTCACTGTTTCCACCATCAGGAAACCATGTGAAATGCTATGCAACCATCATCACGGTGCATGTAGACAGGAAGTGTCTGCAATGGGGATGCTGGAGCTCAGCAGAATTGAGATGTACCAAGGAATGAAAAAGGTGAAAACAAGCATTTTATTTAAAAAAAAAAATGTGTTAAGACAGTATAGTGATCTGCCTGCTTGGTGGATGAACTTGAAGCAATATTAAAAATAAAAACAGGTGCTGACAGTGTTCGGCTTTGCTTCTTACATGCATTTGTGAAAAAAAAACAAATGTGGAATTGCATTGCAAAAGCCATTTCCCTCAATACAGGCTGCATCTAATGTTCTTGGGCATCTAATGCCCCCGCACAGGAATAATTCTCATCATTCAGTAAAAACATACAGACTGTAACATGACTACTGATGATTAGTAATTATTCAACTCCATTTAAATTAACATATTGTTCTTCTTGTTTGTAGTCTTGTCACTCTTGGTAGTGGTTATCCAGATGGAAATGGTGCCGTTATTAATAGCAGTATTGTTGCTAGTAGTATAGCCGTTGTTTTGTGTCTACAATGTATCCACCTGTTCTGTGATGCAAACGCCATGATGTGAGGTATGCTTAACTCTAATTAGTCTTAAAATTTTTCCCTCCCGCTCTCTGCTACCTATGGTGATTATCCTGTGTAAAAAAATGTCTATACTTACCTATCTGCTCCAGTCACGTCACCAAGCTTCCCTGTTTTCATCAGCCTTTGGGTGACAACACTGCTTCCAGGTTTCCCCACTGTTGTCCTCTCCCCTGCAGCTGCTGCTGACTGACACAGGGGATAATGCGAATGAACCGGAAAGGGCTAATATAATAGATAAGTACATACATTTTTTTATTTTTATTTTTTAATTTAGATGACATAGGTAGGAGGAGGGGGGGGGGACATTAGGCGTTAGGCTGGATATCCACTCTAAATTAGATGTGGCCCTGGCAGTGTTCACAAATATCTGACACCCCTTGCTGCAGCCTCTCACTTGTGACTTGCTACAAAGTACAATGTACTGATTGTTGGGGGGAAATTAGACTGAAAAATGCTTCCTTCTGCCTGCAGCAGGCTGATGACATCACCTCAGCCTAGGCAAAATTACTTACTAGAGCTTTAAGGCCTCTTTCACATGATGGGCCCGCTCGCATCTGCCTGTCTATTTTTCAGGCGGATCCTAGTGGGACACCCATTGACTTGTATGGGCAGGCGGATGTCATCGGAGATGTGTCTGGTCCACTGGCACCCGCCTGCCATCCGATAAGATCCGCTCAAAACAGACAGATGGCAATACGTTCGCCATCTGTCCATCGGATGAAAACGGACAGTCGGATCCATTTTCATCTAATCTCCCATAGAGAATAGTGGGGCTCTGACAGGTTCGTCCCTGCACAGTGAGCAGAGACGGACCTGTCATCCGCCAGCTCAGCGGGGATCAACGGAGCGATCTACCACTGAGCTGGCAGAGTCCGCTGAGCGGATCTGCCCTGTGTGAAAGGGGCCTAAGGGAAAGTGCAGGCAAAGCTCATTTGGCTGTACTCCTCCTGTGGATCACAGGAGTGCAGTTTGTTCTGAACTCCTGTGCCCGTTTTCAGCTGACAGCGGGCCGAAGTCACAGAGCCGGTCCAGGCTGGGAAAGAATGCGACCCTATGGTCGGGATCCGCCCAGAAGCCTAGATCAGCACCTCGCTCAGCCTCTCAGTGAGCCACTGAGAACCTGAGCCAGCCACTCCCGCCCCCTCCACAGCCCAGCGCTCCAGTGAGAGGCAGAGCAGACAGTGGTGACTGACAGTCAGCAGCTCTCTGCTCATGGAGCTCTGAGAATCGAGTGATCAGCGGTGTTTGATCGCTCGGTTCTCAGTCTTGGAGTCTTTGAGGGACAGATGCAGCACTTAGGTAAGTAAAAAAAAAAAAATCTTCTCTTTTAACCTCTTCCGGACCGCCCACCGTACATGTACTGCGGCAGGGCGGCCCGGCTGTGCAAAATCATGTACCTGTACGTGATTTTGTGCACGTGGTGTAGGGGGCGCACGCTGCTGTATGAACACAGCAGGAGCTAATCAGTGGTTCTGGTGGCTGCAACGGCCGTCGTGACCCGCCTATCGTTCACAGGAGACACGGAGCACACCGCTGATCTGTCAGTGAGAAAAAGAGAGATGTTCTGTTTCAGCTAAGCTGAAACATGATCTCTATTTTCCTCCAGTGTAACACTCCCCCCCCTACAGTTAGAAAGCACCTCCCTAGGACATGCTTAAACCCTTGATCGCCCTCTAGTGTTAGTGTCATTTATACAGGGATCAGTGCATATTTTTAGCACTGATACTGGTGTCACTGGTCCCCAAAAAGTGTCACTTAGGGTCAGATTTGTCCACCAGTCCCGCTAAAAATCGCTGATCGCCGCCATTACTAGTTTAAAAAAAAAATGCCATAAATCTATCCCGTAGTTTGTAGACGTAGTAAAGCTGTAGTAAAGCTGCACATGATCAGTTTGGTCTCTATTGCTGGAGAAAACATTTCCTTGTTGAGCTGAGATTTTCAGGTCACATGATATTGACATCACACATGTGGGTGTGTATACAGATCCTAAATGACAGCCCAGTCCCTCCCTCCTCCTCCATGCCTAGTAACTAAAAAAGAACACAGTGGGTGGGATGTCACATCTTGATTGGATGATCCGTTTCCCATAACAGCGTGAGGACACAGGCTATAGTGGAAAATTCCTCCTACCTTAACACAGCACTCGGGCAAACCCTGCAGTTTATCATGTGACCTTGGTATACAGATCAACCAAAAAGGTATATAGTGGCAGTATTTTAAAGTAAAAAGAAGCTTTGGTCACTGCGGGGGGGGGCGGATGAACTTTTTTCATATTACTGGGTTTAGTGACACTTTAACATCTAGAGGTGAATATAGCAAACATACGAAGCCTCATGGAGGAAGAGGCCCTGTGTTCCCTATAATAATATTTAATTTCCTTCCATCTTCTAGCTGTCTATCAGTAAACCTCTCTCCATTTCTTGCACATATTCCAGTGCTGACACGTTCCAGCCTATACCATCTCTAAGTTTCTGCTACATTTTCCTCTAGTGACAGGTGTGTGAATGGCAGTTCCAGCCGGGCCTCCCCAGGACTAATCCCAGACACGCGTCCCCCAAGCCTCATTCACACTGTGGATGGGGATTAAGTTATTAGCGCGGCTTAGAGACAACAACAAAAGCTTACATTGGAGATCAGATCATGTTCCAGCCGATGGATCTCGCTGAGCTCCTGTTCTAACACATCTCTGGTGTCCGATCTATGAGAACATACATTTCATGTGCCACCCATTCCCAGACTTCAGGAATTACATGGAAAATGGAATCCAATTCCTTTGCGCCAATGTGTTATAGTGGAAATAATGAACTTTACATTCACAAGGAGCAGGCCACTCTGTGCTGTTCAGCTACCAGTTACTGAGGTGGACTTCAATATCAACACCATACAATGAAAGGGGAAGAGCAGCGTAAAAGACATTGATGATGGGTGAAGGGAGGATGAACAGGGTGCAAAAATAATACACTGATCTGCATTATTAAGTGTCATTATGGCAACTGCCCCAACATGGACCCTCCTGCAACACTCTAAAAGATAGCCTAGGAAAAATAGCAGACATACCTGAGAGGTATGGGCAAAGAGCCAGCTTTTAGTAGGACAAAGCACTATGGGACACAAATAGATGCTAGCTGGATCTATGGAGTAGGAACCACACTGGATCACACTGATGGGAATTAAGAACTGGTAGCTGGGCCTAGATCATACTGGAGGGGATGAGAGCAATGAGTAGGATAGGACTAGCCAAAGTATGAGGATAGTCCCATGTGAGGGTAGGTGACCCAGGATTCCCCAGAGTACAGTATCTAAAGGCCTCACTGGGGTTTGAATTTAACTGTGTGCTGACCCCAGGTCCACCCTGCTCTAGCTCCATCAACCCCAAGTCTGGTGGGCACCAGAAAGTAGGACTAGAACAGGTAGGTATACTGTAGTTAACAATTGAATGGAATGATCAGCAGGTAACAGGCCCGATGTCAGGACTGGCTGCAGACTCTATAATCAGGATACAAGCCCAGAGGTCAGGGCTGGCGCTGGACATGAAAAATCAGAATACCAGCCAGAGATCATTGAAGGCAGCAGGCAAAGATAACCAGCAATAAGTCAGAGGTCAGAACAGGCAGCAGACATGGAACAAAGTCAGAGGTTGAGACAAAAGAATCAGTTAACGCAGGGAACCAACCTACGGACGGTTATGAATGTGGCCCAACATGAAATCAACAAACGTACTTAAAAATGTTGATCTTTTTTTGGAATTTCTTGTAAAAATGCATTTACGTTTAGCGAACACATGCGGCCGAAGGAACATTTGACAGTGTCTCTTTACTGGATTTTTCTAAGTTTTATATTCCCAAAGAAAAATCTCCCACTCTTCACATTCACGCCTTATTCATATCATCAGTTTTCAGCAGCACCTATATTTGTGAGCAACTATTTCTAATGATGAAGCACACAAAGGGATATAGGAAAATCAAACAATCGTGACTCGTACTGAATTTTTCTTCCACTTTTTTTATAATGTGTACCCTACTTTATTATTACTGCTTTTTATGTGCGGCCCAAGACCATTCCTCCTCTTCCAATGTGGCCCAGGATGGTCAAAAGTTTGGACACCCCTGAATTAAAGAATGCGGGCTGAATAGCAGTAAGGCTCTTCAGGGGTACATCAGCTAGCCAGTGAATATGAGCCAGAAGCTGAACTGAGCTTAAACAGACCCGGTAAAAGAAGGTAGAAAGCGGCAGCAGGCAGAGACAGGGAGCTGCTGCTGATTGGATGTAACTGTGAAATGGCAATTGTATCAGGAGGAGGACACCACTCTGATTGGACAATAGAAAAATAAGTGGCACTGTGAAGGTAGTAGCATCTGCGTGGATTTGATTTAAATCAAGTCGATTTAAACAAACAAACCCTGTAAGACAAAGGCATAATGAGCTAGTATGCATCGCATACTAGCTCATTATGAAATACTTACCTTAGATCGAAGCTGTTGCAGCGGCCCCGCACACCGTTGTGACCGACGACATGTCTCCGACATGTGCGCGGGATCCGCCGGTCGCGGCGAGCTGTTTCTTCAGTGCGCATGCGCCGATGATGTTGGCGCAAGCGTTTATGGTAAATATCTCCTAAACCGTGCAGGTTTAGGAGATATTTACTGTACCTACAGGTAATCCTTATTATAGGCTTACCTGTATATACAAGTGGTGTAACAGGGTTTACAACCACTTTAAAAATATAGATGGCACAGTGGTGTAGTGGGTAACACTTTTGCCTAGCAGTAAGAAGGGTTGCTGGTTCGAATTCCAACCACGACACTACCTGCCTGGAGTTTGCATGTTCTCCCTGTGCCTGCGTGGGTTTCCTTCCACACTCCAAAGACATGCTGGTAGGTTAATTGGATCCTGTCTAAATTGTCCCTAGTATGTATGAATGTGAGTTAGGGACCTTAGATTGTAAGCTCCTTGAGGGTAGGGACTGATGTGAATGTACAATGTATATGTAAAGCGCTGCGTAAATTGACGGCACTATATAAGTACCTGAAACTCACTTGATAACTTGACAACTTGATAACTCACCCTGGGCACATAAGAGAGTCCACAAGTGTGTCAAGTAACTTGATTACTGACCAAGCATGAACGCTGAAAAAAAGTAAAATCTGCATACAGATAAATTGATAAGCCACAGATATGCAGGTTAATTTGATGTGAATATTAAGAATAAAAAGAAATTAAAAACTTCGGGACATAGTAAGGTCTGGCTGATGTCTATAATTGTACCTAATAATATCATATTAAATCTGTTATATGTTGTGTGTTTAGGGGATTCTAAACATTCAGCCAGGGTTGGGCCAAGGGGTATTCAAATGAGGCCTCAAGTGCCTCACCAGGTAGGGAACGTAAAAAGGGCAGTACCTGCAATCTCTGCTGTTGAGGACATTTCACAGCAATTTAAACTTTACTATTCAATTTGTCATCATCTTAAAAGGAAAAATACTGCCACAAGTGATATGGCTTTAGACTAAGTTTTCGGTGCTACAAATGAGTATGATAAAGAAGAATTGGACACATTTCAAAAATATTTCTCATATGTGCCATCTTTCTAACATGATCTATGGCTATGCCATCATAACCAGTGGTGTGCTTTGTTCTCAGTAATACTCTACACATACCCATCTGTTGTAGTAAATGGAGTGTGGGCTCATCTGATTGTATCTTCTTTGCTGTGCTGCCATCTAGTGACGTATCATATTATGGCAGGCCCTGTGGTCTCTCCAGCATCCTTCTCCATTGTTTGCACTCAGCAGGTGAAGCAGTCAAAATTACGAGTACCATAGTCTGCTTATCCATAAACTGTGGCTTTGTTCTGTGAATTATACTTTGCACAAATATCAAGTTCCCCCTCATTTAGGTTTGCACACAGGTCTGTTTTATTATCAGGCAGTGGTGCTCACATGTACCTATGTACCCAGGTGCTTCTGTGCATTCAGGAAACACCCAACCTGGCTGCATTGCTGTAAGCAGATGTTAGCTTTATCCATTGCGAAGCAAATGGATTTTTTTAAAATAATTAACATTTTATGAAAACATTTTAGAAAAAAGGTTACATGGGTATACTTAACGCATTCCGAGCACACATAGTAGTGTAGCGCTACCCCCCGCAGGAGCCGCTGGTGAAGGTTATCTCCCACCCAGGCACATGAATTCTCCAATCAATCCTGAGACAAGAAGCAGTCCTTGCAGCTTTGTTTTCTTTTTATTTAGGGGAATTAAACTAACAAAATCTCAGTTAGATCCTTGTAAATGCCCTTTGCAGGCCTCTTTAGTAGTCATTTTGTAATGAAAAAGCTGTTCAGCTATTATTTTCTCCACAATGGAGTTTTTGCCTCTTTGGCCCAGACTACCTCCACCTAAGCGTGTGGAGGTTCCAGGTTAAAGGTGATAGCAGGTATGGTTAGTGGTCAAAATATTGATCAAAAGAGAGGAGACTGTAATGGAAATTTGTAAGTTCTGTATATAATTGTATTCTAATTTGTATGTATTGCACACTGCCCTCACTGTGCACACGGCACTAATAATGTTTTCAGTACATGTTTGCATTCTTTTGAGTCCTGATTAGAATTAGCCTGCCTATGTAATGCCCCTTGTTACCATAAACGTACATTTGTAATACTAATGTGATACCTACGTAATCATGTGTATAAAAACCTTCAATTGCATCATAATAAAGCAGAACAGTTTTTTGGAAAGATGCAGAGCGTATCTTTTGTGTCTGTTCCCTACTGCAGCAGTTATTATTAATTTGGAACCACTAATCAATATGAGGATAGGAGTTACCTATCTACAAAATGTCCAGTTCAGTAGCAAAAGTAGAGGTCTTTGGTGCTAGCTGTCCTTTTCCTGCGGCTCCTGCTCCCAGTACCACCACCTCTTCAGGCACTGCGCCGCCTGGCTGCAGCTGCCCCTTTCACTAACCTTCCTGGCTACTTCTCTACAGTCCTCCCAGACTGACTCTGCATCCATCCCAGACTGCTTGCATCCAGTCCCTTCAGGCATGCCTCTCAGTCCTCTGACTGCAGCACTCACCAGCCCTCTTGGCTGTCTTCCTCCCTGGAGATTTGCCCGGCAGTGTTCTTCTACTGTCCTCTCCTTGCTCCCATGCTTCCTGATCAGGATCCCTCCATGTGTCGTGAGAAGGGGTCCCTTTCACGCAAGGCCATCTTTAATGTGGGGCAGCTGCCCTGGGCCCTGTCCTTTTGGGGCCAAAACCAGTTGCCCCATGAGCCCTCCCTACCCACAAATTGGGGCCCCGATGATGGCACTGCAGAGTGCACTGGGGTCACGGGAGGCAGCGCTGTATTTATGTCCAGGGTCCAATCAATATTAAAGACTGCCCCGCTTCCGCCCCCAGGCCTGCCCCCCCCCCATCCCCCCCATTTCAGACTGGGAAGCTACTCTCAAAGGCCTTGACAGCCTAACACTCCATTTCCATCTTCCACCCGAACTCCACACACCCGACCTGGGCTGACCCTGAGTATTTGTGGGGGTCTACCCCCTGCCAACCCTTCTGTTCGGGATTGGTCAGGGCCCTCAGAACACTCCAGCTAGCTCCTCCTAGACCTCTCCTAACTGCTTCTGGAACCTTCTCCCAGTTTCCAGCAAGCAGGGAAGAGTCACCAGAGAAGCTGCTGCTGAGTCAAGCAGCCTACCTCAGTCAGGTAGGCTGCCAGCCAAGCCTGAAAATGTACCTACACTAACGCAAAACATCCTACTCTAGCAATGCTAGGGGGTGCTACAGTAATGTATTTGAGTTACATGAATGTTTGTAGCGGTCTCCCCGACTTCCAAGGGCCTGATGGTGAACCCCAGAGCCAGGGAGAACTGCCATTCCTCCTCAGGGTGCAGGTTACTAGGCATAGTGGGTGTAGTGCAAGGTGAAAATATTGGGCACCAGTCACTTTTTGTAAAAATGAACAAAGAGTTTTATTTCTCTTAACAGGAACGGTGAGAGAGAGAGGGTTAGGGCTCAGGACACCCTTAGGCATGTGCAATAGCAATAGGGCAAACTCCGCAGACAAAAATAGAACTAGGCAGACCGCAATACTTTTTAGCTGAATGCAGCAATCTGTATCTTGTAGCAACTGTTGTCTCCTATAGCAACAACTTCTCTCACAATATCCTACTGTAGATCTTCCAGTTTAACTCACAGTAACCCCGCTGTAGATCTTCCAGCTTAACTGGCAGTATTCTACTGTAGATCCTTAAGCTCAGCTCGCTGTCTCTCGTTGGACTTCTTGGACTCTCAGCTACCTGCTGGATCTCTTGAGCTTCACCCACAGCTTACCACTGTACTTAGCTTCAAACTTTACTTACAGCTACCCGCCATACTCCTTCAAGCTTTACTCACAGTTACTGGCTGCATTCCTGGATGAGTCTCCACTAAAGCTTTCTCACTTACTTCACCGTCCCCGGCTAGTAAAGCGTCTGCTCTGGTACTCCTTCAGAACTTCATCCCTTTTAAACTTGCCTCTGGTAACAGCAGTGGTCGTCCCTTTGTGGTAACTGATTCTCCTTTACCTCTGGCAATGATCAGGCTCCCCTCGGGCTGAGCCTCTAACACATGCGGTTCTGCCCCAGGCTTCGGGCTTAACTTTGCTGCTCCTCCTTTGCGGAATCCTGAACTACTGGATAGGCCTTACGTAGACCTAGCAGCCAGTATGACTCCTGGATAGGCCTTAGGCTTCAGGCCTAGCAGCCAGGAGTTACTCCACACACACCCACTCAGGCCGCAACCCCGGGCGGAAAGAACCCTGATCACCTGACTTCTCCCGAATAATTAGCCTATCCCAGCATGCACAGCAGCCAAAAGAAACTCCTGCTGATTGGCTGAGGTAACTCATTTACCCATCACTTGAATTCGCTGTAATCCATCATCCTAAGGCCAAAGGCAACAGTGCCACCTATTGTCAGAAGAGAGAGACTATGAATTAAACTCAGACTTAGGACAGAAATCAGTGAATCAAACTATCAATCAGCCAGGATAGTTACCACCTAGCACAACTAGATTTATTAGCAGCTCTGTTTAGGACCAGGGTGCTACATGTTGTTGTTAAAATTTGATGGAAACAGATACATAGTCAGTCATTCTCAACATGTTTTATGGACTACTCGCTTTTTTAGGAGTATGAGATGGAGTGAAGTTTCTGCAAAGAATCAAAAGGCAAAAACTAATAATAATATACATATAAAGGTGTCATTAAAATTATCGCACAGTACTACTGGGATAGATGGAATATCCAGGGCTTAGCCAATGGAGTCAAGCGGGAAAGGGTCAAGTGTACAGGGACAAGAAGGCCAACCCTCACCTGGAGAGCATAAGATTGATATAGGGCCAGACAGTATCCATATGCAAACAAATATACCCCTCTTAAACAACCAGGCCATAGCTTTATACAATTAACAAGAAACAATCCATCAAATATAACTAAAAGAAGGGATTAGCTATACATACCAACCAGACTAAACTTCCAAACTTAAAAGGCAGATGGGCCATATGGCAGAATCAATAAACAAGTGGTGTAGATATTCACCAATAGGGATGTATATAAAGTATCCAAAAATTGCATTTTTTACAAAGACTATAAAATCTGTATCTGCAAATACAAATAGAGCAATTAGAGCTAACAGCCAGACATGGATCCAGAAATTTAGTTCATTAGTACTACTCTCACCTGTTCAATCAAATCATCTGCTCAGTTCACAGGGTAGAATATTAGAATATTAGTAGATAATGTGCTCTAGAAGGGAGGAAAAAAACACCAAACTCAATAACCGTAATCCCAGAAGGGGAGGACCATCCATTCCATTGTAACAAAATATTGCAAGATGTCCCCATCTCACCTTGGTAGTAAGTACCCATCAAGTAAGTCCACTGCCATGGTCAACAAATCTGTCTGCTTGGAATGTGCCTTATAAACCCTCCAACCAAGAAACGGACGGCCCGTGACATCACCGGACCCGATCTCATGGGATTGGCCATTGCCAATCCACTTCTCAAAATTGTTTGGCTTCTACACTGACATACTGGGCTCAATAAAGTTTGTGTCACTGACCAAGTACTAGCATAGCTATCTGCACAATCAGATGTCCATATTTCCATACTTGTTTCAGGTAAGGGACACATTGGGGTTGATTTACTAAAACTGGAGGAATTTGGTGCAGCTCTGCATAGAAACCAATCGGCTTCCAGTTTTTAATTAAACAAGCTAAAGTTAGAAGCTGATTGGCTACCAGATTTTGCACTCTTCAGTTTTAGCAAATCAACCACAATGTATTCAAGCAAGAGGGTAGATGTGACAGCCAGGAAACTAGCATTAGCAGAATGAAAACTAGCCATGACCGCCTCTGTGTCTCCCTCAGAAAAGACTTCCCAGACCTTTGGGGCCCAATCTGTGGCCCAAGGGCCCTTTTGATCTCTGCATCGTGCACACTCCCTTTCTATTTTACAAAATCTACGTTCAGAGAGGCGCGTACACAGGCAGGGCGAGAGGGACACAAAGCAAAAACCACGCCTCTCCTCCATCTCCTCCACAGTGGCTCTGTGTCCCTCTCGTGCAGTGCTATGAATGGCTGCACATATATTTCTACAGACTGAGAGCACAGTGGCAAAAGAGGCAAAAAGAGAATGGGAATATAGTGGTGCAGCCAAAGGACAATTGAAGGAAGCCTCAAGGAGGACATTTTAAAAGAAAAATTCAAATGCATGTTAGTTATATTTTTATCTGATTTAGGAAAGAATGTGACTTAAATACCATTTTAAGCAGAGTACTGTGGCTCTCACTGATCATGATGTTATCTCTCACATGCCAGCTGTAAATTGGTTTGGCTGGTCCACAAGTGCATTCTATAGCTTTAGAAAACCTCAAGCAGTTGGATGTAGAAGGGTATATTCTAAGCTGCAGATAACAATGACTAGGGCTGAAACAACTAATCAGCATAATTGATTATGTAAATAGTTGAAAACTATTTTCATAATCAATTAGTTGGTCAGATGATTAGTTGGCCTGCATACAAAATGCCATATTTGTTTACATATCAGGAAATACAATGCAACACACATACAGCTCAGTATACTGTTAATACATGTCAGTATATACAGTGCAGCACATATATAACTCAGTATACTGTCCATACATGTCACCTGAGCCTGAGAACTTCTGAATGTGTGAGGAGCAATGGTTCATGGGACACGTAGTCCTGGGTAGGAGGGAGAAGGAAGTCAGTGATTCAAATTGCAGAAGTTTTTTTACCTTGCTATACGGGCGCTCTATACTATACTTTGTGGCTTGCTATAGAGGCACTCTATACTATACCTTGCGGCTTGCTATAGTGGTACTCTAAAGGCAGGTGGAGCCAGAAGCCCCAGTGGGGGACCCCAGAATGGGAGGATCAGGGCTGCTCTGTTCAAAACCACAAATGTCGTTCAAAAGTTTTACTTTCAATTTTAAAATCAATGTAATTTCTGAATGAAAACCACATACACGGTCCAAAAATTAATTTGATGAGAAAAGTTTTCTATTCTGCTCCTTCATATTTTCCTGTCACTGTGGTCAAAAACAAACGTCAATTTGATCCTACTAACAATTAAAAAATCGAACGAATGTTCTTAAAATGAGAGTTTTCAAATGTATTGCCAGCATAAATGACAGTAGGAGCAGGTAGCTTGTATCCAGCTAACTGCCTATCACAAGGGAGTCTGTCATGCATAAGACAATCCTGTCTGAAAAATCTGCAAAACAGTGTTTTAGGTCTTTTTACTTTTTTTTTTTTCTTTGAATAAAAATTTTGATCTCTGAGTCTGATGATAGGTACCAGATTTAACCTCTAATAGTTGTATATCTCTTCTGTTATTCTCAGAGTGGATTAGATATTTTGTCCCCTAACCATATAGTTGGTTATTTATATTTACCACTGTACATAGATATTAATAAATAAATTGCCTTTTTTTTAAACTTTGCATATTAAATAACTTATACACCAAACTTTTTTGAGGTTTTTATCCGATTAATTGAAACAATAATCAGCCAACTAATCAATCATTAAAATAATCGTTAGTTGCAGCCCTAACAATGACATACAAGGCCCTTAGATCTCTTTACATTTTCTGTGTTTAGCACTGTACATTATGAAATGATTGTTAGTATCATTTAAAAATATTGCAGTGTGAGCTGGAGTTCAAATTATGACAATAAGTGAAACTATTTAGTGAACTGTTGCTGTTATCCAGCAAATGCTGCAACTGTCAGAAAGTTCCTTCAGTTTGCCTTGTCAGATGTCTGTGTAATCCGCTGCAGCCCGAATCCAAAAAGCTTGTCACAGGGTTACTGGTAATGTGTGTCTTGAGCCTCCTGCTATGTAACTTCCTGTCAATCTGCTTCTTCTATTACCAATCGCATCCAGGACTGAACTTGATTGGTGGCTGCAAGTAGCACCTTAGCCATGGCAATTTTTTTGTAGATAAGGCTTGCTGCGAGAGGCAGGGAGCCTGAGGGGGCGTGTCTGAGAATTCCTCCCTCCATCACAAGCTTGGGTTCCCAGACACAAAGCAGTGGATGGATAGGGCAATCCAGGTATGACGCAAGGATATACTATAGCCCTCGGCAGGTAGGTTGTGTTCCCTATATGTGCAGTATAACTATATATCTTCCAAACTGACCAGTTAACAGGCTTTAGTGCAGTTTTTTTTGTACATTATGTTGCGTTTTCATTTTCATAACGAACAATTGATTTTCTTCATTTATTTCAAAGGATGAATTGTTTTTTCTGTATTGTGGTGTATGGGGTTTCAGTGAGGGTTTGCACTACCCTCCACAGGCTCTAGAGGTCTCTCTAACCTGCACTAATCCTGTTCTGGACACTTCCAGTTCTCTGTAATCCTTGACTTAGTGTGATTGTCAAACTGTTTAACTTAAATTTGAATTGTTCAAGGCAGGTTTTCTTTTAAGCAGATTTCTCTGGAGGTTGCTAGGTGTTCCTTGAGAGTGAGCAATGACAGATTGATCTTCTACTTACAATGACTGGTCAAGGGGGGAGTGGAAGAGGCTGGATGTGCCACCTTACCCCCCTACTCTGGCTGACTCCAGGGTGCCACTGGCTCTTGCTGCTATCAATCAAATCCTGTGAGAAGGGATCTTGGGGTGGAGGGGTTGAGCCGGAATGTGTGTTTTCATTGACTCAGGAGTAAAGTCAGTGGGTGTACCACCAAAGAAGGTGGCTTCCTATGGTGGCACACAAAGAGGAGGAGCCAAGAGCACTAGGGAACCCCAGAAGAGGAGGGTCCAGGCTGGTATTACACAGATCAGGTAAGTATCTTATGTTTATTATTTTAATTAAAAAAGAAAATAGCCCTTAAAGCGGTTGTAAAGCCTTAAGGTCTTTCACCCCTGTTTCTTACCTGAGCTTGATCAGATCCAGCAATGTGCACGAGAGCAGCGGCTGCAGCTGCTGTGGCTCTTCTCATTTGACAGATTGATGGCAGCACGAGGCATTTGCTCCCGCTGTTGTCAATCAAAAGCTGTGACATGGGAGCAGGGGGCGGTGCGGAGTCCCACTGCCTGTTTCAATGGACGCAATAGCAGGACTTGGGAGCGAGCACGCACTGGTGTCCCCATGGAAAGCGGTGTTCCCTGCGGGCACCCGATGAAAAGGAGAATCAGGGCTGCTCTGTACAAAACCATTGCACAGAGCAGGTAAGTTTGTTATTTTTATTTTTTAAAAATCGAAGGTTTCCAATCATTTTAAACCCACTTTAACCCTGCACTGTACATTGAGGAAGCAAGAGCGCAGTTGTAGTTGGGAGCACCTTAACCACTTGCCAACCAGCCGCCGTAGTTTTACTGCGGCAGAATGGCACGGCTGGGCGAAATGACGTTATGTTACGTCGCTTTTCGCCCTGTGGCCACTAGGGGCGCACGCGCGGCTGCTCGCCCCCGGAGACGATGCGAGTGACACAGCGAGAACCGGGATCTGTGTGTGTAAACGCACGGATGCTGGTTCTCTGAGGGGAGAAGAGACTGATCGTGTGTTCATACAAAGTATGAACACCGATCTCTCTCTTCCTCTAGCAAGTCCCATGCCCCCTACAGTTAGAACACAGAGAGAGAACACAGTTAACCCCTTGATCGCCCCCTAGTGTTAACTCCTTTCCCGCCAGTGACATTTTTACAGTAATCAGTGCATTTTTATAGCACTGATCACTGTATAATTGTCAATGGTCTCAAAAATGTGTCAAAAGCGTCCAATTTGTCCACCATAATATTGCAGTCCCAATAGAAAATCGCAGATCGACGCCATTACCAGTAGAAAAATAAATAATAATAAAAATGCCATAAATCTATCTCCTATTATGTAGACGCTATAACTTTTGCGCAAACCAATCACTATACGGTTATTGCGCTTTTTTTTTTTTTTACCAAAAATATGTAGAAGAATACATATCGGCCTAAACTGAGGAAAAAATGTTGTTGTTTTTTTTAAATGTGGGATATTTATTATAGCAAAAAGTAAAAGTTATTGTTTTTTTTCAAAATTGTCGTTGTTCTTTTGTTTATAGCGCAAAAAATAAAAAACGTAGAGATGATCAAATACCACCAAAAGAATGCTCTATTTGTGGGGAAAAAAAAGACGCAAATTTTGTTTGGGTACAGCGTCGCACGACCCCGCAGTTGTCAGTTAAAGCGACGCAGTGCCAATTGTAAAAAGTGGTCAGGAAGGGGGTAAAATCTTCAAGGGCTGAAGCGGTTAAAGAGGAGGTTTTGTGGGACTGATCACATTGCTAAGCAGAGGCGGATGGAGCAAGGACACGTTATTCCTGCACCCCTAGACTGAACAAGCAGCTAAAGCGTATTTAAAGTCACAGTGTAAAATCATACATTATATTAATTTCCATGTTGTATCCCAATTATTTCTAGCCTACGTCCATTAATCTAAATGATCCTGAAGTTTGTAAACTTTGTAAATATTCCCACATATTTATATATATTTATATCCTTGAATTTTGTGAAACATATTTACTATGTCCTGTGAGTAAGCACCTCTGCTGTGTCACACATTCCACAGAGCCTGCCTTCTGGACTACAGAGGTACTGAGAGGAGGAGTTTCAGGAGGCGGAGTCAGTTGCAACCACAGCTTGCAGGCAGCAAAGTACCATGGGAGATGTAGTCCTTAGATATTGAAAGTAAACAGCAGAGGAGGAGCTGCAAAGCATGCAAGGAATCCAGGAAGTTGTGGAAAGAGATGGTCAGCAGACAGCACTCGAAAGAAAGGAGATTTTTGCAAAGTAAGCTTTAATTGGATTGTCAATAATTGTTTGTTTTATTATTACAATGCTGATGTTATAAAATTAAAGTGACTGCTTAGAGTTAGGCCAGAGATATCCTTTAACCCCTGCAGTGTGTGTGTAAGTGTGATTTTTTTTTCCACTAAGCAACAATGTAAAAGGGACATTTCTCCATTGTCCTCCAATCTAAAGAAGCATTTCTCCACTGACTACCAATATAAAGGAACATGTCTCCACTGACCACTGATAGAAGGCCTCATACACACTGGGTGTTTGCCCAGCTCTTTTGAATGCCTTTTTTCCTGGCAGGAGAAAAGCAGCATAAAAATACATGCCTAAAGCTGTGTTTTGCAAACACTTTTAGGCACATCAAGTGTTTGGGCATTCATTTATTTCATTGGCCAGAATGTTAATGTATTATGGCCACTAAAATTAATGAACGGTAATGCGCTTTACATGTCTAGTGTTTAGGCACTTTGGGTGGTTTTTCTGTTGGAACACTCCTCTCCTGAATGAACAAGTGAGATTTTATTTCCTGCCTCTAAACGTCTGTGTGCATGGACACGTAGGATAACATGGAGAGACTGAGCGGATCGGTTCGGTTTGGATCGGTACGGTACGCTATTTTGGGTGTTTCCATTATGAAAGCGGCCCATACAACCGAACCGTTCCATTCAGGGTCCTGCTTCAGATGTGAGGCCATAGAAAATGGCCTGTTAGGGCGGAGCTACAATACATTACACTGATTGGTGGACGTGTGACGCCAAGATGGCATTTTTTCTAAACCCACGTATGGCCCCTGTCGGTCCGACTTGCAGTGGAAACGCTCGCCTGAAAAGGCCGGACCATTCTAGGCCTTCCAAACCAATCCGAGCCGAACCGATCCGCTCGGTGGAAACGAGGCAATAGAGGCAGAAAAAAAAACAAAAAACATTGAACGCCCTTAAAAGCAGCATTTTAGATGCCCAGTGTGCATGAGGCCTAAAGGAACATGTCTCCACTGACCATCAATGTAAAGGGACATACTTTCGCTGATCATCAATGGAAAGGGACATGCCTCCACTGACCATCAATGGAAAGGGACATAGATTTAATGATTTTTAGCAGAGGTTCCCTGAGACATCACAATGATTTCAATGGTTCCTTCAGGGTAAAAGTGTTGGAAAAGGCTGGCCTAAGTGTTAAGTCATAAAAGAGTAAAGGATAGACCTCTTCATCTCTATTCCTAACTTTACTTCAGAGGGTGCTGTTTGGTGGGGAGTTGTAGGGGAGGATTATCATCGGTAAACGGATCAGGTCCATAATATCTTCTCTGTATTACAGAGTGCCTTCTTGCTGTCAAGTCCTCAGGGCCACAGAGGTCATGATGCTCTGGCAAACATGAATGATGGCACTCATCTACAAACTTAAAGACTAGATGTAGCTATAGTGGGTGGAGTGCCATCATCCCTATTATATATAGGAAGAGAAACCCCCTCTAGAGGTGGGACTATATAGGCACTAAATAGACATTAATTGAATAAAAATATATCATTTATTGGTACAAAAAGATTTAAAACCTTATAAGACAAAGATGATCATACAAATGTACATGTAATATTACAAAATGACCATAGGAAGTGTAATGTCACTACTCTTTCTATGGTCATTTTGTAATATTACATGTACATTTGTATGATCATCTTTTTGTATGTCTTATAAGGTTTAAATCTTTTTGTACCAATAATTGATAACTGACGTCTATTAAGTGTCTATATAGTCCCGCTTCTAGAGGGTGTTTCTCTTCATATCTTCTACAAACTTCACCCCTTGTCATGTGATTAATTTAGTGAAAAATAATGCGAGTGAGTCATTGGAAACAGCATACAGTCTGCTTTGTATTCGGAGACCAAGAAGAAAAGAGGTTTCTTTTTCTTTTTTTTTTTTCTTCTGTTTTTGTGTTAAAAAAAACGGAAAAACACATGACCATCACACTGGTCGGTTGTGGGTCAGTTACGTTTTTCAAAGTCCTGCAATCCGCATTTTGCATGTTTGGTGCTGTAAAAAAAAAGCTTACCTCCCCATTGAAATGAATGTAAAACACATCAAAAACTCACCCACGGTTGCGTTTTTGCAAAACACTCCAGAAACGTGGCAAAAATGCATATGCATTTTTGCTACAGAGTAGTGTGAAAGCAGCCTAAGACCCGATGAGGCTTTGTCTGTATTGCACCTTTTTGCCCCTGGTAATGTATGGGGATTGGAGTGTCAGGGCGACACGTCATATTAAAATGTTGCACAGAAAATCATGTGACATAACTATAGGACTGGTAAACTAAAGTAATTATTTATGTTTAAAGCCCAACTTTAACTGAAGCTTTTTTATTATATTTTGGAAGGAGCTGGAGAGTGTTAAAGCCTCTGTCTTGGTTTTAGTACCATCTGTGTCTCTGTTGTGCAGTTTTCTCCCTACCCTGTGTGGAAAGAAAGTGATGGAAAATCTCTCCAATGGACAAAAACACTTTTTCAATAGGGAAAAATCAGAACTTCTGACAATGTTTTTATTGCTGTCCATATCTTCCTGTTCCAGTGACAACAGATTCCCCCAATCTTTGTACATATGTCACAGAGACAGGAAGTAAAGGAAAAATCCACAATGGTGGTCACATACAAAATGAAAAAGATGCAGATGAGGTAGGGAAAAAAAAAAAACACAACTCCACTTATAAATTCTAGAAAAATATATAATTTAACTTTACTAGGAAAATCCAATATGTTTTAGGCATTGCAAGGGCAAGAACAAGTCAGCATCTGGCTTGCATAAAGCCTCGTACACACAATCAGATTTTCGGATGGCCGTTCGTCCATTTTTTGTTACATGCTAGTCTCATGTCAAAAGTGAAGAGGTTACTCACCATACGAAGATTCTCGTATGACAGAATACAATTTCAGAAGTGACGTCATGTGTTGAATAGTTTTGTATGTATTCTCTAGTTTCTGAGCATGCGTAGTCTTGCTCTTACCATTTTTTTCGTACCAATTAAATGAAAATCGGACGTTGAATTTACATACGACAAAAATGTTATAGTCTGCACATCCAGCTTTTGTCGGACAAAAAACTAGAATCAGCTGTCGAAAGCACCGTACTAACGATCCGAAAATCGGCAGATCGTTCAGCAGACAAAATTTTACTTCCGATTTTCGTATCGTGTGTACGGGCCTTAAGAACAGAAGAGCGCTCTTCACAGAAAATACTGGTCTTTGGAATCTTCAGTCCAGCTCAGATTTCATTCCCCTGTTGCTATTTAGACCAGACACTTATTTTTTCATAGCCCTAAAGAAGGGGGGGTTCCTTGCAACCCCTGAAATGGGATGGATTTTTATAGGTTTTATTTAGGAAGATCGGCTGCAATGGAAACACACGTATGGCTGGCTCCTGCATCCCAATATTCTGAAGATGCAGTGTCAGGTTCTGTTTGATGCAGCCTTGCGTCTTTCTTTACATTTCCCAGCTTTGGCATCAGCTTCATTTTTATGGCTAGACTTTGTGAATTGTTGACAGTCTCTATTGACCATTAGTTCCCTGGTGTCTCATCATAACACATATCGGTGAAAATCTCAGACTCAACACTTCCTGCCACTGTTAGAAAATGTCTGGGCCGTGAGCATCAAAAGGTGTCCCTGAATTCTATACTTAGAACTGGTTTCCTTCCATTCAGGTCTGCACTGCTATACTGGGATGAAAACACAGTATGCTATTGCTGTGTCGGTGAAACAGAATAAAGTGCATAGTCTGTAGACCAGCATGGTGCAGTATAGAGGCCGCAGGCCAGGATTGGAACACTACCAAGCTTTCCAGCCAGGATGGGTGCAGCACCAAGGCTGCAGGCCAGGAATGTGGTCAGGTGCACCTTATCTGGATGGTCTCAAATTGACTCATTTGTGCAAGTAACAGGTTTGTGTATAACAGAAATCATAATACGACTGCACATATCTCTTCATAGATCAACCCCATAGTTCATCCTGTATAAGTAGTAAGGCACATCTCTAGTCTGTATGCTGCAAATACATCCTCCGCTGTTCATTGTCACATAAAAGAGACAGGTTGCCATGGAATGATGGAGTGCAATACACATATTTAGCCAGCAGAGGTCCCCAAGAATCTGCTTGATGGATGTCCATTGTCCAGGCTGGCTGTATACAAACAAAAGTGAATTCTAGTTGAAGGTTGTAGTAAACCTGCTGATTTATCCAGTCCCAACTGGTATTGGATGAATCCAATCTAACTGGATTACATTCAGTCTAGTCTGTGCATTGTGCATAATAAACAATTTTTTTTTTAAATCCTTTTTTCATCCTTTGTTACAACTCCTGTGCTGCTGATCTCATGCAGCCTCCTTGCAGCCACTTCCTGTCTATATGCACTCTAGCAGAATTCTCAGAGTAGGTTTTCTCATTGTGGCAACAGTGGCCCATGACTGCGTAATGTGCACCGAAACGGCCGCTTGTAGTCTCCTTCAGAAACTAGTGACAGGGTGACAACACAGGAGAACATTTATATGACAAGCGCCGAGCGTTATCACAGTATAACAGGAAGTGCCTGGACAAGGACCTTCATGGCAGGATCACCAGGAAAGCTGCAGGTTTTAAAAATTACTTTTGAAATGACATTAACCTGTTGAAGATTATAAGAGATTTTAGTCATTTGGTTGTGTTTTGGCAATTACCATTTACATTTCCCATGTACTAGAGAACACAGCGTTTCCTGACTTGTCATTGTAAGACCTCATGCACCCTGGACGTTTTTTTTCCAGCAGCAGTTTCTAGGGGCATAAAACATTTTTTTTTCCTGCCTCTAAACTCCCCTGCATGTTAGCCTATGGGATCATGCACACCTAGGCTTTTAGCAGCATTTAGCCCGGTTTCACACATGTGCGGTGCGAACTGAAGCTCAGGTTTCACTGGGAAGATAAAAATAACTTGTTCAAAGGTTCATCTGCGTTTCAGCTGCGGATCAGAGAGCAGGGAGAGGGGAGGGGAGAGGGGGAGGTGTAGTGAGGAGAAGGAGAAAATCCATGTTCAGAACGCAATGCATCTGCGAATCAGATGCGTTCCCATAGAAGATACTGGGCTTGTAATTTGCAACGCAATGCCCAGAAAACGCACACGTTTTTTGTGCAATGCGCAGTGCGAATGCAACGCACATATGTGAACCAGATGCATTCATATGAATATATTTCAAAATGTCCTGCGAATTGGATGCGTTGTAAGCCGCATCTAATTCGCATAGGTGTGAACCCGGGCTTAGTGGCAGGAAAAATCCCACTGCCAGTGCGCCCAGGAGCAGCAGAGTTTTTGGAGAAAAAAACACTTGACGCTTGTTAATGTTAGGCACGTTTAGCGCTTGAGCGTGAATTCATTTTTATGGCCAGAATAAATTGTTATTCTGGCTAATAAAAGGAATAACGCCAAAGCGTTTCACACCTGTAAACGCGCCCTAACGCGTTACACACTTTTGCAAGTGCCAGGCGTTTTTTCTTCCTAAACGCTGCTGCCAGAAGAAAATGCTTTTAGGAGAGTTTCCATAAACATCCTGTGTGCACGAGACCTAACGAAGGTCTCTCCAATCTTAAACTGGATACACGCTATACAATTTTCTTTAGATTTTTTTCCTTTAGATTTACCAAAACCATATAATATGAGGTCAAACCTAAACACTTTCAATTTGTATGCAATCAGGCAGGGCCCTTGCACTACATAGTTGAAGGTAAATCTAAAAAGGAAATCGAACAACAAAAGTTGTATAGTGTGTATTCAGCTTTAGAGCCGATTTACACTAGAAGCGGCACGACTTGCAGGTCGCCTCACCGAGGCGACCTGCACACGACTGCCATGGCGACTTGCAAAACGACTTCTGTATAGAAGTCTATGCAAGTCGCCCCCAAAGTAGTACAGGAACCTTTTTTCTAAGTCGGAGCGACGCAAGAACGGTTCCATTGTACAGAACGGCTCTTACAGTGTGTCTTTGTATTAGTGGCGGTTCACACAGGGGCAGCCCGACTTGCAGCACGACTTTGCAAGGTGATCTGCACACGACTTCAGCCGCAGCTTGCAAAATGACTTCTGTATAGAAGTAAATGCAAGTCGTCCCAAAGTAGTACAGGAACCTTTTTCTAAGTTGGAGCAACTTGAGTCGCTCCTATTAGAACGGTTCCATAGTACAGAACGGATGCCAACTTGTCAGATGGCTAAGTCGCCTGACAACTCGCCCCTGTGTGAACCGGAACTTAGGGCTCAGTACACGGGTTGTTTGTATCTGAGCTGCTGTTCTCCATACAAGTTACAGTAAAACCTTGGATAGCGAGCATAATTCGTTCCAGAAGCATGCTTGTAATCCAAAGCACTTGTATATCAAAGCGAATGTCCCCATAAGAAATAATGGGAACTCAAATGATTCGTTCCGCAACCATTTATTCACAAGTCCTTAAGTTTATAGCCCA
The DNA here is from genome assembly GCF_042186555.1 of Aquarana catesbeiana. NCBI lineage: Eukaryota > Metazoa > Chordata > Amphibia > Anura > Ranidae > Aquarana > Aquarana catesbeiana. The sequence continues at coordinate 215,694,271 of NC_133333.1, read as the reverse complement.
TATAAAAAGAATATAGCAATGTGACCAGGTTGTGTAACCATAAAATATCCAACCACAAATAGAAGCCTCCACAAGGGGATTAGAAGCAAAATCCAGCAGGAGCTACAGAGTATAAAAGAGAAGAGAGGCACCTCTAAGTGTAGCAATATGGTTACATTTAATGAAGGTACAACATTTAGCAACTCACATGGTTGATGATTAAAGACACATCTAAGTATGCAGGCATCCGGGGTAAAGCTGTCCACATAGTCCGCACTGCTGGCTCTCACCGCTGTCAGTCTGCAATCGTGACCGGGAAGACTACCCTGCAGTAGAGCAAATGAACTGCTTATGGAGTGCAGAGTGGAAGGGACGACGTCAATGGCGGGGAGGAGGACGGTCTATGTGGACAGCTTTACCCCAGATGCCTGCATACTTAGATGTGTCTTTAATCATCAACTATGTGAGTTGCTAAATGTTGTACCTTCAGTAAATGTAACCATATTGCTACACTTAGAGGTGCCTCTCTTCTCTTTTACACTCAGTTGTGACATGACGCTACTTGCATATCAAGACATCGCTTGTATATCAAGTCAAAATGTATTAAAAAATTTTTCTCGTCTGCCAAAACGCTCTCAAACTAAGTTACTCTCAAATCAAGGTTTTACTTTATTGTGAATGAAAAAACAACTCAGACGTATCTCAAAGTAATTACTTGAACAGCTCAAAGACAAAGCAAGTCAGGGACACCTGAAAGCTTTCTAAAGCCTCGTACACGCGATCAGATTTTCAGACAACCGTTCGCTTTTTTTGTTGCATGCTAGTCTCATGTCGAAAGTGAAGAGGTTACTCACAATACGAAAATTCTCATACGACAGAATACAACTTCAGAAGTGACGTAATGTGTTGACTAGTTTTGTATATGTTTTTTAATTTCTGAGCATGCCTAGTCTTGCTCTTACGTTTTTTTGTTTTCCGTACGAAAACTGTACTAAACAAATGAAAATCAGACGTTGAGTTCACATACGACAAGAGACTGCACATCCAGCTTTTGTGTGATGAAAAACCGGAATCGGCTGTCAAAAGCACCGTACTAACAATACGAAAATTGGCAGATCGTTCGTCGGATGAAATTTTACCTCCGATTTTCGTATCGTGTGTACGGGCCTTTAATTTGACTTGCTTCCAAGTCTGATGCCTGTCTACAGGAGAACTTAGTGGCTGAGTATCTCAAGCAGAGAGTTCCCTGTTGGCGGCATCATGATGATATCTCAGGTACCCAGGGCTGCCTGTTGCTCTGTGATAATATTTTATATTTTTACACAGTGGTGGGTGGTAGAGGAATTCAAGGCTGCAGATAATCACAAATGAGTCCCTGGTGTGTAATTCATCTCTTTGGGGTTGTAACCAGCCTGATGCAACTTGGAATTTCCCTTTTTTTTTTTTTTTTTTTTTTTTAATATAGTAGCACAGTACAGTCTTCTTAGAACAGAAGGTATTTACATGCCCCATTCCATCAGATATCCCAAAATAAGAATATATTCCTCCAGGATAGTGGGTGGAGCCATGTAATTCATTCCATTATGCCTTATCAGCCAGGTGAACATCCAGTACGGACAGTGTATGACGCAGATATCTTCTTATATTGTAGTCGTTTGTTTCAAACCGCATACAGCTAATTTACTGTTGCACACAGGCTTTTTGATTTCTTTAGTCCCTTCTGACCATTAGCCCTGGTTCACACTCATGCAATGCGGGAAACGCAGCGAATCCTGTGCATTTCCCACATCACATTTACACAACATGCGATCTGCTGCGGGTGTCAATGTTTTCTTAACGACACCCCAGAAACAGATTGCAAAACGCAGTGCAATTGCCACAATTGTATCGCAGTATGGGGGGGGGGGTCCTGCATTTTGGTGTGGATGCAATTTCAGCCATATGAACTGTATGGCTGAAATTGAAACGTGCAGACATCGCATGGGATGTGCACAGGAATGCGGTGCGAATCACATGCCGTGTCTGCATCGCACCAGGGTGAACCCAGGCTTAGAGATGAGCTTCGGCATCCTCTGAACTCATCTCTAGTCAAACTCGGAACTTGCGATCTTTGTTATCTCCAGTGATCCATTCCCGCCTCGCAGCTCACATGAACAGAGGTGGGCTATGGGTAGAGTTGCCGCCTCATCCCTTTAACACCAAACAGATATTAATTACACAGGTCAGGTTCTGAGGCTAATTTAATGCAGATAAGGCACTAAGTGAGTTTAATTACCACCTTAATCAGCCGCAGAACCTGTGTAATTAATATGTGTTCCGTTTCAAAGGGATGAGGTGGCAACCCTAGCTATGGGGTGGGAATGACCCGGTCTGCAGCTCACTGGAGTAAAAAAAAAGCGCATGTTCAGAGTTTGGCTGAGGATGACGCCTGAGCTCATCTCTACACACCATAATAACTGTATAGTTATACAGTCACTTTTAATAAGATATTAAGAGTGAAGCTGTGATTCACCCCACAGCGCAACTCCAATCTGCCCAGCAGATGGAGGTATGAAATCTGGTCTTGTATGGATTGCTGCTCTGATATCCTCACAGACAGACTATATATGTGGTGTGCATGAAGAGGTCCCAGCTGTTTTATCGTTCCTGTGAAAACTTTATTTGGCTGTAGATGGGATTAATGGAGGGAGGTTTTCATTCTTACCACTTGTGTTCTCATGTGCAGTAACCCCGGCCAGCTTCCAAAGTCTTACAGGTTAATGAGTGTGTAGAACCGTCCTAGAACTAGTAATCCAGACTGGCCCAATCCCAAAACTTCCGCAGCTCTGCATTCTGTACCCGCTAGGATGAAACCCAACTACACTTCAGAAACACACAATCCATTGAGGGTACCTTACCTTTCTGGGGTGTTAAAGCTAAAATCCAGCCTTCCCTTCAGTCCTGCACAGTTGTATAGGCTCCTCTCCTGGACTGAAATTGCTTACTCCAATTTTACTGCATGCTGTGTTTCTCATGTTAGAAACTGCAGCAAGTCAGATCGAGCCCATCTCAATTCCTGGCTGGAGAACGTCGGGGATCATCTAGCCCTTTCCTCCCCAGCCTGACAGTTCCCTGACACCCCTTTTTTGTTCTTTAAACATGGAGGCTCAGCATTGTATATGGGCATTAGGCCCCTTTCACATGGGGCGGATCCGCTCAGCGGACTCCGCTAGCTCAGCGGGGGATCGCTCCGTTGATCCCCACTGAGCTGGCAGATAACAGGTCCGTCTCTACTCACTGTGCAGGGACGAACCTGTCAGAGCTGTCCTCTATGGGAGATCAGATGAAAACGGACAACGTTTTCATCCGATCCGCTGGACAGATGGCCATCCATCTGTTTTGAGCGGATCTTGTCGGATCGGATGGGAGGCAGGTATCAGTGGACACATCTCCGCTGACATCCACCTGCCCATACAAGTCAATAGGTGGCCCGCTCAGATCCGCCTGAAAAACAGACAGGCGGATCTTTGCAGGCCGATCGTGTAAAAAGGGCCTTACCTAGGGCAGTCTGTATGCAAATACAGACTGTCCAGAAACACCCACACCCCCAGGCATCCATTCATCCAGGCATTTTAAAGCTGAGTTCACACCTATGCGAATTGGATGCGGGATCCAATTCGCATAGCAGGAGAATGTGACTGGCTCCCTATGGAGCCAGTTCACATATCTCCGGGGCGGCTGCGGAGCGCACTGCACAGAAACGATGTGCGTCTTTGGCTCCATTTCAGGGCTGAATTCAGGCATAGAATCGGCCCTGAAATGGGGAACAGGGACGCACAGAGCTCCTGTGCGATCCGCAGCGGGTTACAGTGTGAACCCGGCCTAATATTTGCATAATTTCTCCCAAGATCCAACCTACTGCTTGTATGGATGCTGAGGAGTACTGAGGCATGGGGGTGTGATGTTTTCAGGAAGCTATATACAGCACCCTGTTGGCCCCTACCATCAGTCATGGTCTACATGCATTACACAGAGAAGCATAGTAACTCAGTGATGACATTCCTGGGTTAAGTCTAGGTCCACATAGTTGTGGTTAATGCGGAAACTGTGAATAGCTGGTTGTTAGGGAGCGGACTGGGAAGACGTCGCTGCTTCCTTAACAACCAATGAGTTATCATATGTCAGCGGGGTTCCCTGCTGACAGCCTAATGTAAAAACAAGAATTGCTGGCAATAAAACAAATCAGGGAAAAAAACTGCGCCGGGTCTTTCACCCCGGCCGGTCAGGAAAGGAACGGAACAAGCGAGCACCCACCCCTTCCCAAACATAACAGGCCACATGCCCTCAACATGAAGGCTGTGCTTTGGAGCAGGGGGGCTCTGCCCCACCTCCCAAAGCACCTTGTCCCCATGATGATGAGAACAAAGGTCTCTTCCCCACAACCCTGGCCTGGTGGTTGTGGGGGTCTGCGGGCAGGGGGCTTATCGGAATCTGGAAGCCCCTTTAATATGAGTATGAGGTACATAGTACGCATATACACAGTACCCCTACTCATTCCCCAAAGAAAAAGTGTTGTGTAAAAAACTACAGTAGGCAGTTTTTGACAGGTCCTTTATTTAAAAAACAAAAATAAAAAACAATGTCCCCCGATGTAGCTCCATCGTCAGTCACAAAGCCCGCGCCACTGCTGATCTGAAAAAAACAAAAACGATCCGCTCCTGCAGTCTGACAGTTCTTAACCACCTGCCATCCGCGCTATGGCCGAATGACGGCCACATCGCGGATCTTAATTCCCAGGAGGCCGTCATATGACGGCCTCCCCTGTGCACGCTCCCTGCGCACGCCCTGCTGGGCGCGCTATGATCACCGAGTCACTGAGACTCGGCTGATCACCGATCCGAGTAAGGGGCCCCTTACCATGTGATCAGCTGTCAGCCAATGACAGCGTGAGTAGAAAAAAAAGCCGATCACCGGCTCCCCAAGTGGAAGAGGCACATCTGCCTCATCAGTGCCACCTAACAGTGCCCACAGTGCCACCTAATAGTGCCCACAGTGCCACCTAACAGTGCCAACAAGTGCCACCTATCAATGCCCACAAGTGCCACCTATCAAAGCCCACCTGTAGTGCCAATCAGTGCCACCTGGCAGTGCTGCCCATCACTGCCACCCATCAGTGCCCATCACTGCCACCCATCAGTGCCCATCACTGCTGCCTATCAGTGCCCATCACTGCCGCCTCATCAGCGTACATCAATGAAGGAGAAAAATGACCCGTTTTAAATTTTTTATAACAAAATATAAAAAAATAAAAAATTTTTTTTTAAAAATTCAGTTTTTTACATTTTTTTAACTAAAAGTAAAAACTGCAGAGGTGATCAAATACCACCAAAAGAAAGCTCTATTTGTGGTGAAAAAATGATAAAAATTTCATTTGGGTACAGTGTTGTATGACTGCGCAATTGTCATTCAAAGTGCGTCAGCGCTGAAAGCTGAAAATTGGTCTGGATAGGAGGGGGGTTTAAGTGCCCTGTAAGCAAGTGGTTAAATAACAAAGGCAGCTCCCAACTGTCCCTGATTTTGAGGGACTGTCTCTGATTTGGAGCAATGTCCCTCTTTCCTCCTCATTTGTCCCTCATTTTGGTGTGATCTATATAGTTGTATATAAAATGCACTTTTTATCTTTCAAAAAGTGTTTCCCAGTGCTAAACCTTTCATCCAAATTCTAAATTACTGCATTTGTAAATTCTTAAAGCCAATATAAAGGAATAGTAGTGGTAAAAAAAAATTCTTGTGGATTTAATTAACCTTTTTTTGGTTAATTCTCCTTTAAGGGGGTGTGGCAGGGGGCGTGTCCTATGCCTACATATGTTTGCTAGTAGGTGTCCCTCATTCCCATCTCAAAATGTTAGGAGGTATGCAAAGGGGCGATGTCATTGGCCAGGGGCATGCTAGACCCACGCCACAAGGGGGCGGGGCCGCTCGACCTCTCCCCTTTGTTATTTAGGAACTGTCAGACGTCAGGAGTGGGGCGTCTTTTTTTTTTTTTTTTTTTTTTTTTACGGGTTAGTGGTGGTGGCGGGTGTTGAGATTGATGATGGATCTATATTGGGGGAATTTGTTTTTTAAATAAAGGACTTTTTTAAATAAAAACTGCCTATTGTAATTTTTTTACACACCTTTTTTTTTTTTTTTGGGGTGAATGAGTAAGGATACACTGTACCCCTTACTCATTCACATGGGGGACCTGGATCTGGGGGCCACCTTATTAAAGGGGGCTTCCAGATTTCGATAAGCCCCCCACAACAACCGGCCAGGGTTGTGGGGAAGAGGCCCTTGTCCCCATTAACATGAGTACAAGGTGCTTTGGGGTGGGGGACGCAGAGACCTCCAAATCAATACCAGACCCGAAGATCCTGGTATGGATTTGGGGGGGACCCTATGCCGCTTTTTTCACAATTTTTTTTTTGCCAGCAATTCTTTTTTTTTTTTTTTTTTTTTTACATTCAGCTGATAACTCATCGGTTGTTAAGGATGTGGCGGCTGGCTTCACGGCCCACTCCTTAGCAACCAGCTATATACAGAGTGTCTACAGTGTGTTAAAAAAAAACAAAAAACGCAAAATGCATGAAAAAAAGAATAAAAAACGAGGGTTTAAAAACGCACCGCAAAATGTGCCTGAAAAACGCATCAATCGCAGCCCGCATAGATGTGAACCTAGACTTACTGAACAAATTTAAGACCCCTTTCACACTGTCTAGCTGCAATTTCCCGGCGGGGGGGGGGGGGGGGGGGGCACTCGTCCCCTCCCTTTCCTGACCTGCTGGGGGCTGAATGCTTGGATAAGGGCCTGGTATGGATTGGGGTGGGGGACCTCACGCCGTTTTTTCCAGATTTATTTTTTTATTTGTGTCATTGCTGGCAGTTCTTTTTTTCGCTGACAACTGATGACTCATTGGTTGTTAAGTAAGTCGGCGGCCGCCTGCTCCTTAACAACCTGTTATTCACAGGTTGTTATGGGGGAACGTTGAAGTCTATTTTACACAACGCGCAGTCTTCTGCGGGGAAAAAATGTCCATGACCCTTTCCAAAAACGCACCGGCTGAAAAACGCATAGGTGTGACTGTGTACCATAGGAAGCCATGTTAAATGGACTGTAGTATGTTTCTGCAACTTCAAAATGCATTAAAAAAAAAAAACACAGGTGGAAACCTAGCATAAAATAAGGTATGCAATGAATTTTTTTTTTTAATTACATTGCATTAGCATGTTGACAAAGGAAAATTTGAGGAGATTCAATTTCATATTTGAAGCATATTTCCAGTCAAAATATGTTAAACGTTTTTTCATTGTTTAAACCCTCTGTCCGGTTTTTATTGCTGTCTGTGTCTCCACTGGGGACATGCGCTTCTTTTGCCGTGTACACATGATCGGATTTCTCGCCGGAAAAAGATATGATGGCTTTTCCAACGGGATTCCGCTCAAGCTTGTCTTGCACACACACGGTCACACAAAAGTTTGCTGAACTTACGACCGCCAAGAACGCGGTGACGTACAACACTACGTCCGAGTATGCGTAGGAATTTTGCCTGTCGGAATTGCCTCAGACTATTGCATTTTTGGATAGGAACTTTTCCCGACCGAAAAATTAAGAACATGCTCTCAATCTTTTGCTGGCTGGAATTCGGCCAGCAAAAGTCAGATGCTGCATACACATGGTCGCATTTTCTGACGAAAAACTCTCATCGGTCTTTTGCGGGCTGAAATTCCGATCGTGTGCACGCGGCATTAGTTTGTCTTGCTGACCATTATCAGTGACACAGAAATTAAGGAGGAATTCAACATTTTCTACAGCTGACAACCGACCAGTAATACTGTAGAGGAGAAATCTTCTAATGGGGACACCTTTCAGCTATGAATGGATTTCTTCTCACTTTAGGGAGATTTTTACTTCCTGTTGTGTCTCTGGGGATAGGAAGTGAAGGGACAGCTCCACATGGCCACAGGCAGCAATAAAAAAGATTGACAAAGCATCTAACCCTTACCTACTGTTTCCAAAATGTAAAAAAATTGCCCAGTATTGCACTTAAAATAAAACAGGAAATATCCATTTACTATAAAACCAAAGTGATCTTAAGTCAGAGCGGGTGTGAATATGGAATTAGCTGTCTGATTGGTTAAAAGCTTTGTTCTATTCCTGTTTGTAATTTGTATATTTGAATCTGTGTGTATCTGCTATTGGAATAGATGTTGACTTTAGAGCTGGTTCAGACAATGGTAGAATAGCAAAAACCTTTTCCAGGCTTACTTAAGCCCAGATATACAAAACTCTAAAAAATACTAACCTCTTATTGATGGGAAGTTGTTGATGTGAAATGCAGGAGGAGCCCCACCTGGCCCTAGCCAGTAAAATGAGAATTACAGCATTATTATTAGAAAAGCATAATGTAAACCCTAATAAAAAATCTCTTTTACTGGCTTCATTTTGGTCTGTCAAGTATACCACTGAAAGTGTTTTGTTAGGGCGCTTACATACTGCCCCGATTTCCTCGCAACATGGGGGCAGTGCCGTGTACCCATGGTTTTCATGCAGGTTACCTGCGCTTTCTAATGGATTTTTATTAAGCCCAGGTTCACACTGAGCTGCGGGAATGAAGCACTCGCACGATTTCAATCCCGCATGTCAGTCCCGATTTTAGTCGCGATTTCAGAGACATCTGTGCAGGTTTCTGCACAGATGTCGATGTAAATCGCAGCCCGAAATTGCAAAAAGTAGTACAGAAACTACTTTTTGAAATCGGTGCAGTGCTGCAAATGCAGCGTCGCACCGATCAGGACGGTGCCATTGTCACATGTCAAATCGTACCAATGTGATGCAGGGCTTAATCAAGGGTTTTTTGTGCATTTTTTTGAAAGTGCACCAAAAGACCCACATGCTGCCTCTTTGGTATGCTTTTAGAAAACGCACTAAAATCACCCAATCTGATAGAAGTCTAGAGGAAAGCCAAGGTAACCCGCATAAAAACCAATTGGCCACACTGCAGGGAAACTGCAGCTGGCAGTGTGAAAGGGGTCTTATATTTGTTCACATCTATGCGGGCTGTGATTGATGCGTTTTTCAGGCACGTTTTGCGGTGCGTTTTTCGTGCATTCTGTGTTTTTTTTCCTTTTTAAACACACTGTATATAGCTGGTTGCTAAGAAGTGGGCCAGGGAAGCCGGCCGCCGCATCCTTAAAAACCGTCATCGGCTGAATGTAAAAAAAAAAAAAGAATTGCTGGCAAAAGAAATAATTGTGCAAAAAGCGGCATGGGGTCCCCTCCAAATCCATACCAGGATCTTCGGGTCTTTAAGAAAGGGAGCCCTTGGATCACGCCACCCCCATGTGAATGAATATGGGGTACATTGTAACCCTACCCATTCACCAAAAAAAAGCAGTGTAATGTTCCAACAAACAGACGGTTTTTGACAAGTCCTTTATTAAAAATGAAGAATGTCCCCCGTAGTAGGTCCAATGTGTCTCCTTTCTCTGGTACCGCCACCCTCCGGTCTTCTTCCTCTTCAGTGATGTCTTCTTCCTCCGGTGATGTCTTCTCCCTCCGGTGATGTCTTCTTCCTCAGGCAATGTCTTCTCTCTCTGCCACCGCTGAACCGCTAATAACGTTTTTTTAAAGATGGTCCTTCTCCAATGCTTTTGTGTCAGCTCTGGTGTCTGCCAGTTATACAGCCATTGGGGGCGTGGCCATCCGGTGATGTCACATGGAGAACCCGCCCCTTGTGACATCACAAGGGGGGGTTCTCTGGGTGATGTCACCCGATGACCATGCCCCATGGCTGTATAAGAACTGGCAGACACAGGATCTGAGACAACGGAGGGAGCCAGCGTCAGAGGTGGACCTTTTTATTTTTAGCGGGTCAGCGGCGGTGGAGGGAGAAGAAATCACCTGAGGGAGAAGACATCAGGGAGGTGTTCTGTAATCCTGTTCTAGGTTGACAACACTGCTCCCCCATAGACACAGTATGGTAACTGAGCACGATCAACTCTAGGACAGAAAGTGTTTTACTGGCAAGATCACCAAGTGAGAATAAAAAAATACTGAAAAAATAAAACTAATGCAGCCACCACAACTAAAGCCCGGTAAGTTGCACTGTACATTACATTTTTGTTTTTAAATTCAGCTACCCTTTAAGGCCAGTATTCAGTTCCAGAGCGTGGTCTGCAGAGCTGGCTGGTATTATTATGTGCATAATAAAATTTATGTACTATTCTTCTCACTACCAGCTATAGGAGAAAAAGTCATGGCTATAATATCAATATGGCACTCACTGTTAAGGACAGAAGGGGTTAAATCGCCCCTGCAGTAGATTTGGCAGCCGGGCCGGGCAGCATTTACCATTCCAAGTTTGTTTAATTGCATTTTCCTCTTTTGACATCGTTTCTTTTTAAATAGCTGGACACAACCCAGGAAATCTATGTCTGAGAAAGAAAAACAGTATTTTCATTCTCAAAATGTGAACTCCCTAAATTCCTTTTGTTTCTGGAATAAAAAAAAACAAAAAAAAAAAACATGCTGATTTTCTTGAAAGAATGTTAACCCATTTAAGTGTCACTAACTGAGTATTACTTGTCCTGGAGGTCATTGCCGGTAATGGAGGAATGTGGAACTCCATAACAAAAGCCACAAAGTCACCAGCTTACAGATCTAATGCCTAAAGTACCATTCTGGTTCCTAACAGATTCACATAAGTGGGAAAAAAATGACTGTACAGCATAATACAGCAATTATAAAAAATATAATTAAAGTGGGGTTCCACCCAAATTTTGAACAATATCTGTATGTATTCTCTTCCTTGCCTAGATGCTGACATGCCTTTTAAAAAAATTTAAATCGCCGTAATTACCTTTTATTTTTCTATTCCTCTTTGCACTTCCTGGTTCTCCTCCCGTGGGAGTAGGCGTGTTTCTAGCCTCTCCCAGACTCCTGGGAGCTAGTCTCAGGCTTCCCAGGATGCCACTGAGCATGTGCGGGAACGAGCGGTGAATGCTGGGAGCACAGCATTCACCACATCCAGGAAATAAATGCTTGTGGGCTTCAAATGCCCACAATGAAGATGGAAACCGCCTGCAGTGAATAATATAAGTTATTCTTTCCGACGAAATCTGACACAGGCGGACATATTACACACAATATGTGAGTATGTAATGCTGAGAAGAAAAGTTTGTGAATGAACTCAAGAAAAAAAAAAAGCGATAGATAGGTGGACCCCCGCTTTAAGGCACTTGCTGGCTTCATTGACATCCCAGGTAGAAGGATCTCAACTCCTCGCTTGCAGCACGGAAGATCTTCCAAAAGTGGATCTATACGGAACCCACCACTATTTTTTTGTTTACAGCCAAACTATCTTATGCTTTTCGCGTGGACTGGATCAAAGCCTCCTTAAGCAAAGAATCACAGGTCAGAAATGTTTTTTCACGTTTGGGAATCCTTTATCCAAACCCTACCTATTGGTACAAAACAGTCTATAATGAATTGTTTCCAATATACCCAGTGGTATCAAACTAGATTGCTAATTAATTACCCTCCAATTGATTCTGTATCCTCCACATGATTGGAAATGTCCGTTAAAATCTGGTAGTTAAGGCCTCCCCCTTTTCATCTCCACCTATCAATTCTTAACCGACTGCTGGCAATCCTGGTACTCACTAAGGATGAGCTCAGGTGTGTTCATAGTTGCCAACATTGAAAAAAAAATTTTAGGGACACTTTTTTGGCTGTTGGCGGAGTCTTATTATAATTAGGGGGCAGGACATGCGTTTGTAGGCGTGGCACAGAGAGAAAGTAAAAATGTGGTGCACGAAAAATGGGCGTGGTTTACGCAAAATAGTGGGCATCTTAAGTGGGCGTGGCTCAAAGGGGGTGTGGTTAGAGTCTGAGATGAATGAGGGATGGAGAGGGAAAGGGGGGGGAGAGGGAGAGAGGGACAGCAGGCCCAGATCCTACACAACAATGGAAATATGTGTATTCTAGAAAGTTTAACAACCAGCAGATAAAGATACTCCAAACACCTGGTGTTAGCACTTCAATCATCCTGGCACCATGGTTGTTATGGTGTCAGGATGATTAAAGTGCATTATTTCTATTATTACATTGTAACATAAAATTAAATCATTCAACTCACCATAATGCCGAATCAGTGGAATCCCTGAGCGTGTCAGCTGCTACGTCGCCTGCCACCAGCCGTCCGTCCTTACATCAGGTGTCACCAGCGGAGCACCCCCTTACTTAAGATGTCCCCAGCGGTGGCCCCCTTACATCAGATGTCCCCAGCGGTGCCCCCCCTTACATCAGATGTCCCCAGCGGAGCCCCCCCTTACATCAGGTGTCCCGGGCGGAGCCCCCCTTACATCAGATGTTCCCAGCGGAGCCCCCCCTTACATCAGATGTCTCCAGCGGAGCCCCCCCTTACATCAGGTGTCCCCAGAGGAGAACCCCTTACATCAGGTGTCCCCAGAGGAGCCCCCCCTTACATCAGGTGTCCCCAGCTGAGCCCCCCTTACATCAGGTGTCCCCAGTGGTGCCCCCCCTTACCTCAGGTGTCCTAGTAGGAGGGGGTATACAAAATAATGTCTCCCTCCACCGGCCGCGTGGTTACAATAGAACCCCCACCCCTTTCCATAACAGACCTGTGGCGGGGCGAGGTGGAGCGGGGCGCAGGGTGGGCGGCGATGCAGGAGCTTCGTCTAGACACCCAGCCATTCCTGGTCTTCTTAAAAATGGCGGCCGGGCGGAGACAATGTCTCCCCCGGCCGCGGACCTCTACGGCAGCAGGGAAAAATCGTGAAAAACCGGATTTCTCGGGACATTTCCCGGGAAACAATAAAATCGGGAAAAGAGTCCAAATACTGCGAATGTCCCGGGAAATCCGGGACAGTTGGTAAGTATGCATGTTCGCAACCCGCACGTGCAGAGCCCGTCAGGAAGTTGGTACTGCACAGCGCTAATCGATGCAGAGATCGAGGAATGTCTCACTGCCTGTGATGAGCGCTGTGCAGTGCCGACTTCCTGGCGGGTTGCGGACACGCCTGAGGTCATCCTAGGTGCTCACTGTGACTTATTTCTAAGTCCTATTCTACTAGTTTTCTTTTAAACCGTTTTTTTAAGAACTGTATATTGTCATTTTCAAATCTTTCTTTGGCCAAATGTTGCAGTTTTGATTTACCAAAACTGGGGGGTGCAGAACCTGGTACAGCTCTGCAAAGAAACCAATCAGCTTCCAGGTTTTCTTTTTCAAAGCTTAAAGGGGTTGTAAACCCTCGTGTTTTTTCACCTTAATGCATCCTATGCATTAAGGTGAAAAAACACCTGGCAGTCACCGGCCCCCCAGACCCCCTGTTTTACTTACCTGAGCCCTGGAATTTCACCTGGTGGAGACGCGCTCTTCCTTTGCCCAGGGTTCTCGATTGGATAGATTGATAGCAGTGCAACCAGGGCCGTCTTTAGCGCAGGGCAAACGGGGCACTTGCCCTGGGCCCAATCTTTGTTGGGGGGCCCGCGCTAGCCGTGAATTGGGGCCCCGATCACAGCTTTGCAGAGCGCACAGAGGACACGGGAGGAGGTATTCCTCGCTAGCCAGCTGAGAGGGGGCGGGGCCGGGAGCTCCACTGACGCTCTGACCCCGCCCACGTGCAGCCTGTGTACTCGGAAAAGAGCTTCTGTAGTGAGAGCCAGTGATCGGAGTGGGAGTGTCAGTGGAGCTTCCGGCCCCGCCCCCTCTATACTGGCTGGTGAATACAGAGGTCTGGGGGCGGGGGCGGGAGCTCCAATGACACTCCCACTCCGATCACTGGCTCTTACTACAGAGCTCTATTCCGAGTACACAGGCTGCACGTGGGCGGGGTCAGAGCGTCAGTGGAGCTCCCGGCCTCGCCCCTCTCAGCTGGCTAGCGCGGAATACATCCTCCCGTGTCCTCTGTGCGCTCTGCAAAGCTGTCATCGAGGCGACCATTCACGGGTGATGTGGGCCCAGGGCCCACCCAACAAAGCATCAGTGGAGCTCCCAGCTGCTTTAGTGAGAGCAGAGAGTGGAAGCCCCGCCCACAGTCCTGAATGTATGTAGTAAGTTTGCCTGGCCAGGTATGTCCTTACACCCATAAAATGCCTGAATGTTTAAACCCTGAGCTGTGTTATTTAACTGTAAAGCTGTGCATTGCTGAAAGTTCTCTGACCATCCCCTGTATAATGTCTGCAGTCTCTGATTGTCTCCTGCAGTATGTCCGCAGTCTCTGATTGTCTCCTGCAGTATGTCCGCCAGACATGGGGGTAAGTCACACATGTGCAAGTCACAAGCAAGTCTCAAGTCTTAACCTTCAAGTCATAAGCAAGTCCCAAGTTACTGTGGCGAAAAGCAAGCAAGTCAAGTCGAGTCCCTGCTAGAAGTCAAGCAAGTCAAGTCAAGTCATTTATTTTGGTCAAGTCACAAATTAAGTCAAAATACTGATCTACCCCATTTCCATCCTTAAAATTAGTTAAAAGTCAGTTTTCAGGAAAGGTTTTGTTTCATTTTCAACATTAACAAAACTGCTTAGTGCTTTTTTCTTGGCATATTTTGCCTAGGCCAAGACACAGCACTGGTGGTGCCAAGTCATTGCAAGTCATTGCAAGTCAAATAGCCCAAGTCAAAGTCAAGTCGCAAGTCATTAGTGGCAAGTCAAAGTCAAGTCGAGTCATTTATTTAATTTTGTCAAGCAAGTCGCAAGTCCTCAAACAGGTGACTCGAGTCCGACTCGAGTCAAGTCATGTGACTCGAGTCCCCCACCTCTGATGTCCGCAGTCTCTGATTGTCTCCTGCAGTATGTCCGCAGTCTCTGATTGTCTCCTGCAGTATGTCCGCAGTCTCTGATTGTCTCCTGCAGTATGTCCGCAGTCTCTGATTGTCTCCTGTATGTCCGCAGTCTCTGATTGTCTCCTGCAGTATGTCCGCAGTCTCTGGTAATCTCCTGCAGTATGTCCGCAGTCTCTGAGTGTCTCCTGCAGTATTTCCACAGTCTCTGAGTGTCTCCTGCAGTATGTCCGCAGCCTCTGAGTGTCTCTTGCAGTATGTCCGCAGCCTCTGAGTGTCTCCTGCAGTATGTCCACAGTCTCTGATTGTCTCCTGCAGTATGTCCGCAGTCTCTGATTGTCTCCTGCAGTATGTCCACAGTCTCTGATTGTCTCCTGCAGTATGTCCGCAGTCTCTGATTGTCTCCTGCAGTATGTCCGCAGTCTCTGATTGTCTCCTGCAGTATGTCCGCAGTCTCTGATTGTCTCCTGCAGTATGTCCGCAGTCTCTGATTGTCTCCTGCAGTATGTCCGCAGTCTCTGATTGTCTCCTGCAGTATGTCCGCAGTCTCTGTTAATCTCCTGCAGTATGTCCGCAGCCTCTGAGTGTCTCCTGCAGTATGTCCGCAGCCTCTGAGTGTCTCCTGCAGTATGTCCGCAGCCTCTGAGTGTCTCCTGCAGTATGTCCGCAGTCTCTGAACCTCTCCTGTAGTATGTGTATTAATGTGCCCCTTTACTTGCTCAATTATTTGGGATTGCTCCACTGCTCAGTGAGAGGTAATGATGTGCATGAACCTCTAGCAACCAATCAGCAAACAGTAGTGATCTGCTTTAATCTCTAGCAACCAATCAGTAAGTGCTAATGATGTACTGTAACCCCTAGCAACCAATTAGTGAGCGCTAATAATGTACATTAACCTCTAGCAACCAATCGGCAAGCAGAAATTATGTGTTGTAACCTCTAGAAACCAGCCAGTGAGCAGTAAGGATAGGCTGTAACCTCTGGCAAACAATTGCAATCGCTGCGTGATCTGCTGCAGAAACTGATTTTGAGTCTACCTGCTATTTTTTGTATGTCTCAGAATGGAGGGGGGGGCCCAAGAAAATGTTTGCCCAGGGCCCAATCAAAATTAAAGACGGCCCTGAGTGCAACCATTGGCTCCCGCTGCTGTCAATCAAATCCAATGATGCAGGGGGGCGGTGCCGAGTCCGGCATTCGTGTCTATGGATGCAAATGCTGGACTCGGGAGCGCGCCCGCAAGGTAACCCCCCGGGAGAGCGCTTCTCCTAGGGGGTTACCTGATAAGAGGAGGAGCCGTGGGAGCCGCCGAGGGACCCCAGAAGTCGGTGTTCGGGGTCACTCTGTGCAAAACGAACTGCACAGTGGGGGTAAGTATGACATGTTTGTTATTTAAAAAAAAAAAAATACAAACCTTTACAATCACTTTAATTGAACAAACTAGAAGCTGATTGGCTACCATGCACAGCTGCACCAGATTTTGCACTCTCCAGTTTTAGTAAATCAACCCCACAGTATGCTGTGCTATGTTTCGCAGCATAATGGCCACTTCCTGCTAGTTGCAAACAAACCACTTATTGTTTAAAATATGAACGATGCAACACATACAGTATCAACTGAAAATATGATCTATCAGAAAAGATCTATTGAACATGATCATTTAGGCCTGGTTCACACCTATGCATTTTTTAGTGCATTTTCAGTTTTGCAGAAACACACTACAGTCCATTTAACATGGTTTCCTATGGATGTAGTTCACATCTTTGCATTTTATGGAAAGGGCCAGGGACTTTTGTCTGGTTTTTGGTTCCATAGACTTCAATGGATCAAAAATGTGTATTGAAAAACGCAAAATACATTTGGAATATGCAAACTGCAACTTGCATAGGTGTGAATCAGGCCTTATTGGTCTGTATTATCAGATCAGTCAGAAACGGTCATAACAATTACACCACAGCCGGTCAACTTTACTATCATCAAAATCAATCAAAACCATACTAAAATGAGTAGAGGTTCTGTGGTTTAAGATTCTTATTCATTTCATTATTGTAGTTGCATTGGATAACTGATTAAATGATTCTATTGAAATGTGTGTCCACCTTTAGAGAACCATTCCTAACAAAACCTTTCCATTTTCATTACAAGCCTAATTTTAGTCCCAAAGATATTGTCACGAGTGCTTCTCTATGCAATGTAAGCAGATCATGGTTGGTGGGGGCGGACGGCAAGATGGCTATCCATAGTTTCCTGTGGACGTCACAGTACCCTGTCTTAGTACTCCTCTCAATAGCCCTTAACAAGCAGTGGAATGTTGAGGACAGTATGCACCCAGAGTGAATGCCCGGGACACAAGAATTTTGGGCATTTGTTCCTGGGCACATACTGCCGTAAATGTAAGTACCGGTGGGTGCATCGTCCAGCCCTGTTTAGCCACAGTAGCTATCGGCCTCACATGACAGGCTGCTTGCAGCAGGGTCGGTAGGGATACCTGTGCCTTCTTCCCTCAGCTAAACGCCAGAGCCCCATGCACTGGGCCTTACAGCACAGTATGCATGGGGCCATACACTTCACAGAAAGTCCAGTATGACACTTTTCAGATTGCCTCTGACTGAGACTGTAAGCTGAACTTTATATGTTTTCATCATTTGGTCCAGAACGATCACAGTCACCATTTTAATGTGGTTTAACCTCTTAAGCCCCGGAAGATTTACCCACATTGATGACAAGGCCATTTTTTGCGATATGGTACTGCATTACTTTAACTGACAATTGCGCGATCATGCGACACTGTACCCAAATACAATTTATGTCCTTTTTTTCCCACAAACAGAGCTTTCTTTTGGTGGTATTTGATCACCTCTGCGGTTTTTATTTTTTGCGCTATAAACAAAAAAGACCGACAATTTTGAAAAAAAAATATTTTTTACTTTCTCCTATAAAACATCCAATAAAAAAATGTAAGAAATCAAATTTCTTTATCACTTTAGGCTAATATGTATTCTGCTACATATTTTTGGTAAAAAAAAAATCCATATTGATTGGTTTATGCAAAAGTTTTAGTATCTACAAACTATGGGATAGATTTATAAAAAAAAAATATTATTATTTATTTATTCTTTTACTAGTAATGGCGGCGATCAGCAATTTTTAGCAACATTGCGGCGGACGAATCGGACACTAAGTGTAACTTTTTGGGGACCAGAGACACTAATACAGTGATCAGTGCTGAAAAAATGCACTCTCACTGTACTAATAAAACTGGCAGGGAAAGGGTTAACATCAGTGGTGATCAAAGGGTTAAGTGTGCTCCTAGAGAGTGCTTTCTAACTGTGTGGGGGATGGCTTAACTAGAGGAAGACAGAGATTTGTGTTTCTGCTTAGCAGAAACACAAGATCTCCATCTTCCTCTCTGACAGAACGGCGGTCTGCCTATGTAAACAAGGCAGACCGCCGTTCTGTCTCTCCTGTCAATGATCAGCGGGTCCACATTGCGTCCGCCGGACCTGCTGATTTGCTCCCGCTGTGTCTAATCAGGCTCGTGATTTCGCGCAGGAGGGCCGCCCTGCCGCAGTATATCTGCGTGGGGCAGTCCGTAAGTGGTTAAAGTGGAGTTCCACCCAAAAATGGAACTTCCACTGTCCAGATTCCTTCCCCCCTCCGGTGTCACATTTGGCACCTTTCAGGCGCCAGGCTACCGCTTGTGCAGTCGATGCTTTTGCGCCTTCTGCTTACACTGACAGGTGTCACTGTCTTGGCTGACGGTGGTATGGACGTCTGGAGTTCAGTGAGCGGCTTCTGCCCTGATTCTGGCGCCCGTCCTAAATGTCATGCCTTGCGTGACGCTGTGTGGGGTCCGCTCACTACACAGGGAACATTTAAACAGACGTTTTTTATTCACAGCCAGTTCTCACATTGATACATAATTTGTGCAGTCTGCACCTGTTACTACTAGTACTCCCACTGGGCGGGGTCCGCTCATTACATAGGGAGCATTCAAACACACTTCTTTCATCCACAATCAGTCCTCTGACCGATACGCATCTTGTGCAGTCTGCATCAGAAATCGCTGGCCTTTACTCCTATATCAGCAACACTAGGTAACTACCACTATCATTATGACATTTATTTCATATGTGGTTTCAATCCCAGGACTTTACCAATTTCTGGGGACCTATGCTGTCTTGATATCAGTTCATACTCATGCTATTTGGGCTCCTTTCTTTAATTATCTTACTTCTTTATTTTTTTGCACCATTTGGAATTCATATTTTTATTGATCCACAGAATGGAGCCCATGTTTCCTACTGTTCCAGATACTCTGGGTCACACCTACATTTATGCTCCCTGTGTTCCTGTTGGACCCTACTACCACAGCTTCCAGACCAGGCATTCTTTCCAGCCCTAGCACCCCGGCAGTGTGTTTGTTTCACACTAAGTAGATATGCGAGTCCTACAGGGATGACTATCTTATCCTCCCTGACTGTATATTTATTCTTTGCCAATTTTTGTCTATGGATGGTTGATTTTGATATACTTACCTCCCTGATGATTGGATAGATCCCATGAAACGCGTCAGGCTTAACCTAGATGCAATGCATACATACCTATATGGTTTTTGGATCCAGGTAATATCATGCATTATAACTGTTATATTATAGTGATTTTTTTTTTTTTTATTATGGAGGATAATACTATTGTATATTCTATTTATACTTTTAACATGTAAATGATTTGGATACATGATTTGTTATATTATGTGCCATTATTGCATGTATTGTCTGCCATGTACCTATTCAATCATGGCTAACAAATAAATACTTGTTCATGTTTTACTTTGACTCATTCAATTAGCCACAATATACACACCTCATTAAAAGTCCCGACCCTCTTTCTTTATGTTCGGGGGGGTGGCAGATACCTGTCTAATACAGGTATTTGCTCCCAAAAGATCGCCGCTGATACTACATGTCCATCCCCTCCTCCGTTCCCCCCACTGTCTTCTGGGAAACACACAGGTCCCAGAAGACAGCAGAGACCACTCAGAACACGCAGCGTGGCTCACACATGCGCAGTAGGAAACCAGACTGTGAAGCTGCAAGGCTTCACTTCCTGATTCCCTTACTAGCAATGCCGGCGCCTCCACCCGGAGCTGAGGGACGGGTCAGTTTCGGGTGAAGACATCGTGGGCGCCCTAGACAGGTAAGTGTCCTTATTTTAAAAGTCAGCAGCTGCAGTATTTGTAGCTGCTGACTTTTATTTTATTTTTTTTTAGGCGGAACTCTGCTTTAAAGTTGAACTCTGCATTAAACAGATCTTGTCTAAATACACAAGGTGTGTGTATTGTTACTTGAATCCTGGTGTGCTTTGTGTATTTCTTCCAGTGTGTAGGGTGACAGGTCTTATTTCTGCCCCTTATTTGCAGTCAGCCTGTAGTGGGGAAAGTTTGTTGGGTACCTCCCGCAGCTCTGCTCTCTTTACAGTCTATGTACAGCACAGGGATATTGTCACTGTTATTTTCACAAGGTAACATCTGGTTTTGCAAAGACATTTTGATGCACGCAAAGTTGATTTATATCCTTTGTGGTTGTTTAGGAATATATTTAAATGATATTTGTTTTCCAGAATTGTATGAGAGGGATCAGGAGATGGGAAGGCCTGGCCAGCTACTCTGGATCTCCTGTAGCCGGCTGACTAATAACACTTGCTCATTGCTGATGTTTGGCGTTCTTTATGTTTTCCATTGTATTTATTACAGGCTAATAAAGTTATTAAGTAATCTGCTCCTTATCGTATAAACGGAGATCTTGCAACGTCAGCAGCACGTCACTGGTGCTGTTTATAAACTAACATTTAAAACAAAGTTCTTGAGTAAACTGCTGTGTGGGAAGAGAGAAGTACGAGAGGTGGCTGGGAGAGGCAATATGAGATGAGAGTGAGAGCTCTTTAGAATTAAAGGGTCAGTCCACCCAAAGTCCGTATTTGGTAGATGCTGGGAAAGTTAGGACCACCTGACATCTGAACTCTGAAGATGACAGTTATTCATTTCTGTGTTTGGTGGCTCCTGGATATTTAAACTACTTGATGTGTGTGTGTGTGTGTGTGTGTGTGTGTGTATATGTATGTATGTATGTATATCTATATATATCTATATATATATATATCTATATATATCTATATATATAGATATATATAGATATATATATAGATATATATATATAAATTTTTTTTTTTTTTTTTTAATCTTTTAAGGGCTCTCTTGGTAGGTTCCTGCTGTGACCAGTATGAGGGGTTTTGCCGATCCCTACACTGAGTTCCCAGGTCTGTACACCTGCTGTGTCCATTATGAGGGGTTCCCACCCTCAGGGCCTATACAAGGGTGGGGGGGGGGCAGATAAATTTATTGTAGGAAGGGGGCACAGTGCTGGTAGTGTGCTGTCAAAACTTTCTGGTCAACAAGTGACTGACTACTGCCGGCTGCCCCTACAACACTGCAGAGCTGCGCCTGCTTGCAAAGATGTGCCAAATGCGCTCCTGCACCTGGCACAAGCAAAGGACCCGGTCTTTCCTTCCCTGTCAGGTGGAGCCGCAAAGTAATCTACACCCGACAGGCGCTTCTGAGTCCATGTGAGGTGTGACGTCACCGAGAGGCCAGCCGGGAGGAGAGAAGGCCATAGAGAGCTGCAGTGCAGTGAGTGCGAGAGGAGGAACCAATAGGCAGTGAGTAAAAAAAGTAAGCAGATGGGCATCTACCAATGAATCGGCTAACTCTGGTGGTGGTGGGGTGAGATTAATATATTTTAAATGGTACTTGCAATATACAGCATGAGGGGGTTCATGTATTTCCACTGGTCACTAATGCATTAATGGCTGGCGTTAGGTAATTAACTCCTTTGTGCTGGCACTAGTATCAGTGTTCATTAACCCCGTTTAGAAACACCTGCAGCTTAATCTCCAAAACGTACCTGGGGTACGTTTAGGAGCATTCTAATTGGTCGGCGCCGTCACATGGGTGCCGCCTACCAATCAGAACTTGCATAGCCTGTCCTGTCACCATGGGTGAAGAGGAGAGAAAGAGCAGCAGTGATTTCAAATCCCCGGACTGGTACAGCACCGATACTAGCTGACAGTGGGAGGGATCACCGGACTCCAGGTTACCGGGACCAGGGGGATGGGAAGGGAGTTCAGTGTGTAGCACCCTGAAGTTTAGGCAGGGTTGCTATCAAATTTAGTTCCCAGGCGATAGTTGCCTTGGCCAGTTGTTATGAGATCAATTGATTTCCCCCTAATTCTGGAATTGCTGTACTTCTCTCCTCTGTCACTAGGTGGCATGGTAGCTGGTGACATTGGGTAAGACAAGGGCATAGCAAGGACAGCTTATGAATGAATGGGGTGTCTCAGCCAATTGGCAGGAGTTTCTTTAAGTCCCTTGGCCTGCTGGGAGAGCCTATTTATTTGGGTGGAGTCAGGTGATCGGGGTTCTCTGCCACCTAGACGGCTGTGTGGGGCACCTGGCTGCTAGACTTTCTGAGGCCTATCCAGAAGCAGGAGAGCAGCGTAGGGTTGGGGCTGCTGGCCTGCAGTCCAACCAGAAGTAGCGGTTCAGCTGGACGGGGAACCAGCTGTGGTCGGAGGTAGAAGGGAAAGCTGTCGCCACTAAGGGATCAATCCACCTTGTTACAGGAGACCACTGTGAATAATCTGAAGTCAGTACTTGAGCAGCAGTGGCGGCGGCCGGTGCTCCATATTTTTTTTTGGGGGGGGGCGCAAACAAACTGAAAAATTCAGAATATAAAACCATCAATTGCAGCCTCACTGTGCCCATCAAACGCCGCCACTGTGCCCATCGAATGTTCCCATCGATAGGCATCCAATCACAGCGCCTGTCATTTCAGCCAATCAGGTAACAGACCTAAGCACCTGATTGGCGGAGAGGCAGTTCAGTGTTAGGAAAGCAAATGTTCATTTGCTTTTCTAACACAGCTGGGTGAACTGCAAGCGCCAAGCATGGCGCTCGCTGTTTACCTTTTTTTGACGGCTTTCCTTTGGCTCTAATCTGGTGCTTCAAAAAAAAAGCCCTGCCGCAGTAATTCAGGCACCCGAAAAGGGGCCGTGTGCCTGAATAGGGGGTGGCAGCGGCGGCCATGGATAGAATTATGCAATGCATGAATCTATCTATTGGTGATAGAGGGGGTGGCTGGAGAGAGGGGGCGGCACCCTTATGGATGCACTGCCACTGCCGAGCAGTCTTCTCATCAGCCGTGGACGGTGAAGAAGTGGGAAAGCTTCAGTGAGTGCCTAGCCAGGGACCCAGCGGGACAGCAGAGGTGATGCTTGCAGAGCATCAGTGTGTGCCTCTGAAGTCTAGTGAAAGGCTGGGAGTTCATTGAGCGAAGAGCCACAGTGAGTGATGGTGGACTAAACAGAGAACTGCTTGTGTTGTCAATAGTTGAATATACTACCGTTAGTAACTACTACAAGACTGTTGCCATAGGAGATAGCGGTCCTTCACCTGTATAGCTGTCTTTCTATAGAAGTCTCGGAGTCTACTAATTATCCTTGCATCTGCTTAAGGGTGTCCTTGCCCTAACCCTCTCTCCCCCAGTTCTGTTAAGAGACAATAAATCTCTTTTTGCATTCTAAAAGTGTCTGGCGCCCATAATATCATCTTGCATTACACCCACTATGCCTTGTAACCCACTCTACACAGAAGGATGTCAGCTGTCCCTAACTCTGGAGGTCACCATTAGGCCTCAGGGGCCCGGGACTTTGCTACATTTGGCGCCCAACGTGAGGCAAAGGTGTTATTCCTACAGCAGTTGCCCCTGCTGGCTACAGCTACATCAGAAATTCATCTGGCTCTGTGGGAAAGTGGCAAGTAACATCTTTACTTTGTATAGACTGTGTTATTGTGCATTCCAACAATGTGGGGCAGAACCAACATGACTCATTGCTCATGGGAGAGTATCAGCCTGGTCTTTTGACACTTCACGCCAGTGCTGCAAGGGTTAAAACAGACTCCATTACAGTTTTGGCATGCCACAAAGAGAAAGAGGCGGGCGCTGAAGTTTCCAGAAAGTATCTGGACCAATCCTTAGGCAGGGGGAGGAGCCCCGCTCTGCAGAGGAGGATAAGGAAGTGCTGCCGCGTGTGCCTGGTTGTGGGATGGAGAAGATGGCACAGTTTGTAAGTACTATGGCGGGCTAGAAGATGTATGCTCCGGGTGTTGGCCTTGGTCTGAGCGAGCCCAAGGACACGCTGACTGACACTGGAGTGCGGTATACACCTAAGGGTAGTCTTGCCCTGTATACGGCTGGAGGCTATGAGGCCTTGGGACTGATTTGCGGGAAGTGTTCCAATTTGGCCACGCATTTGAGGCCTTGGATCATCTATGGACGCTGCGAGGAACCTCTGCTTGTAGTCTCACCAGCTCAACCTCTGCGGACACTGAAAGCGGATTTGAATAAGAATGTCTCTGTCCCGGTGGCATTGAGAGTCCACCTGCTATCACCTGGCTTGTGAGAGAAGCTGCTCCTCTTGTTTCTTTGGCTGCTCCAGGACCTAGTGCTCCGGTTATACCTCTAGGCCAGGGTCGGGCCCACCTGCTCTCCTTGATGGCGGAACCACCGGGGAAAAGGATGCCGGAGTCGGGTAAGTCTGCAAAGTGGATTACAAATGTGTGTTAAGACACTATGCTGAAGGCCACTCCACCTCTTGTACAGAAAGTGTTGCTAGTGGGGGACATTCCTGTTGGCGGTATTGCTGGGACTGTGTTGAACTGTGTGCTGCCAGCAGATACAGGGAGTACCCACTTGAGTCATGCTGTCTAGTGCTCTGGAATTGCCAGTATGCCTCCCTTTAAAAGTAACATGTTGATCTGACATTCAGCGTGTTTGTTTCTTCAACCAATGTGGAAATTCTTTCTGAGTCCCCGGCTGTTGTGTGGACAGACTGAGATCACCACTGCAAGGGGACCTATGTCAAGAAGTGCAGTCCCTTGCACCATGGCCTGGCTGCTTGTTGCTTGATTGCAGCCATGCCTGTTGTCCCTGAGAAGAAGGGAAACTGCTGGAAAATGTTGTTCTACCCCGAGTAAAAAATGTATGGATTTGGGGCTTCAAAGACACTGGGGTGTTTAGTTAGCTAGGTAGAATAAGCTGTGGCAAAGGGGCAAGTTCTCACCTTACACTTTGAATGATGGACTGTCATTGGTTTCCATATGCTGGCCACCAGGTGGCGTGAGCCGTGCCAACCTGAGCGAGCCCTTGTTCACATTATGCATTTATCTGATAGGAAATGCTAAGAAAGTTTTTGTAAGATAGCTATGAAAAGGGGTGGCATCCTTGAATGAGGATGGGCCCATTTTCACCTGTACTTGTGTTTTAGATATAGAGATCATTGTAGTTTAGACATATCATAGGGTGTATTTACACTGCTTTGCTGCTCTCGGCTGAGAGTAATCAACATTTACTCAAAATTCATTTATGTACATATTGCACTGTGTTATCATAGGGATAGGATGCATTTCTTTGCTGTCCATTTTTTCTCTTTTTCAGGTGTTCCTGCACCCATTGCATCTTCTTTGGACAAGGAGAGACAGTGATTCGACGTGAATAGCAATGCTAACTTTTTATGACTCTTACTACTGTATATATTAGATGTTAGGAGATAAGGCTACTGTTTGTTTTTTTTCTCTTAACTGTTCAGGTGGCACGCCACACGTAAAATTGTATATACTGTATGTTTATCTACCCTTTGTGAAGTGCCACTTGCTCATTTATATGTTTATGTTATGTATATTTACTTCATGTGGTACGCCACATGTGTATTGTTATTGTTCCTTTCCTGTTTCACCACCCATCGCAGTTTTTGCCAGGACATTCCCTCTCAGGCTTGAGAGTTTAAATTATTTTTCTGCAAACTCTGAGACGTAGTTTTCATAGGCAGGGGGAGGATGTAGCACCCTGAAGTTTAGGCAGGGTTGCTATCAAATTTAGTTGCCAGGCGATAGTTGCCTTGGCCAATTGTTAGGAGATCAATTGATGTTTCCCCTAATTCTGGAATTGCTGCACTTCTCTCCTTTGTCACTAGGTGGCATGGTAGCTGTTGATGTTAGGTAAGACCAGGACAGATTATGAATGAATGGGGTGTCTCAGCCAATTGGCAATGGTTTCTTTAAGTCCCTTGGCCTTCTGGGAGAGCCTATTTATTTGGGTGGCATCAGGTGATCGGGGTTCTGTGCCACCTGGACGGCTGTCTGGGTGGACGTTTGTTGTACTGTCCCGGGCTGCTAGGCCAGAAGCCTGGGGCCTATCCTGGGGGCATCTGGCTGCTAGGCTATCTAAGGCCTATCCAGAAGCAGGAGAGCAGCATAGGGTTGGGACTGCTGGCCTGCACTCCAACCAGAAGTAGCAGTTCAGCCAGACGGGGAACCAGCTGTGGTCCGATGGTAGAAGGGGAAGCTGTCACCACTAAGGGACCATCCACTTGTTACCGGAGACCACTGTGAATAATCTGAAGTCAGTACCTGAGCAGTCTTCTCATCAGCCAGGGACGGTGAAGAAGTGGGAAAGCTTCAGTGAGTGGCAAGCCAGGAACCCAGCGGGACAGCAGAGATGACACTTAGGGAGCATTAGTGGGTGCCAAGCCAGGGACCTAGTGGGTCAGCAGGGGTGACACTTGAAGAGTATCTGTGAGTGCCAACCCAGAGACCCAGCAGGGAAGCGGGGGTGACGCTTGTGGAAGATACTGAGTGCTAACAGTGAAAGAGTTCAGGGGATCCAGTGGCTATTTGATCTGAAGTCTAGTGAAAGACTGGAAGTTCATTGAGCGAAGATCCACAGTGAGTGATGGTGGACTAAACAGAGAATTGTTTGTGTTGTGAACAGTTGAATATACTATGGTTAGTAACTACTACAAGACTGTTGCCATAGGAGATAGCGGTCCTACCTATACAGAAGTGGGGTCCGGCTGGAGGCCTTCACCTGTATAGCTGTCTTTCTATAGAAGTCTTGGAGTCTGCTAATTATCCTTGCATCTGCTTAAGGGTGTCCTGGCCCTAGCCCTCTCTCCCCCAGTTCTGTTCAAGAGACAATAAATCTCTTTTTGCATTCTAAAAGTGTCTGGTGCCCACCATTTAATCTTGCATTACACCCACCATGCCTTGTAACCCACTCTACACAGAAGGATGTCAGCTGTCCCTAACTCTGGAGGTCACCATTAGACCTCAGGGGCCCCGGGACTTTGCTACTAGTGTAAGTTCACCTTCAGATTTTCTTTTGCTGACCCGCCACAGTACATATAGTGCGACGGGGCTGCAGCAACAGTATTGTATTTATAAGGGGGGGGGGGGGGGGCAGTTTGCCATCATGATCTTGTACCGGCACTGCCCACCATCCTTGAACTCAGCTCCCAGGTCAGCACACCTGCTGTACCAATGAGGGTTTACCATCATCCCTGCTTTGCGTTCCATCTGAATTTGTCCAGGTCTACTATACATGGCCTTGCAGTTCTCTCTGGACTGTACAAATGCACAGAATAACTGCATTCTGGAAATTTGTTCTGTACAGCATATTTTAGCTTGCCAAAGACTTTGACAGGCTGCGAGCAGTGAGGCTGGATGCAGTACCTTTGACTCCTGGGGATCACACTAAAACGCTGTGATTGCACCCACAGGTGCTAGACACCCCGTGTGCAAGGAGCCTAAGTCAAACGCAGCATAATAAAACATCTTCATTTCACAGGACCTATTCTTAGTGCAGTTCCCATCCAGTTAGGGGTCTAGCATGCTCTGAGTCAGATAGAACAAATAAGCTTATCTAAGCCATGCAGAATTGGATTCCCTTCCTGAATGCATGACGAGCAAACCCCTGGGTCATGCACACTGCATTAGATAAGGTCCTATAGTTCCCCGGTCTTGTCTCACTGATAATGAGGAGGGGTCGGACTTCCTGCAACAAATCTCTACACGCAGATTCTTTTTGGCATTTTCTGAGCATCCAGGAATCTAAAAATAGAAGAATATGAAGAATACGTTTAATAAAGAGTGAACATTTTACATTTTGAACTATTCTATAAATAGTCTTATCTCAAGTGTTTACATCTCTTTTGTAAAATCATTTTGAAAGTCATCTTCTTTAGTTATTAAGTTCCTCCCGCACGCTCTCGGGAGCCCTTAACTGGATCTAAATGCCGGGAAGGGGGATGGACTCCTCAATAGGGTGACCACACTTACAAACTGCCATTTAGGGACACCCCCCCCCCCTCCCCAAAAATCAACCTGTGCTGTAACAAATCACAGCACAGGCAGGGCGGCGGGTGCACGCTCTACCCAGAAGCACTTATCACTCCCCTAAAAAAGGCATCGCCTCTTTATTTACTGACAGTACCTGTCCTGGCCGGACGAGACCCGTTTTATCTTGTTACAACACTGGCTCTACACTGCCCTGCAGTGATTAGACACAAGAGGCGGGATTTATGATTTCTTCAATCACAAGCAGGGGTGGGAATTGTGCCTCTCCAGACATTTTCAGCCAGGACAAGTACAGCCAGTGAGTAAAGTGGCAATGTGGCGCCCTTTTTTGGGGGCATCCGATCGGTCTGGTGGGGGGGTGTATCTGTGTCACTTTCATTCTGGGACACTGTATTTTCCTGGAATGAAGGTACCTGGGACAGACCTGCAAGATGCAAACCCTACTCTTCAATCATGTGATCACTGCGATTGGCATTTACAATGCTCATGTAGCGCACTACTCCCTTGGGAGCTGCAAAGTTGTCCATTACCTTTATGTCAACGACCCCCGATCTTCCTTCCCATGCAACTTCAAAACATCAGACAGTCTTTGTATTTTATAAAGAACTTCAACTTTATTCTCAAACTCTGGTTGAGGTAACAAATTAATAGAGGGTATGAGATGCCTCTATAAATTCTGGTTCCTGATTTTGTGAACTGACCAACATCACTCTGAATAATGCTGTGGATATAAGACTCCAAAGTCCCACGCCTCCACAGACTAATTCTGGACTTCTTGCAATCAATCCCTGTCAATTCTGGAAAGTGTCCATTGCTAGGTCCTTAGACATATAGCAAGTTTACGGATAAGCGCCACTGGGTTGCACTCCCTCACACTGCTCACTCCCAATTAACAGTCCATGTTACTCACAGAAAGTCAATTCCCAGTTTTCTCCGTCTGCTTTGCCACTACTTCCTCCTCCTCCTCATGGTGGGCGGCGCATCCCCGGCTGGGGCGCACGGTTTCTCCTCTGTTTTTACATGATGACTTTGGTTCCTTCTATCCGGCGCTGGGGTCTCTGAACCACCCAGGCCTTCAAGCCTCCTCCTTCTGCACCCGAACTTCTCCTGCTATCCAGCACTGGGGTCTCTGAACCACCCAGGCCTTCAAGCCTCCTCCTCCTGCACCTTACATGGTTCCAACTCCTCCAACTCCCGAATCTCTCCCCAGGAAGCATATGACCCTAGCTTATTTGCGAGTCCTGCCCCTGCCAATACAATTCAATGATTGGTCCAGAGCTCTTCATATAAGCTGCCGCCACTCAAGTCCCAAATCCTGCCTCCTTTCCAGAACATTTACACTGGAAGAATAAGGGGACTTCCTTGAACAAGAGTGCAGGTGGCCACACCCCCCTCTATTCTATCACTCACACCTTCAAATAAACAACCAGGCCTAAGGAAAAAATGCAAAGCCTTGGCCAAATTTACTTATCACTAATTACAGAAACATACTAAGCACCCACCTGAATGGGGTGGGCGCTACGCTCACATGATCAGGAGCTTGTCCCACCAGCTCCCAATCATAAACCGAGACCAGTAGCTATCTCTAAAAGCTCAGTCACTGTGCTGGGAGAATGAGGTGAGCATACTGTCAGCACAGAAACCTTGGCCAACCTGAATGCTTATGTGTGACGTGTGGACTTTAAGGTCCACCCTCCCTGCCACGTTTCATGGTCAGCAAGAGGTTAAAATAGATTGTTTTATACATCAGCATACAATATACATTTACTGATCACATCAACTAACAAGTCCTAAATTGTTTATAAACCGTTCCATAATGTGCGTAGAACAATGTCCACATGTGTTGCTGACATTGTCTTCTTCAGGTCAAAGTACTAAGCAATTCCTATGTGATTTTTAGTTCCTAGTCTTTACACATATCTATGATGGAAAACAGGCAACATAATAAATATACAGTATACATGTCACAAGCATGTATTTGCATATATAAAAACAGTATATTTGATCAAATTGTCTTCTTCTATTTACGAAACATGCCATGTAAAAAAATGATAGACAATTGCTCATGGTAATGAAGAAGTGTGCTCATGGTAATGAAGAAGTGGATGCCATCTGCAAAACCTGTTTCTGATACACATAGCAACAAAGCTGATTCTAGCACTCTTTTTGTTTATTTTGGATATGGGTCTGGAAGGGTAGAATCTTTGTCATGTTTTATTGCAGTCTGTGTTTCTGTTGAGGAGATTTGAGTTTTCACCAGAACAGGGAAATCTTCCAATGGAGATACAATCAGGGGTTGCAACCCATGTTCCAGAGGGTCCATGCGGCTCCACTGTACACATGTATAAGTGGGATGGCATATAGAGGAACCAATCCCCTCTATTTTTCTCCTGCAGCTGCTGAAAGCCGCTTCTCCTCCTTTCCCTCCCACGGCATTCAGCGGCTGCAAGAGAAAAATGGAGGGCATCAGTTCCTCTATATGCTGCCCCACCAGCCCTCCTATCCAGGTCCTGCTGCCCCCAGACCCATGTGTACTCTCCTGGCCCCCAGCTCTGTTGGTTTCCCCTCTCTCTTCTGCTGGCTGCTGTGGGGGATGCTTTTAGGATGGAGAGTGGGGAAGAGGCCACTAAATATGACATTTACTAGCCCCTTCCTTTTCTGAATGGACACAGTGAGTGATCGGTACAGATCGCTCCTGTGTCCATACATAACCGAAGCATAGTAAACAATATTTACTATGCTTCAGTTTGTGAATGAACAGGAAGCTCTGTGCAGAGCTTTAACTGTCCATTCATTCTGTGCAGCTGAGGCTGCAGAGATGGAGATTGAAGGCTGTTTCCTCAATCTCCTTTCTCTGTCTCAAAAGTGAGACATCACGGGTCTGTTAGGATCTTATAATCTAAGGTCCTGACCTCACATACACATACTAGAGCCAATTTGGACATGAGTTAATTAACCTACCAACATGTCACTTTTTTTTTCTTTGTTTGTCCCATTCAATTGCGGTGTGAGCAATGTATGTTTCTATGGCAGTGATTCTCAACTCCTGTCCTCAGGACCCACCAACAGGCCAGGTTTGCAAGATAACCAAAACACATCACAGGCGATATAATTTGCTGCTCAGTGATTGCAGTATTCTAGTCTGCATCACCGCAAGGTAATACTTAAAACCTGTCCTGTTAGTGGGTCCTGAGGACAGGAGTTGAGAACCACTGCTCTATGGTTTGGTGTTGATCATTTGGTGGTACACAGATGTAGTGTTGGCTTCTCCTGTATATAATGTAAATCTACTAATAAGACTGAGAATGGACTCGACCGAAGGTGAACACACAATATGGCAGTGACTGCTCTCCGCTCCAGCTAATTCTTCTACAAATAAAGCTTCGGCACTGAGTACTGGGCCTCGGCGCTGCTATTTATTTTTATGTGCTCTGGGTGGCCTGGAATCGCCTCAGCCAAAAGTTTACTCTGAACGTCTCATCAAAGACAATTTCATTAGGCGGTTTGCACTGAATAGCTGGGTAATGCCTGGCCCTCGAGTAATGCGATATCTTGTTTGCTTTGTGCTTGTTTGTGCTCAGCGAAAAGAACTGCTGAGTTACTGAGTCAGTATACGGATCTGTGGATGTGATTGGTGGAGGAGACAGGACTGTGACCAATCACTGCAATAAAGCCCGATGCCAGCCAGAACATTTTATT
The DNA here is from genome assembly GCF_042186555.1 of Aquarana catesbeiana. Taxonomy (NCBI): domain Eukaryota; kingdom Metazoa; phylum Chordata; class Amphibia; order Anura; family Ranidae; genus Aquarana; species Aquarana catesbeiana. The sequence goes on along the minus strand of NC_133333.1, from coordinate 215,662,531 downwards.
TTGGGGAGTTTTTATTGCCATCTGTGTCCCTGTTGGTGATATTCCTCTCGCTTCCTATCAGGACATAAAGCCAATGTTAGTATAGGGAGGTAAAGTTGGAGTTGAGTTTCATGGATGGGTGGTGGTGGATGTGGAGGGAGATTATTCTCTTCTCCCTTGAACTGTGAGCGATCTTCTCTCTGACTTGAGCAGTGAAAGGGTTTCGCTCTCTTTGCGAAGAACCCAGTGGCCAGAGAGAGTCTTCTTTGGCACATTGAACATTTCCTATAAGGCTAAGCAGTCTACCCTGGTCCAAAGCTTTTTTTTTTTTTTTCCACAAGCCCTATTGAAGGGGGACTAATGAGCCCCCAAAACTTGTTGGCTACTTCATATTGTGCCAAATAAACCGGCAGCTGATCTAGCGGAAGGCAAAAAACCTTTAGGGCTGTTCACACTATGTGCAGTAAACACAAGTTAGTGCAATGATACATAGAAAACAATAGTTTTCTGTGTGTCATTTTCAAATCAGAATGCAGTGTTTCTCTACATTCTAGAGCTGTGTGATATTATGCAACATGTTTACATATCGTACCTCTCTGGATGGTCCTGAATGTTACTTCACAGCAATCACAGCGCTCCGCACTGCTATGCAGTGACATGAATGAAGTGTTAATTTGTGCACCTCCTATAAAGTTCACTAGAAAATAATCAAATTAAATAAACAAAATGTGTATCACACCGACCCTGTTGCACAGAACTGCAGCCCAAACCGCTGCCGGCCGCAGGCTAAACTGCTCCGGTTTAGTGTGCAGGACAGTGTGACTGGGTCCTTTTTATAAAGCGTGGACCAATTTTGTCAGTGAAAATACCTTCCTGATCCACAGTGTCAATTAGATATTGCATAGATCAGCCTTTCTCAACTGTTACTCCAGTGGAACCCTTGAGATACTGTATTTTTCGCTCCATAAGTCGCACCTGACCATAAGACACACCTAGGTTTTAGAGGAGGAAAACAAGAAAAAAATTATTCTGAACCAAATGGTGTACTAAAAGATTTCCAGTGCCCATTTAATGCAGCCTTACCAGTCCCATAAAATGCAGCCTGACCTGTGTCCATTTAATGCAGCCTGACCTGTGTCCATTTAATGTAGCCCTACCTGTGTCCATTTAATGCAGCCCTACCTGTGTCCATTTAATGCAGCCCTACCTGTGTACATGACATGCAGCCTGATCTGTGTACATGACATGCAGCCCTACCTGTGTACATTACATGCAGCCTGATCTGTGTACATTACATGCAGCCTGACCTGTACGTGGCGACTGGCGAGTACGTCATCACATCTGCCTGTCACTCAGAAGACAGAGCAGCCCGAGCGGCAGTACTCCATTCGGCCACTGGGGCTGCTCTGTCTTCTGTGTCTGTCTCTGTCTTCTGTGAGTGACAGAAGATTGCCCGGCGCTCGTGGGAGATGGCTGCCCTGTATTGTGACATGGCGGCGATGGGGGGGCCTGGTCAGTATCCACTCCATAAGACGAACAGGCATTTCTCCCCACTTTGGGGGGGGGTGTCTTATGGGGTGAAAAATATGTCCAGGTCTCAAGGAACCCTTGCTAAAACGTAATCATTGGGGGTCCATGGGAAAAATGCCCCCTACATTTATATATAAATTGATGAATTTTAATATGAATTTTGATATTTTAATTATGAATTTGAATATGAATTGAAATATTTATAGGAATTTCCCCCTGAGGAAGGGGGAGACACCCCCGAAACGCATTGAATGCTTTGTTTTCTTGTAATGATTAAAGCGGTAGTAATCTGCATTAAGAAAAATATAAATAAATTGAGCCCCGGGCAGTTTAAGTCATAAAGTGCTAGTATGCATTGCATACTAGCACATTATGACCTTTTTGCCTGAAAACGAAGCCTTCCAGCGGCACGCTGTCACCACTATAGTCTGCACCTGGTCTTCTTTCTGGGTTCATGCGTTTCGGCGATAAGAATGGCTTAGCTGGCGATGACGTCACTTGCACTTCATACGCACGGGAGTCACTGTTTATGGCACGGCTCTGAAGGAACAGCATGGGTATGCCGTTCCTTCAGAGTACATATGCAACTGATGTCAATGGCTGCATCTAAAGTAAATATCTCCTAATGGTGCACATATAGGAGATATTTACTGTACCTTTAGGTAAGCCTTATGCCAACCAATTTTGAACAATGTCTGTATGTATTCTCTTCCTTGCCTAGATGCTCACATGCCATTTAAAAAAATTTAAATCGCCATAATTACCTTTTATTTTTCTATTCTTCTTTGCACTTCCTGGTTCTCCTCCCGTGGGAGTAGGCATGTTTCTAGCCTCTCCCAGACTCCGCACAGTCTCCTGGGAACTAGTCTCAGGCTTCCCAGGATGCCACTGAGCATGTGCGGGAACGAGTGGTGAATGCTGGGAGCACAGCATTCACCACATCCAGGAAATAAATGCTTGTGGGCTTCAAATGCCCACAATTAAGATGGAAACCGCCTGCAGTGAATAATATAAGTTATTCTTTCCGACGAAATCTGACACAGGCGGACATATTACACACAATATGTGAGTATGTAATGCTGAAAAGAAAAGTTTGTGAATGAACTAAAAAAAAAAAAAAACGATAGATAGGTGGACCCCCGCTTTAACAAGGACAGGAGTGCTTACAGTGATCCGCTTTTATTTTTTCATGTAAAACCTTTATCCCAAAAGGGGAAAAAAAACTGCTGTAACTGCAGTGTGAGCTGGAATTTGGCTTCAATTTGTTGAATCTAAATCTGCTAGTACATCTAATGCTCCCCTCCCCCAGACTGACAATGCTGCTGTCCAAAGGTGCCCCCTGTGCTGCTTCATCCAGAGTGGGACACGAATACAGGAGTTGTGTTACTGGCCAGATCACCAGCTGAAAATAGAAGGAAAAAAGAAAACAAGTGCAGCCACTACTTCTAATGATTATATGATCACACATCTACATATGATACAAAGTATACATTCTCGATATTCAGCTTTTCCCTTTTATAGACTGATCTCTGTGCCCCCAGCATACCGTCTAACTGCAGAAGAGATTAACCAAGGAAACCCTAAACTGAAGCCTCATTGGGTATATGGGACAAGCTGCCATTATATTAGAGACCTGCAATCATTATCACCAGGATTGACATTATTGTGATGAAATCTTTTCTGTCAGAGATCTTTGGGGAGGAAATGAATATCATATATGTTACATCATAAATTATTTTAGACTATTAATGAGAAAGGATTGTCCAGTTCTAACTTTGTTAGTATGCAGTATTTCCAGCGTCATCCATAACCTTTATGTTGTATATGCTATATTTTTACCCCACCACAATTTATAAACTCCAACCCCACCGTCCTCCTCAGTCTGGCAGCACCAGGATTTCACATGGTGAATCACACCATCCCCAGACTGAATGACCCCCCCCTCACATCCAGACCACCAAACCTTGTCAGGACAAGAGCTATGGAAGGAACTGCCAGCTTCTACTTTTGTAAACTGATACATGAGACCAAATCACTGTGACGGAAGATGATCAGGGGGGCCCACACACCGATCTATAACTTCTGTGCAATCCTGTCCTGTAAGCATGTTCACAGTGTTATGCCCCGTACGCACGGTTGGATTTTCCGACGGAAAATGTCCGATTGGAGCGTATTGTCGGAAATTCCGACTGTGTGTGGGCTCCATCGGACATTTTCCATAGGATTTTCCGACACACAAAGTTGGGGAGCAGGAGATAAAATTTTCCGACAACAAAATCCGTTGTTGGAAATTCCAATCGTGTGTACACAAATCTGACGGACAAAGTGCCACGCATGCTCAGAATAAATAAAGAGATGAAAGCTATTGGCCACTGCCCCGTTTATAGTCCCGACGTACGTGTTTTACGTCACTGCGTTCAGAACGATCGGATTTTCCGACAACTTTGTGTGACCGTGTGTATGCAAGACAAGTTTGAGCCAACATCTGTCGGAAAAAATCCTAGGATTTTGTTGTCGGAATGTCCGAACAAAGTCCATCCGTGTGTACGGGGCATTAGACTGACAGTACTATGAAATGTGGAGCCCTTGTAGAGACTCATTGGATTCCTGTGCATTGGCACAACTGCCTGGTGTCCCACTGCGGGAGTGCTCATGCAGGGGTGACAATGCAGCCAGTGCAATAGAAGGCAGAGTAGATGAGTATTGTCACCCTACAACAGGAAGTGGTATTGCATTAAATGTGTCTGGGAAGATCAAAAGGTAAAATTGCAGACATTGCTATCTAAATTCATAAAGAATATATCAGAGGATTGAGGCTGGGTTCACACCATTGCGAATTATTGGATGCGGAATCCCCACATCCAATTCGCAATAGCAGGAGATTTTGACCAGCTCTTTATGGAGCCAGTTCACATATCTCCGCAGCAGGCCTGGTGCGTTTTGCAGAAAAACGATGGACATTTTTTGGTCCCTTTCAGATTCAAATTCAGCCCAAATTGGACCTGAAGCTGTGAACCAGGACGCACCGGACTCCTGCTATGAGCCGCATGCAGCTCATGTGTGAACCGAGCCTAAAGGTGCATGGCAATACACGTAACAAAAATGTAATTTTGAATTCACACACACTTTAAAAATATATATGAATGCTTTGTAATGTGGAACTAACATCAGATTTATTTTTTCATATTACATACATGCTTGTTAAGCAATGTGTAAATGTAACACTTTCAGGTATTTACTGCTTCTCATAATCAAGTCACCATCCACTTTCTGGACTGTGATGCTGGCTCCGAGAGTACGCAATTATGTAAATCCTGGTGCCAGTATGGTTCTTAGCTGTGTTCACAAATGTGTGACACAGATCAGCCCCTGCTGTAGCTACAAAAGTACAATGTTGTAGTCTGATCACTGGGGGAGAGAATACTGGGAAAAGGCTTTCTTCTGCATCATCTCGGCATAGACAAAGTCATTGGCTGGAGCTCAATGATGGTTTTTTAATAAGAAAAGGTGCTTAAAAAAAAAAAAAAAAAATCATACTGTTCTGTTGTATGTTGTAATGTACAGACTTGCAAATGACTAATGACTGGTCCACTTTAAAAATAACTATATACACGGCATATCTCCCCAGAATTCCAATTTAAGGATACAGATAGAAGAATTTCCGAGTCCACCTTAGAGAAGTGTCATCCAGGTATCATGGTCAGCCAGTAACAGAAGGAGAACTCGGCTGTGATGGGGACGCAGAGGACACAATAATAAGGTAGAGAGCTTCTTGTATATCTCAGGCCCATACAGACGTGTGGAGATTACTGTCACGGTTTCTGGAAGATCTCTGCCTCAAGTTCCAGAGGTCGTATGACTACTCTGGGCTGACAGGCAGCTAATGGGGAAAGGCTTCAGTCTTTCATTGCCATGTCACCCTGAACAGCAGGTGAGAAGGAAATCAGATTTCTGCTGCACTTAGATTGATTAGATTGTTTAACCCGTTAACAGCAGAGCGTTATTTTCTCACCCTTGATCTGTATGAGGGGGACCAAACATTAAAGTAAAGTCCTTTAAATAGGACTAAGATGTTATCACTACCTGATTTCCAAAGGATAGTTGCCAAAAACATGTGTGTATTTTAGGTGTGTTGCATTGTGGGTGAATTGTGCATTTTACACGTGTTACCATGAAACTCTATGTAACACACGTTCTGAGGAAACCGCATCAAAGATGCAGCTAGCAGGATTTTCTTAATGCAACACACCTAAAATGTGCGGATGTGAACAGAGTCTAAGGCTGGCCATGTACTGATAGAAATCTATGTATCTAAAGCTAACAGATTCCTCCATCAAATCTATGCAAAGCAGATGGACGAATCCCCCTGCTGGACTATTGCATTCCTAAATACCCAAACAGTGGCTGCATCTATTTGGATACAGCGATGTTCGGCCATCAATGTTCTGCCCGAGCTTAGATTTTTCAATCAAAGGATGTCGGACGGGGTCAATAAGAACCGGATTAATCTAAAAGAGTGTTTGGCCAGTGGTGTTCCACCCAAAAAAAAAATAATGCATGAATGTGCCTAAAAAAAAAAAATAAAAAAAAAACATTTGGACATTTTTTTTTTTTTTTTTAACTCATCTCTAAATGTCTGTTGCTAGGGGGTCCCTCGTAGTCTGCCTCTTTCAGTGCCTGGGCTGGTGACATCACTTCCCCCTCGGCACAGGAAGGGCTCAGCTCTGCTCCCTCCCTCTTGTCAATCATATGGGACCCATTACAGGTCCCAGATGACTGAGCGGCCAATCACGTCTCGGCGCCGCTCGCGCGTGCGCAGTGGATGCCCAGCTGTGAAGTCACAGCCCGGTGCCCACAGTTGCAATGCCGGCGCGAGACGAGCGGGGCTTCGATCCCCCGCATCGCTGGACCGGGGGACAGGTAAGTGTCCGATTATTAAAAGTCAGCAGCTGCAGTATTTGTAGCTGCTGACTTTTAATTTTTTTTAAAAAATGGGAACTCCTCTTTAAGCTGCCCATAGAATAGAGGTGGATGAAGGAATCCTTCCCGCTGAGCTATTGTATTCTGGCAGTAGGACTCCTCTGCTGTCAGAATACACTGATCGGCAGCTGCAGCTGATTAGCTGCAGGCGCTGATCAAAATAAAAATTTCCAACATTCCCTTTCAACAGAAGTCGATTATTGGATCAACCTCTGTCAAGTGGGAATTGCCATAGATGGTTTGAAATTCAGCCAGTCCCTGCTGAACTGACTGAATTTCCACCCATCTATGGCCAGCTATAGACTGTCCTAGGAGGATCAGGCAGGTTATCTGCCCCTCTGCCTTGGCTATCTACTTATTGTCTGGAGTTTTCATTTGGTTACCATCAATATTAAAGCCAACTTAAGTCACAGAAATAAATATTAATTTAAAAAGACATTGGGGGAGATTTACTAAACCTGGTGTACACAGAATCTGGTGCAGCAGTGCTTAGTACCAATCAGCTTCTAGGCTTTATTATCAAAGCTTAATGGGACAAGCTGAAGTTAGAAGCTGATTGGTCAGTGGCGGCTGATGGGGTTTTTTTTTTTTTTTTTTTTTTTTTTTTAGGGGGGTGGTAAACAATACCCCCAGGTCGGTCAGTCAGTAGTCGGGCGCCGCACTTACCCCATCTCTCGGGCAGAGCTGGAGGCGGCAGCAGCTTCTTCCTGGGCTGGTTCCTTGCTTCCCCTGCTGTCTCCTCCCTCCTCCTCCTGGCAGCCAATCCGATCAGATCTACTTTCGGCCAATGGGGTGACGGGTCTCATGACCCGCTTCCTGATTGGCCGGTAGGAGAATCTATGATACAATAGCGAATATTCATTTGCTATTGGTACACAATTGGGTGAGCTTCGGGCGCAGTGCTCTGCGCCCCAAGCCCACCCTTTATTGAAGCCTATTAGAGCCTCTGGCTCTAATCACGTGCTTCAAAAAAAAAAAACCTGAATGGAATCCATGTGTCCGGCGCCCTGAATTTAGATCAGGGGGCTTAATGCATGGATGGGGGGTGGGGCGCCCGTGCGCCCCCTATGGACAGGCTGCCACTGTGATTGGTTACTATGCGCAGCTGCACCAGATTCTGTGTGCACCAGGTTTAATAAATATTCCCCATTGTATCAATATCCCCTGGTTTTAATGTACTTTGCTGTTATGCAGTAAAGATGGATACACACTATACAATTTTCTTTAGATTTTTTTCCTTTAGATTTACCAAAACCATATAATACGAGGTCAAACCTAAACACTTCCGATTTGTATGCAATCAGGTAGGCCCTTGCGCTACATAGTTGAAGGTACATCTAAAGAAAATCTAACAACAAAAGTTGTATAGTGTGTATCCAGCTTAAGACTGTGCAGTCCAATGGGTGGTAGAAATTGACCACATTGTCCAGTGTGTAACATTGTCTAACAGATCTGGTCAGACACGCCCCCTTTTTTCCCCCCACACTAGAAGGATGCCCTTGATGAGGGGTGTGGCTGTTACTCATCTCTACCAGCACAGAACACTGCAGTGGGAGAGCAGAAAGCATCATTTCCACATATTTTAAAGTATTTTCATGTGAAAATCCGTTAAAGATTACAATATATGGTGAAAGAGGGGATATAAGAAGAAAAAAATGTGAGATTTCAATCTGGCTTTAAATGTACAGTCTTACAAAGCATGTTTCACTTCACAGTTAGCTGCGTCTAGAAAGATGAATATATATATATATATATATATATATATATATATATATATATATATATATATATATAGCCTTTACAGTGTATAGGTGACCAGGCTGGATTCAGAAGTCAGTGTGGGGATTTAAAGGTCCACAGAGGCTGGAAGGGTGGTGGGGGAGGGGGTGCTCGTCTCTCATTACTGTAACACAACACATGCAAATAGACCAGGAGCATCCCAGGCCTCGATCAGTGTTCAGGCCTGTCATCACACAGGGGGTTATCTGCAGATCACATCCAGATGTTTCTGATCCGGCTGCTCCTCGGGGTATTAAACTGCTCTACGTTATGTCAGCATTACATGTGTTCTGTGTGCGTGTCCTGCTGTCATAAAATGAAGAATGTGGACCACAATTATAGTTTATCTGACACGGGGTAAATGGGGCTGAAAAGATACACCAACTGCCATGTATCCAGGACCAATGCATGACATACGGCCTAATTCTGCATGATAGAACGCAGCTCAAGTGCTGCACAGGGATGACAATTCATGTACACTTCTCTAGAAGAGATGCGTGATATAAGACAGGCCAGGCTCCCTCTATAACTCCCTGGATATCCCACTGTACTGACAAGAGATTACCGTGGAGGCTGGGAGAATACAGGATACAGCAATTCACACGAGAAAGTAAGACTGACAAGACCTAAGGTGAATTAGAGGCAAACCAAACAATATGGATGCTGCTGCTGCAAATGCTGCTTTCTTGGCTGTCATGTTGATTCAATCACTTTTTGAGTCACCGAACCAGGACATTTATGTAGAGAAGGAGTTATAATATAACGCCAACTTTCTGATCTCATTTCCTTCTCATAGGGTTGAGTTGGTGAAGCCAAATTGTCAAATAAAAGATTTCTTCTTTAAGCCCTCATTCACATTGAATGCGGCTTTGAAATCGTGCGACTTCATCTAAAATTACACTATTTTAAAGCCCCATGTCAGGGTGACTTGGAAGACATCTGTGTGCCTTCATCCACAGATGTCTATGCAAGTCGCACCCGAAATAGCCAAAAGTAGTGCTGGAACTACTTTTTCAAATCGATGCGGCCCCGCAAAGGTGGCGTTGCCCCGATTCGAACAGTGCGATTGCCTGCAATAGGATGGGACTTGTCATGCGATTTGACCCGTCAAATCGGAAATTACAAGTCCCTCCAATGTGAACGAGGGCTGAAGCTAGGAATAGGCAGCTATCCTAGCTATGAGGCCCCCAAACACCGTGTGACTTTATTTGTCAACAAGGTCCTATGATGAGGGCATTATAGGGATGTCTTAACAAGGTGATCTGCTCTTAGGACTTCCACATATCAGTTTCAGAAAAACTTTTTGATTACATCCCTAACAGGACCTAATGCCTTCATGAAAAACCTGACAATGTTGATTGCATGGTTCTGTTTATTAAACTGTGTGTTACCCCAACATTTCATATTCCTGATATGTATCTGTTGTACTATGTGCATGTGTTAAAAAGTATTCTGTTCTATTTGTATTGCTTCCTTTGTGTGAAATTCCTGGTGATCCTGCCAGTCCCCCTGCTTCCCTATTTTCAACTGACCATGCTAGGACATGAATGCACATCTATCCCAGCGTGGTCAGTTTTCTGGCTCTGCTGGGAGAACAGCCCGCCTGTCCTCCAATGGTCAGACTTGTGCTGACACCCCCCCTGCAGAACCATTCACTGGAAAGATCAGTGTACTGCTGTTTCTACATCCCCAGCTCTCTAAGCCCCTTATGCAGCTGAGAACAAAGATTATGTGATCACTTATAAGAAGAAAAAAATTCTCTCTCTCTCTCTCTCTCTCTCTCTCTATCTATCTATCTATCTATCTATCTATCTATATATATATATATATATATATATATATATATATATATATATATATATATATATATATATATATATATATATATATAAAATTACACAGTTGTGCTCATAAGTTTACATACCCTGGCAGAATTTATGATTTCTTGGCCATTTTTCAGAGAATATGAATGATAACACAAAAACTTTTCTTTCACTCGTGGTTAGTGTTTGGCTGATGCCATTTATTATCAATCAATTGTGTTTACTCTTTTTAAATCATAATGAGAACAGAAACTACCCAAATGACCCTGATCAAAAGTTTACATACCCTAGTGATTTTGGCCTGATAACATGCACACAAGTTGACACAAAGGGGTTTGAATGGATATTAAAGGTAACCATCCTCACCTGTGATCTGTTTGCTTGTAATTAGTGTGTGTGTATAAAAGGTCAATGAGTTTCTGGACTCCTGACAGACCCTTGCATCTTTCATTCAGTGCTGCACTGACGTTTCTGGATTCTGAGTCATGGGGAAAGCAAAAGAATTGTCAAAGGATCTGCCGTAAAACGTAGTTGAATTGTATAAAACAGGAAAGGTATATAAAAAGATATCCAAGGAATTGAGAATGCCAATCAGCAGTGTTCAAACGCTAATCAAGAAGTGGAAAATGAGGGGTTCTGTTGAAACCAAACCACACCACGGTCAGGTAGACCAACTAAAATTTCAGCCACAACTGCCAGGAAAATTGTTCAGGATGCAAAGAAAAACCCACGGATAACTTCAGGTGAAATACAGGACTCTCTGAAAACATGTGGTGTGGCTGTTTCAAGATGCCCAATAAGGAGGCACTTAAAGAAAGATGGGCTGCGTGGTCGAGTCGTCAGAAGAAAGCCATTACTACGCAAATGCCACAAAGTATCCTGCTTACAATACTCCAAACAGCACAGAGACAAGCCTCAAACCTTCTGGCACAAAGTAATTTGGAGTGATGAGACCAAAATTGAGCTTTTTGGCCACAACCATAAACTCTTCATTTGGAGAGGAGTCAACAAGGCCTATGATGAAAGGTACACCATTCCTACTGTGAAATAAGGAGGTGGATCGCTGATGTTTTGGGGATATGTGAACTACAAAGGCACAGGAAATTTGGTCAAAATTGATGGCAAGATGAATGCAGTATGTTATAAAAAAATACTGGAGGAACATTTGCATTCATCAGCCAGGAAACTGCGCATGGGACGTACTTGGACATTCCAACATGACAATGATCCAAAACACAAGGCCAAGTTGACCTGTCATTGGCTACAGCAGAAGAAAGTGAAGGTTCTGGAGTGGCTATCTCAGTCTCCTGACCTTAATATCATTGAGCCACTCTGGGGATATCTCAAACATGCATTTCATATAAGACAGCCCAAGAATTTACAGGAACTGGAGGCTTTTTGCCAAGAGGAATAGGCAGCTTTACCATCTGAGAAGATAAAGAGCCTCATCCACAAATACCACAAAAGACTTTAAGCTGTCATTTTGTCAGGGCTGGGCTCAGCCCTTCCTTCTCTGAGCTGGCCGCTCAGCTGTCAGCTAATTGCCAGCTCCTATCTCTCCACAGTGACTCACCTGTTGATGACATCCTGCTCGTCAGTCCTGCCTACTTACGCCGTCCAGCCCTGATGATCTCTGCTTTCGCCTTGGTCACATCTCTAGAGACGCTCTCTTGTGTTCCTGTTAAAGACTTGCTTGGCTGACATTCCTTCTGGCTCCAGATCCTGCTTGCTGTTCTACTACGCTCATCTCTGGCTCCCTGACGTTTTGGCTTACTATCCATTCCAGTTCCTGAACTCCGGCTATGTTTTGACTATGTTTACTCTGTTTACCTTTTTTTATTATTATTAAACAAGTGAGATTCAACTGTACTTCTGTCTCAGTCTGATTCATGGTTTCTGACAGTAGGCGAAGGCCATGAATTCAGAAGATGCAGTCAATCCACTTGTTGGTAATATTTTTTCCAGATTGGATGAGCAGGATCACCATATGGATCAGTTTGCCATGGCGTTACAAACGCTCCTGAGTCGCACGGCTCACCTGGAATCTCCCACTGTGGCTGCTCCGGCACAACCTGTGTTGCAGGCCGTCCCTGCTGCTGCTCCAGTCTCTGTGCAGGCACCCGCCTTGAGTATTACCTCTATAAGAGGTATGTCTGGTTCCGCTCCACTTCCCCAACGATTTGGGGATGATCCAGTCCAACGTAGAGGGTTTCTCAACCAGGTTGAGATATACTTTGAGATGCTGCCCCAAGTGTTTCCCACGGACAGAAGAAAAGTAGGTTTCATGATATATTTGCTTTCTGAGAGAGCCTTGGCCTGGGCAAACCCTCTATGGGAGACGCAAAAACCTGTTGTCTTGCGTTACCCTGAGTTTGCAGCTTCTTTTAAAAGGGTATTTGACGTTCCTGCACGCTCCGCTTCTGCTGCCAAGTGCCTCGTGTCCATCAAACAGAGTACGAGAACTGTTGCCGATTACACCATTGAATTCCGTACTCTGGCAGCAGAGGTTGCTTGGAACAATGAGGCCCTCGTGGCTGCTTTTTCTCATAGTCTTTGTGATACCATCAAGGATGAGATAGCAGCCCGAGATATACCCACTGAGCTGGAGAAGTTGATCACGTTTGCCATCCTCCTTGACTCCAGACTCAGAGAAAGACTTTCTTTTAAGGAGCGCTTGCGGAAGCCTCCTGTATATTTGTCTCCAAGCTTTGCAGCCCCACCCTTGCCTCCCTCACCTCCCATGCCTCCTGGTAGCGAGTCGGTCAGTGAAGATGAACCCATGCACTTGGGCTTCATGCGTCTCTCTGCAGATGAGAGAACCCTTAGTAGGAGGGAGAGATTGTGCCTTTATTGTGGCCAGGCAGGTCACTTTTTGAAGTCTTGTCCTACCCGTCCAGGGAACGCCCGAACCTTGAGGTCCTGTCACGGACAGACCTTAGGTGATGTTGTTTTGTCCCCAGTTATCCAGAAGGATAAGCCCCTGGTTTTGGTTACCCTTTCTTGGGCTAAGTCGTCCGTCGAGATACAGGCTCTAATCGACTCTGGGGCTGCAGACCTGTTCATTGATACTGCCTTTGTATCGAAGCACTCGTTTCCGCTACAGCTACGTGACACTCCACTTGCCATTGAGGCTCTTGACGGAAGACCTCTACAGCCTGCCCATGTGACTCATGAATACCAAAATTGGGAACAATCAGCGCAAACACAAAAAAAAAAAAAAAACTTGAGAAAATTGCAAGCTGAACACTAAGGGTTAACACAAAGCCCATAAGACATATTGAGAACTAAAATTAAGTGCAGCGCAAATAATATAAACCTTATAATATATAATGTAAATAACAGTCCATATAAACGAAAAACACAATTCTCCTGAAGTGAAACTTCCTCTTGTTATGGAACCATCACAAAATCTTCTCCGCTAAAAGTGCATATAATATGCTTACCGGATAGAAGAATCATACAGGCATGGATTCCATACACTCAGGGTCCCCGCAGCTCAGATCCTCTAGTTGACTTTGTTAATTCCCCACAGATAACTCTCTACTGCACACTCCACACACAGAAATCCAATGCAATATGGCAGGAAACAAGGGGAGAAAAAAGGCATCTAAGAGCGGTCCGTATAGTACAACTTAAGAGCGTTTATTGTAAAAAATATGAGATCCTCTTAAAAAAGCGCGCTGTCCAAAGCGCTGGTTGTATAGTGAAACTCCACGTTACACAGCGGTAAGTAAAGACAGAGTAAAAAACAGACTGTTCGCGTCCGAACAGCTGTGAGATGGCAGCCGGTGACGTCAGAGCACAGACTCCGCCCCCCATACGCGGCGTTACGTCCACTGGACTTCGTCAGCGAGGGTGGAGTCAGGCTGTCACCCAGAAGCCTATATACTACCAAGCTGTGAGCAGAGAGTGTGTCTCAGACCGGAAATGGAAAACAGTCAAAAAACGTGTGATTCCTAGGTGGGGACACCTGCTAGACATATGGTATTTGATAAAATTACTTGTTGGTTTATTTAAAATTTAAAAAATAAAATATAAAAATTCATGAGTAATTCCTGATCTCGACAGGGACCAGAGGAACGTTTTTTTACTTCATGATTGGTATCCATATAATTAGTAAATTCATAACACCCGCGGTCATCTCTTACAAATAATCCAATCCACATAAAACACATAAAAAAATGTATATCAGTGATGCATGCGCAAAGAACACATTAACGCACCAAATAAAAAGGTATATGTTACAAAACCACATACCAATACACACTTAACTCACTAAGTAAAACAGTGAACAAATCTAAAAAACATAAGAAACTCATTTATCAGAAATAAAACAATTAAGGTCAAACTCAATGTTTAACCCTCTAGGGGCTGCTACTCTTGTTTCGTGAATCCATAAAGATTCTCGGCGGCTGAGTTGCCTAATATAGTTTCCACCCCTCCAGTGTTTCGTGACTTTCTCAATGCCCCAAAACTGCAGTTTCCTAGGATCCCTATTATGGCACACCCTAAAATGTTTAAATACATAATGTGTCTTTAAACCTTTTTTAATGTTGTTAACATGCTCCGCTATGCGGACCCCCATGGGTCTAGACGTTCTTCCCACGTATTGGAGTCCACATTTGCACTGATGTACATCACTCCTACCGTGTCGCAGGTGATTCAATTTTTAATCTGGTAGGTTCTGGCAGTGGCACGAAACTCCTTCCTTTTCTTAATATTGGTTTTACATTGCTTGCATGCTGGACATTTTCCACATGCATAGAATCCTGTCATAAAGTTAAAAATTCTGTTTTATTTGATTACGGGAGGATCCACCACACTCGGGGCAATAATATCCCTCAGAGTAGGTGGTCTCCGGTAGACAAATCTAGGGCGGGCAGGGAGAGTAGGGCCTAAGATGGTATCTTTTTTCAAGATTTCCCAATGTTTAAGGATAATCTTTTCTATCTTCTTAGGTTGGATATTGTAATCCAATATAATCCTGTATTGGGAGACTTGTTGTTCTGTATTATTACCTATGTTCTTACCTCTATCAGACTCTGCTATTAGAGAAGATCGGTCCATGATATCCACTTTTTGAACTTCTCCTACTATCAACGACTTGGAATATCCCTTTTGTAAGAATTTTTCTGCCATAGTGTTGGCTTGCGAAAAATAATCATTGTCCAGATAGCAGTTGCGCCGTAGGCGAATAAACTGCCCCCTAGGGATGTTATGCAACCATGAATTGTGGTGGCAGCTGTCTGAGGGAATGTACCCATTCCTGTCTGTGGGTTTGCAATAATTCTTGGTCCTAAAGAAACCATCATGTTTAAAAATCTCTAGGTCCAGAAAGGCTATGCAGGAAGCATCAGCCTTCCATGTAAGTCGAATATTTTTAGTATTCCCATTAAGCCGGGGCATAAACATTTGGAGGCTGATTAGGTCACCCTCCCAAATCAGGAAGAGGTCATCTATATATCTTTGGTAGCAGACCAGCTGTGCAGGCCTACTACCAAAGACAAATTCCTCCTCCCAAAGTGCCATAAAAATATTTGCGACGCTTGGGGCAAAACGTGCACCCATAGCAACCCCGAGTATTTGCAAAAAGAATTTACCGCCGTACCAAAAATAATTCCTGGCAAGGCAGAATTCCAATGCCTGTATCACAAGATCCTTTAAGTGTGAGGGTAAATCTGATTTATCCAGAGCCCACTGTACTGAACTAATGGCATCAGAATGGCCAATTATCGTGTACAGTGAACTAACATCAGCTGTCACCAGAAAACTATTCTCACTACACGGTATTTTCTCAACTATTTGTATGATGTGTTTAGTATCTTTTAAAAACGCTGTAGTAGTGGATACTAGAGGTTTCAAAAAGAAATCAATATACTGACCCAGTCGTGCCGAAACGGAATCTATGCCGTTTACGATGGGCCTACCTGGGGGTACTAAAGGGTCTTTATGTATCTTAGGTAGGAAGTATATAATCGGTCTTCTACAGGCACTGGGGTTGAGGTACGATGCCTCCTTTTTGTTCAACACTCCCCTGGATTTTCCCTGAGAGATCAGGACCTCCAACTCATCTTTAAACTGGATGACGGGGTCTTTGGTCAATACTTTATATGTCTTCCTATCAGATAATAACCGGTCCATTTCCTCCTGATAATAAGATTTGCTCATAATTACCAACCCTCCTCCCTTGTCAGCAGGTCTGATTACTAAATTCTTATTATTTTCCAATGCGCTAATACCTTTTTTCAAGAAAGCCGGATCTCCCACTTTTCTGACTTTCATTTCCTCCAAATCACTAATAACCATATTTTTAAAAACCTCTACATGTTTATGATCATTCTTTGGAGGATTGAAAACCGATTTATTAGCAAGATTAGAGTGTGTACCAGGGGGAGCTGTATGGCCAGTCAGGGCAGATCTTTCACCAGGTTTGGATAAAAAATATCTCTTTATGTTTAGAGACCTGACAAATTTCTGCAGGCTGATATAAGTTTTAAATTTGCTGAGATTACATGCCGGAGCGAATTTCAGGCCTTTATCTAAGACTCTTAATTCTTCTTCCGACAGATCTACACCACTGATATTAAAAATACCCATACCTAATGGGATTTTTGTTTTTTGTCGTAAGGACGTAAAATACATTCCTGTTAAAGACTTGCTTGGCTGACATTCCTTCTGGCTCCAGATCCTGCTTGCTGTTCTACTACTCATCTCTGGCTTCTTCTTTAGGGGATAGAGCAGGAGTAAGCCGTGTCTAGAAATAAATAGGCAAAAGGCCTTAAAGATGAATTAAATTTCCTCTGCAAACTTTTACCTATATAATAAGGCTTACCTATAGGTATTGAAAATATCTCCTAAACCTGTACAGTTTAGGAGATATTTCCAGTGCATGCAGCCAGTGACATCAGTGGTGCGTGCGCTCTGAAGGAACTGCCCACGTGTGCCGTTCCTTCCGAGCCTGTGCCGTGAGCGGCGGCTCCCGCGTGCAAGCGCGAGGGTGATGTCATCGGTCAATCACAGCGCCGGAGCCCACGAACTCGGATGAAGCTCTGGGAAAGATGTTGGCCGTGACAGCGGTGTGTGGGGACCGCTGCAACAGCTTAGTTTTAAGGTAAGTATTTCATAATGAGCTAGTACCTCTTTAAGAAAAATCACCCACCCATTTATTTTATTAAATTTCAGTGAAATTTGAGTGGAGCAAAAACTCATCTCTACTTGTTCGAGGACAGCCAGAAAACTGGAATTCTTACAGCATATCCGTTAACTGTCCCAGATTTGCCGGGAGAGGCCCTCATCTTTGGGAAAAGATGACTAAGCTCCTGGGGGCAGAGGGAAGCACAGGGGCATGGTTTGCTGGGAGCCCAGGCTAAGGTTGCCACTCTCATCACCACTACAGGATGTGCGGCACTGGGGATCTTTTCCTCCTTTCCATTTAGTGATCACAGGAGCTGGGATGAGCTCCATCCCTCGCCTGCACTCCCGCAACGGATGTGGAGCTACTTGTGTTACTCCCCATGTTGATTGAACCTGAGTGGCACACTAGCCTAACGTGGGTCACAGAGGCCCTCATCTTGGTGTTCGGTCCTGCCAATGCTCTGTCCTGGGCCATGTCCCAGAATCACAGCATCAACCTTGAGTCACTGCAGTAACTCAAAAAAGCTTTAAGTGAGGTGATCGGAGCTGCCACACGTTTTTAGAGGTGGGGTCTAGGCAGGACCAACCCACAAAGTGACATGTTGGGTGGCCCCCACATATTTAGAGGTGGGGTTTGAGCAAAACCAACTTGCAAAGTGGTCATGATTTGGAAACGCCTACCAGAGAAAAGAACAGATGACATGTGGGCCATGGGCAGGGTTAAGAGTCCCGGGTTTCGGGATCATAATGTTGGTAATTACACTCAACCACTTCACTGCTGCTGGTGGCGGCACCAGAATGTAAACAAACTCCCAGCTGCTACAGTGTCACCTGTGGACAATTTTGGGTACCATTGTTCTTCACTGTTTCATGAACCCATACAATTTTGGGGGATGACATATTTGGTATCCATTTACGCTATACAACTTCATCTTTTATATTTTACCAAAACATTTTGTGAAATATTGTGTTTGTGTAAACTATAATTACTTTGAGTGTATTTTTTCTACTGAAATATAGCTTTGATAAACAGTTGTGCAATCTAACATACAAAAGTTTGCAACTACCACCATTTTATTCTACAGGGTCTCAGTCTCAGAAAATATACTGTATACTGTTTTGAGGTTTTTAAGTGTGTTTTCTTGTACAAATGGTGCATTTAATATGCATGCAAAATACAAAAAAAAAATACTCTGGCTGCACAAAAGGTTAATTTAAAGGAAAATAAAAAAGTGGAAGCACCGCTTGTCTGCCTCCTCCTCAGGTGCAGACACCGCTGATTTCCGGGACAGGTAAGTACCCTAATAGTAAAGGTCAGCAGCTACAGTATTTGTAGCTGCTTACTTGTAATTTTTTTTTTTTTTTTTTTTTGGGGGTGGGGGGGGGGGTTAAATTTAGCCTAAGCAGCTCTATCAGCAAAATAGTTATAATGGCACAAAATCTATTTCATTGTTATCACATCGCTCATCCCTATTTAACAGATATGATTATTGACAAATGGCACAGCAACCAAGCCCTGAGAGCCATCAGCCTCATTGACTGCAGAAAGATCACCAATGTACACAGCA
The DNA here is from genome assembly GCF_042186555.1 of Aquarana catesbeiana. NCBI lineage: Eukaryota > Metazoa > Chordata > Amphibia > Anura > Ranidae > Aquarana > Aquarana catesbeiana. The sequence goes on along the minus strand of NC_133333.1, from coordinate 215,643,738 downwards.
ACCAGAAAATTTCACTTTCTTGGTTTAGCGCAATCAGCCCTGTTAAATATTAATTCTGATTGGATGCTGTTTATTAAGTCATTGTTTGCTTTACTAAGAGCCCCACTAGACACAGTGTACGGTAGTGAGAGGGGTCTGTGCTGATTGGTCTTTATCCTAGGGACTGCTCATGACTTCTCAATCTTCTGTGACTGTCTGCTCATTTGACCTCAGTTGTTGGGGTGTCACTGCAAACCTAATATGCTGAATACAGTCTCTGACACAAACCAGGACACAAGAGATCAGAAGACATACGAGGGCCATTAAGGAAAGTAGCACTAGCCTTGGATTTCCTACCCTGATGACTGTGAAATGCTTATAAGAGCTATACGCATACATAGGATGATGGCTATGACTGTAGAAGATATAAATGCACCAATATCATTTTTATTGAATTCAGTTAGTGTTTTAAAGTCTTGGGATCTTCTAAAGCAGCTATTTCAAGCAGAGATCTGTGAAATTCTGATATTCCATCAGAGGTTGCAAGGTGTTCTTTGAGCAGTGGCCAGGGATGGATTGACCTCCTGCCTGATGGTGCCCTTATAGTTCTGTCATCAGAGCCATTTGCTAAAGCTAAAGACATGAGACCAGTGTAGCTTCTCCTCTTGTTTCTCATGTAAGTTACCACCAAAATTAATGATCATGTTAGTTGCCTGTATGGGGTCATTCTTCCCTATGAATACAAAACATAAGGCGTATGACGCAAATGTATAGGAGCACTACACTAACCACCGTTGTAACATGCATTCTTTCTATCGACCACCAGTTCAAAAGGCCCCTACTATCATTGACTACCACTGTGATTTGGCTAATGTATTGTGAGCTGTAGATATAATCATTTTTGTCAGGGGTTCCCTGAAACCCTAACGCTAGTTCATGGGTTACTCCAGGATAAAAAGGTTGAGAAAGACTATTCTAAATCTATTCCTCAGTCATAGACCCCGATGTTCTATTGAATGAAATGCGTGAGTTTGATTGAGTCTTTCCATTGCCATTGCGTCGTTGAATGTCTTGGTGATTACCTTTGGAGATGTTGTGATGATATGCCAGTTACTTTAGAGTTGATGTAAGTGTTTTTACCTTCTAAATAAACTTCATATGAGACGGTTTTACACTATGTAGAGGTCTTTTGTCTTTTATGAGTATAAGGGCCGTTTTTTTGGAGAGATATGGTGTCTGATCCTTAAGGATTATTTCTGTGACCATCATCCTGGAAAAATTCAATTTCTATGCCTGTTTGACCCAGTGCTGCTGGCATCTGGGTCCAATTTCTCTGGTAAGAGTATTTATTCCCTCTCCTGGGTGGTGGATGCACGTGTGACTCCTTTAATGGACATTGGTGGTTCTTTATGACTCCAAAGGGAATGGACTATCTCTAGCTCTCCAGACCTGGACTTCCTTGTTTTTGCGGATTTGTTGTATCATATTTACAGCTACATATGTGGATTAAATTTTTTGCACACTTGCTTTTTTTGCACATTTGCTGTTTTTTATTTACAGCTACATATGTGGACTTTATTGCATGCTTTTTGATTTTTGCACATATTTATTTGCATTTTTTATTATATCCTATGTTGTTATATAATTTGTTATTTTGCACATTTGCTGTTTTTTATTTACAGCTACATATGTGGACTTTATTGCACGCTTTTTGATTTTTGCACATTGCACTTTATTATGTCATATGTTGTTATATAATTAGTTTTTTTTTTTTGCACATATTTATACCCCTGTTTGATATATTTATTTATAAGAGTCAAAGTTATTTCACATTTAGCGCAGCACTTGATTTGTAGAAATGGTTGATACACAATATCCTGTCAGGTTGTGGCGCTAGCAGCTATCTATGCAGAACGACATTAGCGCAATTATTTTTATGGATACCCATAGATCATTATTGTAGCCTTTACTTTGTCCAGGTAACTATAGGTGACAAAGTATGACAGTCGCCTACATGCTCAGCATCTGGTCAGGATTGACTTCTCTCAGCCAGAACCCAGACAGGTGGGCATTGCCAGTCAACTTATTCCCTCCAACCCTTGCTATCTAGCTACATCTACGTGGGTATACAAGTCAGAATTAACCAATATATGCCTTTGCCTATAGGCTAAAAAGGGGTCTTTTCCTTGAATAAGTACCAGAGATGGTCAGCCTCTAATAAGCTTATTCTTGGCCACATGAGGAGAAAGTTTTGAGTGTAGCAGAGGTGACCCGGCAGGAAGGACAAGGGGCTGTTCTGGGCACTGTAGGTTGTAAGGCAACCATGGTGGAAATCCAGTATTATAGGTATGAGAACCAAATTTCAGAGTACACCTCGCCACACAACACAAATTATTTCAGTTCTGTATTTATTAATACATCATCACATGAATTTATTTTCATTACACCTGGTATCCGCCTTTTGCAGTTGCTGCTATAACGCTTGCACTACCAAGGCACAGAAGTATACATGGGCCCTGAGAGGTTCTGAGTGGTTGTCCAAACAGATTTGCAAATTGTTCTTCTAATGCCCTGTACACACTGTCGGACATTGATCGGACATTCCGACAACAAAATCCTAGGATTTTTTCCGACGGATGTTGGCTCAAACTTGTCTTGCATACACACGGTCACACAAAGTTGTCGGAAAATCCGATCATTCTGAACGCGGTGACGTAAAACACGTATGTCGGGACTATAAACAGGGCAGTAGCCAATAGCTTTCATCTCTTTATTTATTCTGAGCATGCGTGGCACTTTGTGCATCGGATTTGTGTACACACGATCGGAAATTCCGACAACAGATTTTGTTGTCGGAAAATTTTATAGCCTGCTCTCAAACTTTGTGTGTCGGAAAATCCGATGGAAAATGTGTAATGGAGCCCACACACGGTCGGAATTTCCGACAACAAGGTCCTATCACACATTTTCCGTCGGAAAATCCGACCGTGTGTACGGGGCATCACTGTTCAGTAACTCATCTGATCTGGCATGGTGATGATACTTCACACCTGCATGATTTTACATACAAAGCTTTCCCCTCATCAAAGCATTGATACGGTATTGGTTCTTATTCTATGGTATTGAAAGGAATGGGTTAAACGTAGACATTTAGGGGGAAGATGCAGATTCTGAGCGAGGTTTGGGCTCATTGTTCCTTCTGCCTTTGATATGGAGGCCAAAAAACTCTCAATGGAGGAAGCAAGTCAGCAGATGTGGCTCTGAAACTGCAACAGGATCTAAGGCGCAGTTCAAGGGTTCTATTTATAGACAGACGGCGCTTCCATTGGTGCACCAGGAGGGAATAAGATAAGCAGTCGTTACAGGAAAACTAAATTTTCCTAAAAATGAACACAATGTATAGAATTGCTGCACAAGACATGTTGTCATTTTGGCTGGGTTTACACTGTTGTACTGCGTTAGCGCACACCTATCAACGCGTACTATGTTAAGGCCACTCATTCATCTAAACGTTCATCCTCTCACTATCCAGTCACAGGTTGGGGGTAAGGAAACAACCTGTAAATGAAAGTTAAACTGCAGCAGTTCGCCAGAGCAGTGTAAATCTCAGAACCGGATGGACATTGCCATCCCACCATTGCAGAATACACACATTGATACATAGAACTGGTTTGCTACAAACAAGTGTTTACAGTACATTTGTTTCATTTTGGTATAGAGGGAACAGAGGAACAGTTGAGAAAACAGTTTCCACATCTGGATACAAATTGTTCTTTTCTACAGCCATAAATCATCCTTTCCTTCCAATGCACTGTAGGTGATTTCCATCATGATGTGCACAGTCACTCCTCCTTCCAGTGCATTGTGTACATGTATCTGGTGTCAGACAGATTTGGCGGATTAGTGGACGTTGTTACACCAGCCTGCGGAGATCCGCCTTGCCGCTACGCCTGCGATTTGTGAATGAACAGAAGGCCCCAGTCTCTCTCACCGTCAATTAGGCAGTAAATCTACAAGTCATTTTTTCCCCACTTCTGTTAAATAAGCAAAACAAAAGCCATGAAAATATACAGTGAGCAGCATCGACCTGGGCCGCTAACAGGCTCTGCTTCTTATATACAATAGCAGCTGGCAAGAATAAACCGCCAGGCCTGGCTCTCCCCCCACACACTCATTTAAAAGATGCACTGGGCCTGGAATATGTCTGCTGGATTCAGAGCTCATCTATGAAACATCTGCACCAACACAGCAGCTGTATGAGCGTCCCACAAAGCCCCATCCGCAGCCAGTACCAGAACAGGCCATTATAGTATTGGGGATGATGTCATTGGTTGCTGATCCAAGGGGTGCACTTCCTCTTAAACCTGTGGGGCCAATGTGCCGCAAGAAAAGTATTGCCCCTTGGCTACTATTGTACTCTTTTCTTTTCTAAGTTTTCCCCTATACAGGTTTTCTTGTCACTCTGAACTTTTTGCAAACTTGCTTTATTATTGAATGTGAGCTGGGGACCTCTTGTAAGCTCTTTGAGGGCAGGGACTGATGTGAATGTACAATATATGTGTAAAGCTCTGCATAAATTGACAGGGCTATATAAGTACCGTATCTGTAATAATAATTATTCTTAGTACTGAGTTTACAGAACTGAGCCCTGGGAACAAGGCGAATGACCGCCCAGCCTCCCTGTATAACAAGATAATATATTTCCTGCCTTAAGATAAAAAAGGTCCCCCTAGCTCTTCTACCCCCCCCCCCCCCCAATCCCTAAACACTTACCTGCCTCCTCTTGCTGATCCAGCGCTGTTCCACCTACAGCACTGCTCCACTGACTTCCTGGTCTCACAGGGGAGACAAACAGCAGGGAAAGCCAAAGGCTGTCAGTAAAACTTCTGTAAGAAGGGAGCGGGGGAGGGGATTACCGGCACTGTGTGGTTATGGATGCACGCAGGGCAGCTCCGGAGCACGCGCGCCCATGTGCCCTCATAGTACACAGCTTGCTCTGGGGGCACCCGCAGGAAGAAGGGGCGGACAGCACTGGTGAGGGACCACCGAAGAAGTGGTAACGAACCACTCTGTGCAATACCATTGCACAGAGCAGGTAAGTGTAACCCTTTTTTAATTTCAATTAAAAAGAAAAACTTTAGCCTTTAATATCACTTTAAAGTCTGCCAGGCGTCAGCAAAAACCTCACACTCATTGCCATTGGCTGTAACTGACAGCTCACTAGGCTGTGAGGTGGCCCAACCACCTCTTTGAAAGCTCACCACCTGAGGACATTGGCATGCTGTGTGGAAGAAGGCATTTGACATGCCTACAGCAGTACCTTGTATTCCTTAAGGTACAGAGTTTGGGGCTGGTCTGAAGTGCATGGATTGGGGCTAAGCACATGTTTTGTGTATGCACCAGAAATCACTTTTTGCACTCATAGTTGTACTACTAGTGGCAGATTAAACTCATCAATTATTATATAAATTTCCATTACCGGTACAACTATGAGGGCAAACACCGAAAAAAAAAAAAAAAAAATGTACACAATGAGGTGAATGGAGGAATCCCCCAAACAGAACACTGTATTCAGACAGGTACAATCACCCCTGTCAGAATACACTGGTCGGTGGCTACAGCTAATTGGCTGCAGCCACTGATCATTGGAAAATTTTCATGTCCCTATTTAGTTAACTCCGGCCGGTCCCTGCTGGGTGAGCCTATCATATGATGGTCCATGTAAAAGCCTTTTCTTTCTTGGGGTGACAACTGTCTCTCAATTTCTCTCCTATGTGATTACCAGTTATTTCCCCTTGTGCAGACTACAAGCGGCCATGCTGGCACACGTTGTATGTGGTCCTTTGCCAATCCACAGCAATGATGTGCAGCCGGCGCTGGAGTGAGTGCATATAAACAGAAAGTGGTTAAGCCTGCAGGAAATTAGCAGCACTAAGTTGGGGGATATGATAAATGAAGGTGAAAACAGGATTTTAAGGGCTAAAATGACAATCGCTTATTGTTAGAGCAAACTAAATGTCAGTCAGGTAAGGTTTTTCTTTACCACTTTAATTTTTATATTGTAAACAGTACCATACAACAGTATCTGACTTTATTAGTAAAATCTCAAATATTTGTTCTCTTTTTGAATTGAATTCTGTTCTATAAAGGATATCCTGCAGGGACCAATAAGTTATAATGCTATCCTGAATTGCTTAAGCACTTCAGCCCCGGAAGGATTTACTCCCTTCCTGACCAGAGCACTTTTTGCGATACGGCACTGCGTTGTTTTAACTAACAATTGCGCGGTCGTGCGACACTGCATCCAAACAAAATTGACGTCCTTTTTTCCCACAAATAGAGCTTTCTTTTGGTGGTATTTGATCACCTCTGCAGTTTTTATTTTTTGCGCTATAATCAAAAAAAGAGCGTTAATTTTGAAAAAAAAAAGCATTTTTTAAAAATTTTTTGCTATAATGAATATACCCAAAAAATATATAAAAAACAATTTTTTTTTCTCAGTTTCGGCCGATATGTATTCTTCTACATATCTTTGGTAAAAAAATCACAATAAGCGTATACTGATTGGTTTGCGCAAAAGTTATAGCGTCTACAAAAAATGTGATAGATTTATAGCATTTTTATTATTCATTTTTTTTTATTAGTAATGGCGGCGATCTGTGATTTTTATCATGACTGCGACATTAAGTTAACTTAATTGTGTCCTAGGGAGTGATTCTAACTGGGGGGGGGGGGATGGGCTTCCACTGACATGACAGCAATCACTGCTCCCGATGACAGGGAGTAGTAGATCCCTGTCATGTCACTAGGTAGAACGGGTAAATGCCTTGTTTACAAAGGCATCTCCCCATTCTTCCGCTCCGTGACACGATCGCGGGCCCCCGACGGACATCGAGTCCGCGGGACCTGCTGGCACGGTCAGGGAGCACATGGTGCACGCCCACAGTGCCGCGATTTAAAGAGGACGTACCTGTACGCCCATTTGCCCAGCCGTGCCATTGTGCTGATGTACATCGTCGTGCGCTGGTCGACTAGTGGTTAATTGATTTATCAAACTGTCACTTGAATCATCATTTTACACTGAACTGCTGCTTACCAGCAAACTGTTGAAAACGGGCTTACAGTGGGAGTGACTGTTTTGCATGCTGAAGTGGTGGAAATAGTTTTATCTATGCTTTTAGGAAGAAGAGCAATCAGGATAGGGGTAACAGTGTGGTGAATTTTTTTATTATAGGACAAGGGCAGCCAGGAGGCGGGGTAGGGGAGGGAGTCTGCCAAACTGCACATTTGAAAAGCGATGTCACTGGTATAGAATAATATAGACGTATGGGGTTGTGGTGTTACAAAGTATGTGCATTACGTTTGTAGCAGGGAGCTGGCTATCTTACCTGCAGTATCAGAAGACACTGCAACATTGTTGCAGTGAGACTGTTTCCCTCTAGGGGCAGCTCTAAGACTCTGTGTCATCACATCCTGTCAGCAGAGTGATTACCACCAGGGAGCAAAGTGTAAAGGGAATTGTAGTTCCAGGACTCAAGTTTCACATTCAGATTGAACTGTATGGAACTACAAGAGCCAGCATGCTCTGGAGAAGAGAAACTAAAGACTCTATCTTGCTTTGCTGAGGGCTTTTCAGACAGCATGAAGTGAAGGAAGAGATCAGACCTAAGGGAGAGGTACTGCCTCCTAGGTGATTTCACCACGTGATATAGGCCTCTGCCACCAGTCGAACATCCAGCCTGAGAGAGGGAGATCCCAGGTGCACATCCAGGCGCACCTGCACCGACGGTGAAGCGTTCCAGTATGAGGTGACCAGTCGGGTCGCCAGGAGAGCCTGCCTGTTCCAGGAGGTTCGTTTGAGCCTTGACTGAAGTATTGGGTTTTGCCCATTTGCAGGAAACTGGGACACTGCACCACAGAAGAAGTTAAATGGACACTGTATACAGATATCATTTCTGTTAGTCATCCTTCTGACACTTGTAGTGCCACGGGGCTAAAGGATAAGGCCATCGATTCCCAGGGACACTGTATACAGTGACCAGTCGGGTCGCCAGGAGAGCCTGCCTGTTCCTGGAGGTTCATTTGAGCCTTGACCGAAGTATCGGGTTTTGCCCATTTGCAGGAAACAGGGACACTGCACCACAGAAGAAGTTAAATGGACACTGTATACAGATATAATTTCTGTTAGTCATCTTGCTGACACTTGTAGTGCCACAGGGCTAAAGGATAAGGCCATCCATTCCAAGGGACACTGTATACAGACACCATTGTCTATTCACCTTGCTGAGAAAGATCCTGCCCTCCTCACTTGATAATCCGGGCCAGTTGTGTTTTTTGGCCCTGCTATTCAGGAGTTTAAGTGCACCAATGAAAGTGGCTAGCTAAAGACACAAAGTCTTATCTTTTCTTCAAAAGGACATCATGCGTGACTCCTGACCCCCCCGTACACGTTACGTCCAAAGGCAGGACTTCCTCAGCCCCATGCTGAGGAAGTCCCGCCTTTGGACATAACGCGTACGGGGGTCAGGAGTCACGCATGACATCACCCGCGGTCATCTTCTTTGATAATATCACACGCTTTTTCGCCAGCACTCGGATCTGAGTGCGGCTGCATGTAAGTGCAATATCTTTCTTTTTAAAATGCAATAAATTTTATATACAGAGAGCACTAGATTGTGTCATTATCTCGTTGCATATCTGGTACTTATTACTCACTGACTTGGATGAGCGCTGGACCCGCGGATTCCACTGTTAGGATTACCTGTGATTTCTGCTATGTGACCTGTTTCAGGTCGAATCATTGAGATGAGAGGCCATCCATGTGTGGTGGAGGGATCACAGTCACCGGATCAGAGATCCTTGGTTTATAACTCTTTCTTTTGGTTTATGCTTCTGTTGTTCCATAGCTATATTTCTTTTTGCAAACACTGTTTAAGCATATTAGCCTGTTTAGACCTTATATACTGTAGATGCAAATAGTTGTTTTATTAGGCTCATTTTGATCATTCTTATTTTATGTGATAATTTGTTTTAGCTGAAAACATTTTTTATGGTTTTAAACAGTATGTTGTTTGTACTTAATAGTCCTCTAAAATCGTGTCTTTTAAGTGAGGTACTTTGCTAAATTGGTCTTATTTCTGTCAAAGATTTCACATGCTGCTCCAGACGAGATCAGGCCCCACGCTCCACACATCTCAGGTGCTGGCTCAGCTTGTGTCTGCTGAAGCAATCCATTATACCAGCAACAGGAATGTCACACACCAAGATGCTTCCTTTACTAAAATAACCAGTAGGGACGAGTTCTATTCTTGCATGTTTCATGCTAGACCCAGCACCTTCTCAATTAAAGCCCTCTGCCTAGCACAAAACATGTCGGAATGGAACTTGTTCCCAAAGGCTGTTTTAATAACAGAAGAATATTCTTCTTCATCTTGGTGTGCAGCATTTCTGATGCTGGTACAATTGGTCATATTGTATGTATATACAGTTGTGCTGATAAGTTTACATACCCTGGCAGAATTTATTATTTATTGGCCATTTTTCAGAGAATATGAATGATAACACAAAAACATTTCTTTCACTTATGGTTAGTGGTTGGCTGAAGCCATTATCAATCGACTGTGTTTACTCTTTTTAAATCATAATGACAACAGAAACTACACAAATGACCCTGATCAAATGTTTACATACCCTGGTGATTTTGGTCTGATAACATGCACACAAGTTGACACAAAGGGGTTTGAATGGCTATTAAAGGTAACCATCCTCACCTGTGATTTGTTTGCTTGTAAATAGTGTGTGTGTATAAAAAGGTCAATAAGTTTCTGGACTCCTGAAAGACCCTTGCATCTTTCATCCAGTGCTGCACTGATGTTTCTGGATTCTGAGTCACGGGGAAAGCAAAAGAATTGTCAAAGGATCTGTGGGAAAAGGTAGTTGTGCACTAGCAGCCCGGAAACTTTGTCGGGTGCGCGCAGCGTGTTCGGGAGCGCGCAGAGCCGGTGTCTGGGAGGTTCGGGGGCGTGTAAAGGAGGAGGAGGGAACGGAGCTCTACAAGTGGTTTCTGTGGAAGTGTCATCCCGGGGAAAGCGGTTCTGGCGGCTCTTCTAAGTCTCCTCCCGCCATATGTTGGGAGATTCATCATTATATTTGGAGAAGACACGTCTATGAAGCCCCCTGGGATCCCTTCATCTCCAGGTTGTCAAGGTCTTCCCCCTATTGCCAGTGAGCAATACAAGCCGGTTTGACCCTTACAGTATATACTGTCTTGGGTTCAAACCCTCCGGTAAGCCTCCACCTTCACTGGCTGCGGGAATTGCACATTCTCTTGAAGACACTGCGGTGTGATGCATAGAGTTGGTCCATCCATATATCATTCAACACATCCATATATCATTCAACACATATATATGTTGGACTATTATAGAACCAGCTGTGCATTATCCTCTGAACATTTTTCATAAAGCTATATGTTGGTGATGGCATTTTACACATTCTTCACAGGTGGTGATCATTAGAGTCCCTATGTGTATGGACTTTATCTTTCAATCTATTGATGGACCTTTATTTGTTTTCTTTTCTGACAATTTTTTGTGTTTAGAGCGCTGGATATTCACCTCATTATTTGTTTATTGAAGGTGCATTATTTACTTAGCGCTACACGTTTTGGTTTTTATTTGGAAAAGGTAGTTGAACTGTATAAAACAGGAAAGGGATATAAAAAGAAGGAATTGAGAATGCCAATCAGCAGTGTTCAAACTCTAATCAAGAAGTGGAAAATTAGGGGTTCTGTTGAAACCAAACCACGGTCAGGTAGACCAACTAAAATTTCAGCCACAACTGCCAGGAAAATTATTCAGGATGCAAAGAAAAACCCACAAATAACTTCAGGTGAAATACAGGACTCTTTGAAAACATGTGGTGTGTCTGTTTCAAGATGCACAATAAGGAGGCACTTGAAGAAAGATGGTCTGCATGGTTGAATTGCCAGAAGAAAGCCATTACTACGCAAATGCCACAAAGTATACAGCTTACAATAGGCCAAACAGCACAGAGACAAGTCTCAAACCTTCTGGCACAAAGTCATTTGGAGTGATAAGACCAAAATTGAGCTTTTTGGCCACAACCATAAATGCTACATTTGGAGAGGAGTCAGCAATACCTATGATGAAAGGTACACCATTCCTACTGTGAAACATGGAGGTGGATCGCTGATGTTTTGGGGATGTGTGAGCTACAAAGGCACAGGAAATTTGTTCAAAATTGATGGCAAGATGAATGCAGTATGTTATCAAAAAATACTGGAGGAACATTTGCATTCATTAGCCAGGAAGCTGCGCATGGGACGTACTTGGACATTTCAACATGACAATGATCTAAAACACAAGGCCAAGTCAACCTGTCATTGGCTATAGCAGAATAAAGTGAAGGTTCTGGAGTGGCCATCTCAGTCTCCTGACCTCAATATCATTGAGCCACTCTGGGGAGATCTCAAACGTGCAGTTCATGGAAGACAGCCCAAGAATTTACAGGAACTGGAGGCTTTTTTCCAAGAGGAACGGGCAGCTTTACCATCTGAGAAAATAAAGAGCCTCATCCACAAATACCACAAAAGACTTCAAGCTGTCATTGATGTAAAAGGGGGCAATACACGGTATTAAGAACTGGGGTATGTAAACTTTTGATCAGGGTATAAATTCTGCCAGGGTATGTAAACTTATGAGCACAACTGTATATACAGTAGATTGCTCTGGGCAGCTCAGGAATGGTTTTCTTACCATTTCGGCCAGCCAATGGCTGAGAGTGCTGACCAGAGTGTTCTGGCAGGAGGCCACCCCCCTGTCAGAACACAATAGAACAGCAGGGGAGATTGCTATACTAACATTGGATTGTTAGTACAGCGGCTCTGACCAGAGCTGTGAGCTGTGAGTTGGGTTGAACATAAAAAAAAGTTAGTGGTGTGTACTAGGATTTAAAGTCCCAGAGCCTCTTGGGTGTGTCATTTTGGACTGTAGAGGCAGGAAGGTAACATTAATCTGCATCTGATGAGTGGAGTTTGATGGAGGATTCAGTCTGATACCACCTCACCAACATCCATACCACTGGCCCTGTATGAGTGAGGAACTCTCCGTGTTTATAGGGGAGGAGGTATGTAGTTTACAGTGAATGAGCACTCTGTTTATATTGCGATGTGTGTCTGGTTATCTGTATGTTAGTAATTCTGGTTCTCATGAGATGTGTTTGCACACAGGTAATGCGGAGTGACGTATTATATGAGCCCTCCACACCACACACCGTGTAGCAGCCACTGCTCAGGGTACACAGTAATCTGCATTGTCACATGTCGCTCACTGCTACTGATACAACGTCTAATAATATTCCCTGTATAATGACAGATGATTTCCATTATCTAGATCTTACCATGAAAAGCAGATAATTTGTTATAGAAATCACATTCCACGATTTATTATTTTGCAATTAAAATCACTAGCACATTTGCTTTATTTTCCTACTGAACAGATGGTTTTATATATATATATATATATATATATATATATATATATATATATATATATATATATATATATTGTAGTGTGGAGCATCATGAGTGATACAGTTCTACTGCTCTTGTTGAGTGAGGAGGAGAAAGCCGCCTTCCTGCCTTCTGCTCACTCATTGCTTTTTATGACGGGTCTACAAGAAACAGCAAAATGTCTTTGTCTCATGTGCATGGTTGGGGTTGTGGAGAGGTCAGGTAGACTGAGCACAGTGGGGTAAAATTTCAGAAAGCCCCTGCTGCACTACTTTGTACTTAAATATTACATCACATAGAAATGTTACTGGTTTAAGCATAACAGAACTGTGTGGTCACTGGGGGGGGTGGGGGTCAATGGGCTGCAGAGGTGTATCAGCGACATGCAGTTCACATGGCAGACAATGCAGCCATTGCTGGTTCTCTTGACTGTTAGCATCACTGTACAACACTATATACAGCCGTGGCCAAAAGTTTTGAGAATGACAGAAATATTAATTTTCACAATGTCTGCTGCCTCAGTTTTTATGATGGCAATTTGCATATAATCCAGAATGTTATGAAGAGTGATCAGATGAATTGCAATTAATTGCAAAGTCCCTCTTTGTCATGAAAATGAACCCCAGAAAACATTTCCACTGCATTTCAGCCCTGCCACAAAAGGACTAGCTGACGACATGTCAGTGATTTGCGCATTAACACAGGTGTCAGTGTTGACGAGGACAAGGTTGGAAATCACTGTGTAATGCTGATTAAGTTAAAATAACAGATTGGAAACTTTAAAAGGAGGGTGGTACTTGAAATCATCTGTTAACCATGGTTACCTGCAAGAAAACACATGCAGTCATCTTTGCTTTGCACAAAAAGGGATTCACAGGCCAGTATATAGTTGCTACTAAGGTTGCACCTAAATCAACCATTTATTGGATCATCAAGAACTTCAAGGAGAGAGGTTCAATTGCTGTGAAGAAGGCTTCGAGGCACCCAAGAAAGTCTAGCAAGCTTCAGGATCGTCTCCTACAGTTGATTCAGCTGCGGGATCAAGGCACCAACAGTGCAGAGCGGCAGCAGGCAGGTGGGAGTGCATCTGCATGCACAGTGAGGAGAAAACTTTTGGAGGATGGCCTGGTGTCAAGAAGGGCAGCAAAGAAGCCACTTCTCTCAAGGAAAAACCTTAGGGACAGACTGATATTCTGCAAAAGGTACAGGGATTGGACTGCTGAAGACTGGGGTAAAGTTGTTTTCTCTGATGAATCCCCTTTCCGATTGTTTGGGGCATCCGGAAAAAACCTTGAAAAGGTGAGCACTACCATCAGTCATGTGTCATGCCAACAGTAAAACATCCTCAAACCATTTATGTGTGGGGTTGCTTCTTAGCCAAGGGAGTGGGCTCACTCACAATTTTGCCTAAGAACACAGCTATGAATAAAGAATGGTACAAAAAATCCTCTGACAGCAGCTTCTCCCAACCATCCAAGAACAGTTTGGTGAGGAGCAATGCCTTTTCCATAAGTGGCTAAGTGGCTTGGGGAAATAAAACATCAAAACTTTGGGTCCATGGCCAGGAAACTTCCCAGACCTTAATCCATTGAGGCGGGTGAAACGCCCCCCCCCCAACATATTCTGACAAATTCCAAGCATTGGATATGCAAGAATGGGCTGCCATCAGTCAGGATGTGGCCCAGAAGTTGATTGACAGCATGCCAAATTGCAGAGGTCTTAAAAAAGAAGGGTCAACACTGCAAAGATAGTGAGACCCAGGAGAAGAAAATGGCCGAAGGGTCTACATGACTAGGGGAGGAACTGGGTCATTGAAGGGTCAGCTAGGTTAGTCGGGCAAGGGGTGGGTGTAGACTTAGCTGATTGGAGGCAGCAGGCCAGAGGTGTGGGGTACTGTTGCAGGGGGTCTGAGGCAGACAGGCAGTGTAGGCATTCTGTGATTTTCAGGCAAATAAGAAACTTCCCTCCCACCCGCCCTTGTGTCAAGGTTTTTACAAGGTGTCAAGTTTGGGGAGTGATATGTCTTGTTTTTTGTGTTTGTTAAAAAAAAAAAAAAAAAAAAAAAAAAAACAGCGAGCACTTATGCTGGTGGGGATTTTGTCACAGCAGCTTTGCAGGTCAGGGGGTCTTTGGGGGGGGGGGCAGTGATTGACATTGTTGCTAATTTGTGGGGCCCATCTAAGGTATGGCGCCTCCACGTGATTAGTTAGTGGTACCCACCCCCCCAGATGCTAGGTCCCCTGGGGGGGGAGAATGGAAGTATGATGAGGTTGTAACAGCCTCGAGCCATTTAGGGTGCGGCTGAGGACAAGGACAATTTCAGTAAAATTGTGCCTTATGGACACCCAAAGACTCCTAGTTTACACTGTTATGCCCCGTACATGCGATCGGACATTCCGACAACAAAATCCATGGATTTTTTTTCCGACAGATGTTGGCTCAAACTTGTCTTGCATACACACGGTGATAGGGTTGAAATAATGACTTAGAGTTCCACTTTAATTGTTTCTGTTTTTTCTTACCTGTGTACGTATCAATTGTTCTATTTAAATTGTTTGTGCTCCTTTCTTACCTATGTACGTATCAATTGTTCTATCAATCTGTATCTAGATGGAATTTGGAACTGCTGAATAATCATTACATGTTCACTGATGAGAAACTCTTTGTACCTTAACCTCATTTGGTAATGCCGATAAGATTACTGCTTTTGGAACTGCCTATAAAAGAAGTAAAGGGAGCAGTCCTTTTGGGGATGCTCAGAACTGTGATACAGACATACCTGACTCCGTGTCATTATTCTTATAGAAGCAATAATTTGGCAAAGCAATATAAACTTAAGCAACTTGTTTAAAAGTTGAACCTAACATTTTGGCGCCCGAACAGGGACTCACCGATGATACTACAAGAGGTGGACGAACGCGGCTGACGGAACAAAAAGGAATAGGCATTCCGGGAATCACAGATCAAAAAACCTGCGCAGGTAAGAAAAAGCTTTATTTTTCTTATATTCTGTGCTCCCCTGATTTGTGCCTATCCGTTCTGTCAGTTACGGTTCTCCTGGTTTTAAAACACCAGCCTCTGTAGTGGTGAGTCTAGAATTACTGCATATTTTAGTTTATATTGCTGGAATTATTTGTTTGTTTTGTTATCTGTGTTTGTCTTGTCTGTCTTGTTGAGAAAGTGAATGAGCCTTGTCAAGGATGGTATGAGTTAGAAGGGGATTGCCGAACTAAGCAACGGAATGCGCCTTACCTCACACGATTGGGAACCTGAGGGCTTGTGAGCTTGGGGGTCTGACGCTTATGCTTAACCTCACATCTAACTCATAAACCATAGACGGGTTGAGAGTATAAGCCCTGTCTGCTCCATAAAGCAGGGATAAGAGTGTATGAGAGGGATTCCCAGATACGGGGAGGGAATAAGGTCTCAACAAAGTCCCGAGATCTAGTCGGATACCTGGCCACTTAAAGGAATGCTTGTATATGTTGTAGCCGCATTTTTGTATATGTTGTAGCCGCATTCTGGTTTGTTATTGGGCTAGCATATAAAGTAATTATTTATTATTGGGCTAGCATATAAAGTAATTCGGTTTCAGAAATCTCATTCCGGAGAGGTTTCTAGAATTCTAGCACCCTAGGAGGAAGGCAACGAGGAACTAGTGTAACTTAGCTGGTTTGCTATTGGGCTAGCATATAAAGTAATTATTCATTCTTGTATATGTTGTAGCCGCATTATATTGTACACTAAGTGTCCCACACGCTACCTAGGCAGGACTGTTAGAATGGGCCAGAGGAACACAAAACCCCGTCAGGGAATTGTGGCGCACTATACAGTGCCACAGATAATTAAGAACATTTATGGGAAAACCGAAGCACAGGACTTAAAGGATGTCCTTCGTAAATTTAAGGTGAAAGGAGCAGCGGGCTTAGACCCGGATGTATGGAGTGAAATAAAAAGGGACAGACAAGGAGAGGTGTTAGAGAAGCAATGGATGCGTCAGGTTCAATGCTTAATTAAGGTCTCAAATAGAGCGAAAGAAGGGGGGTGGAAGTATAATCCAGATTGTGATGGTTGGGATATAAAAGTAAGAAGAACAAAAAATGTCGAGGCTCCCAGCTCAGCCATCCCACCCCCATACACTGACGTAGAACGCAAACCACACAAGATATATCCGGTACTTGAGGGGAGAGGATGGGTTTGTCAGGATTGTGGAGCACAAAACCCAGAATGGGCAGTAGAATGTGTGCATTGTGGGGCACAAAAACCTCATCCAGAAACTGTAGCTCCCGTACGCACTGATACACGCATTGTTCAGGTAAACAATCCAGAATTTGGACAAGCAGCCCATCCAAATGCCCCGCCTACTGTCACTCGTAGAATGCAAATAAAGACTTGGGCACCATGGTCGGCAGACACCCTTATGGCATTAATACAGAGCGCCCCAGACCCGGTAGCAAAGCCAGCTGCTTTTTGTAGATTTGTGACACAGTTAATGAATAC
The DNA here is from genome assembly GCF_042186555.1 of Aquarana catesbeiana. Lineage (NCBI taxonomy): Eukaryota > Metazoa > Chordata > Amphibia > Anura > Ranidae > Aquarana > Aquarana catesbeiana. The sequence goes on along the minus strand of NC_133333.1, from coordinate 215,626,727 downwards.
ACATGAAGCGACTTGGCAGGATGGGGAGGATCTATGCAGACACAAAATGACTCTGACCCTGTTTAACCAGTTTATGACAGAAATAGGTCCACACAGACCTGCAGGACAAGTTGATGGGGATGGCAATTTAGAGACAGGACATGTCAGACATATAGACTCAAGGGCCCCTTTTATTGCTAGATTAGAAGCTTTTTGTCAGGCAAAACAACAGGAGAGGGGGTCCATATCACCCATGAAGCAAATGCCAGGACAGACTGTATCGGAATTTTACTTATCTATGGAAAGTATGATGGCAGATGAGGGATTGGACTTGGCCCTGCCAGTCACAATCCGAGCCTTCAATAGACAATTTATGGAGGGATTAATTCCACAGATAAGTGAGAGACTGAAAGCCTGCACACCAGAGTGGAGGGCAACTAGAGATAGAGGGACGTTGTTACAAAAAGCGCAAGGCATAGAGGCGGACTTAGCAGAAACCAAAGGGAGGAAATCTCATGCTATCAACGCACTCGGGGGTCCCCAAGAGCAAGGTAGAGGTTCCTTTCGCAAACCCCTTACCTGTCACTACTGTAACAAGATTGGTCACATCAGACGCAACTGTAAGAAAAGATGAAGGAGAGGAAGGTGTTGATTCTCCAGTTAATCAGAGAAGGAACCAGCCCAGGGACAACAAAAATAGTCATATCAGGCAGCAGGGAGATGGTCCACGAGCATGACTCACCCCGGTTTTAGAAAAATCCAAAACAACAATGCTTAAGACAAATATAACGGTTGGTAATAAGAAAATCTCTTGTTTAGTCGATACAGGAGCTTCACGCTCGTTACTTTCTGACTCTGAACTACTCCCTGGCCAAAAATCACCTGACACTTTACTAATAACTGGATATGATGGCATTTTAGCCGACGCCCCGCTTACAAAACCTCTGAAAGTTAAAGTAGGAAACCACATGTTCCTTTCACGCTTTCTGGTATCCAGAGGAGCCCCCACTAATTTGTTAGGAGCTGACATTTTGCAGAAAATAGGAGCTAACATTACCTATCACCCAGATGGCACTGTCACCTTAGCTATAGGGGATAATCAAGAACACATGGAGATGTGTAACCTGATACAATGCCTAGAGGAGGAATCGGAATTGTCCGGCACACCTCCTTCAGACTTAGATCAGATTTTGTCGTCCCTTCCAGGAGAACTATGGGAAAAACATCCAGTTGATGTTGGACTTTTGCCCATACCTCCGGTTACCCTACAGCTGATTCCAGGAGCAGTGCTTCCCCAACAAAAGCAGTATCCACTTAGTGCACCCCAAGAGACGGCCATAGAAATGCAGGTCCAATCCTTCTTAAAAAGTGGAGTTCTAAAAGAGGTAAAATCACCGGCAAACACTCCCTTGTACCCGGTTAAAAAGAAATCAGTAGCCGGTAGTCCGGTTAAGTATAGAATGGTCCAAGACCTTAGAGCGGTCAACAAAATACTAGCCCCGATGACACCTTTAGTACCCAATCCACATACATTACTGTCACAAATACCATCAACCAGTATGTACTTTACGGTTATAGATTTAGCGAATGCTTTCTTTTCCGTCCCGCTTGCTGAAGAATGCCAACTTTGGTTCGCATTTTCAATAAAAAATCGGCAACTAACCTGGACACGCCTACCTCAGGGTATGGCGCATTCACCTACCTTGTATTCGCAAGCATTGCAAACGGTGTTGGGAGAATGGGTACCACCAGATTCCTGTGTATTGTTACAATATGTGGATGATTTATTGTTATGCTGCCCTGACAAAGAAACTTGTTTGGCCACCACCCTTAATTTGTTGCGATTTTTGGCAGAAAAAGGTTGCAAGGTTAATAAGAAAAAGTTACAAGTGTGTCAGGAAAAAGTTATCTTTTTGGGACATTGTATATCACAGGGTACAAGACATCTCACTGAGGAGAGGGTTCAAGTGATAAAGGGAATGTTACCCCCACGGAATTTCAAACAATTGCGTATGTTTTTAGGTATCGTGTCATATTGTAGACAGTGGATACCACATGCTAGCGCTTTGATGCAGCCATTATACGATTGTTTGAAAATTGTACCGTATGTGCTTACAGAAGTAGCTTATGAGTCGTTTATCACTTTGAAAAAGTTGTTGATTTCTGCCCCGGCTATTGGTATACCAGATTACACCAAGATATTTAATCTGTACATTGCTGAGATCACTGGACACGCCACAGGTGTTCTGACACAGGCACATGTAAAACAAAGACCAGTCGCTTACTTTTCAGCAGCATTAGATCCAGTATCTAGAGGTTCACCGTCTTGTGTACGGGCGGTAGCTGCAGTGTCAATTATCATAGATAAGTCATCAGAGATTGTTCTAGACAATCCAGTCGTAGTGCATACCACACATGACATACATGCAATCTTGTCTCAGGTACAGCCCAAACACATTTCAATGGCTAGGCAATTAAGATTACAGTGTACTTTACTCTTACCTCCAAATGTTACTTTTCAGCGCTGTACAACCTTAAATTTGGCCACCTTTTTGCCTCTTCAGTCACCAGATTTGGCAAGGGGGAATGATAGTACTAATAGTACTAGTGAGAAAAGAAATGAGGACACTGACACTCTTTTGTTTAAAGAAGTAGATCAGCACGATTGTTTTCAGCTCATGGAACAGGAGACAATGGGATTCCCACATGTTACAGATACACCGATTTTAAATGCTGAGCACACCTTGTATATAGATGGTAGTAGGTTTGCTGATGACAAGGGTAAATATCACACAGGGTATGCTGTAGTGACTGATACGCAGGTAATTGAAGCACAGGCCTTACCAGCCCACATGTCAGCACAGGAAGCAGAATTAAAAGCTTTAGAACAAGCCCTAGAATACTTAAAAGAACGAGAAGGGAATATTTACACTGACTCTACCTACGCTTATGGTGTAGTGCACGATTATGGCCACATATGGAGGGCTAGAGGTTATCTGACAGCAGCAGGTACACCTGTAAAACATGGAGAAGGGATTAAGAGAGTCCTGAACAATCTTCAAAAGGTTAAACGAGTAGCCATTATGAAGATAGCGGCACACACGAGCGCAAAAACAATTGAGGCAAAAGGAAATGCATTTGCAGATTTGACTGCAAAACAGGCAGCTCTAGGGGAAGGAAGCCCTGAGACCTTAGCAGCGGTAGAGGTGAGTATCCCAGAACCAACATGGCAGCAGCTGAGTAAATTACAGGAGCAAGCAGGGGAGAGCGAGAAAGATAAGTGGGTCAGGATGGGAGCAGCACCAGACCTTGACAATGTATGGAGGGAAGGTGGCAAAATATGCCTGCCTGCCTCTCTGTACCCAGAAATGGCAGCGGCAGTTCACCTACCCACACACGTCAGTTCCAATTCCATGTATAGGATTGTGAACCAAGGATGGCTCGCCCCTGGATTCAGTAGCACTGCAAGAAACTACTGTGCAGCCTGCCAAATCTGTCTCCTGAATAACCCAGGACAGAGAGTAAAAACCCCACGAAAACACCAGGTCCGGGCCCAATACCCCTTCCAGAGACTGCAAATTGATTACATACAAATGCCTAAGAGCGGCCCTTTTGAATTTGTCCTCGTGTGTATCGATTTATTCTCAGGTTGGCCCGAAAGTTATCCAGTAAAATCGGCTACAGCTAAAGCCACAGCTAAGAAACTGATCACTGAGTTAATACCTAGGTTTGGTCTTCCTGAAACCATAGAATCAGATAGGGGGACACACTTTACAGGAGAAATCATGCAGAATGTGATGACCATGTTAGGGGTTCAACAAAGTTTTCACACCCCTTACCACCCACAGAGTTCAGGATCAGTGGAGAGAGTAAATGGGACAATAAAGTTAAAAATACAAAAAGCCATGCAAGAGTTAAACAAGCCTTGGCCAGAATGCCTGCCTTTGGCTTTGTTCTCTATAAGGTACACTCCAACAGGAAAGACAGGATTATCCCCATATGAGATACTTTTTGGGAATGCACCTAGATTGGGTTTATACTTTCCACAGAGTATGCAATTGCAATGTGATAGTTTGACTGCATATGTGATACAATTACAACAACGTCTAACTAAGATCCACAAAAGTGTGTATTCTTCTCTTCCAGACCCTAATTCAATAACAGGTACACATACTCTGCTACCAGGGGATTATGTATATGTGAAGAAACACACCAGAAAGACATTGGAACCCAGGTTTGAAGGTCCTTACCAAGTACTCTTGACCACAGCCACCTCAGTAAAGCTGGAAGGAAAACCTACCTGGATACACGCATCACATTGCAAGAAACAACCCGAGAAAACAACATGATGAAATATCTACTTACAGATTTTTTGTTGAAGATTGTTGTTTTACAAATATATGCATGGACTCCTGGTATTAATGTACTTGAAGTAGAGGAAACAACAACTTTCGAATGGGCTATAGATGATCCTAAAGTAGCAAATTATTATTGACAAAGGTAGACTAGTACATCTTTCCTCACAGATACAACAGGATACTGCACCACATTGGTGGGATATATTTAGTGGAATGTCTTCTACAGCAACCAATACCTTTCACTGGTTGTTAAGTCCAATGGTAATTATTATTCTAATATTAATATCACTTACAATCACGAATATATGTGTATACAGGAAAATAAATAGGAAAATTAGGAGAATAGACAGGGTATACTGATAAGTGTGTATTGACATCACCCTACTCCTATAAAACTCCTCTTCTTGAATTTTAAGATGTTGGTAATACCTAGGGGGATGGGTTCTACCCCTCTGACAACTCGCGGTCAGGGAAAGGACTCTGGGGAAAAACTGACTAGAACTTATTCATGAGGACCCAGGGGGAAGGAGAGGATGATGTCAAAGGGGGAAATTGATAGGGTTGAAATAATGACTTAGAGTTCCACTTTAATTGTTTCTGTTTTTTCTTACCTGTGTACGTATCAATTGTTCTATTTAAATTGTTTGTGCTCCTTTCTTACCTATGTACGTATCAATTGTTCTATCAATCTGTATCTAGATGGAATTTGGAACTGCTGAATAATCATTACATGTTCACTGATGAGAAACTCTTTGTACCTTAACCTCATTTGGTAATGCCGATAAGATTACTGCTTTTGGAACTGCCTATAAAAGAAGTAAAGGGAGCAGTCCTTTTGGGGATGCTCAGAACTGTGATACAGACATACCTGACTCCGTGTCATTATTCTTATAGAAGCAATAATTTGGCAAAGCAATATAAACTTAAGCAACTTGTTTAAAAGTTGAACCTAACAACGGTCACACAATCCTGCCGGAAATTCCGAACGTCAAGAACGCGGTGACGTACAACACGTACGACGAGCCGAGAAAAAGTAAGTTCCAGTAAGAGCCAGTGCGGCTCTTCTGCTTGAATCCGAGCATGCGTGGAACTTTGTGCGTGGGAATTGTGTACACTTGATCGGAATTTACGACAAGGGATTTTTGATTTTAGATGGATCTCAGGCAAGTATTAGGGGGGCTGCTGCACACAGAAGTCTTTTATCTTAATGCATAGAATGCATTAAAATAAAAAAAAACTTCTGTCTTTACAACCACTTTAAATCACCCCTCCATGTTCCTCAGGAGCTGCCAGGGGTTCTGACACTGAGTGAGCTCTCCACAGTGTGAAATACATTAGTAGTCTCACTTATCCTGCTGTATTGCATTTTATTTTTATGGATATACAACAATAAAGAAGTTGATTTTACCAGAGTGTGGTCATCCACAATTGTTGTGGGTGTAGGGGACCACAAATTCAGTGGTGTCAATGGAGCCCAAGATTGCTGGTCCCCTACTGTTTCCTTGTAATTATGTCCTTTTTTGGATCCTGAGGGGACCCCACTGCTGGACATCTAATAGCTAGAGTCTGTGTTATGCAGGCACTGATGTAGACACCTGAAGAAGAACCCAAGCAGAGAGTAAACAGAAGAGGAGGAGAATTTGGAGTGCATTGTCACATAACCACAGCTTAAAGCGGACCTTCATTTTTTCAACTTTACATCTATTAAATCTTCTGCCCTTGTTGTTTTAACTTTGGATAGTAAAACATTTTTTTCTGCCAGTAAATTCCTTATACAGCCCACTTCCTGTTTCTTGTCTGGCAAAAAGCCTAGGCTTATGACCTCATGCTCAGCTCTCTCTCCCACTCTCCTGAGAGTTTGCCAGGAAGGGAGTGGGTGAGTCATAAAAGGGCCAATGAGAGCTGCAGGTGTGCCTCTGTGTGTCTGTGTAAATCCAGGAAGTGAACAGGCAGCAGCTTCAGCTGCCCACAGTTAAAAGGTTGCAGCCAGACTTAGTGGAGGGAGATTTCTGCAGCATATTTGGCAAGTACAGAATCACAGTATACAGTATCTCACAAAAGTGAGTACACCCTTCACATTTTTGTAAATATTTTATTTTATCTTGTCCTTAGTCTGCTTGTCTTCAGCAAACTGTTTGCGGGCTTTCTTGTGCATCTTTAGAAGAGGCTTCCTTCTGGGACGACAGCCATGCAGACCAGTTTGATGCAGTGTGCCGTGTATGGTCTGAGCACTGACAGGCTGACCCCCCACCCTTCAACTTCTGCAGCAATGCTGGCAGCACTCATATGTCTGTTTCCCAAAAACAACCTCTGGATATGACGCTGAGCACGCAAACTCAACTTCTTTGGTCAACCATGGCGAGGCCTGTTCTGAGTGGAGCCTGTCCTATTAAACCGCTGTATGGTCTTGGCCATCGTGCTGCATCTCAGTTTCAGGGTCTTAAAAGAAATAAGGGAGGGAGGGGGGGCACCTCTAAGTGTAATATTAAAAAACAGTATAATTTATTGCACAAGATTAAAAATAAATATGAAAAAAAGTTGCGCTACTAATAATGATAAAAAAAACCGAAAAGCAATAATTTAGCAGCCAGCATCAACAGTGTAGTGAACTGTGTAACAAAGTAAAGAAAAATATAAAAATGCAGCGCTAATGTGAAAATCAAAATATCAGAGCATCCCTCAGGGATGAGGTGAAACTGGTGACAGCTTGTAAATCAAACACAAACATATAATATGTAAATCATACAAATCATAAAAAGAGCTGTCAAATATACACAGGAAATATATATAAAATGTCTGTGGAAAAAAAAAACAACAAAAGACTGTCCGTGATAAACTCAAACTAAAATATTCCTCAGTAAGGTGCAGTGAAGTCCCATGTGAAGAGAATGTATAAAGGTGATGCCTTTTCAACCAGTGGGTATAGCTGAGCGGGCTTCTTCATATAACATTTAACAACATGCAGGTAAGATGATGGAAGAATAAGGTACGCTTACCACAGAGGATGGACACACTCACCATACGGCGGTGGGTCAATCAGGCATTTGGATCATTCAATCCAGCGGATGCTTGGTGGAAGATGGTGATGATATAAAAGTACATAAAAGATGGCCTCATCCAGAACAGTAAGGAGTAGATGGTGCTTATTGGAACCTCCAACAAGCAGTCGTGCTTGAACTCGCAAGGGGTTATCAGCTGGATGGAATGTGCAGGCTCCAAGAGGCAGCGTATCAGATCATAGGAAAAAAGGGCCTCCACATGGTGCATGAATCCAATGGAAAAATGTATTAAAAATGCCAAGAGGTAAAAAGTACAATCCACCTAGCAAGGCGAGTACAGGGGGTGATCACATTTAAAAAAAAAAAAAAATTGATTTAAATTGCGTGGTATCAGAAGCACAAAGGTTGCTAAGCCTTTGTGCTTCTGACACCACGCGATTTAAATAATTTAGGTGGATTGTACTTTTTACCTCTAGGCATTTTTAATACATTTTTCCATCGAGGTGTACTTTTATATCATCACCATCTTCCACCAAGCATCCGCTGGATTGAATGATCCAAACGCCTGATTGACCTTCCGCCGTATGGTGAGTGTGTCCATCCTCTGTGGTAAGCGTACCTTATTCTTCCATCATCTTACCTGCATGTTGGTAAATGTTATATGAAGAAGCCTGCTCAGCTATACCCACTGGTTGAAAAGGCATCACCTTTATACATTCTCTTCACATGGGACTTCACTGCACCTTACTGAGGAATATTTTAGTTTGAGTTTATCACGGACAGTCTTTTGTTGTTTTTTTTCCACAGACATTTTTATATATATTTCCTGTGTATATCTGACAGCTCTTTTTATGATTTGTATGATTTACATATTATATGTTTGTGTTTGATTTACAAGCTGTCACCAGTTTCACCTCATCCCTGAGGGATGCTCTGATATTTTGATTTTCACATTGGCGCTGCATTTATATATTTTTCTTTACAAGATTAAAAACACTTACAAGATCTATCCGGGTAGCTGGGAAAGGTTCTGGTGTGATGTTGTGCTGAATAGCACAACATCACACCAGAACCTTTCCCAGCTACCCAGATCGTGCGAGGAGCCCATGGGACGCAGTAGAACTGCCAAGACTACATACTTATGGCGAGTATGACTCCCACTTATATCTTTTGTTTTTAATCTTGTGCATTAAAATGATACTGTTCTAATATTACACTTTCAGGCGCCCCCCCCCCCCCCCCCCCACCTTGTTTCTTTTATATGTTTTGCAGAGTTGCTGGACACACTCTGAGGTTGGCTGACTCTTTTTAAATCGCTCGCTTACCATGGTTCAACTTTTTTTTTTTACCTAAAGACTGACTAATCAAATGTACATTATTACAAACTAAGGGAATTGCCTCCTGGAGCGCCAGATACGCAATTTACCTCCAGTTTCAGGGTCTTGGCAATCTTCTTATAGCCTAGGCCATCTTTATGTAGAGCAACAATTCTTTTTTTCAGATCCTCAGAGAGTTCTTTGCCATGAAGTACCATGTTGAACTTCCAGTGACCAGTATGAGAGAGTGAGAGCGATAACACCAAATTTAACACACCTGCTCCCCATTCACACCTGAGACCTTGTAACACTAACGAGTCACATGACACCGGGGAGGGAAAATGGCTAATTGGGCCCAATTTGGACATTTTCACTTAAGGGTGTACTCACTTTTGTTGCCAGCGGTTTAGACATTAATGGCTGTGTGTTGAGTTATTTTGAGGGGACAACAAATTTACACTGTTATACAAGCTGTACACTCACTACTTTACATTGTAGCAAAGTGTCATTTCTTCAGTGTTGTCACAGGAAAAGATATAATAAAATATTTACAGAAATGCGAGGGGTGTACTCACTTTTGTGAGATACTGTATATAAAATTAATATGCAAAGTGGTTGGAGGGAAGCTTCAGAATGGCAAAGATGTTTTTATTACAAATTATTTGAGCAGACTGCAGTTCCTCTTTAAGGTAAGCAAAAATGGCATTTAGATGGGAATTTTTTCAATCCAGCAGTTAGATGGGGGAGGAGTGGTCTGGAAAATAAAATTATTTTATAGTGGTGCTTAAAATTAACAAACAATGATGTATTAATGGGGAAATAGGTGAACTATATGGCTGGCCATAGATGGGCAGATATCTCATCAAGGACATAAGACATTTGTTCTTTTTCGAAGCAGCTGTAAAGTAGCTTGAAAAAAGCTACATTGCACATGAAGGTTGCATTTTCTTTTTCCTAATGATCTTCCCGCATTATGGTCCCATCATACACGCAGGAAAATCTTGCAGTTACAAGCTCTTCAGTAGGTTGGCATCTGCCTTAAAAGAGTCCATTAGTGTCTGAAACTCACATTAGGTGCAAAATTGGGCTATGCATGTTCGCCATCAAAGAATCAGACAAAAGATAAACTGGTTATTACGGTGGAAACTGATGAGGTTAGCATTGCATTTCTCCCTGCCAGCTAATTCAGAGATGGAATCCCACTTTAAGGATCCAGGTCTTCTGATAATGGCACTCGCTGCTTTCTGATCAATTCCATTGCATTATGTTGGAGCTGAGTAGGAGAGTGAGGGCCATTGTGGTGCCCAGTTATTGACCTGTGAAGTGGGGGTGGCAGCACTGGGCTCAGGTCTCAATGTGTGTCCATTCCACCCCCAGACTCCCTTTTCCCTCTCTGCTCCGAGCCTCAGAACAAAGCTTTCCTTGGCAGCATATGTTTGGATAAACTATTGAAGCTGCGAGTGGTTTAAAAATAGAGCATATCCTGCCGCATTATTGGCCTTGTTGTATTTGGCTGCCGGTCCCTGAGCCGTGCAGATTACCAAACACATCAAAGTGAAAATATTCCCAACAGTTTAACAGTGAGGCATTTGTGAGACTCTTTATGATTGCATGTGAGCTAACTCCATCAACCGTTACCTGTCAGTCTACACAAAAAAATGTATATACCAGAGCAAAAAAGGAGATTGCAATGGATTCATCTTATGTTACACAGACACAGAGAAGATAGTCATTATTGATTTATATAGCGCCATTAACTTCCATGGTAATGTACAATGTACAAAAGTATGTAAAGTGACCATATGTGCCTTGTCAGATAGTGGAGGAAGAAGCAGCACAGGCTGAGTGAGATGTATCTAAAGTGACGGTGTGTCTTGTCATATAGTGGTGGAGGAAGTGGTGCTGGATTAGAGAGATTTTATTTGGTGACAGCCTGTGGAGGAGAAAGCAGTGCACAATCAGCTTCTAGGTTTTATTGTCAAAGCTAAGTGAACAAACTGAAGTTAGAAGCTTCAGCTTTCACAAAAAAAAACAAAAAAACTGGAAGCTGATTGGTTTCTATGCAGAACTGCACCAGATTTTGCACTCTCCAGTTTTAGTAAATAAACCCCAATGTGTTGTGTCTGCTAGTGGAGGAGGAAGTGGTGCTGGATCAGTAAGCTGTATCTAAAGTGACAGTATGTAATTTGTCAGATAGTGGGGGAGGAAGTAGAGCTGGATACATAAGCTATATATAAAGTGACAGTATGTGATTTGTCAGTTCTCTGCCTCGTCCGTTAAAAAAAAAAAAAGTCAAGATTTTCTCCCTATGTTCAGTGTACAGAAGTCACTCGAACAGCATCCAAGAGAAACCAGTGCTGACTGTATGTAGCTGCATCCCCAGCAGCCCACCAATATGAAGAATTAAATGTAACCAAGCTGGACCAATAACAGCTGGGTGTTCAGCTTTAATGACTGAAGAGGATAAAAATGACACCAATAGAGTGCTAAAAAAAATGCACTCTCACTGTATCTTCAGGGGCGATCAAAGGGTTAAGTGTGCTTGTAGGGAGTGATTTCAAACTGTGTGGGGGGGTGGCTTAACTGGAGGAAAGCCGATATCCGGACCCACTGATTGGCTCCCACTGTGTCCCGTACCTGGGCCACCCTGACGCAGTAAATGTGCGATGGGCGGTCCGGAAACGATTAAAGAATAATTCCAGGCAATGGCTATATTATACATCGTTACATTGGTCCAGTTTGGACCAATGTAAATATATTTTTATATATATATATATATATCATACTTGGAGGATGCCCCTGGAAGGTGGAAATCACTGAAGTAAACACCAGTACTCTAGTGATCTCCACTTGCTTTTGGGTCCCATGATGAGCGGCTGGCCTGATGCATTGTGAATACAGGAGGTCAGTCGCTCATGCAAAGTGTTCTTTGACTGGATGAGTTAAAGAACATAATGTCGTCTCTTCCAACCAGAGAACACTTTTCATCCATTTAGAAAATGCAAAGAATTCTCAGAATGGCACCCGTGCAGCCTGGCGAACCTCCTGTGTTAAGTAAGCAGGAGTGCAGCCACTCAGTGTGTGACTCAGAAGCAAGTAGAGATCACTGAGAATCTATTTCAGTGATTTCCAGCTTCCACTGGCATCGGCCAGGTATGGTATAGGCATAGTTATATTGGTCCAAGCTGGACTAATGTAACTATGTGTAATATAGCCATGCCTGGAATTATTCTTTAAAAGCTGCTCATATATTGCAGCTAACTAAAGGCCATACAGTGCATAATAATTTGTCATGTATAAATACAATCTTTTACAAATACACAGCCAAGGATTCCCAGAGCACCACAGGCTACCCAATAAGAGTAGTAGTTCTCTCCTTTTTGGCTCTGTCTCTTACTAAAGATTCATGCTAAGCTGTATAAATAGATGGAGGTCATTGCTTTGGAGGAGGAGTTGGTGCTCTGGAGGGAGAGGAGTCACTGTTATGACTCATTTACGGGGGCATGGCCTGGATTGGCATGGTATGGGAAGCACTGAACGGGAGCTCCGCTTGCCCGATATCCAAATCCTTATATCCTGGGGCTAATCATTGCACACTACTCACCTTCCCGTCGGATACCTTGACTCCCCTGCCCACGGAGATCATGTCGCCGCTGAAAAAAACCACTGATTCAGCTGCAAACCTGGCCAAATACAAACATGTGGACAAGGAGGCTGGGGAGGAAAATGGCGCTGGCTCCTCTTCCCCTCCAGACGCGGCTGCAGAAGACACAGCGCGAGTCCTAGAGGCTATCTCCGATTGTAAAAGTACCCTGACCAGTAAGATAGAGGAGGTGAAAATAGATGTCTCCTTGATCCGCCAAGATCTGCAGAAACTCAGGGACCGGGTCACAGAGACTGAGGCCCGCATCAGCCATGTGGAGGATGAGTTACCGCCATTGCAGGTTCACACTGAACGCTTACAACACCAACTGAAAATGGTGTTAGCCAAACAGGACGATATGGAAAATCGTCTCGGGCGATGCAACCTGCGATTTGTGGGTCTGCCCAAGGGCTCGGAGGGCCCTGACCCCCCTTCATTTCTGGAGAACCTATTAGTCAGCACATTTGGAGGAAATTCGTTTTCTACATCTTTTGTGATTGAACGTGCACACAGGCTGGCTGCTAAACCCCCACCTCCAGGTGCACCACCGCGCGCGTTCATCGCTAAAATGCTTAATTTCCGGGATAGAGACACAGTTTTGCGCCTTACCAGGCTGAAAGGTAATATCCCCTTCAAAAACAGCGAGATTAAAGTGTTCCCGGACTTCTCGGCGGAGGTTCTGAAAAAAAGAGCTCACTTCATGGAAGCCAAACGCCAGCTAAGGATTCATCACTACTTGTATGCTATGCTGTTCCCGGCCAGATTACGCGTCGTCGGAGAGGATAGGGCGCATTTCTTTGACACACCGGAGGCTGTCCTGACCTGGTTGGAAAGCAAGGCAGCACCAGGCAGGGAGCCTGCCTAGTGTCCCAGCTCCTGATCGCCTGGCTCCTATCGGGAGACATACGGTACTGTAGCCCTTCTTTTTGCAGACCTCGAACTCACCTTATTTGAAGGTACTGTGTCCCCCCCCCCCCCCCCTTATTTTGCTCCTCTCCTGGCTCCCCACCCCATCAGTGCAAAACTCACGATATGGTTTCAGTGTCCCCTATCTTCCTTCCCCCCTCTGGCATACATATGATCTCTGTGGGTGGACATGAGTTTCAGCCCCACACTCCAATTTCTTGCGGCAAGTCAATGCCCGTCATGACACCTGGCACAAGGACTCGGAAACTTGCATCCTGTATCATTCCCCGTATATGTCATCCTGGAGGTCCCAGACCAGGAGTCTCACTCCTACTGCTGCTGCCCGCTCTGCAGCGAATAATCGTCCCACTAGTTGCGGGAATCCCCACGGACCCCGTCTTTCTATTTTTTGAATGTAACGTTTGCCACAAGGCACAAGCATGCTTATGACTCATTTACTTATGTGTGTAAATGTCATCTTAAAGCTGAACTCCGGCCTTCCCTTCAGTCTTGCACAGTTATACAGACTCCTCTCCTGTACTAAAATTGAATACTACACACTGTGTGCTTCACACATTGTGCATTAAAAGATTCAACAAGTGAGAAACAGCGCATCCTCATTTCCTGGCTGGAGGACATCCAGCATCATATAGCTCAGGGATGTCTAACATAACGAAAATTGTCAGGAGCTATTTACCCACTGCCAGCTCTTTTCTTGCTGCACCTACACTTTAAGCAGGACCTGTACTATGGAAGCTGTGCCTGGGAAAGAAAAGCAGGGGACAAAGGATTAGTTGCAAGTATTTCTCTGGTCTTCCTGAAGCTGAGCTTTCCCCCTTTACTGACTTTCCATGCCTAATTCTGCACTCTGTCTCTGTGTGAAGGGGGCCACCTTGGTAGCGAAGTAGAATTTTGTTTTCTCATGGCAGAGTTGCCCCTCCTGATGACTGGTAAAAGGATGATGAAGAAGAAGCAGCAAAGGTGGAGAAAGCACTGATCCACAGAATGAATAAAGCAGAAGCAGGGAGACCCTTGCACTGTGGGTCCTCAGGTACAGTTTCCTCAAAAAGGGCAACAGTGGGCAAAACAGTAGTGACATTACTAAATCCATAGCTCCCAATTGTTCCTGATTTCGAGGAACTGTCCCTGATTTGGAGCAATGTCCCTCTGTCCCTCTTTCCTCCTCATTTGTCCCTCATTTTGGTCTGATCTATATAGTTGTATATAAAATGCACTTTTTATATTTCAAAAAGTGTTTCCCAGTGCTAAATCTTTCATCCAAATTCTAAATTGCTGAATTGTTCAATTTTAAAAGCCAATATAAAGGAATAGTAGTGGTAAAAAAAAAAAGCACTTGTGGATTTATTTACCCTTTTTTTTTTTTGGTTACTTCCCCTTTAAGGGGTGTGGCAGGGGGCGTGTCTTCTACCTACATACGTTTGCTAGTAGTACTGGGGAGACTGGAAGTCAAAGCAGCAATGCCTCTGATGACCTCACACTGCAGATATACAGTACAGTTATAAGGCTAACCGGATAGAGGTGCCTAGGCACAGGAAGGGCACTGCTATTTTTCTGGAGGAATTCAGGCTACTGTTTGGGCACAATTAACATTTCTAGATGTTCACTATAAAATAGAGAATCTTCACTTTCTGAGGTCAATTTTACAATTTTACATTTAATTCATGAACCCTAATGATTTCAATAATATCATTAGATTAGAGGAAAATATCTGACCGCTGTCTTAACAATGGCACTCCCTAAAATAAATCTTGGTCCCACACTGCTTCTCTCACAGGTCATAGGTTAAATATAAAGTGTATATATATATATATATATATATATTCCTAACTTGATGAATTTAACTGCTTAAATATTCTGTATTTAAACTTCACAAATGTTTCAACTTTCTCCTACATTTGCTAAAGGTTAATTATCCCCTCATGTAAGTAACTGGCCTGAGGACAGGACAGAATTACTATTATTGTATTATTATTATACAGGATTTATATAGCGCCGACAGTTTGCGCAGTGCTTTACAACAGTAGGGCAGACAGTATAATTACAATACAAATAGACACTGGACAACCAGTATTACAGCTGTGATGTATTAGATGTTAAAGTCAGATTATACTTTTTAATGTAAATACCCCAAACTTAAATGTTTCTCATAAATGATGTATTGGGCTGTGTGAGCCATGAAATACCCTCTGTGAAGAATTTCCCTTAGACATCAGCCCAGTAACTTCCAGTTTGTTGTGTAATCTCCATTATTCTGGACTGCTATCCGCTGGCTGAGTGTGTTGAGAGTCAGTGCTGGAAATACTACACAGGGAGGAAAATCCCTGGCTGGGAGGCTCCAATTCTTCTACGATACAGGGAAGTCCAAACCTGTCCTGATTCTGACCCTGAATACAGGAAAACCAACTCTGCCCTGACCCTGGATTCAGCACGACCAACTATTCCCTGATCTTGGATACAGCATGGCCAATTTTTCGCAAACAAGGCAAGAAAGGGAACTCTCTGCACGCCGAGGGTAAGGCCGCCTCCATAACCCTCACTACTATGGCCTCTCAGATGGAGGAGGTGAGTCACGTGGCTGTGGCTCCTCCTGAGCACACAGCTCTCATGGAGGCTATTAATGCCTGTAAAACAACCCTGACAGAGAAAATGGATCATGTATATACTGAACTGGGGTTGATTAGGAGAGACATTGACACCTTGAGGATGTACAGCGGGAACACACGGCAGACCTCCACACCCTGAAAATTAAAGTGAAACACTTGGAATCGAGGGCTGAGGATGCCGAAAATCGTAACAGATGCAGTAATCTGCACATACTGGGGTTGCCTGAGGAATCGGAGGGTAAAGACACTACTCTTTTTACTGAAACGCTGCTGTGCTCTCTCCTACCTTTTGCCTCATTCTCACCCCACTTTGTGGTAGAGCGGGCCCATCGGGTCCCCCCCTGTTAGGGGGCCTCAGGGAGTGCCCCCATGCACCTTCATCTTTAAATTACTGAACTTTCGTGATCGTGACCTAATCTTGCGAGAGGCAAGCAATCTGGGTGAGCTGAAATATGAAAATGCTAAGCTCCTTAGATTTCCAGATTATTCCATCATTGAAACACAACGCCTATGGAAGCCATTTGACCATGTTCGCACCCACTTGCGTGCTAAAAGTCTCAAGTATAGCATGCTTTTCCCAGCAAGACTCCAGGTTCAAGATGGGGAGCAGGTGCACTTCTTCACATCGCCTGAGCAGGCGTCCTCCTGGCTGGATATGATTCGCATGGGCTGATGGCGGCAGCTGATTGCCTTATCTTACCTCACTATGATGCATCTTTTCGTTGCCACTTGGTATTTTTTGATGGTGCTGCTCTGTTTATCCCCTGGGACTGGGATTACTGTGGAGGGGGAACTGTTCCTTTTTTTTTTTTTCTTCTCAACCTCACAAAGCCCTCCAGGGGAACAGTTTACCTGATCCTGTTTGCCCATGTGTGCCTGTCTACTGGTGGCTCTCCAGTGTTTGATTTTTTACTTTGGGCTCCCTGTTGCCTTTCAGGGCCCAAACTATACTCAGGATGCTCCTGCTGACTGTAATAAGTTTTGTACCCCCAGCTCGCTGGGTTACCTGCATCTCATTTATCATACGGATGACCCAAGCTGTTATGGGTTAACAGACCTATGTACTGCATGCCTCTTGCACAAGTTGCCTCCAATGCATGGGGCCCTGCCATGCTTATGTTGGGAAGATATGCTGCTCTGTTTTGAAGCTTGACCACTCTGCCTCTGCCTTCGTACCTCTCTGGGTGGGCGGAGGCATATGGGCGACATCCCCTCGACAGATCCTTCACGTACCACCCTGCCACCTATAAGACTCTATACCGTATAGATCTGATGTACCTATGCTGGCAGTTCCATCCTACCCAGGATCCAGCAGGTTCCTATTTTGCTGAGGGGGATCTCCAGTTGTCCCTGGAGGGGTCTCCCTCAGATAAATTATGGAGGCTGTCGAGGTTCTGGATCTCTGACCCTGGGGTGGACTCCGGGTTTCGCCAGCAAATTCTTACGTATTGGGGCATCAGCACGGGGTCTGCTTCGGAGCCCGTGGTTTGGGACGCCTTTAAGGCCTTCTCCAGGGGCCACTACCAGTCACTCATTGGAGGGTGCGTAGACAGTTGAAGGCTGACTTGGTTAGGGCTGAGAGACTAGCTACTTCCTTGTAGCAACAATACATCCAGACTAAAGACCCGGTGATTCACGATTGGCTTCAGGAGAGTACCAAGGCAATTCTTCTGCTCCGTACTTCCCTGACCAAAAAGAAAATGCTCCAACAGTCTCAAAGGATTTTTGAGGAGGGTGAGCATAGTGGTAGACTGCTGGCTTGGTTGGTGCGCCAACAGTCGCCCTCTGAGTGTTCCCTCGGTGGTTGACAAAGACGGTTTTAGGCAGACTGCGTCTAGGGCAATCACTGACTGTGTTGCTTCCTTACTATACTGAACTTTACTCCTCCCAGGTAAACTATTCAGTGGAAGACCTCCACATATACCTCTCTGATGTTGACTACCCTGTCCTGACTTCGACCTATAGGGACCAGCTTGACTCCCCTATTACCCTTAGGGAAGTTCGCCAAGCCATGTCCTCTCTCCAGGCTGGGAAGACACTGGGCCCTGCTGGAATTCCCACTGAATTTTATAGCACATATGTTGATGACTTGGCACCCAGACTTCACTCTATGCTTTTGTCTTCCTTGAGGGAGGGGTACTTACCGGCCTCCGTGTCTGAGGCTGTGATAGTGATTTCCAAGCCTGACAAGGACCCGGAACTCTGTAAATCTTAGTGCCCGATCTCTCTGATAAATGTGGATGCCAAGCTTCTAGAAAAGATATTGGCTAATTGGTTGAATACGGTGATCAATCCGGGTTCATGCTGGGCAGGGGTACTGATATCAACATCCGTAGACTGTTTACCCATATAGATCTGGCCAGAGAGGGCAACACGGGAGTGATAACGGCATTAGACGCCGAAAAGGTGTTCGACTCTGTTGAATGGCTTTTTCTCTGGAAGGTGCTGGAATGTTATGGATTTGGGCCCAGGTTCATCTCCTGGATTCAGCTCTTGTATAGGAACCCGACTGCTAGAATCCGAGTAAACGGCCTGTTGTCTGCTCCCAACAGTGAGTAGGGGAACCAGGCAGGGATGCCCCCTCTCCCCGGGGCTCTTCGCCCTGGCAATAGTGTCCCCTGGCAAGCCTAATTTGTCAGGATCAAAGGGTGAAGGCAATCCAAGTGGGGGTGCTTCGGGAGAAGGTGTCTCTCTATGCAGGTGACACTCTGCTGTATCTGGCTGATGCAGGTGTCTCCTTACAGTCTGCCTTGGAGATTATTGATCAATTTTGGGGCTACTCAGAGATCCACACAAATTGGGACAAGTCAGTCCTTTTTTCCCTTTATCACTGCGGCTCTGGGATGGACACTGGGACCCCTCTCCAGTGGGTAGAGGAGTTTGAATACCTGGGGATAAGAGTCTGGGGGTCCCTGCAGGCCTATATGGAGGACAATCTTTTCCCCCTTAGTTGTTCAATTTGGTAAGAAATGCCAATTATGGAAAACTCTACCACTGTCGCCGGTGGGTAGGGTGAACTTACTTTTTTTTTTGGGCAGGGAAAACCCCGAGGCATGGCCCACGTGACCTCTCTGACGAAAGTGTATGATAAATAGAAGGCTGATATCCCAGGACCGACTGAGGAAGATTGGGAGGACTCTGTGAGTGGTTATATTACTACTATGATCTCTGCAAAAGATTGTTTTATTCAAATTAAGTTTCTTCGCCGAGCTTACTACACCCCTGTGAGGTTGGCCAGAATTTACTCTGAGATAAATCCCCTCTGCTCCAGGTGCCGGTCCTCCCCGGGTACATTCTTTCACATGGTATGGAGGTGTCCTTTGATCCGTCCCTTTTGGGAGAGTGTACTTGAGGCCCTGAGTGCCTTTGGAGACTGGTCCCTTGGCCTGGACCCGGCCTTGGCAGTATGGAAGATGTTGTAGCCTCTAGACACATGAAATTATTCCTCTTTTATGCCTTGTATTACGCTAGAAGAGAAGTTCTCCTCAGATGGAAGCAACCTACCCCGCCTATGCTTAGCATGTGGAAAGCAACAATTAACTCTGTCTTGCCACTGTACAAACTGACCTATGAGAGCAGGAACTGCCCCAAAAAATTTTGATAAGGTTTGGTTGCCATGGATAGATACACATGGTTCGGAACCTTAAGATACCTTGGGATGTTTTATATGATACATTCTTGTTTGCATCCTAATCTTGTAATGAAATTTTTTATACTCCTACAATTTTAACCCCCACCCCTTTTCCCCTCCCCTTCCCTTCCCTTCCATCCTTGCCTTTGTCATGATGCTCGCTCTAACTGTAGTTGTGTATTAGACTTGACGCTAATTAAGAGATTCACTTGATCTCTTTTCTCCTTTTTTACTTTATATTTCCTGTATTGACTGTGCACTGTGTCAATGTTAATGTGTACATTTTCGAATAAACGTTATTGCTATTAAAAAAAAAAAAAGGACCAGCTCAATCCTGACTCTGGATACAGGAGGAAAAACCCAGATACAGCACCAATGTATCAAATATACGCTTATCTCTAAATAAAGAAGAGCCAACCCTGCCCTATCTCTAAATACAGGAGAACCAACTCTACACTCATCCCCAGATAAGAGGACTAACTTTGCCCTGAACTTGGATACAGAAGGACCAAGTCTTCTTTGATCCTGGTTGTAGGAGGACCAACTCTTCCTTGACCCCTGATATAAGAGAACAAACTCTGCCCTGACCCCAGATAAGAGGACCAACTCCACCCTGACTCTGGATACAGGAGAACCAACTCTTCCCTGATCCTGGATACAGGAGAACCAACTCTTCCCTGATCCAGGATACAGGAGAACCACCTCTTCCCTGATCCAGGATACAGGAGAACCACCTCTTCCCTGATCAAGGATACAGGAGAACCAACTCTTCCCTGATCCAGGATACAGGAGAACCAACTATTTCCTGATCCAGGATACAGGAGAACCAACTCTACCCTTATCCTCAGTGTGACACGTCGAGGTTTCTTAGCTCAATGGTAGTGCAAAAACAGCGAGTTTATCCTGCGCCAGATATAGTTCTTAGGGTTTTCCTGCCCATTTTTTTTGGAAGAAAGTCAAAATTCGTACAGGTATGTCTTCCCATGCAGGGGGTTCTCGCCATCACTATGAATCAAACAAAACATTCAGCCCCTTGGCTCTCTTGTGGCAGCTTTACTGCTCCAAGTATGTCATCAGGGTCTTCCTGACCGTTAGTACATTTATGGTCCTCCTGACAATGAAACACGTCCCAGTGTTTATGCACAGGCGCTGCACCTCAGCTCTGCATTTTCCTTACAGCTTTCTATCTGCTCTGTTCCTCAGGAACGTTTTTTCTTGGTCCGTCCTGACCTGGACACCATGGTGCATAGCAGCACCTCCCACAGCTCCCTTCACACACTGACCCTCTCGGGAGGGTGGAGCTCTGAGCTCTATCGCTGGCTCTCATATTAGACCAGTATACACCTATGCCATTGGCGTGCCTGCTTCTCACAAAATCTGGCGTAAACCACCATTTTACACAGTGGCATGGGGTCACCCTGCTACACCAGATAGAGGAGAACCAGCTCTTCCCTGATCTATAAAACTAGAGGACCAACTTTGTCCATACCCTGGATAAAAAGGGATCAACTCTGACCTGCCCTGGATACAGGAGAACCTTCCTGACTCCTGATATAAGAGAACCAACTCTGTTCTGATCCCAGGAACAGGAAGACCAACTCTGTTCTGACCCTGGATTCAGTAGGGACCCAATTCTGCTCTTATCCTAAATACAGGAGGACCAACCCTACTCCTACCTTGCATACAGGAGGACCAACTCTATTCCTACCTTGCATACAGGAGGACCAACTCTACTCCTACCCTGCATAAAGGAGGACAAACTTTTCCCTTACCCTGGATACAGTAGAACCAACTGTGCCCTGAACCTGGATACAGAAGAACCAACTGTGCTCCGATCCTGGATACAGGAGAACCATCTGTGTCCTGATCCTGGATACAGGTGAATGAACTCTGCCTTAACACTAGATACGATAGACCAACTGTGCCCTGTCCCTGGATACAGATGAACAACCTCTGCCCTGACCCTGGATACAGGAGGACCAACTCCACCCTGACTCTGGATACAAGAAGACTAACTCCTCACTGACCCTAGATACATGAGGATCAACTCTACACTTATCCCTGGATACAAGAGAACCAACCCTGCCCTGACCTTGTTTACAGGGGGATCAAGTTTTCCCTGATAATTTATACAGGAGGGCCAGCTGTTTGCCCTGAACATGAATACAGAAGGACCAAATTTTCTTTGATCCTGGTTGCAGGAGGATCAACTGCACCCTGACTCTGGATACAGGAGAACTAACTCTTCCTGACCAAGGACACAGGGGAGCCAACTCTACGCTTACCCCTGGATACAGGAGAACTAACCTTGTCCTGACCTTTGTGTACAGGAGGACCAAGTCTTCCCTGTCCCTAGATCGGTGCCAGAGCCTGAGTGATCTGAGTGATCACCTAAGGGTACTTTCACATGGGGGTCATCACATTTTTTACTAAGAAAAACATCTGATAATTGCGGATTCAGATTACATCAGTTTGCACATCCATCTTCAGTTCAGATCGATTTACAACAGTTTGCACTTGAGTTTACATCCCGTTTTTAGCATATTTTTTTTTTAGTTGTTGATGCAACTAATCATAGATGACAAAAGCATAAATAAAAAAAATACTGTATGTTTCTTGCCTAAAAGCAGACATAGACAGAACTGACGTAAACAAATGGAATTTGTTTACATCTGTTCAGATATGTCTTAATGGAAAAAAGATGTAGTCTTGTTCCATTTGAAAAAATGGACCTGAATGGACATGGATGTAGGTGGATGTAAACGGATAATCAGCCGCTTACATCTGCAAGCCCATAGGAATTAACTGCGGTTCGTTTTTTAATCCAAAAACAGACAGATGAAAAACAGACAAATGAAATGCCCGTGTGCAAGGGCTTTAAAGCGGAGTTCCACCCAAAAATGGAACTTCCACTTTAAGGGTAGGTGACCCCCTGATATGCCACATTTGGCATATCATTTTTTTGTGGGGGGGGGGGGAGCAGAAACCCTCTTTTTAATGGATTTTAGCTCCCACTTCCTCCCGGGGCAGCCGGAAGTAAGTTCACCTCTCCCCCTCCATCTCGGCAATCATCTGGGACACGTCACAGGTCCCAGATGATTGCCTGGGCCAGTCACAGCGCAGCTCGTGCATGTGCAGTGGGTGCCCCCGCTGTGAACCCACAGTCGGGTGCCCACATTGACAATGCTGGCACCACAGAGAGGAGGGGGAGATGAGTGGGGCTTTGTTCCCCCGCATCGCTGGACCCTGGGACAGGTAAGTGTCCGATTATTAAAAGTCAGCAGCTGCAGTATTTGTAGCTGCTGACTGTTAATTTTTTTTTTTTTTTGGAACTCCGATTTAAAGCTTCATTTTCAAATTGGATTGTTATGCACATTTGTGCAGAGTGTGTTTTCATGTATATTGTGCAATCAAAGACTTGACTGATCCACTGTCCTATTTATAGGAGGAAGAGAGGACCCCTGTCCATCCTCTCCTCTGGTCTCACTGTAATTTCATTAGGGCATTGTTAAGTGAATCAGGAAATGTATCACAAATTGTGGTCACTCTGGCCTGTGTCATGTTACCTAATATACTATTGTTATATCCCAGCCTAGTTTCACCTCTGGGTCAAGCCTTCCTCTGTCTGCCCATTCTAGAATGAGATAGGTAAAGTATATTACAAATAGTACTGAATAAATGTTTTAGTTGGCAGCGTATGTGGGAAAGGTGTGTAGACGGTATGATGGAAGGCAATATGTACAGGAGAGGAGTACAGGAAAGTATGACAGCAGACAGTATTTGCAGGAAAGCAGTGTGGAGGGTATGGCAGTGGACAGTATGTGCAGGAGAGGAGTGAGGAGGGTATGACAGCAGACAGTATCTGCTGGAGAGGAGTGCGGAGGGTATGACAGCAGACAGTATGTGCAGGAGAGGAGTGAGGAGGGTATGACAGCAGACAGTATGTGCAGGAGAGGAGTGCGGAGGGTATGAGAGCAGACAGTATGTGCTGGAGAGGGGTGCAGAGGGTATGACAGCAGACAGTATGTGCAGGAGAGGAGTGCGGAGGCTATGACAGCAGACAGTATGTGCTGGAGAGGGGTGCAGAGGGTGTGACCGCAAACAGTAAGTGCAGGAGAGGAGTGTGGAGGGTATGACTGCAGGTAGTATGTGGAGGAAAATAGTGTGTATGTTTTGTAGGGTAGAATGTGGAGGACAGCAGTGACTGCATGATGGCAGGCAGTAAGTCCAGAATACTGTGGAGGGTATGTCCCCTAAAGACGTCGGATGTAGCCGAAACGCATTGGGGCAGGGCCTGGGAGTGAAGTCAGCATGCACGCATTCGTGTGGTGTGCTGTTGCTGTGTTTTGTTGTTTGTTCTCTACATCTTTGTGAGTGTGTTTATGTATAATAAACCATACATTTTAGAAGATAATGCAC
Source organism: Aquarana catesbeiana (assembly GCF_042186555.1). Classification (NCBI taxonomy): domain Eukaryota; kingdom Metazoa; phylum Chordata; class Amphibia; order Anura; family Ranidae; genus Aquarana; species Aquarana catesbeiana. The sequence continues at coordinate 215,602,852 of NC_133333.1, read as the reverse complement.
TATAGTCCTTTGTATTTCGTCCTTGGATTTTGAGGCTGAATTTGTGTGTGAGCAGAGGTGCACTGCCAAACATCCCTTTAAAAGGGCAATACACTTAATTTACCTGCAACTGATTTCCCAATATCAAGCCTTGAAGGGTTAATTTGATCATTTCCCTGGAGGTGTTAATGCTCTGGAGGCACAATTTGTGCTCATATGACCTCAGTATTTAGGGGGGTTCTTTCCTGGTAAGGATCTGCAGTGTCAGTGTTTGGTGGTGAATCACAGAGGTTATCATCTTGTTGTTTTATAATTTTTTGGGATAGCACAGCTGTTATTAATGTCTACTGTGGAGGGTATGACAATGGGCAATGTGTGCAGAAGAGGAGTGTGGAGAGTATGATGAGGGAGTATGCGGGATACTACGGCAGACGTAATGTTGGGGAGAGGGGTGGAAAAGTATGGGAGGACAGGTTTGTTTCCAAATGCGGTTTTAGTTTTTTTTTCTGGATATGGGATGTGTTCTATAGATTGATATGCACATAACTAGCAACACAGCAGTAAATATTTTGTTCTGCAGTGTGCAAATAACAGAGATTTTCATTCTTCTCTGGAAACATCCAGAAATGTTTGATTTTATCTTTTCACTAAAGAGCACCCTTTGTGGAAAATATCTATGCTGCCACTGACGACCACTTTCAGAAGTTGGTCCCCTGGCCCAGAACAAGCATGGAGGTTTGCAGAGTTGTATTCTCCGGTGTTCTGTCAAAATAGCCAACTTGTCAGAAACTCCCACTAATTGACTTCCAGTTTCTTTAAACCATCAGTAATTAGAGATTTTGAGGAATTGCTGTTTGGACACAACACTGGCAACCGGATAGAGTCCGGTGCATGATATTATGAGCAGAGATTAGTACTCCGCTCTGATACTAGCCAACAAAATGGCCACCTTCGCGGCGACGACAACTTTGTCCTCGTTAGCCGCTGTGCTGTCAAAACAGCTAGATATTCCTGTACCGGACTGTATTAGGTTGCCGGTGTTGTGTCCAAACAGCAATTCGTCAAAATCTCCAATTGCTGATGGTTTAAAGAAACCAGAAGTGACGCGGTTGGAGTTTTTGGCGAGTTGGCGAATTTGACAGAACACCGGTCCACCCTTGTTCCTGTTTGGTGTATATGGGGTACATGCTGGAACCATCTTAATGGGTCTCTTTTGGATGAACTGGCCTTGTGTCATATTAATAACTGTAAAGGGGGATATGACAGTGTGGTGTCTGGATGTATTCTGATGAATGGTGACCGCACAATTATTGGACATGATGACACCGGTCCCTTGCGTGCGTGTATTCTAGTAATGGGGAGTGTCAAGGGTGTCTCCCTTCCCTGTTAATCAACCTCATTGTTTTCAAGAAATATAAAAATATCTTTATCTGTAGGCCTGGCATTGTTTCAACGCAGCATTTACTTGTCCTCTGACCCCTCTCTGTGTTCCGCCAGTCTCTTTTCTTGTTTATAAATTTGTTGCATTGTTCTGATTCTCGTGGCCTCATTGTTCAGATTCTTTGTTGCTGTATAAAGCCGACTGGCCGGATTCTGCACTTTTCTGCTTTTATAGCCCTGGCTTCAGTTCCCGCCTGGATCAACAGCCTTCTGGTATTGTTGCTCAATTTCTGGCCCTCAGTTTATGGTGCTTAGAAGGTTGTAATTCACATCTGATGTACACAGCCTGTTCTTTGGTCTTTATTATTAGTAAGTTCCAAATTCCATGGCAGAGACCTCAGCCTGCACATTCTGATTTTGTGTCATCAAACGCAAGACAATGAGCAGACCAACTCAACTACGGTATGTCTGAGAAGGGCCATGTGCACACAAGTGTTTTTTTCTTTGCTCTACTTGGGCATGTTTTTGCCAAAAAGACATAGGGAATATTTTCCAATTGTGTTGCACAGCAAGGCAATTCTAAACAGAAGCAGTGAGAGAGGTCAAGCAGCAGATTTGCTACAAGGGTACAGCTTGAGTCATAAATACCTCCCTCAGCTGCTGTAAGGTAGCCCTGCAATCGAATAAAACCTGACCCTGACTGCTTGGCTTCTTCATTGTGCGTATATTTAATATATAGTGACAAATTGGTCACAGACCTGCACAAATCAAACTTATTTGGCTGCCCAGGATTATGCCTAATTGTGTCACTAATTTGCTTGATCATTATCCCTCATTCCCCTATTGTGTCCAATGATAAATGCGCTGTAATTGGGAAAATACAAATGATTATTTCAGGTACAGCAGGTAAAATAAGTATTGAACGCGTCACTGTTTTCTAGGTAAATCTATTTCTAAAGGTGCTATTGACATAAAATTTTCACCACATGTCGGTAACAACCCATGCAATCCATACATACAAAGAAACCAAAACAAATAAGTTCAGAAATTAAGTTACAGTATCTCACAAAAGTGAGTACACTCCTCACATTTTTGTAAATATTTTATTATATCTTTTCATGTGACAACACTGAAGAAATGACACTTTGCTACAATGTAAAGTAGTGAGTGTACAGCTTGTATAACAGTGTAAATTTGCTGTCCCCTCAAAATAACTCAACACACAGCCATTAATGTCTAAACCGCTGGCAACAAAAGTGAGTACACCGCTAAGTGAGCATGTCCAAATTGGGCCCAATTAGCCATTTTCCCTCCCCGGTGTCATGTGACTCGTTAGTGTTACAAGGTCTCAGGTGTGAATGGGGAGCAGGTGTGTTAAATTTGGTGTTATCGCTCTTACTCTCTCATACTGGTCACTGAAAGTTCAACATGGCACCTCATGGCAAAGAAATCTCTGAGGATCTGAAAAAAATGTTGCTCTACATAAAGATGGCCTAGACTATAAGAAGATTGGCAAGACCTTGAAACGGAGCTGCAGCAGGTTCCACTCAGAACAGGCCTCACCATGGTCGACCAAATAAGTTGAGTGCACATGCTCAGCCTCATATCCAGAGGTTGTCTTTGGGAAATAGACGTATGAGTGCTGCCAGCATTGTTGTAGAGGTTGAAGGGGTGGGGGGTCAGCCCGTCAGTGCTTAGACCATACGCGGCACACTGCATCAAATTAGTCTGCATGGCTGTTGTCCCAGAAGGAAACCTCTTCTAAAGATGATGCACAAGAAAGCCTGCAAACAGTTTGCTGAAGACAAGCAGACTAAGGTCATGGATTACTGGAACCATGTCCTGTGGTCTGATGAGACCAAGATAAACTTATTTGGTTCAGAGGGTGTCAATTGTGTGTGGCGGCAACAAGGTGAGGAGTACAAAGGCAAGTTTGTCTTGCTTACAGTCAAGCATGGTGGTGGGAGTTTCATGGTCTGGGGCTCCATGAGTGCTGCCGACACTGGGGAGCTGCAGTTCATTGAGGGAACCATGAATGCCAACATGTACTGTGACATACTGAAGAAGAGCATGATCCCCCTCCCTTCGGAGACTGGGCCTCAGGGCAGTATTCCAACATAACGACCCCAAACACACCTCCAAGACGACCACTGCCTTGCTAAAGAAGCTGAGGGTAAAGGTGATGGACTGGCCAAGCATGTCTCCAGACCTAAACCCTATTGAGCATCTGTGGGGTATCCTCAAACAGAAGGTGGAGGAGCACAAGGTCTCTAACATTCAGCAGATCTGTGATGTCATCATGGGGGAGTGGAAAAGGACTCCAGTGGCAACCTGTGAAGCTCTGGTGAACTCCATGCCCAACAGGGTTAACGCAGTGCTGGAAAATAATGGTGGCCACACAAAATATTGACACTTTGGGCGCAATTTGGAAATTTTCACTTAGGGATGTGCTCACTTTTGTTTCAGCGGTTTAGACATTAATGGCTGTGTGTTGAGTTATTTTGAGGGGACAGCAAATTTACACTGTTATACAAGCTGTACATTCACTACTTTACATTGTAGCAAAGTGTAATTTCTTCAGTATTGTCACATGAAAAGATGTAATAAAATATTTACAAAAATGTGAGGGATGTAATAAAATGGAATGACACAGGGAAAAAGTATTGAACACATGAAGAAAGGGAGGTGCAAAGAGGCATGGAAAGCCAAGATAGCAGCTGAAATCTATCAGTAATTAGAAAGCAATCCTGCCCCTTGTCAGTGTAAAAATAATATCAGCTGGTTCAGTCTCAACTGATGGCCTATAAAATGGTGTCTCATTACCAAGGGGTCACACAAGAAACATCTTATGATGGGTAAAGGCAAAAAGCTCTCTCAAGACCTTTGCAACCGTATTGTTGCAAAACATACTGATGGCATTGGTTACAGAAGAATTTCTAAACTTCTGAATGTTGCCGTGAGCACTGTTGGGGCCATAATCCGGAAGTGCAAAGAACATAATTTCACCATAAACTGGCCATGACCAGGTGGAGGAATGAAAAGAATTATCAGAGTGGAGAGTGGAGAGTTTAAGAAAGACCTGGAATTAGAAGGTATAGTTGTTTTAAAGAAAACAATAAGTAATGCACTTACCCGCTATGGCCTGTATGCACGCTCACCACACAAGACTCTATTGCTGAAGAAAAAGCACAACTTTTAGACAAGCCTGTGAAATACTGGGAGAATATAGTCTGGTCAGATAACACCAAAATAAACCCTTTGGATACCATAACAAACACCATGTTTGGAGGTTAAATGGCACGGCACATCACCCCAAATACACCCCCATATCAACAGTGACGTTTTGGAGGTGGGAACATCATGGTGTGGAGGCTGTTTTTCAGCATACGGTACTGGCAACTTTATATCGTGAAGGAAGGATGGATGGAAAAATGTACCAAGACATTCTTGATAAAAATCATCAGAGTTTATAGAAAAGGCCCACGGATCCTTCAAGATTTGAAGACTGTGTGGAAGAATGGGTCAAAACCACACTGAGCAATGCATGCTACTAGTTTCTCCATACAGGAGGCGCCTTGAAGCTGTCATTACCAACAAACGATTTTGTATGAAGTGTTAAATAAATTTCAGTTAGCGTGTTCAATCCTTTTTTCCCTGTGTCATTCCATTTTATTACACATAACTTCATTTCTGAACTTATTTGTTTTGGTTTCTTTGAATGTATAGATTGCATGGGTTGTTATTAGGGTTGCCACCTCATCCCTTTAAACCCGAACACATATGAATTACACATGTTCTGAGGCTAATTAAGCGCAGACAAGGCACCAAGTGAGTTTAATCACCATCTTAATCAGCCACAGAACCTGTATAATATGTGTTCGGTTTTAAAGGGATGAGATGGCAACCCTAGTTTTCGACATGTGGTGAAAATTTCATGTCAATAGCTTTAGAAATAGATTTACCTAGAAAAATGGTGACGTTCAATACTTATTTTACCTGCTGTATTTACTATAGGTACAATTTGTGTTTGCTGTACATACAGTTACCCTATCACTATGTCTTTGTGTGGGAGGAAACACACGCAGGCACAGGGAGAACATGCAAAGTCAATGATGGATGCATCTTGCCATGGCAATATTTGCTCTCTGTGCGGCCCAGCAAATGGCGGAACCGCAGAATGGTCACTACATAGACACCCATGTGCCAAAGTTAAATTAGTAACTTAAAAAACTTTAATCGTGAAAATGTCAATGTAATAGATTGCCCTCAGAATTTTCTGAAATGTTTAAAGCTTTTGTTTAATGGTTCTGATTTCCACTTGTTGGAGAAGAACTTTACCAGCATGTGAGTATAAAAAAAATTCACAAAGCTTTAATATCTGCGTCAGACATTTGTGAACACAACTAAGAACAGTACAGGCATCGGGATGTACATTATTTTGTCATCTCTGAGCATGTCTCAGTGCAAGTAGTAGATGGTGAGATGGTGACCGTGTATGATGCCTGAACAAATATGGCGCTGTCCTTCTGGAGAGAAAAGCAGAAGAAGGCATTACGAGGAGTAATGTGATATCTGTGGGAGGTAATAAATACCTAGACATGTTACACTGGCACACTACTAAGCATGCTGCACTTATCAGGAAAATATATGTGATTTAGGCTGGCTGCTATGTATTTGTGGGGGTTGCACACTGTGCTGCTCACTTCTGCTGTTCAGACTGCAGGAGATCATAGTTGTCACAGTCCTACTCCTTGACCATGGTACTTGTTCTAGTAAAGGGGTCAGACTGGAGTTTCTTGAAGCTGACCATGGTCTTATTGGCTGTACCATGGCTCTTGGCATATTACATTTTCTCTCATTATGAGTGTCTGTAAAATAAGTAAATAATGAAGGTTACAGGAAATGACTGTTAGTGGAAGAATTTCCCTTTTATCTGTCTCGGTTTCTGAAGGGTGCACGTGCCAGGTAATAACAGAAGCACCTGCAAAATCTCATTTATAATGAAATGATTTAACCATTTAGGCTCTTTTTTTTCTGAAACCGTCTGTTGGCTGTTGAGTTGTCAGTGTTCAAAAAGTTTAATTCAACTAGCACACACTGTTTCTAAGGGAAGCGAGTATTACATTGCTTCAGGGTGCAACACCAAGTTACCTGCAGAGATTGTAACCCTTAAAGAAAAATCCTATTACCTTATTTCACATCGCCGATATGCGGTCATGTGACCACCCAGCTGACGTCAGAGGGGAATCTCAGCCCCTCCCATTGAAGTACTTAGATCGGGGAAGAAGAGTGGCGGGCACATGACCGAACATTGACGATGTGAAAAAAGGGATTTAGCTGCAGAATTAAAAAACAAAACAAAAAAAACACACAAACACTGTGTAGTATAGTTTGTTATAACAGAGAGGCTGGCAGTAATTGTGACTGTACAACCACTTTAAAGCAGAACTTCACCGCTTATTTGCCTCCTCCCCCCTGGTTTTAACAGGCACCTTGCTCCTGACAGGTACCTGCTCCCACTTCTGCCCTGATTGCCGCAGCCATTCGGGCGAGAATTCACCCCCCCCATGCCCGCAGCCTTCTGGGACACATCACAGGTCCCAGAAGACGGTGGGACCATTCACAAGGCGCAGCATGGCTCACACATGCGTAGTGGGAAGCCAGCTGTGGAGCCACAAGGCTTCACTGCCGTTTTCCCTTAGTTAGGATGCCGGTGGCTGGACCCAAAGCCCATTGAAGAATCGGCTCAGGTGAAGACAGCGTTGCATCCTTGGACAGGTAAGTGTCCTTATATTAAAAGTCAGCAGCTACAGTATTTGTAGCTGACAACACTTAGTAAAGTTGGGAGCAGTGACCTCACCCATAGGCTTCAATAGCGTATCCATTGTCAGCACTCCATCCTCTTGCTCGAGGCTGCGCTGTATGACAGCATAAAATTGTTTTAAAAGCATTTATTTAAAGGTAGACAGAGCGGTACTCACAATTAGGCCACGCCCTACGCATTTCGTCATTGGACGTCTACGCTCCCGGACGAAACGCGTAGGGTGTGGCCTAATCTGTATCTCCCAAAACAACACAAGACTGCTGATGTTTAACCTGAGACTTCTTTCTTGCATTTTGTATACTAGTAAATTGTGAGTACAGCTCTGTCTGCCTTTAAATAAATGCTTTTAAAACGATTTTATGCTATGGACATCCCCTCTCTTTTCATGAGAAACGCCACCATAATCTTGAGACTGCCAGAAATTGCCGCACAGTGGCACAGACTGTGGCTGCCTGATACCCCAGTAGGGGTGGAGATAGCTGGTGAGTGTTCGCACATTAAGAGCACAAGGATATACACAGCACTTTCACTAATGTTATCAAGAACACTATCATCAAGGATTTCAAACAAATGAACATTGTGATGAAAGGACTTTTATGTTATTTTTTGCACATGTGCACTTTTATTTAATGATTTATATATTATGCTGTTTATTTAATGCTGTTTACCCAAACAACCTTTGATTCCTTTGCCCCTTCCACTCCACTCCCCCCCCCCCTTGCAGTGCAGGCACAGCCCCACTGCAAGGAGGAACTTTCACGTTTCCTGGAGACAGGCTTTAGCGCCTAACCCCAAGCAAACTGCTAAATACTAAGATGAAATATACACTATATTGTCAAAAGTATTGGGACACCTGCCTTTACATGAACTTTAATGGCATCCCAGTCTTAGTCCGTAGGGTACAATACTGAGTTGGCCCACCCTTTACAGCTATAACAGCTTCAACTCTTCTGGGAAGACTGTCCACAAGGTTTAGGAGTGTGTCTATGGGAATGTTTGACCATTCTTCTAGAAGCGCATTTGTTAGGTTAGGCACTGATGTGGACGAGAAGGCCTGGCTCGCAGTCTCCGCTCTAATTCATCCCAAAGGTGTTCTATCGGGTTGTGGTCAGGACTCTGTGCAGGCCAGTCAAGTTCCTCCACTCCAAACTAGCTTTGTATTTCTGTCCATCCAGTCCTGAGGTTTGCACAGCTCTGACACACAAGCACAGAGTCCTGTCTGGCAGGACAAGAAACCTGGGTTTTCTCTGCTGCAGTTAATTAACACTTACAGGTCTTGTCCCTTTCTCAGGCTGTAATTGGACAGCGAAAGAGAATCAGCAGACTCCTATGCTTACCTCTCTATCACTTTGCTCTCCTCTCATATTAGCGTACTCCTTGCACTCAAAAAAACAGTCACCAAGTTCCACGCAACTGAACTGAATGTACCAACACTGCGCTCCTATACGTGAGTGTAAGTCCCTAAAGCTGCCAACTTACACTGCAACACACCTAATTGGCTCCTTGTAATGCTTCTACCTCCCCCAGCCTGAGCTCTGCTATATAGGGACTGCAAATGCCCAATATCAAGTCACATTCCACTACCTACACTGCTTACATGTATTATTGGACAGAGAGCTGCATTATTTGTATTTCAGCTAAAATGCAGTATGCCAAGTAATGTGTCAGTGTAACACTTCAGGTATTTATTATCTCTCATAGAGATTACGGTACCCCCCCAGGATCATTATCTACCTCCTAAATTGAGACACTGGCTCAGAGATGGCACAGTCATGTAAATCCTGGTGCCAGTGCAGTTCTTGGCTATATTCCCTGATCTCTGACAGATCAGCCTCTTACCTTTTGATGTGCTACAAAGTTACAATGTTGCAGTCTGATCACTTGAAAAAATGGTTCTTCCTGCCTTCAGCAGACTGATGACATCATCTCAGCCTAGGAAAAATCACTAACTTTTGACAAAAAGTGGAGCTTTTCTGAAAAACATGGTGCTGTTACTGTTTATTATGACATGTCTGGAATTTATTCATGCAGACCTGTAAAGTTACCAGAAGATACATATTTACGCTAACAATAACATACAAAGACATTTACAACTCTGTCCTGAGCTACATCACCAATATTATCTCAAAATGTCACCCAAACCGTCCTCTCGGCTCCTTCCAAGACCTCCTGCTCTCTAGCTCCCTTCTACCATGCTAGTCTCCAGGACTTCTCCAGAGCCTCTCCCATCCTCTGGAACTCCATACCCCAATCTGTCTGGCTATCTCCTACTCTGTCTACTTTTAGGCGATCCCTGAAAACACATCTCTTCAGGGAATGTATAAGGATCTATGCCAAAACAATATCTAAAGAATAAGAATGCCACAATAGAAGTCAAAGTTTATTTATCTTGACAACAGGTCAGAAATTGAATCCAGTGCGTTTTGGGGCTCACAACTCTCCCTTCATCAGGGCTTGAATGCTGGAAATGATTGGGATATATACTGGACAACAAATGCAAAAAAATGAAAGTTAAGGTCGCAGCACTAGTTGCCAGGAGATGGCTACTACACCCTTCCTAAGCTTTGTTTTTCACTAGTATATACTCCAAAATGCATTGGTTTTATCTACTGACCTGTTGTCAATAAAAATAACCTTTTACTAGACACATCATAAAGCGGCACCTTTTACATACTGTTTTGAGTTGTCCGGTGACCCCCAGTTGACAGAGTGCTGAGCTGGATGATAAAGAACATGTAAACCCAGCATTTCATATTCCTGATATGTGCCTGCTGTACCATGTACTTGTATGAAAAAAGTATCCCGTTCTCTTTGTATTGCTTCCTTTGTGTATATTCCCTGGTGTTCCTGCCAGTCGTTCTGCTTTTCTATTGAAACCTGACCACACTAGGCATGAGAGCACAGTGTGATAAGTTTCCCAGCTGTGCTGAAAACTCAGCCTGCTCTCCTCCAATGATCAGACTTGTCCCAGCATGCCAACCCCCCCACACAGCCATTCGCTTGAAAGACCATTGTGCTTCGGTTTCTCCTCCTCTAGTTCTCTGAGCTCCTTATGCAGCTGAGAACAGAGGGTATGTGATCACTTCTAAAAAAAAAGGGGGGGGGTGTACGTCCAATGTTTTATATATATATATAAAATATATAAACACAAATGTTTTGCCTTTCATTTCTAATTTAAACTGAATAGGTTGTTTCACAAGGCGAGGATTTATATATACTTTAAACTTGCTTTTTACTTATCCTTGGCTCCGGAACTCCACAAACACATCTTTTAAAAGTTCTGAATGGCATGTAGCTGAGAAGAGAACTTCATACAGTCATCTCCTCTATAGAAATGCTATGACACTCTTCTGACCTACTTTATAAAAACCCAGAAGAATGATTTTTTATTCGCCAACCAAACAGAAATTGTGCAGATCAGAGAAATTTCTGCACCTGCAAAACAACATGAAACGTCTTCCTGAGCCGCTCGATGAAAGATTTGCAGGGCAGTATAGGCTCTCTGATATCTGCAACCACAGCCGTGATTATACATGCACTGTGGGGCTGATGATGGCATTCACAATGGCGGCATTCACAATGGCAGCATGCCACATGGGAAAGACATGTTTTATCACTGTAATTTACACTTAGTGTGATTAACCTCTCAGATGGCTTAACAGGAAGGAGACGGTGACACACAGAGTTACAGTCAGGTCCATAAATATTGAGACATCGACACAATTCTAATATTTTTGGCTCTATACACCACCACAATGGATTTGAAATGAAACAAACAAGATGTGCTTTAACTGCAGACTTTCAGCTTTAATTTGAGGGTATTTACATCCAAATCAGGTGCCTCCCACTTTTTAAGGGACCAAAAGTAATGGGACAGATTAACAATCATCCATCAAACTTTCACTTTTTAATACTTGGTTGCAAATCCTTTGCAGTCAATTACAGCCTGAAGTCTGGAATGCATAGGCATCACCAGACGCTGGGTTTCATCCCTGCTGATGCTCTGCCAGGCCTCTACTGCAACTGTCTTCAGTTCCTGCTTGTTCTTGGGGCATTTTTCCTTCCGTTTTGTCTTCAGCAAGTGAAATGCATGCTCAATCGGATTCAGGTCAGGTGATTGACTTGGCCATTGCATAACATTCCACTTCTTTCCCGGGTCATTGTCCATCTGTACTGTGAAGCACCGTCCAATGAGTTCTGAAGTATTTTGCTGAATATGAGCAGATAATATTGCCCGAAACACTTCAGAATTCATCCTGCTGCTTTTGTCAGCAGTCACATCATCAATAAATACAAGAGAACCAGTTCCATTGGCAGCCATACATGCCCACGCCATGACACTACCACCACCATGCTTCACTGATGAGGTGGTATGCTTTGGATCATGAGCAGTTCCTTTCCTTCTCCATACTCTTCTCTTCCCATCACTCTGGTACAAGTTGCTCTTGGTCTCATCTGTCCATAGGATGTTGTTCCAGAACTGTGAAGGCTTTCTTAGATGTTGTTTGGCAAACTCTAATCTGGCCTTCCTGTTTTTGAGGCTCACCAATGGTTTACATTTTGTGGTGAACCCTCTGTAGTCACTCTGGTGAAGTCTTCTCTTGATTGTTGACTTTGACACACATACACCTACCTCCTGGAGAGTGTTCTTGATCTGGCCAACTGTTGTGAAGGGTGTTTTCTTCACCAGAGAAAGAATTCTTCGGTCATCTACCACAGTTGTTTTCCGTGGTCTTCTGGGTCATTTGGTGTTGTTGAGCTCACCGGTGCGTTCTTTCTTTTTAAGGATGTTCCAAACCGTTGATTTGACCACACCTAATGTTTTTGCTATCTCTCTGATGGGTTTTTTGTTTTTCAGCCCAATGATGGCTTGCTTCAATGATAGTGACAGCTCTTTGGATCTCATATTGAGAGTTGACAGCAACAGATTCCAAATGCAAATAGCACACTTGAAATGAACTCTGGACCTTTTATCTGCTCCTTGTAAATGGGATAATTAGGGAATAACACACACCTGGCCATGGAACAGCCGAGCAGCCAATTGTCCCATTACTTTTGGTCCCTTAAAAAGTGGGAGGCACATATACAAACTGTTATAATTCCTACACCGTTCACCTGATTTGGATGTAAATACCCTCAAATTAAAGTTGAAAGTCTGCAGTTAAAGCACATATTGTTAGTTTCATTTCAAATCCATTGTGGTGGTGTATAGAGCCAAAAAGATTAGAATTGTGTTGATGTCCCAATATTTATGGACCTGACTGTAAATTCTAGCCACTGCATGATTTTATTCTGACACTATATAAAAGGGCCTTCACCGTCCTGCCATATAGTGCATACTTGTACAGTAAGAGAGGGACATAAATACAAGCATTTAACACCATTACATACTTTTCTAGCAAGAACATAACTGCTAGTTTGCAGTCAAGGGCCTGACACCCTTCCAAGCCATAAGTCTGTGCCCATCCCCTTGTGGCGGCAGCAGTCTCAGATCCCATCTTTGCCACCAGAAAGTGATGACTGCATTCTCAGCTTCCTCCTGCATAGAGATTTTCCAGCTTGTGGAACAACAATCTAATGGCCAGTAGACTGAGACCGAATGTCACTGAGGTTGGCTAACTTCACAGATAAGCCTTTCCACAAGCAGTAGCCACCACCACTTCGTGTTAACTGAAGCGCACGTTCACAGCATCTATTGTAGCAATTGTGAACTCTAAGAAATGTCGGTGACACTCTCCACCATGTCTTGGCAGGAATGTACAAAGTTTTATTGTAGTTTTCTTCAAAGACAAATGGGATCTTTAATATCTTATTTAGAGCACTCAAAGATTTGAGCGGTATTAAACTCAAAACCACAAAATGTAATCTATTAAAGCTTACCAAATATTGGATGTGGTGGCTATATTGGTTTTTTTTTAGGCTTTTTTCCCTCTGTTTTCACCTGGTGATCTTGACCAGCAACACACCTCCTGTATTAATGCTCCCATTCTGGATGAAGGAACACAGGGGGCACATTCGAACAGCAGCATAGTCAGTCTGAGGGGAGGAGAGGGCTAAATTTACTAGCAGATTTGGATACACTAACAAATTGAATCCAAACTGCAGCTAATACTTTATAAGCGGTAACTGCGTAAGAGCAGACTTATTGGTTTGATCACCAGATGAAAATAGAAGAAATAATGGCTAAAAAGTAAAATGAAAGCAGCCATCTCATCTAAGAATTGGGATCTGTCATCCGTCTGCTTAGCGGAGATCAGCGGAGAGATCCCCTACTGAGCAGGCGGATGAGCATTACGAAGACTGCCCGTGTGAAACCAGCCTTAGTAGTTTCAACGTCAGCAGATGAAGCCATCTTTTCTGGCCCCTGAAGAAGACTTACCAAAATTACATCTAATCATGCAGAGAGTCTGATTCTCCAGCAGATACTCCCTTAATAGCAATTTTATTATCTATATCCATATTTTCAGATGGCCATGGTTTGCAGTCCAATAACCAACATATTTTACAGAATAATTTGAACAATAGAACAATTTGATAGACATTTAACATGATCAACACATTCTCCTTAGGAGATGTAATGTGACCAATTTGCCTTCTGTACAATTTAGGATAGGCATGTTTGAGATATGTCTATTGCAACACTAATTATGAACTATGAATAGAATTTGGTTCTGGGATGTGTATTTACTTGAAACCATTCCTAGACTCTGTTATGACTATTTACAATAGCTATTAGCAGGTTCTGACTTAATAGAGGTTTATGACACCCAATTACAACCAGGATACATTAGAGTCTGTTGAGGGCTCTGCTAGAGGTCTTATGACATGGCAATTTTATGATGAGGCTTAATTAGAAGTCTTTTGAGGCTGTGTAGACCATTGGACTATTATTATTATACAGGATTTATATAGCGCCAACAGTTTACGCAGCGCTTTACAATATAAAAGGAGACAATACAGTTACATTAAAATAAAATACAAGAGGATTAAGAGGGCCCTGCTCAGAAGAGCTTACAATCTAATAGGGTGGGGCAGGTGGTACAAAAGGTTGTAACTGTGGGGAATGAGCTGATGGAAGTGGTAGGAGATTAGTTGGAGACATGTTGGCTTCCCTGAAGAGATGAGTTTTCAGGGATTGCCTGAGGTTAGCAAGAGTAGGGGATAGCCGGACCAGTGGAGGTAGCAAGTTCCAGAGGATGGGAGAGGCTCTGGTGAAATCCTGGAGACAAGCATGGGAGGAGGTGATGAGAGAGTTTGAGAGTAGGAGGTCTTGAGAAGAGCGGAGAGGACGATTTGGGTGCTATTTGGAGACAAGATTGGTGATGTAGCTCGGGGAAGAGTTGTGAATGGCTTTGTACTAAGTACTACTTGAGCTGGTTGTTGTAGTGGTGTCTGCTAACGTTTGGAAAATGAAGGTGTGTTCCGTCCAAATCCCCATTTTTTTTCCACTCAGTATTATCATTACACCTCTTCTCTATTATTGTTACACCTCCTTCTCAACACCAGGCTTATTGAAAGCCCCGCAAACACAGGGTGAATTAAAATATAGAAATATCACCTCTGATCTTGGCTTAGTTTTGAGAATGCATGTCCATTTCATCTTCAACCTTTCTTTACTTCTTAGTCACTGATATGAAGCAAGTATAAAGATTTACTTTACTGTAATGCATCTGTAACCTGTAATGTTCTAATTTAACAAAGCTGGGGATGAGTTTTTCTCTTTTCTTCCTGGTTCAGACCTTCTTTGACATGCTAAGTGGGTGTTGTGGCCACACACACCTCCTAATTTCATGTGTTCCTAGATGTCTGTGTTAGAGGCATGGAGACTCTTTAAAACATTATTATTATTATTATTATTATTATTATTATTATTGAACTTATGTTATGTTTTCATGTGATGATAGATGGATAGATAAATAGTTTGGTTCAAGTTGGCCTTGAGTTTTTACTACAATGCAGAATGGCTCACACCTATAAATGTGGAGTATTTCTCTCTCGGCTCTGTCACACATCTGCTTCTTCTGCGGTGACTGAGTCACCACTGCCGGCACTTGTAGCAGCACAATTTGAATTTCATTCTTACTCACATTCGTACCTGGCAGTGTGTGACAGTTGCTGAACTGGTCACAGTGTTCGCAGTCTCTGCCACTGTGACGGCACCTGTACTGGTTGGAAGCGCTGGGGTCTGTGTTGTGTTGCAGCTTCTGATTACTGCAATGAGTGTGTGAGAGTCATGCTGTAGCACAGCCAATTACTGTAAAATATCCCAGGGCAGAAATATGTGCTGACATCGCATGAGATGGCCCCCAGGTTACCCTGCACGATTGTGCCACTATGTGTCTGATGCTGCATAAGAATAGTTCAATTAATTAGTTACGTTGGTTAATTTAGTTAGGACCTGTCAGTAACTTTAGAAGTCTTCATTAATAAAGCAGTAGTAAAGTCTGCTTTTTATTTATACCTATAGGTAAGTCTAAAACAAGGTTTACCTGTAGGTGCAGTCAGGGGCGGATCCAGAGCCTAGTCTCGGGAGGGCACTGCCAGAAAATATTTTTTTTTTGGGGTACATCTATCAGGGAAATGGCTGGTGTTGGCGCTTCAATCATCACGGCACCATGGTTGTTATGGTGTCAGGATGATTGAGGCACATTATTACTATTATTACATTGTTATAAAAAATTTAATAGTTTAACTCACCATAATGCAGAATCAGTGGGAGCCCCGAGTGTGTCACTTGCCACGTCACCTGTCACCAGATGCAGATTGTCACTTGCCACGTCGCCTGCCACATGTTGCGGATTGTCACTTGCCACGTCGCCTGTCACTAGATGCAGATTGTCACTTGCCACGTCACCTGCTTCATGTTGCGGATTGTCACTTGCCACGTCGCCTGTCACCAGATGCAGATTGTCACATGCCACGTTGCCTGTCACCAGATGCAGATTGTCACTTGCCACGTCGCCTGCCACCAAATGCGGATTGTCACTTGCCACGTCACTGGCCACGTCACTTGCCACATTGCCTGTCACCAGATGCAGATTGTCACTTGCCACATCGCCTGCCACCAAATGCGGATTGTCACTTGCCACGTCACCTGCCACACGTGGATTGAAAGTCACTTGCTGTGTCACTTTCCTGCTAAGGTGGTCTCTTGTGTCCCAGAGTCAGGCAGCAGAGAGATGATGTAATCTCTCTGCTGCTGCGGCTGCCTACACGATGAGGGGGGAACTTCAGGGATGCAAGGCGGGCGCCGGGTGGTGAGAGATGATGTCATCTCTCTGCTCCCCCACCCGCCGGCTCCCTCACTCACCAGCATTCTCGGAGGGGGCAATTGCCCCGTTGCCCCCCCTGGATCCGCCCCTGGGTGCAGTAACCATAGGTGCACCGGATATATTCACTTTAGTAGCAGCCGGTGATGTCATTGGCGCATGCGCACTGTGCTCTGAATAGTCATTGTGGCTTAGTCTCTTAAGCGGCCACAGCCTGCAAACCCGGAAGAAAGACCAGGTGAAGATGGAAGCCCTGTCAGCAGTGACAATGCGTGGCTGGAGGGCTTCAATTTAAGGTAAGTCTTTCATAATGTGCTAGCATGCAATGCATATTAGCATTTTATGCTCTTAAAGCGGAGTTCCGACCAAAAGTGGAACTTCCGCTTTAAGGCATCCTCCTCAGCTCCTGTTTGTGAAACTGAGCTTTTGGGGAGGAGGAGCAGGTACCCGATTTTGACAGGTACCTGCTCCCACCTCTGTTCCGGTCACCTTAGGCAATCGGAAACGGAGTTTCTCCTTCCCAAAGACTTCTGGGACAAATGACAGGTCCTAGAAGACGTCAGGAACAGTCACAGAGCGCAACACCTCTCGCGAATGTGCAGTGGGCACCGGGCTGTGAAGTCACAAGCTGTCACAGCCGGGTGCCCATAGAAGAGATGCCGGCGTCTCCGAGGGAGGACACGGGTAGAACACGGCTGGGGTGTGTGCACTGCTGGATCGTGGGACAGGTGAGTGTGTTTAATCAAAGTCCACAGCTACAGTTTTTGTAGCTGCTGACTTTTAATAAACAAACAAAAAAATGACTGGAACTCCACTTTGACTTTTTTTTGTTTGTGGTTTACTCAACTTGATAAACTCTAGACATGCCACAATATACAGCAAAAGTATCTTTTATCTGTACCTTTCATCACTAAAAGGATGTCCTTGAGTTGCAGTCAGTGACTTTGCCTAGGCTGAGATGATGTTGTCAGTCTGCACATGTGTGTGTTAAACGCACTGCAGAGATATAAATGGGCTGTAAAAGAATCATGTTTGTATCCAGTAGATACAGATGTTCCAGTACCCATGTACCACTTCTGATTTCCCACAGTGGGCACCTCATTCCTGCGGTCCCCGAGCAGCACTTTAGACCTCATTGTCACTGTCAGTATAAAATAAACACACAAAAGAATTCTCTAAGCTACCACGCATTTCCAAAACACAGCAGATGTGTGCACACAACCAGATCTAAACACAGCGCCTGCACTGATACTTCTCATGAACTCTTCCTGGAGATGGACAGACACCAGGCTGCACAGATTGCACCAAGCTGCGGGCCTTGAGTCACACACACTGACGCAGAGTGCATCACATGGAGTCATACACATTCATATGTGAGGCTGCACGCTTATTCATGCTCCATGTTGCCAAATACCCAGAATTTTTCTCCCATTTTTTTATTTGATGTTATTTTTAACCAAACCCCCCCCCCCCTCCCTCCCTGTTCTGCCGTCATCCACCATGGCCTGTGAAAATGGCTTTCTACTTGGCAGGGCAGAGCACTCCACTCTATGTACAAAGACATGAGTTTGAAATTTTAAGGGTATCTAAAGTTCAAATTATTCTTTTGTTTTGGCTGGAGTAAGGAAGATTTCAAAGCCCTGACATTTTTTTTTTTTTGTCTGTGTCCTTGCTGGGAAGATTTACATTGACTTTCTCTCTTCAGAGACAACAGGAAGTTAGAAGAAATCTCTGCAAATTGTGGGAAACCCCCTCTTAAGCTGACTATACATTATACAATTTTCTTGTTCAATTTCCTTTAGATTTACTTTCAACTATGTCAAGGACATGTCTAAGCTGCGAAGGCTGCGACAAGGCACCCCATTATTATCCGCAGTCCTAACTCTACATTTTTGAGAGCCTCCAAAGTAGCACATGAATTATAATGGATAGGCAGAGGGCAGGTGAGCCTGAAATGAGCCCACCCCTTCTTAAAGACCCACTGGACACCCAGCACATAGCACCATGGCAGCAAAGGTGTCCAGGACATCCCCTCACCAGTATTCCGATAGTAAAAATAAATGACCACTGCCCCCAACTATAACTGGCCTTTGCAACAAGGAGCACATGGAAGAGCAAAGCATGTAAAACAAAACCAAAGAAAAGTCCCAGCTCAACTTGTCAGCCAATCTGCAACCAATCAAATTGACCTGTCTAACATTAAAAACAGGGGTTTAGTTTGCACATTTTTGCAAATGCATGCGTAAGCTGCGGATGCCGCAACAAGGCATCCTATTATTATCCGCAGCCCTAACTCCATACATTTTTTACCCCTGTTTTTAACGCAGACTGTTGGACAGGTTAATTTGGTTGGTTGCAGGCTGGCTAACAAGTTGAACTAGGAATTTTCTTTGGTTTTGTTTTACATGCGTTGCCCTTCCATAAACTCCTTGCTACAAAGGCCAGTTAGATTTGGGGGTAGTGGCCATTTGTATGTAGTGCAAGGGCCTGTCTGATTGTATACAAATTGAAAGTGTTTAGGATTGACCTTATGTTATATAATTTTGGAAAATCTAAAGGAAAATTGTACAAGAAAATGTTATAATGTATGGCCAACCTAAGGCAGTTGTCACCAGAACAGATGAAAGCTGACAAATCTCAAAATACCCCCCAAAAATGTGATGCAGATTGATGTGCAATGTAAACTGCAAACACATGTTACATCATGCATCACGTCGCACTCCTGTGAATCCAGCCTATCCTTTTCTTTCTGGATTAAGGCCAGCCATAGACAGAGCGAATTTCTTTCCTGCAACCATAGGATGCAGGAAAGAAATTTGCTTGATTCCCCCATCAATTTATGTGGGAATCCCTCCTGCCGGGCCATTGTGTTCAAAACCATCCCCACCGGGAGTAGTGATAATTGCTAGGGACTATAGCATCCGCTAGCGATAATCGCAGGTAAAACCCGGCATGCTGGTTGTACCCAAGTCGATTGATCGATCAACTTGGTACATTCAGCCTACTCATACACTGCCCTTCCTGCTGAACCAGCCAACATTTAAATTGTGTATGGCCTGCAAAAAAAAAAAAAAATGCCAGAGACATTTGTATATTTTATTTTTTGCACACGTTAAAATGCAAATAGTTTACCTGAAAACAGTTTCACCCCTAACAATATATATTTTCTGAAATCAGAGGCCCTGTAGAATAAAAAGATGGAATAAAAAATATTTTCAGTAAAAAATACACTCAAATTCAATTTAATACACACAAACAATAATGTCTCTAAATTTTCAGCAAGGTAAAGAAGAGGAGGTTGAGTTGAGTAAATAAATACCAAACATGTCAAAAAATTTAAAATACATGCTTTTGAAAAATGGGAACAAACTACAATACATAATTGAAAAACCTTTACAGCTCATCAATTTGGCGTAAACCACAAATAACAGCCCAAGAATTGATTCCTCTCACTCTGACATCCTGCACACCCAATATGTGTGCTGCGCAATCATTGTTTACATATCTGTTTTTTGGGGGTTTTTTTGCTGTAAGCTCATGTCTGTATGTGCATGCATATAGGGGCACTTTCATTTTTTGTTTTATTACATTTATTTTAACATATTTTACATTTTTTAAATCCTTTCTTTTTTTTCCCCTAACTTTATTGTGCTGACAAGCCCCCTGTGTGACACGTACTCTTTACAGACGCATCAGAGGTCTCTTGGCCCCCTAATGCCTCTTCTGCATCTCCCCCCCCCCCCCAAAAAAAAAAGTATTAATTTATTTCAGTTGTTTTTATAGTGCCATCAATTTATGCAGCAGTTTACATGTACATTGTACATTCACATCAGTCCCTGCCCTCAAGGAGTTTACAATCTAAGGTCCCTAACTCACATTCATACATACACAAACTTGTGCCAATTTAGACAGGATGCAATTAACCTACCAGGATGTCTTTTTGGTTCTTTCTGAGAGCTCTGAACCCGTAAGTGGTCCGAGCTGAGCACTTCCGGGTTTGTTGCTTCTAGGGAAGATCAGGAAATTAGATGCTTCTCATCATCCCCCTTCTGCTTTCCATCCTGACACTAGGCATGGATGTCCCTGACTCACCTTTTGTCTCTGGGCTGCACAAGTTTGTTTACATCCCGATACTGTCGTGCCATAATACAAACAATGGTTGCAGTAAAAAGAACTATGAATTTTTCCACCCAAAAGTGATATTTTGGCTGTTGATGGAATCAACTGGCTTCCTATATGACTAGGAGACTCCAGCTGCAAATTCCCCCCTCATAATTCTGGGCTGTGTTCCCACCCAACATGCAGTCTCACTCCTCCTGCTCCAGCTCAGATCTTTTACCTCTAATGCAGCAACCCCCCCTGATAATAAACCAGGAACCCTTGTAATGGCTCCGGCAGGTGTGCAGACTCATGAACATAAGCGCAGGGTCCTCAGAGAGCCCCCAGCAAAATATAGGAAACTCTTGGCTGATTTAACTCTCCAGAACCCACCAAACACTGAAATGTCAGATTTGGGTGGAGTGGTCATTTAATGAGCCTGATACCGCGAAGACCGCGTGGAGCCCCTCACCCAGCCTGCGACATCGTGGTTAACCACCGGAATAGATAGCAGGCCTCCTCGTAACTCAATAATGTGATTTGGCGGCTCCACAGGAGTTAATATGCACGAAGCAGACAATTCCTTAAAGATCCCAATCCAGCTGCACATGACTTCACAAGAAACACATTTCCATCTCTGAGAGTCTCCATTCTTCTCCTCCTAATCTAATGTCCAGTCTCCATTCCCTTCCCCCCTCCTGTCCTGGACTCCAGCTCTACGCTCATGATATGAATGGGCTCCTTCTGTGGATGGGTTTGGCGGTGGGCAGACAGCAGCAGGAGGGAGAGCCGCAGGCTATTCTATGTGGGTCATCTCTGGCCGTGGATACACTCGCTCTTTGTGTCCCATTCATGACTTCACAGAGCTGATGGCTCACACTGTCCTACCAGGGAGGGCGGCCCTGTACGTCTGAGAGGAAAGAAATCGGCAAGAGGGAGCCAGGCAGTCACTATGAGCGTTGAGCGACATGAGACTAGCGATGGCCGATGTCTTATGGGCAATATTAACACTGGGCAATACAAGATTGGGGCTGCCTGATGTTTTATGGTGGCCATCCACAGAACAATTGTATCTACGATCGTACTTTAAATCGTTTTACTGATAAAAATATAATTGGAATATCGAAATGATTGTTCGATGTGCTATACATTTAACGATCATATAGATTTATCTACTTTCCTATAATCATATTTTTTCTGTCCATCAGAATCATTTATATGAGCTTGATTGGTTTTGTTAAAAATTGATGACATAGTATGTGCCTTTTTGATCCATGGATGCAATCACATTGTCTGATCCTGTGAGAAATGGTTTAATCAAATTGGTACGTGTATGGCCACGATTATGGGTGATATTAAGAAGGGTCGCTGGTTCGAATCCCGACCACGACACTACCTGCCTGGAGTTTGCATGTTCTCCCTGTGTCTGCGTGGGTTTCCTCCGGGTACTCCAGTTTCCTCCCACACTCCAAAGACATGCTGGTAGGTTAATTGGATCCTGTCTAAATTGTCCCTAGTATGTATGAATGTGAGTTAGGGACCTTAGATTGTAAGCTCCTTGAGGGTAGGGACTGATGTGAATGTACAATGTATATGTAAAGCGCTGCGTAAATTGACGGCGCTATATAAGTACCTGAAATAAAAATAAAATAAAATATTAATGCAGGACAAACCAAGATTGGTGCTGGGCAAAGTTTTACAGGCTATAGTGACACCGGGAGATACAAGACTGGCACTGGCATATTTGTTATGGGCAATGGGAGCTGTCTAATGAGCATTAGAAGTGCTGGGCCTTAGGAGATTAGCACAAAGTCTTACGCGCAATATAAACACAGGTTGATGCAAGACTGGCACAGGCTGATGTCTTACGGGAGATAATAATGCTGTCTTAAGGGGAATACTAAGGCTTGGTGATGCAAGATTGGGCCTGGCTGGTGTTTTATGGGCAATGTAAGATTGAGGATAGATGAAGTTTTATGAGCGATAGTAACATTGGGCAACACGAGATTAGCAGTGGCCAATGTTTTATGGGCAGTATTAACAGTGGGTAATATAAACACGAGGTGATGCAAGACTGGCACTGGCTGATGTCTTACGGGAGATAATAACGGTGTATTATTATTATTATTATTAATATTAAGGTACTTATATAGCGCCGTCAATTTACGCAGCGCTTATACATTGTACATTCACATCGGTCCCTACCCTCAAGGAGCTTACAATCTAAGATCCCTAACTTACATTCATATACTAGGGCCAATTTTAGACAGAACCCAATTAACCTACCAGCATGTCTTTGGAGGGTTTGGTGTTGCAGGATTGACTGTGGCTGGTGTCTAATGGGCAATGCAAGACTGGCGATGGGTACTTATGAGCAATATCAGTGCTGGATGATTTGAGATTGGCTCTGACCGACATCTTACAGTAGATACTAATGCTGACTGATGCCAGATTCTGACTGATGTTTTACGCTTGGTGATATGAGGTTTGTGCAAAGTCTTATGGGCAATATAAATGCTAGGCGATGTGACATTGGTGATGGGTGCTGTCTTAATGGGCAATATTAAGGCTGGATTATGCAACATGAGTATTTTAAACCCGATCACTAAAATCTCATATAAAGCTTTAACACGACTTTAAAAAAAAAAATGTCCATGTTTTTAAAAAAGCAGCGCGTTACTATATTCCCTGCTGATTCTATCATAAAGGTCTTGTTATTAGGTGAGAATGCTCTGTCCCCACGTGGGATTTTTGATGGAGACAAGTGGCTATTTCCACACATATTATGCAGTCATGGTCCTCTGTTGTCACCATCAGGA
The DNA here is from genome assembly GCF_042186555.1 of Aquarana catesbeiana. Classification (NCBI taxonomy): domain Eukaryota; kingdom Metazoa; phylum Chordata; class Amphibia; order Anura; family Ranidae; genus Aquarana; species Aquarana catesbeiana. The sequence continues at coordinate 215,579,483 of NC_133333.1, read as the reverse complement.
AAGCTGTCCTGACTGCATGTAGATAGGAGGCTGCAGGAGATTTGCAGCACTGACGTGTAATAAGGGATGGAAACTTGAATCATCTGTAAGACATCAACCAGGACTAACAGCACTCATCATCTTACATTAAGCAACATTAATATCACTCGGAAGATATCCCCTAGTACTAACAGCACCCACCTACCATTGTCCAGTATTAACATTGCTTAGCTCTAAAGCCTAGTACAAACAGGCTGAATGCTGGGCACATTGGCCGGTTCAATAAAAACCGTGCGACATTCGGCCTGTGGGTATGGCAGCAGGTCCATCAGGAGCCATTTGGCCAGCTTCTGTCGGACAAGCATGCTGGAAAACCAGCAGCCGACCGGCTCCTAATCAACACTCCCAGTCTTTGACTGGAGTGTTCTGGTGGGGGGGGGGGGGGGGCTGGTCAGAACACAATAGCTCAGCGGGGGGGGGATCACTGTACTAACGTTAAATAGTACAGCGACTCCAACTTGAGCTGTCAGTTTTTTAGGCTTTAAGCCTAGTACATACTACTGGTTTTTATTTTATTCAACCAAGCGGGTTGAACAGAAAAAACTGACCACTCAGGTTGGGGCTTCTGTTGGACCAGCTGCCATACACACGGGCCGAATGTCGGCTGGTTTTCTTTGAAATCATTTGGCCCATGCGTACTAAGCTTTACAATCCAATGTTAGTACAGCGATCTCCCCATATGTGCTATTGTGTTCGGCCCACCTGTGAGAACATTACAGTCCGCGCTCTCAGTCATTGGCTGAGAGCGCCAATTGGGAGACATACGGCAGACCTTTTTCGGTCATGACCCTTCAACAGAAACTGGGTGAATGGCTGGCTTCTGTCAGATCGGTCACCATACACACAGGCCGAATGTCGGCCGGTTTATATTGAGCCAATGCCATCCAACATTCAGCCCATGTGTACTAGACTTAACTGCACTCATCTCACAAAACCTAAGCACATAAGACACGGCCCAATATGAACATAGATTGTGGTGCCGCCCTAGCAGGGATAATCCTCTGCTGAAGATCTTCAGGGTTAACAAGGGGCTGGCAGTATCCGTCTGTCAATTGTGTGCCTGTATAGGGATCGCCGCTCAACCTAACCAGCCTGTATAATCCAAGAGTGAGAAGCAGCCAAAGCCTATGTGTCGCTGCTAAATTACACGAACTGACGCGTTTCACCCCGCCTACCAGGGCTTAGTCATAGAGTGGGACCCATAGGCTGAGGCCGCTTCTTACTCTTGGATTACACAAGCTGGTTGGGTTGAGCAACGATCCCCATACTTCCTGGAGGAAGAGTGATGTTGCACCCACGATCAACTGATTGTGGGTGTATTGCTTTACAGGCAAAAATTGCAAAAATATGTGCATTTATTTTTTTTCTTAAAAGAGAACTTTGTCTTAAGGTAAACCTTAACTGAATGACATTTAATTTGCTCTGTGCACTGTGTATTAATAAACAATTGTCTTTTTTTTTTTTAATAAAATCCTTGTCTTCCCCTTTTATTTCATTCTTTGTTACATCTTGGTGCTGCTGATCTCATTCAGCCTCTTTGCAGCAACTTCTTATCTACATAAACTCCAGCAATGACTGCATGGCATTTCTCCAAAAGGTTTTCTGATGGTGCTAATAGTGGACCATGCCTGTGTAATGTGTGTAGAAGCCACTGGTAGGATCTTTTGGAAGCCTGTATGATAGGGTGACAATGAAGAAGCACAATTGGGAGACAAGGACAGAGCTTTGTCATCCCATAACAAGAAGTGAATGAGGAACAATCTCCATAGCAGAATCACCAGAGCTTTACTTAGATTTAAAAATGACATAAACATAAATCTTTTATGAGATTTTGGAGATTGTATTTACATCTACTCTAAGAACATTAACACGAGTCTCGGGTGGATGCCCTGGATAGGTTACTGCAGAGAAAAATGTTTTTATCTTTTGATAAAAATGTGAAGTCTTTCTTTCCTAATCATTCTGTTTACCCTTTAACGGGCTTGCATACTCTCGGTGTATACCTTTTGCATTCTGCATATTTTCCATGCAGTTATTTTTATCCTTCATGTTCAGGGGGAGTGCAGAGCCCCCGCCATCCCTCTCTTGCTGAGTTTCCCAGCCTTTGGAATGACTCGCTCGCAGCCCATTCATTTCACCATGAATCGGCCTCTCCAGATGTGCGGTGTTTAGAAGTGACGCAGGCCCCAGGCCTCCATTAAAGGCCTCAGCTGGGAGCATTGCAGCTGTGCGGAGAATGGGGAGGGGAATAAGGCTCTAACTGGTGGGAAAGAAGGCAAGGCTGAAGAAGAGTACAAGTGAATGTGTGAAGGTTAGGGGACACTGAGAGGAGACAAGGGACCAGCGTAGACACACAGCTGGTCTATTTTCTAGGGTGCCATTGATGACATCATTGTATTCTGAGGCTTATATGGGGGGGCGGCATAGTGCTGGCATAAGCGTTGTACAGTCGCTAACCTTTAGGTTTGTCGTTTTGCTACACAACACCGGAGTCCTGAGTTCCCAGACACACACCACCAGCAAGGAGTTTCTACATTCTCTTTGTATTTATGTAGTGTTCCAGTCTTGTCCTACAACTTTTTATTGGATAATCAGCCTCAGAACATTAGAGTGTAAGCTCCTCTGATGTGACTAGCTCAGTGTTCTTTGTACAGCACTGTGGAATATGTCACACTATTATTATTATACATTCATATAGCTCTGACATATTCCACAGTGCCTTTCAGAGAACACCGACAAGTCACATCAGTCTCTGTACCAGAGGAGCTCACACACTATTATTATTATTATACATTTATATGGCTCTGACATATTCATCATGTACAGTGCTGTACAGAGAATGCTGAGCCAGTCACATCAGTCTCTGTACTAGATGAGTGTATACTCGAATGTCCCCATCACACTGACACTCCTATTATTATTTATTTATATAGCTCTGACATTTTCTGTAGTGCTGTACAGAGAGCGAACACTGAACCAGTCACATCAGTCTCTGTACCAGAGGAGCTTACACTCTAAAGTCACACCACAATCGCACACTATTATTATTATACATTTATATAGCTATGTGATGTGGTGTGACTTTAGAGTGTAAGTGTTCTCTGTAAGGCACCGTGGAATATGTCAGAGCTATATAAATGTATAATGATAATTAGGGATGGGCTGACTGTTTAAGTCGAACATCGGCTGTTGGATCGTTCGACGAAGATCAAACATTATGGGCCGTTCGCGCCAAATTCGGGCGGCGCATCACAGCCCATAATGCACTGCGTCATTGCAGTGCTTTGCTGGCTGATGATTGGCCAAGTATGCACTATGACCCGCATGCTTTGGCCAATCACAGCACCGTAAGCGAACAGAGCCATAATTGGCCTTTGGCCAATTATGGCTTGGGGTTAAGTACACGCCCCACACTATATAAAGCCGCCTGCACGTCGGCCCTGTGTAGTGTGTTGCTGGCGTTATAGAGAGATAGAGAGAGAGTGTGTCATTTCATTTACTTTGAGCAGGCAGTTTATTCAGTTAGCTAGATCTCACTGCAGACCGTTCCTGCTGTACTATTTCTAATCTACTTCAGGCAGGCAGTTGATTCAGTTAGCTGCAGTGTATTTAATATATATATACAGTCAGACTGCTATAAATATATATCCACTGTATCCAGTTTAGCTAGATCTCACTGCAGACCGTTCCTGCTGTACTGTTTCTAATATACTTCAGGCAGTCAGTTGATTCAGTTAGCTGCAGTGTATTTCATATATATATATATATATATATACAGGCTTGTGTATGTGTGTATGTGTATATATATATATATATATATATATATATATATATATATATATATATATATAGTCTAGCCTATACCTGACTGTAGGCTATTCCTGGAGTACGTGTTCAAAGACACTTTGAGGCAGGTGACTCAGCGGGCTGCAGTTCATTTAATATATATCCACTGCATTGTAGTCCAGCCAAGCCTATACCTGACTGTAGGCTATTCCTGGAGTACGTGTTCAAAGACACTTTTAGGCAGGTGACTCAGTGAGGTGCAGTTCATAAAATATATATCCACTGCATTGTAGTCCAGCCAAGCCTATACCTGACTGTAGGCTATTCCTGGAGTACGTGTTCAAAGACACTTTTAGGCAGGTGACTCAGTGAGGTGCAGTTCATAAAATATATATCCACTGCATTGTAGTGCAGCCAAGCCTATACCTGACTGTAGGCCATTCCTGGAGTACATGTTCAAAGACACTTTCAGGCAGGTGACTCAGTGAACTGCAGTTCATTATATATATATATATATATATATATATATATATATATATATACCGTATTTATCGGCGTATAACACGCACCGGCGTATAACACGCACCCCAATTTAGGAGGGAATTTTAAGGAAAAAAAAACTTTTAGGAGGGAAGTTGAAGGGAAAAAAACTTACATTTAAATGCCGATCATTGCAGCCTTCTCAGTGCAGCCTTGCCCCAGTGCAGCCATGTCAGTGCAGCCATGTCAGTGCAGCCTTCCCCAGTGCAGCCTTGTCAGTGCAGCCATGTCAGTGCAGCCTTCCCCAGTGCAGCCTTCCCCAGTGCAGCCTTGCCCCAGTGCAGCCTTCCCCAGTGTAGCCTTGCCCCAGTGCAGCCTTGCCCAGTGCAGCCTTGCCCCAGTGCAGCCTTCGATCCCCTGTCCCCTGCTTTGTGGGCTTCAAAATCGCCGACCGCGATTTGAAAATGGCGCCGCCGGCGCCGAAATACACAGAGCCGATCCTCGGCTCTTTCCGGCGGCTTTTGTTCACTTTCGGTTCCACTCGTAGTCCCGAGCGGAGCTATCCGAGTAGGTTCGGATAGCTCCGCTCGGGACTACGAGTGGAGCCGAAAGTAAACGAGAGCCGCCGGAAAGAGCCGAGGATCGGCTCTGTGTATTTCGGCTCCGGCGGCGCCATTTTCAAATCGCGGTCGGCGATTTTGACACTTTGACAGCTCGGGATCGCAGGGGATCGGCGTATAACACGCACCTGCGACTTTCCCCTGATTTTAAGGGGAAAAAAGTGCGTGTTATACGCCGATAAATACGGTATATATATATATATATATATATATATATACTTGTGTGTGTGTGTGTGTGTGTATGTGTATATATATATATATATATATATATATATGTCTAGCCGAGCCTATACCTGACTGTAGGCTATTCCTGGTGTACTGTTTTTAGTAGACTTCAAGCGTTGTTTTGCTAATCTAATTGTACAGTATGTCTGGAAGGCCACCAAGGAGAGGCAGACATTCACAGGCCACTAAAAGAGGGAAAGCAGGCTCTGTGTCTACAGCCAACAGTGCTGGTCGTGGACACGGTGCATCCTCAGCATGTCGCCGTGGAGCACGCTTGTCCTTTTTTTCGGCAGCTGGCCATGTTGAGCCACAACATGCAGAAGAGTTGGTGGTAGAGTGGATGACCAAGCCGTCCTCCTCATCCTCTGTCACCCAGACTCAGGGTACTTTGTCTGCCAATGCAGCTGCCAAAGCAGCCTCTTCCATCGGCTCAATGTCATCAGTCAATCCTTCCCTAGCCCCACCATCATGCCCTGAGGAGTCCTCCGAACTGTTCGACCACAGTGTAAGGTACATGCTGCAGGAGGATGCGCAGCATTTGAAGGCTCTGATGTTGGTACCCAGGTTGAGGATGAAGGCAGTAACGTGAGCCCAGAGAGAGGGGGTGCCCAAGAAAGACAAGAAACTGGCAGTCATGTTCCCCCAGCTGCAGCATACTGCCAGGTTTGCTCCAGTGGCGAGGAGGGAGGGGATGATGAGGTCACTGACTCTACGTGGGTGCCAGATAGAAGAGAGAAGGAGGAGGCACATCTCCAACGAAGCAGGATGCCCTCCAGGGGCCAGCTTAAGGGCAGGAAACCGACTGCATCACACCGCAGAGCTCAGCATCTGCAGGGCGCTGCTGACTCCGCGCGTTTTTCCAAAAGTTCTTTGGTGTGGGCCTTTTTTGAGACGTGTGCAGATTGCACCGTTGCTGTTTGCAACATATGTCTGAAGCGTATCAAGCGTGGCCAAAACAGCAGCCGCTTGGGCACCACATGCTTGACCAGACATATGTCGAGCTCCCATGCAGTCCGTTGGCAACAGTACTTAAAAGACCCACACCAAAGAACAAGGCGGATCTCTCTTTGCTCCTCATCAGCTGGGATCTCCAACCCCACTATAATTTCAGTCCTCTCAGAGACCTGCACTGAGAGGAATGAAGGTGTAGAATTAGGTGTCCCAAGCACTTGCGGGCAATCTGCTAGCGGTACACCAACATCTGATTGTATCAGGCAAATTTCCCTACCCCAGTTGCTAAACCAGCGAAAGAAATTCGGTCCCAGCCATCCACATGCTCAGCGGCTGAATGCTAGTTTGGCTAAATTGCTAGCACTCCAACTGCTGCCTTTTCAGCTGGTAGACTCTGCCCCCTTTTGAGAATTTGTGGAATGTGCGGTACCTCAGTGGCAGGTTCCCAAACACCAATTTTTTTCTTGGAAGGCCATTCCGGCTCTCTACCAACATGTGGAAGGCAATGTCTTGGCCTCATTGGACAGGGCGGTCAGTGGTAAGGTGCATATTACCACTGACTTATGGTCCAGGCATGGACAGGGACGTTACCTTTCTTTCACGGCGCACTGGGTAACCCTGCTGGCAGCTGGGAAGGATGCAGGACAGGGTGCAGTATTGTTGGAGCTTGTTCCGCCACCATGCCTCCAAAATGCTGGTCGTGGTGATTCTGCCACACCTCTCTCGTCCACCCCCTCCTCTTCTTTTTCCTCTATGGCCTCTTCCTGTGCAGATTTGTCCTCGGAACCAGTGGTGCTCCATAGGCGTTCCAGGGGCTACGCAAGCACACCGACAAAAAGATGCCATGCGGTGCTTGAGTTGGTCTGCTTAGGGGACAGGAGCCACACTGAGGCAGAGATTCTGGCAGTTCTGCAGGGGCAGGCTCAAAAGTGGTTGACGCCACGCCAGATTCAACCAGGAATGGTGGTTTGCAACAATGGCACCAACCTCCTCTCCGCCCTCTGACAGGGACACTTCACCCATGCTCCCTGTTTGGCTCACATCCTTAATTTGGTGGTGCAGCGGTTCTTGTGCAGGTACCCGGGCTTACAGGATCTCCTGAGGCAGGCCAGCAAAGTCTGTGGGCATTTCCACCGGTCATATAATGCCAGTGCTTGGCTGGCAGACCTCCAAAAGGAATGCAACCTGCCCAAGAACCGCCTCATCTGTGACATGCCCACCAGGTGGAACTCAACATTGGCAATGCTGCAGCGGCTGCACGCACAGCAGAGGGCCACCAATGAGTACCTGTATGAGTATGGCACCAGGACAGGGTCAGAGGAGCTTGGCTTTTTTTCGCCACGCCAGTGGCTCATGAGCAAGGATGCATGCACTGTCCTGTCACCATTTGAGGAGGCCAAGAGGATGGTGAGCAGTGACAGTGCATGCATCAGTGATACTGTCCCTCTTGTCTACCTGTTGGAGCACACACTGTGTGGAATAATGGACAGGGCACTTGAGGCAGAACAAAGGGAGGAAGAGGAGGACTTCCTTATCTCTCAAAGCCCCCTTTATCCAGACAGTATTCCTCCAAGCCCGCCTATAACACAGGAAGAGGAGGAGGAGGAGGATTGTGTCAGCATGGAGGTGGAGCCTGGCACTCAGCATCAGCAGCAGTCTTCAAGAGATCGTTTTCAAGTCCCAGAAACCCATGGACTTGTACGTGGCTGGCAGGAGGTGGCTGTGGATCAAGTCGTCCTTAGTGACCCAGAGGACTCCGGACCGAATGCCTCAGCAAACCTACGCTGCATGGCCTCCCTGATCCTGCAAAGCCTGTGAAAGGACCCTTGGATTTGTGGTATCAAGGAGAGGGATCAGTACTGGCTGGCAACCCTTCTTGATCCACGTTACAAGAGTTAGGTGGCGTAACTTATCCAGCCGTCGCAGAGGGAGCAGAGGATGAAAAATCTTCGGGAGGCCTTGCAGAATGGTTTGTGCAATGCGTTCCAGAGCCTGAGAAGTTATAATTTCCTGGTCCTCCTGGACAACATGTTGCTGAGGCTTTGGTCAGTCACAGAAGGAGCGGTGGAGAAGGTGGCCATCTGACCGATTCGTTCAGACAATTTTTTAGTCCGCCACCCCAAGGTCTGATCGGTTCCAGCAACCATCGCTAGCGTCTGTTGTACATGGTGCAGGAATACCTAGGGGCAAGATCAGACTTGGAGACCTTTCCAACTGAAAATCCACTGGGTTACTGGGTCTTGAGGATGGATCACTGGCCAGAGCTTGCACAGTATGCAATTGAGCTACTGGCCTGTCCTGCATCCAGCGTTCTTTTAGAACGCACATTCAGTGCCGCTGAAGGCTTTGTAACCGATCACAGAGTGCGCCTGTCCACCGACTCGGTTGATCGGCTCACCTTCATAAAAATGAATCAGTCTTGGATCACCAGCTACCAAGCACCTGATGCTGATGTAACGGAATAATTTTTTTATGAATGTGAGATCCCTTGATGAATGCCTATGCTGATGCTGAGTGACTATCCTGTTATGCTGAGTGACTATCCTATTCCTCCTCAATGTTCATGTTGATAGCTTCTAAGAACCTTTTTGGTTCTGGGCACCACCAGTGGCTAAGGCCCAATTGTTCTGCTCCTGTTTAACAGGGGCATCTAATTAAAATTTTTGCTGTAATATTTTGCAGCAGGGCTCGTTCCTGCGCTCAACAAGAGTATCTATGAGGGGTTGCAGTGTTGTGGCACCACCACCACTGCCTAAGGCCCAATTTTTCGGCCCCTGTTTAACAGGGGCGTGTAATTACAATTTTTGATCAAATATTTCACAGCAGGGCTTGTTCCTGCACTCAACAAGAGTATCTGTGAGGGGTTTCAGTGTTGTTGCGGCACCACCACTGCCTAAGGCCCCATTTTTCTGCCCCTGTTTAACAGGGGAGTGTAATTACAATTTTTTTATCAAATATTTCACAGCAGGGCTTGTTCCTGCGCTCAACAAGAGTATCTGTGAGGGGTTTCAGTGTTGTTGCGGCACCACCACTGCCTAAGGCCCCATTTTTCTGCCCCTGTTTAACAGGGGAGTGTAATTACAATTTTTTTATCAAATATTTCACAGCAGGGCTCGTTCCTGCGCTCAACAAGTGTATCTGTGAGGGGTTGCAGTGTTGTGGCACCACCACCACACCACCACCAAAGGCCCAATTTTTCTGCCCCTATTCAACAGGGGCGTGTAATTACAATGTTTGATCTAATATTTCACAGCAGTGCCTGTTCCTGTGCTCAACGAAAGTATTTCTGAGACTTTACAGTGTTGTGCCACCACCACCACCACCTAAGGCCCAATTTTTCTGCCCCTGTTTAACGGGGGCATATAATTACAATTCTTGATATAATATTTCACAGCAGGGCCCGTTCCAGCACCCAGCAAGAGTAACTGTGAGGGCTTACAGTGTTCTGGTACCACCAATACCTAAGGCCCAATTTTCCGCAGAGCGTATAGGGCAGGCCGTATAGTATATACAGGCGGTCCCCTATTTTCAAAAATCTGACTTACAAATGGAGGGAGACAACAGGTGAGAGGAAATCTACCCCTAGGAAGTGAGAGGAAATCTACCCCTAGGAAGGGAAATTCTCTCCTGTAAGAGTTAATATGTTAAAAAGGTGTCTCCTCTACTGATTTATCACCAATCCTTGTTTCCCTTAAAAACCCCAAATTTTCAAAATCCAATCGTCATTGGGACAGAAAGTGAGGTGAAATCTTCTGAACAGGGGCACAGACAGCAAAACAAATGTTACAGGGGTGATAACCCTTCCCTATGTTTTCTAAAAAGCTTTAAAATAGATTTTTGGCTGGAGCTACACTTAAAAAACCTGTTCCAAATTACAAACAGATTCTACATAAGAACAAACCTACAGTCCCTGTCTTGTTTAGACTGCCTGTATACTGCTGTCCAGAGTATATTTAGGGTCTGGTGGCCCCACGCCTTTTCTTTTTTTAATTTGGGTGCGGGGTTCCCCTTAATATCCATACAAGACCCAAAGGGACTGGTAATGGGCTGGAGGGTTACCCATGCCGTTTTTCTCAATATTTTTCATCCATATTGCCGGGACCTGACATAACAGGCGCAAGCAGTTTTAAATGACTTTTATTCCTTTAGAAATGTCATTTTGTGCAGGGACTGTTCTAAACACGGGAAACACGCGCCACTTTACAGGCATACTATAGACACCCCCCAGGTACGATATTTAAAGGAATATTTCACTTTTATTTTTTCACTTTAAGCATCATTAAAATCACTGCTCCCGAAAAAACGTCAGTTTTTAAAACTTTCTTTTCCATTGACACATGTCCCCTGGGGCAGGACCCGGGTCCCCAAACCCTTTTTAGGACAATAACTTGCATATTAGCCGTTAAAATTAGCACTTTTGATTTCTCATGTTCGAGTCCCATAGACTTTAATGGTGTTCGAATGTTCGAGTGAACTTTCGGTCCGTTCGCATGTTCTGGATGCGAACCAAACCGGGGGGGGTGTTCGGCCCATCCCTAATAATAATGTGTGACTGGTGGGACATTAGAGTGTAAGCTCCTCTGGTCCAGAGACTGATGTATGAGATATGAGACATTTTAAAATAAAAGTGCAGTGTAGAAATTGTTCCTTCTTGCAGAGACATTCAGTTTCGCTGGATTAGTGCATATTTGTGAGATGTATGAATGTGGCTGGGTAGGATCTGGGTGAGGGGACCCAGCGAAGGAGTGGGAGGGTGCTGGCTCTCTTCTCTCCTCCCCTCCCCTCCCCAAATATAAACAGGCAAAAAATAAAGGGAAAAAAAACTAGCAGGCAGCTTTAAACAGTCGGGCCACTGTGGGTCTGGAGGTTATGGGAACAGAGGAAGCCATCCCTCTAATCAGGCCTGAACACACTTCCCTTACTGAGACAAACCAGAGGGCTCCCATCTCTGCCTTTGCCACGGCGCATTAACCCTTCAACTGCCACCTCTGCATATCTGTCCTAATGTCAGCACTACATACTGGCAGTGTGAGTGTCCTATCCTGTCCTCTCATCACGTCACACGCTGGCCTTATTTATCAACATGGCGCAAGGACGGGAACTCAGATTCATTGTAGTTTTTATTTTTAGATATAAATGTGATAATGATAATAATCTTATCATTGTGCGCTAATGTTGTGAGAACCTTGTTTCTATATATAGTTTGTAAATACTGTATAGAGTGTGCATAATGAGGGTAGCCATATCTACTCTTTGCTTTCCTCTGTAATGTCTCTTAATGTCAGCCAAAAAAATGGTGAATACACAAGAGCTTCCAATCTGTTGTGGCAGCTGTACAATTGATTTGTTAGCAGAACAGAGAATTTGGTAAATTAGGAATAAAAGGTGGACTTTCACTAGCTGACACTTTCCTAATTGTCACTCCTTGGGAACTTTAGGCATTGCTGGTCAAAGCCCCTTAGCATCCAAGGCACCAAAGGCCCAAGTGCACCCTACACGAACAGAGATCTACTTCAGCAGCATAGTTTGCAGTTTGTAATATACAAAAAAAAGAAGCCTGTGAGAAGTTTGGGTGCCCCTTAAAAGGCATAACACCGCTGGCTCTCCAGACACGTGTTGGTAATTCTGCAGCAAGCAATGAGGCTTTAGGCTACTACCCAATATAAAAGTATATATAATATATAATGAACCACAGAAGGGAACTGTATCACCTTCAATATGTTGCCAACATCCCAAATTGATACAAAAAAATAAGGACCCTGAGATAGGGAACCTATGTACCCCCAGGTACAGCGGGACTTTATAGGCAAACAGACCAATTACATTTATGATAAAAACTATAATTTATTCGAAAAAAGCATAAAAACAAGACAAACTGAACATAAATCTGTACAAAAGTGCTTGTGCAGCAAATTTTCTTTTATACTGATCACTTTACATTTTCATCTATAGAAACATGTTTCTCTATGGGCTTTCTATAGATACATGTTTCTCTGTGAGCCTGACATGTTTCAGGACAATGTCCCTTCTTCAGAGGCGCATTGCAGAGAGAATTTATATATATATGAAAGGCGCATTCGGTATCCAGTCCTTAGAGAAAAAATATACATAAAGTGTGCAAAGAAAGCAGACTTTGTATCGATGGAAAAAAGAGTGATTTGAAAAAATAATGATGATAATAGCCACCAATTAGCCAAAAAACAGGCGTGGCAGCTCTCCCTTGGGTCAAGGAATATCTCCGCAAAGGCCCCTAAGTAGGAGGACGCCCCCGCCGCATCCACACGGTGGCCTCGTTTGGGTTAAAGATGTTGAACGAGAGGCTGGAGCGTAATGAATGTTGGCAAGTGTGGCTTATGCCTTTCATATATATATATAAATTCTCTCTGCAATACGCCTCTGAAGAAGGGACATCGTCCTGAAACATGTCAGGCTCACAGAGAAACATGTATCTATAGAAAGCCCATAGAGAAACATGTATCTATAGATGAAAATGTAAAGTGATCAGTATAAAAGAAAATTTGCTGCACAAGCACTTTTGTACAGATTTATGTCCAGTTTGTTTTGTTTTTATGCTTTTTTCGAATAAATAATAGTTTTTATCATAAATGTAATTGGTCTGTTTGCCTATAAAGTCCCGCTGTACCGGGGGATACATAGGTTCCCCCAATATAAAAGGGGTGACCTATAGCATGCTGGGTGATGTGTGGAGTAAGTATCTCCAGGTAAAGTGGCCTGCAGATTTTAGATGGCAGCTTGTTGTGCTTATATGTTGAGGATGCCAAATGATCTCTTAGGATGGGTTCACACTTATGCAAATTGGATGCGGGTTTCCCAGCATCCAATTTGCATGACAGGAGACTGTGACCAGTTCTCAATGGAGCCGGTTCACACGGCTCAGGGAAAAAGGGTCCTGTGCATCTTTGGCTCTGTTTCAGGTGCGAATTCACACAAAAATTTGGACCTGATTCACACCTGAATCGGTGTACAGGGACGCACCCGACCCCCTGCTGGGACCCGCGGCTGCATCAGTATGAACCCAGCCTCAGTGAAAAGGTTGTCTTATAAACCTGCACAATCCAACCTAGAGAAGGTGCGTTCTTGGTTTGTAGAGGGTTGGGCAATGGTTTATCGTGGGGAGGGTGAGGCTGTAAGGGGTGTTACCACAGCAATCAGCCAGGAAAATCCAGCCCAGCCCATTGGTACTTCCTCCAGGAATGCTTGTCCATGAGGCGTCTGTGGGGTGGGGAGGATGTATAGACGGGGGCATTTCTTAATCTAACTGTAACCATCCAAGTCAGATGAATGTCTAGCCTGTAAGTGCCTTAAAGTAAACCCATCATGAAAAATTATTTGCGGTTAGAGCACTGGATGCAGCATTTTTTGAGTGGCTGGCCTAGAACAAGTATAGACAGAAGGAAATATGTCTTCTATTAAGGTTCTTGCTTGTTTCAGGTCTATGCCTCAAAAATGTTTAAAGTAGTATTAAACCCTCAGTGTTTTTAGCTTAACATATTGAGCACAATAAAAGAATCATTCCCTTCTTACTGCGGCACTTGCAGCTTACAACTTTCACTGCTGTTGGACTCTGCTTTCTCGGTGCTGCTTCCCTGAACTTTCAGCTTTAACAGTGGACAATGCAGTCTGGAGCCAGTCTGTTAGCTTGGAGAAGGTGGGAGGAGTGGGGGAGGACTGATCATTGTAGGCTACAGGACTTTGTGTTTCTATTGATGCACACAGTGTAGAGAGACACATATCTAGTCCCTGCATGCAATGGTGGCTCCATTGGATGCTGCAAGAGAAAGAAGCTTTCCTCAAACATTAAACCTGGGGCAGCAATCATGGCACCAGCTTAAACAGGAACATAGGTAAGGAGTAAAAGATAAAGAAGTGATTAATTCCGTTGTTGAAAGTGCTTAAGAAACTGAGGATTTATTATCACTTTAGTGGAACACAGCCAGGTAACTAGTGTTTCAAAATGATGCCAGGACCGAGGGTCAAGTGTACTGTAATACACTGCAGGTACAAATCCAAAATGTCATCCTCCTGTTACCTTTTTTTGTTTGGATGAAGTGAAGAGGGGTCAGAACACTTTTTTGTCTGTATCCTCTTTGAAAAGCATTTCCCTTACTTCCTGCCTCTAGTGACCACACCGAAAGTGGAAGAAAAGTTTCCCTGTGGGGTCACAGACAGCAATAAAAAAACCCTTCAAATAAATGGATTTTGGATTGAAGCACAAACTACAAATTAAGAGTTCAGATACACATTTTTTTCCACCTGTAAAATCAGGTGGCAGACGGCCAATGTCATTCAGGGGCCAAAAACTTGCTCCCTTCATCAGGGCTTAAGGATAGTAAATAATGTGTATGGACTACATTGAGGATACAATGTATATGGCACAGAACAAATTAAGTGATGAAGCCTCCTTAGGCTTGGTTCACACTGCTGCAACGTGGGATTTGACTTGTGAGACCCCAAGTCACATGACATCTCAAATTCATAGTTTCCCTAGGAGAGCTGTCTTAACTGATACTACACAAGTCACTCCGACTTTAGAAAAGTTTCCTGCACTACTTGGTTCAGCTTCTGTGTAGTTTCAGCCCTTGTACAGGCTCCTAAATGGCATCCAAGCCTGATCAATTTGGAAAGAAGTCACAGGGCAAACTCCTATGACTTTGCCATCACAGCAGTGTAAACCGAGTCTTAAACCAACCTCTGATGAATACTGTGCTTCATCACTTAATTGGGTCAGAAACCATATACAGTGGGGAAAATACAGTGCACCCAGAAAGCATTCACTTTTTCCACATTTTGTTATGTTACAGCCTTATTCCAAAATGGATTAAATAATTTTCCTCAAAATTCTATAAACAATACCAAATAATGACAATGTGAAAGAAGTTTGTTGGAAATCTTTGCAAATTTATTAAAAATAAAAAACAAAAAAATCACATGTACAGGCACACACCTGTCTATATAAGGTCTCACAGTTAACCCTTTCATGACTAAGCCTATTTTTGAAATTTGGTGTTTACAAGTTAAAATCCGTATTTTTTGCTAGAAAATTACTTAGAACCCCCAAACATTATATATATTTTTTTAGCAGAGAATCTAGAGAA
Source organism: Aquarana catesbeiana (assembly GCF_042186555.1). Lineage (NCBI taxonomy): Eukaryota > Metazoa > Chordata > Amphibia > Anura > Ranidae > Aquarana > Aquarana catesbeiana. The sequence goes on along the minus strand of NC_133333.1, from coordinate 215,564,266 downwards.
TAAAATGGCGATTGTTGCAATATTTTTTATCACACGGTATTTGTGCAGCGGTGTTTTAAACGCAAATTTTTGGAAAAGTGACACTTTCATGAATTTTAAAAAATCCAAACAGTAAAGTTACCCCAATTTTTTTGTATAATGTGAAAGATGATGTTACGCCGAGTAAATAGATACCAAACATATCACCCTTTATAATTGCACGCACTTGTGGAATGGCGACGAACTACGGTACCTTTGAATTTCCATAGGCGACGATTTAAAAATTTTTTACGGTTACCAGGTTTGAGCTACAGAGGAGGTCTAGGGCTAGAATTATTGCTCTCGCTCTGACGATCGCGGCGATACCTCACATGTGTGGTTTGAACACCGTTTACCTATGCGGGTGCGACTTCCGTATACGTTTTCTTCGCTGCGCGAGCTCGCGGGGACAGGGGCACTTTAAAAATTTTTTTTTTTTTTTTATTTAATTTATTTATTTTTGTACTTTATAAATTGTGTTTAAATTTTTTTTTTTTTTTTTTTACTTTTATTGCTGTCACAAGCAATGTAAACATCCCTTGTGACAGTAATATGTGGTGACAGGTACTCTTTATGGAGGGATGGGGGGTCTAAAAGACCCCCCATCCCTCCTTTACACTTCAAAGTATTCAGATCGCCGAAAACGGCGATTCTGAATACTGTGTACTTTTTTAAATTCTGCGCCATTGGCAGCCGAGTAAACGGGAAGTGACATCATGACGTCGCTTCCGCATTTACAAGAAGAAGGCTGGAACGAAGCCGCTCGCAGCTTCGTTCCAGTCCGCCCCCAGCCGCCGAAGGCAGCCGAACGGACACCGGGCCTCCCGATCGCACAGGAGGCCCGGTAACAGCGGCGGGAGGGGGGGGGATGTCCCCTCCCGCTCCTCCGGTATAACAGCCGAGCGGCTTTTAGCCGCATCAGTTGTTATACTCGGGTAGCCGATCGCCCGCTGAAAACAACGGTACCGGGATGATGCCTGCAGCTGCGGGCATCATCCCGGTATAACCCCGGAAAGCCGAGTACGCATATGTGCGTTCGGTCGGCGGGAAGGGGTTAACAGTGCATGTTGGAGCACAAACCAAGCCATGGAATTGTCTGTAGACCTCGGAGACAGGATTGTATCAAGGCACAGATCTGGGAAAGGGTACAGAAAAATGTCTGCAGAATTGAAGGTCCCAATGAGCACAGTGGGCTCCATCATTCGTAAATAGAAGAAGAACGGGAACGTCAGGAGCAGAAGCGGAGGCAGGAGCGTAGTCTGGATGCAGGCAGGGTCGGCAACGAGCTGGCAGCGTGGTAGTAGAAGGAGCAGGCAGATGCGGAGTCAGAACAAGCCGGGTCGGATGCAGGCAGCAGGTAGCAGAGTCAGAGACAAGCCGGGTCGGTAAACAGGTGCAGGTATCACGGGTAAAGCAGGCAGGAACACACGGGAACGCTGTAGAACAGACCGCACTGGATGCAAGCACAGACCACGTTTAAATAGCCTCTTGGTAATGTGCACACAGATGAACCGAAGGTGTTCTGACAGAGGCTGAGGTCACAGGTCGACTTCTCCGTCGGCCATCTTGAGTACTGGCTGGTCTTCCCTGACAGGCTGAGGTCACAGGTCGACTTCTCCTTCGGCCATCTTGAGTACTGGCTGGTCTTCCCTGACATTGCCCCCCCCCTAACGGGCAGCCTCCGGATGCCCAATCTGGCTACTTTGTCAGGATAGGTCCTCTTAAAGGTTCGGATCAGTTCTTGGGCATGAATGTTGGTTTCAGGTTCCCACGAATTGTCTTCAGGACCGTAACCCCTCCACTTAATAAGGTATTGAACTTGACCTTTCCTTCTCCTGCAATCTAAAATCGCCTCTATTTCAAATTCCTCTTCGCCATCTACCACCACAGGTTCGGGTGGCTCTGTATTCCAATCCGGAAAAGAGATGGGGATGGCGGGCTTCAGTAAGGTTATATGAAACACCGGGTGGATCCTGAAGGTCTCCGGTAACTCCAGCTCATAGGCAACATCGTTAATTCGTCTCTTTACAGGAAACGGTCCCACGAATCTGGGGCCTAATTTCCTTGAAGGACAGCTTAGTTTCAGATTTGTTGTGGCTAACCAGACTTGGTCCCCCGGGTTCAGGATCAGGTCTCCTCTTCTCTTCTTATCGAAGATCTGTTTGTTATAAGCTTGAGTCTTGGCCATCTTCTCTTGTAGCAGCTTGTTGTTGGATCTAAAGAAATCCAATGTTTCCAGTACAGCGAGTACCGGGCATTCCGGAATGTTATTAAACAGAAAGGACGGATGAAAACCTTAGTTTGCGAAGAAGGGAGATTGTTTCGTGGCTGAATGAGAAGAATTATTGTAGGCAAACTCGGCTAAGGGAAGTAAGGACACCCAATCGTCTTGTGAAAAGGAGAAGCAGCGCAGATATTGTTCCAGTGTCTGGTTGGTCCTTTCTGTCTGACCATTAGTCTGCGGATGATAGGCTGAAGAGAATGAAAGTTCAATACCCAAGGATTCACACAAGGATCTCCAGAACCTGGAGGTGAACTGGACCCCTCTGTCTGAGACAATGTTAGCCGGAACCCCATGGAGTCTTATAACCTCTCTGATGAAGATCCGTGCCGTCTCTTGTGCAGAAGGGGTGCCCTTCATAGGAATGAAGTGGGCCATCTTGGACAATCGATCAACGATTACAAAGATAGTACTGTATCCCTCGGATGGGGGCAGTTCCACAATGAAGTCAACTGAAATCATTCTCCATGGTCTGTTCGGGACAGGTAATGGCTTCAACAGACCCCAGGCCCTGGATTTGCTGTTCTTATTACGGATGCAGGTGGTGCACAATTCCACATATCTCCTACAGTCTCTTGCCACCCCCGGCCACCAGAAGGTTCGCTGCACCAATTCAGCAGTCTTGCTGACCCCAAAGTGTCCTGCCAGCGCGTGGTCGTGGCACATGCTCAACGTGGCAGTTCGTAGATCCTCCGGCACAAAGACCTTATCCTCATACCAGAGTAGCCCTTCCTGTGTCCATAAAGTGATCCCAGATGGTGTAGAACTCCTCACAGAGGCTTGTTTAATCTGCGTCATTAAGTCCCCTTGTAGGAGAAGGAAATTTCCCGAGGACAGGATCGTACCCGGGGGAGAGATGTCTTGGGATTTGCTAAACATGCGTGATAGCGCATCCGGCTTTATGTTCTTGGATCCAGGTCTGTATGTCAGATGGAAGGTAAATCTCGAAAAGAAAAGTGCCCACCTGGCCTGGCGAGGTCTCAATCTCTTTGCTGTTCTTAGATATTCGAGATTCTTGTGATCTGTGTAGATTAAGATTGGGTGTGCTGCTCTCTCGAGAAGGTATCTCCATTCTTCTAATGCTGCCTTAATTGCTAAAAGTTCGTGATCCCCAACGTCGTAATTCTTCTCCGCGCTAGACAGTTTACGCGAGAAGAACGCGACTGGGTGCAACAGGGCCTTGGGGCCCTGTCTTTGGGACAAGATAGCTCCCACCGCAGTTTCCGAGGCGTCCACTTCTAAGACATACGGTAAGGCCGAGTCTGGGTGCTTCAAGACGGGTGCAGATGTGAAAAACCTCTTCAGCGTTTCAAAGGCCGACTGAGCCTCTGGAGATCAGCGGAATCGGGACCCCTGTTTGGTAAGCTGTGTAATGGGGGCAATGATTGCTGAGAACCCCCGAATAAATTTTCGATAAAAGTTTGCAAAGCCTATGAAACGTTGAATACCTTTCTTGTCACATGGAGTAGGCCAGTCCAGGATAGCCGTTACCTTCTGGGGATCCATCCGGATACCTTCAGTGGAAATGATCAGCCCCAGAAATTGGATACTCTGGCGTTCAAACTCGCACTTCTCGGGTTTGGCATATAATCCGTGTTGTCGAAGGCGGGTTAATACACTTCTCACGTGTCTGCGGTGGTGTTCTAGGGAGGAAGAAAAAATTAGCATATCATCAAGGTATACAATGACAAACAAGTCCAGGAAGTCTCTGAGAACATCATTAATGAAATGCTGGAAGGTAGCCGGAGAATTGCAGAGCCCGAAGGGCATCACGAGATACTCGTAGTGCCCAAATCGTGTGCGGAAAGCAGTCTTCCACTCGTCTCCCTCCCGAATGCGCACCAAATTATAGGCACCCCGAAGATCCAATTTTGTAAATATGGTAGCGGAACCAAGTCTTTGAAAAAGTTCGGGAACTAATGGAAGTGGGTAACGGTTTTTTACCGTCACCTTGTTAAGTTCACGGTAGTCCACACAGGGCCTTAACGACTGATCCTTCTTCTGGACGAAGAAAATCCCCGCCCCAGCTGCAGACGTGGAAGGGCGGATGAAGCCTTTCCTGAGATTGTCATTGATATAGTCCTTCAGTGCCACCAGCTCGCTTTCAGACAGAGGGAAAATCCTCCCAAAGGGAACTTCGGCTCCGGGAAGTAGCTCTATAGGGCAGTCATAGGGCCGATGAGGTGGGAGGATCTCTGCTCCCTTCTTACTAAACATGTCTAGGAAGCTGTGGTAGGCTGTAGGCACAAGCTGACTGGTTTCAGAGTGTGTATCTAGACACAGCAGAGCGGGAACATCACAGGAGGTCTGTAGGCAGTGCTGGGTGCAGTAAGAGGAGACGAAGTTAATGCTTCCTTTAGACCAGTCTATGGGGATCGTGGGCCTTCAACCAAGGTATACTGAGGATAACTGGGAACAGAGGGGAAGCAATGGCGTCTAGTCGTAGCAGTTCTCGGTGGTCCTGGGACATGATGGTCAGCAGAGGAATGGTTTTGTGAGTGACTGCTCCGGACTTAATAGTGGAACCATCGGCCAAGTGAACCGAGAGTTTCTGTGCTTTAGGCTGCAGGGGGATATGATGTTCGGCAGCAAAGGACAAGTCCACAAAGCAGCTGCAGGCTCCGGAATCAATTATGGCGGTAGTCTGAAGAGTCCTTCCTGGCAGCTGTAGAGAAATAGGAATAGTAAAGTGAGTGGAGTTGCTAAGCGAGCTTGGGGTTAGCGAGGCAGAAGTAGTGAAGAGAGACTTACGAGGTTTCACTGGGCAGGACCTCACGTAATGTCCGGATACCCCGCAGTATAAGCATAAGTTCTGTTGGCGGCGGCGTTGACCTTCTTCAACAGTAAGAGAGGGCCGCAGCAGGCCGAGTTGCATAGGTTCCGGGGCGTCAGGAGCCGGAGTGGCTGGAGCAGGTGGAGCGGGATAGGACGAGCTGGGTACCCGAGGTAACATCCACACTGGAGGGGATGGAGTGGACGCTCTCTCTAGTCTTCATTCTCTCAGCCGGCGATCGATCTGGATGGATAGATCAATCAGGGTTTCTAAGGTAGGGGGTACCCCTACCCGCGCTAACTCATCTTTGAGTGGTTCGGAGAGGCCCATACGAAATTGGTGTCGTAGGGCGGCGTCGTTCCAGTTTGTGTCAAATGCTCATCATCGAAATTCAGAGACGTAATCTTCCACCGCCCTACGACCCTGTTGAAGTGCATGAAGGGCCGCTTCGGCTGAAGCTGTCTGCTGAGGATCTTCGTACAGCTGGGCCATGGCACTGAAGAAAGAGGTTAAGTCGGATAAGCATTCGGCCTTCTGTTCCAGAAGGCGGTGGGCCCAGGACTGTGGCTCCCCTTGTAGCAGGGAGATTACAAAGCCGACCTTGGTAGCTTCTAAGGAGAATGTGCGGGGTTGAAGGGCAAAATACAGTTCACATGCGTTCCGAAACGCTCCAAACTTGCTGCGTTCACCCAGGAACCGGTCTGGGGTAGGTACCCTGGGCTCAGGTGGGAGCATGACCACGGCAGGAGCAGGAGCAGATCCCTGAGAGGAGGCTGATGCTGAAGGTGGACCCTGCGGAGTTGCAGCGCCCGTCAGGGTCTGTAGGCGTCCCTCTAGCTGAGTGTAGCCCTGCTGTAGGTCTTTGACGGCTTGTGCCAAGCCGGCCAGGTGCTGGCAAAGCTCATCCATAGGAGAGGGTCCCTGCGCAGGCTCAGACGTGGCTGTCTGTTACTGTCACGTACCTGACGGTAGAGCCTGATATGCAGGGAACGGCCTCTCTTGCTCCACTGATTCTGGCCCCCTGATAGAGTAGACAGGAGGAGCAGAAGTGCAGAGTCGCACAAGTGCCAAACAGTTCGTCTTCACTGTAATGTAGAACAGTGGCAGGTGGCACGGTGCTGGAGCAGGGTTCTCCAATGAGCGGAAGATGCAGGTCGGGCAAGCCGGGTCAAACACTGGCGGGAACGTCAGGAGCAGAAGCGGAGGCAGGAGCGTAGTCTGGATGCAGGCAGGGTCGGCAACGGGCTGGCAGCATGGTAGTAGAAGGAGCAGGCAGATGCGGAGTCAGAACAAGCCGGGTCGGATGCAGGCAGCTGGTAGCAGAGTCAGAGGCAAGCCGGGTCGGTAAACAGGTGCAGGTTACATAGTTACATAGTAGGTGAGGTTGAAAAAAGACACAAGTCCATCAAGTCCAACCTATGTGTGTGATTATGTGTCAGTATTACATTGTATATCCCTGTATATTGCGGTCATTCAGGTGATTATCTAATAGTTTCTTGAAGCTATCAATGCTCCCCGCTGAGACCACCGCCTGTGGAAGGGAATTCCACATCCTTACCGCTCTTACAGTAAAGAACCCTCTACGTAGTTTAAGGTTAAACCTCTTTTCTTCTAATTGTAATGAGTGGCCACGAGTCTTATTAAACTCTCTTCTGCGAAAAAGTTTTATCCCTATTGTGGGGTCACCAGTACAGTATTTGTAAATTGAAATCATATCCCCTCTCAAGCGTCTCTTCTCCAGAGAGAATAAGTTCAGTGCTCGCAACCTTTCCTCATAACTAAGATCCTCCAGACCCTTTATTAGCTTTGTTGCCCTTCTTTGTACTCGCTCCATTTCCAGTACGTCCCTGCTGAGGACTGGTGCCCAGAACTGGACAGCATACTCCAGGTGCGGGCGGACCAGAGTCTTGTAGAGCGGGAGAATTATCGTTTTATCTCTGCAGTTGATCCCCCTTTTAATGCATGCCAATATTCTGTTTGCTTTATTAGCAGCAGCTTGGCATTGCATGCCTTTGCTGAGCCTATCATCCACTAGGACCCCCAGGTCCTTTTCCATCCTAGATTCCCCCAGAGGTTCTCCCCCCAGTGTATAGATTGCATTCATATTTTTGCCACCCAAATGCATTATTTTACATTTTTCTACATTGAACCTCATTTGCCATGTAGTCGCCCACCCCATTAATTTGTTCAGGTCTTTTTGCAAGATTTCCACATCCTGCGGAGAAGTTATTGCCCTGCTTAGCTTAGTATCGTCTGCAAATACAGAGATTGAACTGTTTATCCCATCCTCCAGGTCGTTTATGAACAAATTAAATAGGATTGGTCCCAGCACAGAACCCTGGGGAACCCCACTACCCACCCCTGACCATTCTGAGTACTCCCCATTTATCACCACCCTCTGAACACGCCCTTGTAGCCAGTTTTCAATCCATGTACTCACCCTATGGTCCATGCCAACGCACCTTATTTTGTACAGTAAACGTTTATGGGGAACTGTGTCAAATGCTTTTGCAAAATCCAGATACACCACGTCTACGGGCCTTCCTTTATCTAGATGGCAACTCACCTCCTCATAGAAGGTTAATAGATTGGTTTGGCAAGAACGATTCTTCATGAATCCATGCTGATTACTGCTAATGATATCATTCTTATTACTAAAATCTTGTATATAGTCCCTTATCATCCCCTCCAAGAGTTTACATACTATTGATGTTAGGCTAACTGGTCTGTAATTCCCAGGGATGTTTTTTGGGCCCTTTTTAAATATTGGTGCTACATTGGCTTTTCTCCAATCAGCTGGTACCATTCCAGTCAATAGACTGTCTGTAAAAATTAGGAACAACGGTCTGGCAATCACCTGAGTTCCCTAAGTACCCTCGGATGCAAGCCATCTGGTCCCGGTGATTTATTAATGTTAAGTTTCTCAAGTCTAATTTTAATTCCGTCCTCTGTTAACCATGTAGGTGCTTCCCGTGTTGTGTCATGAGGATAAACACTGCAGTTTTGGTTACTGAAGCCCCCCGATTCACTCGTGAAGACTGAGGAGAAGAATAAATTCAATACCTTTGCCATCTCCCCATCCTTTGTAACCAGATGTCCTTCCTCATTCTTTATGGGGCCAATATGGTCTGTCCTCCCTTTTTTACTGTTTACATACTTAAAGAATTTCTTGGGATTTTTTTTGCTCTCCTCCGCTATGTGTCTTTCATGTTCTATCTTAGCCAACCTAATTGCACCCTTACATTTCTTATTGCATTCTTTATAAATTCTGAATGCTGTGGATGATCCCTCAACCTTGTATTTTTTGAAGGCCTTCTCCTTTGCTTTTATATGCATTTTTACATTGGAGTTAAGCCATCCAGGATGTTTGTTCGCTCTTTTAAATTTATTACCCAATGGGATACATTGGCTAATGCCCTTATTTAATATGCTCTTAAAGCAAACCCATCTCTCCTCCGTATTCTTTGTTCCTAATATTTTATCCCAATTTATGCCTTTTAGCAAGGTTTGTAGTTTAAGGAAGTTGGCTCTTTTGAAATTCAGTGTCTTTGTGTTCCCTTCATGTCTCCTATTTGTGTGATTTATACTGAAACTAATTGACCTGTGATCGCTGTTAGCTAAATTGCCCCGTATTTCCACATCTGTTATCAGGTCTGTATTGTTGGTAATCAGTAGATCTAGTAATGTTTTATTTCTAGTTGGTGCGTCTACCATCTGACCCATAAAATTGTCCTGCAAGACACTAAGGAACTGGCGAGCCTTAAATGAATGCGCGGTTCCCTCCGCCCAGTCTATGTCTGGATAATTAAAATCCCCCATTATGATAACACTTCCCATCCTTGCTGCTAATCCAATTTGTGATAAAAGATCCGTCTCCACTTCCTCCCTCAGGTTAGGGGGCCTATAGCATACTCCCAGTATTATTTTCCCCTTAGCTTCATCCCTTTGGAGCTCTACCCATAAAGATTCCACCTCCTCCCTAGCCCCCTCAGTGATGTCATCTCTCACATTCACTTGTACATTATTCTTGATATATAGGCATACCCCTCCCCCTTTTTTACCCTCTCTGTCCTTGCGGTATAGGGTATACCCTTGAATGTTTGCCAGCCAAACATGAGAGCTGTTGAACCAGGTCTCTGAAATTCCCACAAAATCCAAATCCTCCTTGTACAACAGTATCTCTAGTTCACCCATCTTGTCCGCCAGGCTCCTGGCATTGGTGAACATGCCACATAGTTTAGACCGGTCGCATATTGTCCTCCTATTGGGTGTTTCAAGATTGCAACTTGGACTTGCTACTATACTCACCTTGTGTTTTTGTGCTTTGGTTAACCTACCACTAATGCCCCCAATACTACCCTCTGGAATATCTTCCGCGCTGGCTATCACTGTCTCTGGACCCTCCCCCCCATCGCCTAGTTCAAAAACCCCTCTAACTTTTTGGCCATCTTCATTCCCAGCAGATCTGCACCCTCCTCATTTAGGTGCAGTCCGTCCCTTCTATAGTACCGGTTACCGACTGAGAAGTCGGCCCAGTCCTCCAGGAACCCAAACCCCTCCTTACTACACCAGCTCTTCAGCCACTTGTTTACTTCCCTAATCTCCCTCTGCCTCTCTGGTGTGGCTCGATGTACCGGTAGTATTCCTGAGAACACTACCTTGGAGGTCCTTTTCCTCAATTTAGCTCCTAAGTCCCTAAAATCGTTCTTTAGGACACTCCATCTGCCTCTGACTTTGTCATTGGTGCCAACGTGCACCATGACAGCCGGGTCTTCCCCAGCCCCTCCCAGTAATCTGTCCACAAGATCCGTGATGTGCCGAACCCGAGCGCCCGGTAGACAACATACTGTACGGCGCTTCAGGTCTTGGTTACAGATTGCCCTCTCTGTCCTTCTAAGAATTGAGTCCCCTACCACCAGAATCTGTCTTTCCTTTCCCTTTGCTGCCCCCCCACTCTCACTGGAGGAGTTCTTCCCCTGGCAGCTAGGAGAATCCCTCATCTCCAGCAGTGCTGGTCCCTGACTGGTTACACCAATGTCACTCAATGGAGTGTACTTATTGGGATGCTCCAGTCCTGGATCGGCCTCCCTGGCACTTCCCCCTCTACCCCTCCTGACTGTCACCCATCTACTCTTTGCTAGTGCCTGCACCTCTTTGTCTCCACCCGCCTCTGTGCTGGCCCCTGCCGGCACCTGCCGTGTACGTTCCTGGCTCACCTTTAGTATGGAGGGACTTCTCAGTGCTGACAGTTGCTTCCCCAGATTCAGAACCTGGGCTTCCAGGGAAACAATGTGCTTACATTTTGCACAGCAGTATTCGCCCTCGATCGGATGATCAAGGAACGCATACATGCGGCAAGATGTACAAAGAGTCGCCTCTCCACACCCGCCGGGCATCGTACCTATTAAATTTGGTGAGGATTGGGGATTTTACCCTGTCCAAATTACCTAACAACTAGCTTCCTGGCACTAACACTCAAGACAATACACAGGTACACAATACACAAGTACTAATGATCCACACACACTACTCAGACAACACTCAGATACTCACACTACACAGGTACTATGACCCCTGTTATAACCTCCTGTTTTAAACTCTCGTTTTTAACTCCCACTTAATCCAGCTCCACTTACACCAAGCTCCACAGCTTCAAACTGAGCACGCTCAGACTGAGTCCTACAACAAGTTAAATAGGCACCTGTGAGCAATTAACCACACTCCTTAATTGATAGACTGATGAAACAAGAAAAAAAAAAAAAAAAGCTATTTAAAAAGTGACAGCAAAAGGCAAATTAAAAACTAAAAGGAAAAGTCCCCAAAATGCAACCCAGCAAACGCCCAGCAAGGTATCACGGGTAAAGCAGGCAGGAACACACGGGAACGCTGTAGAACAGACCGCACTGGATGCAAGCACAGACCAAGTTTAAATAGCCTCTTGGTAATGTGCACACAGGTGAACCGAAGGTCTTCTGACAGAGGCTGAGGTCACAGGTCGACTTCTCCGTCGGCCATCTTGAGTACTGGCTGGTCTTCCCTGACAGGCTGAGGTCACAGGTCGACCTCTCCTTCGGCCATCTAGAGTACTGGCTAGTCTTCCCTGACAGGCTGAGGTCACAGGTCGACTTCTCCTTCGGCCATCTTGAGTACTGGCTGGTCTTCCCTGACATTTGGAACCTAAGGACTCTTCCTAGAGCACGCCGCCCAGCCAAACTAAGCAATCGGGGAGAAGGGCCTTAGTCAGGGAGGTGACCAAGAACCCGATGGTCACTCTGACAGAGCTCCAGCATTTTTCTGTGAAGAGAGGAGAACAACTATCTCTTCAGCACTCCGCCAATCAGGCCTGTATGGTAGAGTGGCCAGATGGAAGCCACTTCTTAGTAAAAGGCACATGACAGTCTGCCTGAAGTTTGCCAAAAGGCACCTGAAGGACTCTTAGATCATGAGAAACTAAATTCTCTGGTCTCATGAAACAAAGACGGAACTCTTTGGCCTGAATGGCAAGCATCATGTCTGGAGGAAACCAGGCACCACTCATCACCTGGCCAATACCATCCCTACATTGAAGCATGGTGGTGGCAGCAACATGCTGTGGGGATGTTTTTCAGCAGCAGGAACTGGGAGACTAGTCAGGATTGAGGGGAAACATGACTGCAGCAACGTACAGAGACATCCTTGATGAAAACCTGCTCCAGAGCACTCTGGACCTCAGACTGGGGCAAGGGTTCATCCTCCAACAGGACAATGACCCTAAGGACACATCCAAGATAACAAATGAGTGACTACGTGACAAATCTGTGAATGTCTTTGAGTGGCCCAGACTTGAACCCGATTAAACATCTCTGGAGAGATCTTAAAATGGCTGTACACCGATGCTCCCCATCCAACCTGATGGAGCTTGATAGGTCCTGCAAAGAAGAATGGGAGAAACTGCCCAAAAATGGGTATGCAAAGCTTGTAACATCATACTCAAAAAGAGAGAGAGGGGGGGTGGGAGAGAGAGAGGAGAAAAAGAGGGGTGTGTGAGAGAGGTGGATGAGAGAGGGGGTGATGAAAGAGGGGGTGAGAAAGAGGGTGAGGGGATTAGAGAGAGGGTGAGAGAGAGGGGGCTTAGAAAAAGAGAGCGGGTGTGAGAGGGAGGGGTGAGGGGGTGGGAGAGAGAGGGGATAGGGGAGGGTAGGGGGAAGAGAGAGGGGGGATGGGAGTAAGGGTGAGAGAGGGGGTGAAAAAGAGAGATAGCGAGAGAGAAAGGGGGGTTAGAAAAAGAGAGGGGTGAGGGGGTGTGAGAGAGGGGTGAAAGAGAGGAAGAGGGGTAAAGGAGGAAATGAGAGAGATAGGATGGTGAGAGAGAAAGTGGAGAGAGGGGTGGTGAGAAGGGGAGGAGAGGGCATGAGAGAAAGAGAGGATGAGGGAGAGAGGGGGTTTAGAAAGAGAGAGAAAGGGTGAGGAGGGTGGGAGAGGGGGGAGAGAGGGGGGAGAGAGGGGGGAAGTGAGAGAGAGGGAGGCAAGAAAGAGGGGGAGTGAGAGAGAGGGGGCATGGAGGAGAGCGTGAGAGAGAGAGGGGGCATGGGAGAGGGGTGAGAAGGAGAGGGCAGGAGAGAGTGAAAGGGGATGAGACAGAAAGAAGAGTGAGAGAGAGGGGGGGTGAGAGAGAGGGGGGGTGGGAGAGAGGGAGGGGGTGTCTGCAGTCCCTTCCTCCTGTGTCCCCCTGTCCCAGTCCGTGTCTGTGGATGTGTCATGATACTTGCCATCCTACTTTCCTGCCAGCAGTAGGAGGACGTTCATAATGACCATCAGCAGGCAGGTCTCATTCTGGTGATGAAGGGGGTGCTCTGCTGCATTGCTTCCAGCGGATCCATTTAGTGTGATAGCCAGACTGACTCGAGTAGCAGTCCCTGATTGTCTGCGCCTCCCACACGTCCTTGCCTTCCGGGCCCCCTGTGAGCCTATCCTCTGGGCCGTCCTTGCTGCTTGCCTTGCCTGCAGTCTCCGTTTGTGAGGCCGGCCAATCGTCGTGTGGAGATGGTACTCGGAGCTGGGTGCTGACATCCTGCTCGCACGCCAAGTTCTTCGCTGCCTGCTCCCCACCACCAGACCTGCACTCTCCATGGCCGAGCCCCTTCTGCCCCCAGGCCCTCGGGCAGTGCCGACTGCCCGATGGGTCGGTCCGCCCCGGGTGTATTGTTTGTAGAATTTTGAGGAAAATAATGAATTTAATCCATTTTGGAATAACGCTGTAACATAACAAAATGTGGAAAAAGTGAAGCGCTGTGAATACTTTCCGGATGCACTGTAATTATTTGATCCCCGGCAGATTTCGAAAAAGTTTGCCCACTTACAAAGAAATTAAGGGTCTTTCATTTTTATCACAGGTGTATTTTGAATGATAGAGACAGAATATCAACCAGAAATCCAGAAAAAACACATGATACAAATGTTATAAATTAAGTTGCAGTTCAGTGAGTAAAATAAGTATTTGATCCCCAGCAAAATATGGCTTAGTACTTGGTGGAGAAACCCTTGTTGGCAAGCACAGAGGTAAGACATTTCTTGTAGTTGGTGACCAGGTTTGCACACATCTCAGGAGGGATTTTGGTCCACTCTTCTTTACAGATCTTCTCTAAATCTTTAAGGTTTTTTGACTGTCACTTGGCAACTCGAAGTTTCAGCATCCTCCATAAATTTTCTATACGATTAAGGTCTGGAGACTGGCTAGGCCACTCCATGAACTTAATGTGGTTCTTCTTGAGCCACTTCTTTGTTACCTTGGTGGTATGTTTCAGGTCGTTGTCATGCTGGAAGAACCATTCACAACCTATCTTCAGTGTTCTGGCTGAGGGAAGAAGGTTCGCATCCAAGATTTTACAATAAATGGCCCCGTCCATTGGCCCCTCAATGTGGCAAAGTTGGCCTGTACCTTTAGCAGAGAAACAGCCCCAAAGCATAACGTTTCCACCTCCTTGCTTGACTGTAGGGATGGTGTTCTTAGTAGACATGTGCACACTAAAATATTGCGTTTCGGAATTTCGTTTACGTCCGAAAAATAAATTTATTTAGTTACTCCCGAAATTCGTTTTTATTTATTTCGTTAAAAAATGCATTCATCCGAAATAACTAAGGTCGAATCTGTCATTGAAGGCTTATGGTGTCTATCGAATGTTCTAAGATTTGACGGAGCAGCTAAACTGTACGACACCGCAATCGTACCGGTCGAATGTTCCGCCTACAAGCTATAGTAGAATTCTAATGTTGTATGACACTAGTAATAATTATATTTATTAATTATGATTACTAGTCAACCAACATTAGAATTCTTCTATAGCCTATGGGCGGAGCATTTGACCATAAATTTCCTTTCACGGCGACTGCTTCGTCGAATCTTCATGTTGAATCTTTTCTCTCTATGTCGAATAATCTTGGACTAATAGAGTTAGGTTAGGCACATTCGACATTTTTTGCTATTGTCTCTATAATGTTGAATCTTTTCTCTCTATGTCGAATCTTTCCTCTCTATGTAGAATAATCTTGGACTAATAGAGCTAAGGTTAGGCACATTAGACCACAGGTTCGATGGACACAGATCGCTATTGTCAGCGTCACGTTGAATCTCCTATCTATATTGAATTGTTGTTGCAACGAAAACGAAAATAAAGCATTTGTTTATGTCGGATCTTTCGGTTTTCGGATTCTGCACGTTCATTATCGTTTGTTAAAACGATAACGAAAATACCCGAAATTCGGACGAAAATGCATTCGGACTAAAGCGAATGCACATGTCTAGTTCTTAGGGTCATAGTCAGCATTTTTCTTCCTCCATACAGGGCGAGTCGAGTTAATGCAAAAGAGCTAAATTTTGGTCTCGTCTGACCACAGCACTTTCCCCCAATCCTTCTCTGAATCATTTAGATGTTCATTGGCAAACTTCAGGTGGGCCTGTACATGTGCCTTCTTGACGAGGGGACCTTGCGGGCGCTGCAGGATTTCAATCCATGGCGGCGTATTGTGTTACATAGTTACATAGTAGGTGAGGTTGAAAAAAAGACACAAGTCCATCTAGTCCAACCTATGTGTGTGATTATACAGTATGTCAGTATTACATTGTATATCTCTGTATGTTGGGGTTGTTCAGGTGCTTATCTAATAGTTTTTATAAACTATCGATGCTCCCCGCGGAGACCACCGCCTGTGGATAGGAATTCCACATCCTTGCCACTCTTACCGTAAAGAACCCTCTACGTAGTTTAAGGTTAAACCTTTTTTTTTCTAATTTTTAATGAGTGGCCATGTGTCTTGTTAAGCTCCCTTCCGCGAAAATGTTTTATCCCTATTGTGGGATCACCAGTACAGTATTTATAAATTTAAATCATATCCCCTCTCTTCTCCAGAAAGAATAAGTTCAGTGCTCTCAAGCTTTCCTCATAACTAATATCCTCCAGGCCCTTTTATTAGCTTAGTTGCCCTTCTTTGTATTCGCTCCATTTCCAGTACATCCTTCCTGAGGACTGGTGCCCAGAACTGCACAGCATACTCCAGGTGCGGCCGGACCAGAGTCTTGTAGAGTGGGAGAATTATCGTTTTATCTCTGGAGTTAATCCCCTTTTTAATGCATGCCAATATTCTGTTTGCTTTGTTAGCAGCAGCTTGGCATTGCATGCCATTGCTGAGCCTATCATTTACTAGTACCCCCAGGTTCTTTTCCATCCTAGATTCCCCCAGAGGTTCTCCCCGCAGTGTATAGATTGCATTCATATTTTTGCCACCCAAATGCATTATTTTACACTTTTCTACATTAAACCTCATTTGCCATGTAGTTCAGTTAATTTGTTCAGATCTTTTTGCAAGGTTTCCACAACCTGCGGAGAAGTTATTGCCTTGGTTAGCTTAGTATCGTACACAAATACAGAGATTGAACTGTTTACCCCATCCTCTAGGTGGTTTATGAACAAAATAAATAGGATTGGTCCCAGCATAGAACCCTGGGGGACCCCACTACCCACCTCTGACCCTTCTGAGTACTCCCCATTTATCACCACCCTCTGAACTCGCCCTTATAGTCAGTTTTCAATCCATGTACTCACCCCATGGTCCATGCCAACTGACCTTATTTTGTGCAGTAAACGTTTATGGGGAACTGTGTCAGATGCTTTTGCAAAATCCAGATACACCACGTCTACGGGTCTTCCTTTATCTAGATGGCAACTCACCTCCTCATAGAAGGTTAATAGATTGGTTTGGCAAGAACGATTCTTCATGAATCCATGCTGATTACTGCTAATGATGCCATTCTCTATACTAAAATCTTGTATATAGTCCCTTATCATCCCCTCTAAGAGCTTGCATACTATTGATGTTAGGCTAACTGGTCTGTAATTCCCAGGGATGTATTTTGTGCCATTTTTAAATATTGGTGCTACATTGGCTTTTCTCCAATCACCTGGTACCATTCCAGTCAGTAGACTGTCAGAAAAAATTAGGAACAATGGTCTGGCAATTACTTGACTGAGTTCCCTAAGTACCCTCAGATGCAAGCCATCTGGTCCCAGTGATTTATTAATGTTAAGTATCCCAAGTCTAATTTTATATCTGTCCTCTGTTAACCATGGAGGTGCTTTCTGTGATGTGTCATAAGGATAAACACTGCAGTTTTGGTTACTGAAGCCCCCCGATTCCCTCGTGAAGACTGAGGAGAAGAATAAATACCTTCGCCATCTCCCCATCCTTTGTAACCAGATGTCCTTCCTCATTCTTTATGGGGCCAATATGGTCTGTCCTCCCTTTTTTACTGTTTACATACTTAAAGAATTTCTTGGGATTTTTTTTGCTCTCCTCTGCTGTGTTTTTTGTGTTCTATCTTAGCTGCCCTAATTGCACCCTTACATTTCTTGTTTCATTCTTTAGAAAGTCTGAATGCTGATGATCCCTCAACCTTGCATTTTTTGAAGGCCTTCTCCTTTGCTTTTATATGCATTTTTACATTGGAGTTAAGTAATCCAAGACTTTTGTTGCTCTTTTAAATTTATCACCCAATGGGATGCATTGGCTAATGCCCTTATTTAATATGCTCTTAAAGCAAACCCATCTCTCCTCCATGTTCTTTGTTCCTAAGATTTTATGTAAGGCTATGGAGCGACGGATGTCAGCGGTGACATGTCCGCTGACATCTGACCCGGTCCGATCTGCCAAAATCAGAGGGATGGCCCTACGTTCGCACCCGTCCCTGGCGGATTGGGTGAGATCTGACGAAAACGGACACGCTGCAACCAGTGGCGCTCGACAAGCCCCTACGCGCTCAGTGAGCAGAGAGGGACCTGTCATCCGCCGGCTCAGCAGACATCAATGGAGAGACCTCCCGCTGAGCCGGCGGACTCCATGGCAGCGGATCCGCCTCGCGTGAATGAGGGCTTAGACAAATGTGTGCTTCCCTCCGCAAAGTCTATGTCTGGATAATTAAAATCCCCCAATATGATAACACTTCCTATCCTTGCGGCTAATCCAACTTGTGATAGGAGATCCGTCTCGCCCTGTTCCCTCAGGTTAGGGGGCCTATAGCATACGCCCAGTAATATTTTCCCCTTGGCTTCATCCCTTTGGAGCTCTACTCATAAGGATTCCACCTCCTCCCTAGCTCCCTTTAGTGATGTCATTTCTCAAATTCACTTGTACATTATTCTTGATATATAGGCATACCCCTCCCCCCTTTTTACCCTCTCTATCCCTGCGATAAAGGGTATACCCTTGAATGGTTGCCAGCCAATCCTGAGAGCTGTTCAACCAGGTCTCTGAAATTCCCACAAAATCCAAATCCTCCTTCTACAACAGTATCTCTAGTTCACCCATCTTGTCTGCCAGGCTCCTGGGATTGGTGACCATGCCACGTAGTTTACATCGGTCACATACTATCCTCTTATTGGGTGTTCCAAGATTGCAACTAGGACTTGTTACTATACTTGGATAAAATACAGTGCAGCGTGTGGAAGACGCTGGGGCTAACTCTGTATTATTTAGGAAGTACCTCCTGGCATTCAGGGTCACGTGATCGGGCGTCATACCGTCGATGACGCCACAATCACTATGGCAACCCTAGTAAATGTACAGGAAGTTTTTCCTTTCACCCCCGAGTGGCACGTTCTGATTGGACGTCTGCCACCCAGGCTTCAGTACACAGGTGATATTGATAAGGGGCTCCTTATAAATATTAACCGGACGTATGGGACTCCACTACCGCTGAGGAAGTCCTTATTTGGATGATATGCGTGCGGGAGTATCCCTAGACGTCACTGCAGCTGCCTTATCTATCGATGTTACAACTGATGTTTTAGTACGCCAATTATCCTAGCACTAGGGTGTAGTGCTTCTTATGTGAGTACCTGTCTTTTAAATAAAATAAATGTTTTAGCCATACAGTGTGCACTATATTATCCTTTATATTTCATGTTACCACGGATGCAAAATGTAAAGCTACTGAGTGCAGTTTTTCAAAGAGATGCGCCCGTTTCCCCACCCAAGATTCCATCTATAGCCACAACTCGTGGTGAATGCCTGTGTGACCCATCTGTTTGTTCAGGGGTCCATAATTTAAGGTGAGAGGTTTGGCTAGCCGGTGGTGGTAGCACGGATTAAGGAGCACTTCTGAATCTGCATGAAGCACCCTTATCACCGCAGAGGATAAGCCTTTCTATCAAATCTACATTTCTTCTCTTCATAATAGAGGATTTTTATGGACTTATGTCATGTTTATATTATTTTAGTCCGCTGATTGCTATTGTAGCGCTGCACTGTATTTTATCTTTGTATTTCTAAAAGGGTTTATATATTTGCCTTTAGTGTTCAGCTGCTTGCAATATTATTTAAGGTGGTGTTTTTGCGCTGACTGTATCTCTCTATATCTACTAGTTACTATACTTGCCTTGGGTTTATGTGCTTTAGTCAACCTACCACTAATGCCCCCAATACTACCCTCTGGAATATGTTCTGCGCTGACTATCTCTATCTCTGCCCCCCCCCCCCCCGTCGCCTAGTTTAAAAACCCCTCTCCTTTTGCCCATCTACTAATGATTTGTTTGGTGACTGTGGTCCCAAATGCCTTGAGATCATTCACAAGCTCCTCCCGTGTAGTTATGGGCTGATCCCTCACTTTTCTTAGGATCATCCTTTCCCCATGAGGCAAAATATTGCATGGAGCTCCAGACGGAGGGTGATTGGTTATTTTATATTTCTTCCATTTGCAAATAATCGCTCCAACAATTGTCTCCTTCTCACCAAGCTTCTTGCTGATGGTCATGTAGTCCATTCCAGCTTTGTGCAAGTCTACAATCTTGTCCCTGGTGTCCTTTGACAGCTCTTTGGTCTTGCCCATGATGATGAGGTGTGAATGGAAGAAAGATTCTGTAGACAGGTGTTTTTTATACACATAACGAGTTGTCGTTAGGAATGCCTTCTTAAATTATTGTGTGTACCACATGAGCAAATACTGTAGCCAGTCTGTGGGAGCCAGAATTGTTGTTGGTTGGTAGGAGATCAAATACTTATTTTACTCACTGAACTACAACTCAATTTATAACAATTGTATCATGTGTGTTTTTTCTGGATTTTTGGTTGATATTCTATCTCTATCATTTAAAATACACCTATGATAGCAATTATAGATCCTTCATTTCTTTGTAAGTGGGCAAACTTACAAAATCTGCAGGAGATCAAATATTTATTTTCCCCACTGTACATGGTATTCTCAATTCAGTCCATAGATGTCCCGTTTTGTCTGTGTGTGGGTGTTTTTTATATATATATACATATATATATATACAGTATATATGTAATATAATATACCGATATACTGTATATGACCTGTAGGGCCTGTGTGGTTCATACATCTGCTGTGGTCAGACGTTTGATGCTAAACTGCTGCAATGGCAGTGGTACAGGCTGCGCTCATATTAATAGTACACGGTGAGAATTCCTGCATGCCGTGTGGAGCACAGACAGTTTATTAAACATTGTGGGATATGTGGGCTCTGTATAAACATGCAGCACTGATCGTCTCTTACTGTAGCGTCAGCTGCCTCTCTATAAATCAGTGTTTTATCAGCTGTGACCGGAATGGATGAACCCCGGGGCTGGGGGGGGAGGCACAATCCTCATGGATGTTCCCAAATTCTTCATCCTTCCCTCTGAGGGACACAAACCAGCTTCTTTACTGAAGCAGAGAACAAGGAGGGTGTCAGGCCACATCAACCATTTGCATCGAATTGTACCCAAGATAAAATCTACATGTTGCATTTTTTGCTGTGTGATTACAATTTCCAAAATGTTCTTCAAACCTAAAGATTTGTGTGCAGTTTTAAACAGTCCTCCATATCCGCAGCCCCTTGTATGCTGTTTGTAAAGTCAAATCCTCTCTATTAATTCCAAACTCGAGGCAGAGCTGAGTGGTCTTTAAAATAATGTGCCATTCCCAGGTCTTCGATGTGATTGCCAATTATGGTTGTGTTACCTGCCCACTCAGCCAATGTGCTCTAAGCTGCTTTTTTAAATATATTTTACTCCTAAAGATTTTCAGCTGGGCTTTTTAAAGCCCAGTTGAAAACAGACAACCCTTTTACTAAGAATCCACAATTTTATAGTCTTATGTCCACTTTCCTGTTAAAATGGCTGTGCAATGCCACCAGAGTCAGACCCAGTGCACTTAGCAATCAACACTCAGCAACAGCCCTGGTCAGAGATGCCCCTCCCCTTCTCTGTAATACAAGTTTGTGTAAGCTGCTACTTAGCTCTGCAAGTACAGAGCACTGGAAGGGAGTACAGGAAGCAGCAATTCATTGACATAATAGTGCTTTAACACATTTCCAAGCCAAAATTAGACACAGATCATGCCATTGGGGGGGGGGGGGGGGGCTTTTTAGGTATACAGAATTAAAAAAGATGTGAGACTTAATTTGGGCTTTAAATCTAGAAATTAATGTATTTAGCTTGATACAAGTAATTGTATTGCTGAGTGTTAATAGTTTATATACCTGTGTAGAATCATACATGGAGGTCATTCTAAACCAGGAATAATAAAAGACTGTTCTCACTGATATGACAATTTTTTGTGGCTGCATTTTGGCAGTTTTTCACCTTTTTTTTTCCCTCGTTTTTCGTTCACAGCACCTTCCAAAGTCCAGTTTTTATAGCCTGTCAAAAAAACAAGCTAAATTTTGGTAAAGAGCTACAACAAAGTGAAAAATGATTATTAGCCCGATCTTTACAAATAGCCCTCCATAATCATCTAGAAGCTTGAAATTTATATTCCTTTATGTTTTTGTCCATGTTTTCATACATTGTGATACACTATATACTACACTAACATTGTTTTACACATATTGCATTGTTTTAGTATTTTCCTTTGTTTTGCTGCCAGCATGCCTATCTTTCTCTCTTAGTGAACTGGCTATATCCAGAATCTTCCTGGCGTAGTGAAACACACTTGCTTCTGACCGGCCTGTAATACAGCCCTGCCAGTTGTGTCATAATAAATCCCTGGGTGTATGTGGCAAGACGGGGGAACCTTTGGCTTGGGAGACCAAACCAACCAAGTGGCCATTTCATGGTAGAGACAGATTCTGAGGGCCAAAGAATGTGCATCAAACAACTGTGCTACATTTATTGGTGAGCATGGTGAATAGTGGGTGTTCCTAAAGGATATGGGTTTATTGTGATACACATTTTCCAGAATGAGCTACTTTTATGGAATTTGGGTCACAAGACCTCTTAGAGTCACAAACAAAGTTGGTGAATGAAGGCTTTCTGCTGCCAGATGTTATGATTGCAGGTCTGAATAGGGAACGGGTAGATATTTAACATCCACTGTGTTTCACAGACTGTGGCTTCCATTCTAAACGATGTCTGAATGGCGAGGTGTCTCCACTTAGAGCCACAGACTCAATATAGTAACCCCCCCCCATCCCAACCCTCCTCTGTATATTGGTCTTGGTGCTCTGGTATTGTTTTGTGATTGGGTAAGATTCAACATGGAGACCATTCCTGTTCTTCTTCCAGTAGGGAATGACATTACAAACACTCCATCACACCATACCTGTTAGGGCTTGTGCCCACTAGGGTGTTTTGGTAATGTGTGCGTGACTACACGTTCTATTGCAAGGTGCAGCTACGCATATGACATGCAAATGACACATCACTGCACCTTGGTCATGAAAGCACTAACATGTTGTGGTGTGGCGTTCTACCAGAAAATAATACATGCGCCATTTTTGGGCAGCACGCTGTGATGCACTATAATATACGGTAACCAGACATCCTCAGTTTCCGGGGACAGTCCCCGGATTGAAGACGCTGTCCCCGGAGCAAGTCTGTCCCTGGATTTGTCCCCGGATTGCAGGGGCGGCGCCAGGTGCAGGGCCAATCCTGGGCGGGTGCTGAGGCAGAGGGGGGCAGTCCAGGGTGCCACACACTGGGGGGGTGTCAGGCCGGCGTCGCCCACTGTAACAGCTTTAATTTAAATCACTGGGTGCCCGCTGTCACACAAGTGCAACCTCCTATTCTGGCTCCTTTGATAGACAGCACACCTGTCCAATGCTGGGATGTGTTCTGTCGATCATAGGTAGGAGCTGACCAAGGAGGCGGGACTTATGTGACGGCGGGCACCTTGCGATTCAAATTAAAGCTGTTACAGCAGGCAATGCTGGCCTGCGTGATGTCGCTGGCTCTCCTATGCCCTGCACTGGTGAGGCTGCATACATGGGCACTGGTGAGGCTGCATACATGGGCACTGGTGAGACTGCAGACATGGGCACTGGTGAGGCTGCAGACATGGGCACAGGCGAAGCTGCATAGATGGGCACTGGTAAAGGTTGCATTGTTGGGCACTGGTGAGGCTGCATTGCTGGGCACTGGTCAGGCTGCATTACTGGGCACTGGTAAGGCTGCATTGCTGAGCACAGGTGAGGCTGCATACATGGGCACAGGTGAGGCTGCATACATGGGCACAGGTGAGGCTGCATACATGAGCACTGGTGAGGCTGCATACATGGGCACAGGTGAGGCTGCATTGCTGGGCACATGTGAGGCTGCATACATGGGCACAGGTGAGGCTGAATACATGGGCACAGGTGAGGCTTCATTGCTGGGCACAGGTGAGGCTGCATTGCTGGGCACAGGTGAGGTTGCATTGGATAGGCATTGGTGAGGCTGCATTGGATAGGCACTGGTGAGGCTGAATTGCTGGGCACTGGTGAGGCTGCATTGCTGTGCACAGGTAAGGCTGCATTGTTGGGCACTGGTGAGACTGCATACATGGGCACAGATGAGGCTGCATTGCTGGGCAAAGGTGAGGCTGCATTGCTGGGCACTGGGGAGGCTGCATAGATGGGCACTGCTGAGCCCTGCATTCTTTATGTAGCGCATTCCTAAGCCCTGCACTCTATTTTTTCTCGATCTTATCTTCATAACATTTGGTAGTCATATCTCAAAAAATTCTAAGAAGTGTCTTTTTTTAATCTCATGGACAAAATGTGAGAAATAACGTATATATCATACAATCTTTCCATAAACACCACATACACTGCATATATAATTTGAGGAAAATATGCTTATAAAATAGTTTACCATTTGCCTATAAAAAAAAAAAAAAAAAAAGTCCCTGGATTTCATTTCAAATCTGGTCACCTTACTATAATATGTTGTTGCGTGCTGCACTGTGGCGCACCTCTGACAGCAAGGTGCATTGGGGTGGCAGTTGGAACAAATGTATTGCATTTCACCAATGCATTTAATCTGGGTTGCTGCAGGTCATGGTAACATGCAGCTGCCCTCAGTGTTTAGTATTTGATGATATGAGATTATTGAGATTTCCATAATGCACTGGATAGCATGCCTCAATCCTGCATCTGACATGACATGCAACATTATACTGAATTTGTAAACGCAAAATGTACAGTGGGGACGGAAAGTATTCAGACCCCCTTAAATTTTTCACTCTTTGTTATATTGCAGCCATTTGCTAAAATCATTTTTTTTCCTCATTAATGTACACACAGCACCCCATATTGACAGAAAAACACAGAATTGTTGACATTTTTGCAGATTTATTAAAAAAGAAAAACTGAAATATCACATGGTCCTAAGTATACAGACCCTTTGCTGTGACACTCATATATTTAACTCAGGTGCTGTCCATTTCTTCTGATCATCTTTGAGATGGTTCTACACCTTCATTTGAGTCCAGCTGTGTTTGATTATACTGATTGGACTTGATTAGGAAAGCCACACACCTGTCTATATAAGACCTTACAGCTCACAGTGCATCTCAGAGCAAATGAGAATCATGAGGTCAAAGGAACTGCCTGAAGAGCTCAGAGACAGAATTGTGGCAAGACACAGATCTGGCCAAGGTTACAAAAAATTTCTGCTGCACTTAAGGTTCCTAAGAGCACAGTGGCCTCCATAATCCTTAAATGCAAGACGTTTGGGATGACCAGAACCCTTCCTAGAGCTGACCGTCCGGCCAAACTGAGCTATCGGGGGAGAAGAGCCTTGGTGAGAAAGACAAAGAAGATCCCAAAGATCACTGTGGCTGAGCTCCAGAGATGCAGTTGGGAGATGGGAGAAAGTTGTAGAAAGTCAACCATTAGCCCTCCACCAGTCGGGGCTTTATGGCAGAGTGGCCCGATGGAAGCCTCTCCTCAGTGCAAGACACATGAAAGCCCGCATGGAGTTTGCTAAAAAAACACCTGAAGGACTCCAAGATGGTGAGAAATAAGATTCTCTGGTCTGATGAGACCAAGATAGAACTTTTTGGCCTTAATTCTAAGCGGTATGTGTGGAGAAAACGAGAAAACCAGGCACTGCTCATCACCTGTCCAATACAGTGCCAAGAGTGAAGCATGGTGGTGGCAGCATCATGCTGTGGGGGTGTTTTTCAGCTGCAGGGACAGGACGACTGGTTGCAATCAAGGGAAAGATGAATGCGGTCAAGTACAGGGATATCCTGATCGAAAACCTTCTCCAGAGTGCTCAGGACCTCAGACTGGGCTGAAGGTTTACCTTCCAACAAGACAATGACCCTAAGCACACAGCTAAAATAACGAAGGAGTGGATTCGCAACAACTCTGTGATTGTTCTTAAATGGCCCAGCCAGAGCCCTGACTTAAACCCAATTGAGTATCTCTGGAGAGACCTAAAAATGGCTGTCCACCAACGTTTACCATCCAACCTGACAGAACTGGAGAGGATCTGCAGGGAGGAATGGCAGAGGATCCCCAAATCCAGGTGTGAAAAACTTGTTGCATCTTTCCCAAAAAGACTCTTGGCTGTATTAGATCAAAAGGGTGCCTCTACTAAATACTGAGCAAAGGGTCTGAATACTTAGGACCATATGATATTTCAGTTTTTCTTTTTTAATAAATCTGCAAAAATGTCAACAATTCTGTGTTTTTCTGTCAATATGGGGTGCTGTGTGTACATTAATGAGGAAAAAATGAACTCAGCAAATGGCTGCAATATAACAAAGAGTGAAAAATTTAAAGGGGTCTGAATACTTTCCGTACTTCCCCACTGTATATGAGCCCTAAGAACTGAAGATCTTTTTGTCGAGTTTCTTTGTCTCTTCCTACCAATAGAAAGGACAGTGGGGAAGGTTCCTCTGCTTAGAAGGGCGTTTGTTGCACTGTCATTCAGAAGAGCTATAAGCTCACTCAGCAGGTTCAGAGCAGCAGCTGAACATTTTCCTCACACACATAGGCCTGCCAAAACTCCACCATCCTCTGACTTGTATATATAATCACACAGAATGACCTCCGGACTAACCTGCTTCCTGCTAGGGGATCAGGCCTACTAAATGAGATGAGATTTCTCTGGTGTGTAGTCAGAGAAGTTGTTTTTGTGCTGTTCTGTATCCCTCAGGATGTTGGATCACAGATCTTCAAATCACCTTCTGCCAGTCCGTAGAGCAGTGCCCTGTCACTGCACCCTCCAATCTGTCTTTGTAATATTAGTGGGTTTCAACTCTCTTCATTGAACTTTATCCATGCAAAAGAGTGAAAATTGGCTTTGGGCGGAATCATAGGTGTATGCAGCCTGTTGCATTAGGACATTAAGGTGTGCACCCCAAAGCTCAAACACACGAGTGTACAGTATCTCACAAAAGTGAGTACATCCCTCACATTTTTGTAAATATTTTATTATATCCTTTCATGTGACAACACTGAAGAAATGACACTTTGCTACAATGTAAAGTAGCGAGTGTACAGCTTGTATTAGTGTAAATTTGCTGTCCCTTGAAAATAACTCAACACACAGCCATTAGGGCACTTTCACACTGGGGCAGGGGGGGGTCGGTGTTAAAGCGCCACTAGTTTTATCTGTGTTTTTGACCCCCGCTAGCGGGCAAAAAAGGATTAAAAGTGCCCACAAAGCGCCACTGCTGAAGCTTTGCGGGCGCTTTGGCAGAGCTGGCCATTGGTTTCAATAGCAGGGGCGTTTTAGGAGCAATGTATACACTGCTCCCGCAACGCCCCAAAGATGCTGCTTGCAGGACTGCAAGCACCATCACTCCAGTGTGAAAGCACTCGGGCTCTCACATTGGGGTGGCAGGGGAGGCGCTTTACAGACGCTATTTTTAGCCCTTTAGCGCCTTAAAAAAAGCCTCAGTGTGAAAGTAGCCTTAATGTCTATACCGCTAGCAACAACAGTGAGTACACCCCTAAGTGAAAATTTTCAAATTGGGCCAAAAGTGTCAATATTTTGTGTGGCCACCATTATTTTCCAGCACTGCCTGGCATGGAGTTCCCCAGAGCTTC
Organism: Aquarana catesbeiana; assembly: GCF_042186555.1. Classification (NCBI taxonomy): domain Eukaryota; kingdom Metazoa; phylum Chordata; class Amphibia; order Anura; family Ranidae; genus Aquarana; species Aquarana catesbeiana. The sequence continues at coordinate 215,537,403 of NC_133333.1, read as the reverse complement.
ACAGGTTGCCACTGGAGTCCTCTTCCACTCCTCCATGATGACATCACGGAGCTGGTGGATGTTGGAGACCTTGCGCTCCTCAACCTACCGTTTGAGGATGTCCCACAGATGCTCAATAGGGTTTGGAGTCATGCTTGGCCAGCCCATCACCTTCACCCTCAGCTTCATGTTGGAATACTGCCCTGCGGCCCAGTCTCCGAAGGTAGGGGATCAATGCTCAGCTTCAGTATGTCACAGTACATGTTGGCATTCACGGTTCCCTCAATAAACTGTACCTCCCCAGTGTCGGCAGCACTCGGGCAGCCCCAGACCATGACACTCCCACCACCGTGCTTGACTGTAGGCAAGACACACTTGTCTTTGTACTCCTCACCTGGTTGCCGCCACACACGCTTGACACCATCTGAACCAAATAAGTTTATCTTCGTCTCATCAGACCACAGGACATGGTTCCAGTAATCCATGTCCTAAGTCAGCTTGTCTTCAGCTAACTGTTTGCAGGCATTCTTTTGCATCATCTTTAGAAGAGGCTTCCTTCTTGGACGACAGCCATGCAGTGTGTGGCATATGGTCTGAGCACTGACAGGCTGACACCCCCCACCCCTGCAATTGTAGTGCGTTTTGAGATCACGGGCATAATCGCGGCGATTCTGTCACGTTCTCAAAATGCCCAGGTGTGAATGGAGCCAGAATATTTTGGAGGTGGTAGATGTCATTATTTGTTACTTGAAGACATGATAATTAGCTAGAGAGAACCTGTTATGATCAGCTTTGTTTTGTATTTGCTAGTTGTCCAACTCTTATACCGACCTTCTGGTGGTATTTATAGCTCAGAATGGGTATGAAGATAAGGAATTTGGCTTTTTTTCTGATTTGCGTACATGTTCTGTATTGATTGAACTTAGAGGCTCGGCGTAACAACTTGCATGTACGTAAAGCAGAACTTCACCCAAAAGGAGAAGTTCTGTTCTTCCTCCTCCTCCCTACCTCCTTTGCCACATATGCATTTTTTTGGGTGTAGGGTGGGGGTGGCAGCTACCTAGTTTTAACAGGTACCCGATTGGATTGCCTAGGCGATCTGAGTGGACGTTCTCCCCCCTCCCCCCACATCCTTCTGAGATGCGTCACTGAAGACTGCAAGACCAATCACAAAGCGTAGCGTCGCAGCCAGCTGCCCACAGTTAACATGCCGATGCCAGGGACCGAAGACCAGTGAAAAATCTGGCGAAGGTGGGCACGACACTGGATCCTTGGGCAGGTGAGTGTCTGTTTGTTAAAAATCAGCAGCTACAGTTTTCATTTCGGACATTTGTAATGGTTGCCCCTTTGTCTTTTGGAAGGCATCCCTTAAGGTTTAATGTTTAGTTTTAGTTTAGAATGAGCATGCTTAGTATGTTGTGTTGAGTAGTAGTATTCTGAAAATATGTAATGATAGTGGTAATTTGAATAGGAGTTTTTTTTTAGGTGATTGGTAATGTGGGGATTGTGGTAATGGTTTGTTTGAAGGAAATAATGGTAGCATTGTTAGGCAGCCCATAGATTGATAATTTTTTTCCTCCATCCACACATTCAAGGAGGGTGGGGGAATCCTTCCCACTGTTGTATTGTATTCCGACAGCGGGGTGCCTTCCCCACTATCCGAATACAACGATCAGTGTTGCTGGCTATAGCCCGTGGCACTGAATGTTTGGGAAAAACTCAACAGGTTGAACTGACCGTATTTTGATCCATGTATGGCTTTAGGGGCAAGATTTTTAGTAGTAAAAATGCAGCTTAGCTGGTCCAAAGGGTGGGTCGGTTTCTTCAGTGTCCTTCTGATTTATTCTGGTAGTTAATTCATCTTGGCACTTATCAAACAAGACACTTATAGAAAAAAGCACAGCTAACCTTAGCACTTCAATTTATAGACCAAACAGGAAATGAGGGCACAATCACATGATGTAAAACAACCAATCACTACCTTCACACAGCTAACAACATATATAGAACAACCTATGCACAAACAAATGCCTGTGAAATAATAGTGATTATCACACTTTGTACACATAAACAATTGCCAATTTTTCATTAAACTTGCATACTATACACATTTTTTAAACAATCAAGAGCACTTGTCAATTGCATAGACATTCAAAGTATCCAAAAAAAAAAATCACTACATCACAAAGATATCTGCACAAAATATAAACAACTAAGGCCCCTTTCACACTTGTGCGACTTTTCCTGTGAATTGGGACTGCAAAGTCACATTACAAGTCATACTAATGATTTCCAATGAGTATCATTCATATCTGTGCGACTTTAAAGTAGTCCCTGCACTACTTTGGTCTGACTTCGATGCGACTTAAGGTCCATATACCTCAAGATTACACGGGCATTGCTTCAAGTCGCATCAAAGTCGTGGCAAAATCCAATCACAGTCGCGGCCAAATCACTGGAATTTCCGGTCGCATGAGCGTGAAAGGGGCCTAAAACATACTTCAACAATTAACACTGATTATTTTGTGAAAGTCTCACCAAATCTTAAAAGTAAATCAATTACACTGAACATTACAAACGCCCAAAGCTAACACACAACAACAAAACACACACAACACGCAAACCTCCTTCAAAACCAAACTATCAATCCTTCCATGTGATCTGGACAAGCAGCAGACATCCAACCAGCAGATATCAAACAGACCCTGCTCATACATTATCTTCATTATACACTACGGCACTACAAAATGTCAATTGTGCCTAAGCAAATACCCTTATGGTTGAAGTTGTGCAAAAACAAAAAATGTCAGTAGGCACCGCTTGTCCTATTTCGTAAATATACTAGATCACCTGTCATTAGGGGAGGTGGGTGCATCAGATATAAGGAGGCAAAGCCCTGCTCCTCTACCAAGTTAGCCATCTCCGCACAAAGGCATGGCAAAGCTGGCTATACATTAATCATTTTTTTTTGTTGTTTAACCAGAAGGTTGAAGGAAAAAAAATGACCTCATTCCATCATCCACACATTCAAGGTGGATGGTGGAATCACCCCCACTATGATATTGTATTCTTTTTTTTTTTAGGTAATTTTATTAATATTTGTAGGAAACAAGCATAGAAAAATACAACATATCCCATAAATTAACATAATAGGCAAACACATAAGCCGGCCTTACATGGTATTGTATTCTGACAACAGGGAGACTTCCCCGCCATCAGAACATACTAATCAGTGTTGCGAGTACTGATCGTTGGGGAAGAATTTGACAGGCTGGTTGTACAGAAGTGGATCTACCAGGGAGCTGGACAATGTGCCTGTGCCTTCCAGCCGCATAAAAACACCAAAATCTGAGGCAGACAGCTAAACACCCAGTGTATGAGGTTGTTTAAACTTACCAATTGACTTCTCCTACATTTTAGAAAAGCTAAAAGCAAGAAAGTCAATGTGAATGAGGACTTGAGAAATGTAACTCAGTCTTTAAAGTGAATGTAAATGCCAACAATAAACTGCTTCTATTTGCTCTGCTGAAAGTTTTTTTTTCTACCAATACCATCTACAGATATACAGACAGATAAAATATTTGCCTGACAGAGAGCCTTAGCAACAATAAAATCTGTCAGTGCTGAATTATGTCCCCCCAAGTACACAAGTATTAACACAGAATAGATTTTAGATTGTCTATTAAAGTACTGTATAAAGGCTGCTGTCTATGGCCACAACATTTTCCCAGTCAATGACCTTCAATCTCCATCAGACAAAAGAATAAGAGTGAGAATGAGCAAGTGCGCGTTCATAAGAAACAAAAACGAATGATTACTAGCCAGGAAGATTGGGCTAACAGTCAGGACTGGATTCCAATAGTGGACTGAGCTATTTGTCAGCACTAAGAACATATGTTGGGGCTTGTTGTTAATGTGTCAGTTATGTATGGCACTGTATATTGTGTATGGGATTGTTTATCCTGTGCTTTTTGTTCTCAAATAAAGCACTCCTGATTTGTAAATAACATATGTTGGGCTGGCATAGCTCCCAACTGTCCCTGATTTGGAGCAATGTCCCTCTTTCCTCCTCATTTGTCCCTCGTTTTGGTGTGATCTATATAGTTGTATATAAAATGCACTTTTTATCTTTCAAAAAGTGTTTTCCAGTGTTAAACCTTTCATCCAATTTCTAAATTGCTGCATTTGTAAATTTTAAAAGCCAGTACAAAGGAATAAGGAATAGTAGTGGTAAAAAAAGCCCTTTGTGGATTTAATTAACCTTTTTTTGGTTAATTCTTCTTTAAGAGGGTTTGGCAAGAGGTGTGTCCGATGCCTACATGCGTTTGCTAGTAGGCATCCCTCATTCCCATCTCAAAATGTTGGGAGGTATGGGCTGGTGACCCCAAGTGGAGATATTCCCCCATTCAGAGATCAACTAGAGCAGGACCGGCAGTCCGTGGCACATGCTGGCCATTATATAGCTCTGCTCCCTAATCAGCCGTACAGAGTATAGCAGAGGAAAGTCTTTTAGCACCAACTGCCTTTGCAGCACCACAGCATCATATGACCAAATTCCAAGAGCGACAAAGGAATCTGATAGTGGAAGATGTGAGTAGGTAGATCACAATAAGCCGTGCCTTGAACCCCAACCTGGCCACCTTCACCATGCCAAGCAGTCAATGAAAGCACCATGGCACACTTTCTACATTCCACAGTACAGGCACATGTGGTGAAGTGAGTGGCTGGTGAGGCACTGGCTAGTATCAGAGCCAGATACACACAGGTTACATACGCCGCGATCGTTAGAGCGAGAGCAATAATTCTAGCACTAGACCTCCTCTGTAACCTGTAAAAATTTTAAAGCGTTGTCTATGGAGATTTTTAAGTACTGAAGTTTGGCGTCATTCCACAAGTGTGCGCAATTTTAAAGCGTGACATGTTAGGTATCTATTTACTCGGCGTAACATCATCTTTCAGGGCTATAGACAAAAATAATTCTGCGCTGCCAAAGTACAAAGTAAGCAGCTAACACAACCAACAAAGGTAATAACAATAAAATACAAAAATAAGTGTAGCGCTATAAAATTATATAGAAAAGTCCAATGTCGTGAACATTAAACTGACAGTTCAAAATGGAGCTGACAAAGAAGAGGCTTCTTGAGGAATGGGACGAAGAAAATCTTCAGGGGCTAGACACTTCAAATTCATACATCATCTGGAGTGAAAATGTAAACCGGAAGTGAGGAAAAGAGATCTCTTTTCCTCACTTCCGGTTTTTACTATTGTGAGGCGTGGAACGCACGCCAGTCGGCCATTTTGCCTCAAAACCGGAAGTGATGGTTTTACAGCCTTGCAGGTGATTTTCATGCATTTTGATTGATTCTTTATATATATTTTGATGGCTACAGTGGGGGTAACCCCCCAGACGACGTCTATGAAGACGAAACGCGTCGGGTAGGACCCCACTGTCGCCACTTTTATTACAGTGCTGTTTTTTTAATGGATTTGTATGTGAGTGTATACCCATTTTAATAAAATTTTCAGTTTTATAAGGATTTACACTATTTGGCCTTTCTCTTCTTTTTCTGTTCACCACTACTACCATTCGGTTTTTAACATCGTTCCGAGGGATCCAGTCTACGTGTCGGTTTTTCCACACTCCTTGGCTCGGGCATCCGTTTGGTAGACATAGCAACGTGAGAACCATTTCATCGCTCCTCCAGGTCATCTTCAGACACTCACCGCCTAAGCCTATCTGACCCCTCTTGGCGTATGCCCTGGCGGGTCCATCCAATCCGGTAAGCCTCTTCATTGTTGGTGGTGTTGTGTACATTTTCACTCCAGATGATGTATGAAGTGTCTAGCCCTTGAAGATTTTCTTCGTCCCATTCCTCAAGAAGCCTCTTCTTTGTCAGCTCCATTTTGAACTGTCAGTTTAATGTTCACGACATTGGACTTTTCTATATAATTTTATAGCGTAACATCATCTTTTACCTTATTAAAAAAAATCGGGCTAACTTTACTTTGTGTTTGAAAACTTGCTGCGCAAATACCGTGTGACATAAAAATTGCAACAACCACCATTTTATTCCCTAGGGTGTCTGCTTAAACAATATATATAATGTTTGGGGGTTCTGAGTAATTTTCTAGCCAAAAAATTATGATTTTTACATGTAGGAGAGAAGTGTCAGAATTGGCCTGGATGGCAAGGGGTTAATTACCATAAGTAATATACAAATGATTATTATATATTGTTTTTAAGGTAATTTACTATATTTTGAAAAAACTGTACTCAAGCAGGTGGCTTAACGGACAAATTACTGAAGTTTGAAATTATAACTTCCAACCAGTAATTTCCCAGCAAATAGATAAATAATACATTATTATGTTATAACATATAGCATATAAATATATGATTTAGCTTGATTAAAACAGTACCTTTTCAACAGCAGCAGATCCTCATTCTCCCTCCTAACTGTGAGAAAAACATGGGACTGTGGGTAAATCGTATACCCAGAAACCCATGCTTTTTCCTTCTAATTAAGAGGGCTGGGCTGGAAGGCAGTATTTGTCTTTTAGACACGCCCCCTTCTATGACACTGCAGTGAGAGACGTGCCTCCAATGCAGCATTTTTAATGGACAGCTTGGGCCAATGGTGCTTTACTATTGGTCCAAGACTCCAAGCTTTCAATTGAGCTCAGTGCCTCTGACAAGAAGTGATGAGAGGCACTGTGAGTTCATTCTCTCAGTCTGCTGCAGAGTGTGCAAGCTTGTATTTAAACTGGCCGCTCTGTATGTAGCTTCTGAAAAGCTGCACAAAAAGCACCGTATCTCCGGAACCATTGGTTGTAGGCGCCCCAAAATTTTGACCAGCTATGACCCTCGAAACTCAGTTGTTTTTTTGTATTTTTTTTTAATGTTCATGGCAGGTGAGGCTCTGCCTGGCCTGCCTCCCCTGACTGCACGTCCCTGTCACAGTAGTGTGATCCTACCATTTTTGCACCTAATTCTTGCCTGACTGGAGGTGGGAAATTATCACCAGGTTCTCCTTGGTGTGCTGAGCCTGGCAGTAATTGAGGAGAATCTGGGTGGGGTGGTGTGCTTGACTCTCTGCCCCCCACCTAACAAGAGCATTCCTAAAAGGAGGATATTTCTCAAACTATATCCCCCATAAACACAGAAAGTAAAACAGACGGGTTAAATGTTTGTATTGTGGAGATGGTTCACTGTGCATAGTTCCCTCATTACACAGAATTCTGTGAATGGGAAACAAGATTTAATGTTCCCGAACATTCACAAAAAAAGCCTTATTCACTGAGAACTAAAGCCACGTTTTACGGGAGACGCTGCATGCATTTATTAGAATTCCACAAGGTCCTGCGGGTTTATTGCAGCACAGTCCTCGGGGGGGACGGGACTGATGTGGGTTAATGGAGGGCAGTGTGACGCAGCGTCCCAGAATGGACTGTGGTCAGGGAAGGCGCTCACTGCCCAGCTACCTGCTCTGTTCTGCAACTCAAAGGGGGAACTGAAGTTCCATCAAGAGCACACTTGGAAATAACATGGTTACCCTGACAGTGTGTACACTTGAATGCTTGCCATTTAGTATTAGGATTAGGTAGACTGTACATCTTCAAGAGCGGATTCCTCTTCCATTGGGTTACTGTGAGTCACACAAGTGCTATTGCCACCCTTACAGAATAACTGCTGAGATAAAACCAATTACATGTGCACTATTAAAGCTTCTCAGACATGGATGATCCAAGTTTTTAAACAATGTATTTCAATATGAAACAGACATTTGGATGTGCTAACTTGAGTCAGGTTATGCCCACGCTTCTGACCTTCACCTTGCCATGATCTGCCATATGTCTGTTTTGCATAGAGGAGCAAAGAGACCCAGTGATTTCATCATGGTATATAATGAAAAAAAAAGCTTTATTTAAAAATGTCATTAGCATGTGAATGAAGGGGGGGGGGGGGGGAGAAAATCTAAGAAAATTAAACTTCAGCTTTAAGTAACTCCAGTCAAAACCTTTTTTTAATACTTTTGACTGAGTGGAGAAGACTTGGAACCAGTGGTCACCGGGGCAGGATATTAGGGAATAAATTCAACAGGGACAGTGACAACCAAAGAATAAACTCTTTAAAGACTGTTTACATTAAAGTGGATGTAAACCTAATGTCATCCTTTCTAAACTACTGCCATAGGTGTTATCTATAAGGATATACATGCCTTCTGCATGTATCTTTACCTGTCAAATGTCTTCCCTCTGTCTGTTATGAGACCCGAAAAACTGCAGATTCTGTGGGTGGGTCTGTTGTCTGGAGCTCGGTGGGTGGAGTCATGATGTCAGTAGACCCCCCGCTCATCTCTACACTCCCCTTGTCCATATGCATTTCTCCTGTGTAACAGCCAATCCTTGCAGAGCTGCTGAAGAAAGGAGTGGGGGTGGGAATTAAAAAAGAATGCATGTCTTAGGCTAGTGCACGAGATGTAAATCACCTGTCACTCACAGCAAGGGGGAGGATTTGACAAAGTTTTTCTCTGTTTGTCAAGATTTATCTCACTGAACAATAAAAGAGGATTGCTCAGAGCTGGATTAACTCTTTGTGGCAAGACTGGGCTCAAATGATAGGAAATCTTATACTCTACATTATGACATAAAAAAAACTGTGACTGAAAAAAAAGGTTGAAATTTTATTTTATTTTAGTGATTGTTTTTGCATATACTTTAAAGTTTTAATCAAAATAGTCCTTGTTCAAGTATTTTCTGTCTTATGGTGACAACATACTGTCCCTGTCTCCCAACTATGTTCTTGTGTTGTCATCCTGTCACATGAGTTCCCAATGGTGACTACAAATGGCCATTTCAACGCATTACATTGGTATGATCCACTGGTATCATTATCAGTAAATCATGGGTACAATCTCAGGCTCCTGCAGACTGTCTGTGTAGCTGTCTGCCCATACCTTGTACTGGCTGGCAGTTACTAAAGGACAGGAAGCATCAATGAACTATCTAGGGTGCTCATCAGCACCCTAGTAGTTCATTGAGAACTACACGCCGTCAGCCGCAAAGGCTGTCGATACTTGTAGTTCAACCATTCAAAACACTCTGTGAATGAATGACGTGGCCGTGTGGGTGGAGCCCCGCACAGCCATGTTCTTTTCAAACTGTGACAGAGGGTGCAGGGAGAAGATCCCTGGCCCGCTGTCACCATTAGAAGGCGGATCAGGGAGAGGCTGCAGGAGCGGCAACATGTTACATGTTCCACCCTAAAAATGGGTGGAACATGTGACATGATCCCAAAGGTTTCAAACATGTTTCAAATCTTTCCGAGGGACTCGAGTCCAGTCAAAAAATCCGCTCGTCTGTATGCTAGTCCGACGGACGAAAACCGATGCTAGGGCAGCAATTGGCTACTGGCTATCAACTTCCTTATTTTAGTCCGGTCGTACGTCATCACGTACGAATCCGTCGGACTTTGGTGTTATCGTGTGTAGGCAAGTCTGTTCGTTCAAAAGTCCATCGGAAGTCCATCAAAAGTCTGTCGAAAGTCCGTCGGAAAGACCGTCGGACCTTTGATGCCGAAAAGTCTGCCTGTGTGTACACGGCATTAGATCTAACAAAGGATAAAAATGGTGAAAATATCCTACTTTAAAAAATATATGTGATACCCAGTGCACAAAGCAAACTCTGGGGTTTATTTACTAAAGGCAAATCTGCTTTGCACTGCAAGTGCACTTGGAAGTGCAGTCACTGTAGATCTAGGGGGGACATGCATGGAAAATAAAAAACAGCATTTTTGCTTGTACATGATTGGATGATAAAATCAGCAGAGCTTCCCCTAAGATCTACAGCAACTGCATTCCAAGTGCACTTATAGTGCAAAGTCGATTTGCCTTTAGTAAATCAACCCCTCTGTGTCCTTTAGGTAGGATTTATATCTGCTGTAGGTTAAATGTCTCTCTCGCTCTCTTTCATATATATAATTATTTTTATTTTTTTAATATAGCAACAGGTATTGTAGAAATTCAGAAGGCGTCCACAGATCAACAAGGAAAAAAATATAGTGTGTATATTCACTTTGTTGCACAAAAGTCATATATATATATATATATATATATATATATATATATATATATATATATATATATATATATATATATATATATATATATATATATATATATATAAAATCTCTTGATGAAGACTAGAGCCCCCCATAGGTCTCCAGAGCTGTATGAGGAAGGGCACCCCTCCACGCACTCCAGTGTACGATGTTATCAGAGTGAGCGCAGCCCTTCCAGAACGCCGTCCGCTCTTTCCTCCTCCTCACTTTGGACATCTTTGCTCTCATTAAGACTTGTTTATAAACGGAGAGATATTTTTAGCTTCCGGCTCATGGTCGTTAGGGCAGATTCCTCTTCGGAACAGGGCGTAAGGGGGGGAGGGTGGGAGCTGGGAAAAGGGGTTATATAAACTGTGGGAAATGTGTGTCTGACCCATGGGGGGGTTAACCCTTTAACCTAAAGAGGGCACTGTCAGGGCCAGATTTATGACAATCATAATCTAGTATTAATAATCTAATGCTGCTCTTTATATTAACCAGCTGCTCAGCGTGGTCAGATTTTACGTTCCACGCGCTTGATGGAAAAACTCAGAAAGGCCTGGAAACTGAAGCGCAGATACATGGAGTGTGTTGCTTTATTCAACATACGGATTCCCTCTACTATATGGTTGTATAGTCGAAGCGCTGTGAGACGTTAGAAATCCTCTGTGTGCACGTATATGGTCTCAGTGACTCGCTAAATATTCATATTTAACATATTTGTACATTATGCTGTAAGCTCCTGTTATCCTTCTTTTTATAAAATTCCCGTCTTGCTCTGTAAATGTTAATCAGTCTGACAGTGGGAGAGCCATCCTGGCTGCTGAATGTGAAAATAAAAGCAAAGGAGGGTGAATGTTAAAGCTGAACTCCAACTAAACAGCTAAGTACACAGATACAATATATACAGTAGCTCACAAAAGTGAGTACACCCCTCACATTTTTGTAAATATTTGATTATATCTTTTCATGTGACAACACTGAAGAAATGACACTTTACTACAATGTAAAGTAGTGAGTGTACAGCTTGTATAACAGTGTAAATTTGCTGTCCCCTCAAAATAACTCAACACACAGCCATTAATGTCTAAACTGATGGCAACAAAAGTGAGTACACCCCTAAGTGAAAAAGTCCAAATTGGGCCCAATTAGCCATTTTCCCTCCCAGGTGTCATGTGACTCATTAGTGTTACAAGGTCTCAGGTGTGAATGGGGAGCAGGTATGTTAAATTCTGTGTTATTGCTCTCATTCTTATACTGGTCAGTGGAAGTTCAACATGGCACCTCATGGAAAAGAACTCTCTGAGGATCTGAAAAAAAAGAATTGTTGCTCTACATAAAGATGGTCTAGGCTATAAGAAGATTGGCAAGACCCTGAAACTGAGGTGCAGCATGGTGGCCAAGACCATACAGCAGTTTAACAGGACAGGTTCCACTCAGAACAGGCCTTGCCATGGTAGACCAAAGAAGTTGAGAACACGTGCTCAGTTTCATTTCCAGAGGTTATCTTTGGGAAATAGATGTATGAGTGCTGCCAGCATCGCTGCAGAGGTTGAAGGGGTGGGGGGTCAGCCTGTCAGTGCTCAGACCATACGCCCCACACTGCATCAAATTGGTCTGCATGGTTGTCGTCCCAGAAGGAAGCCTCTTCTAAAGATGATGCACAAGAAAGGCTGTAGTTTGCTGAAGACAAGCAGACTAAGAACATGGATTATTGAAACCATGTCCTGTGGTCTGATGAGACCAAGATAAACTTATTTGGTTCAGATGGTGTCAAGCGTGTGTGGCAGCAACCAGGTGAGGAGTACAAAGACAAGTGTGTCTTGCCTACAGTCAAGCATGGTGGTGGGAGTATCATGGTCTGGGGCTGCATGAGCGCTGCCGGAACTGGGGAGCTACAGTTCATTGAGGGAACCATGAATGGCAACATGTACTGTGACATACTGAGCAGAGCATGATTCCCTCCCTTTGGAGACTGGGCCGCAGGGCAGTTTTCCAACATGATAACGACCCCAAACACACCTCCAAGACAACCACTGCCTTGCTAAAGAAGCTGAGGGTAAAGGTGATGGACTGGCCAAGCATGTCTCCAGACCTAAACCCTATTGAGCATCTGTGGGGCATCCTAAAATGGAAGGTGGAGGAGCACAAGGTCTCCAACATCCACCAACTCTGTGATGTCATCATGGAGGAGTGGAAGAGGACTCCAGTGGCAACTGTGAAGCGCTGGTGAACTCCATGCCCAAAGGCAGTGCTGGAAAATAATATTGACACTTTGGGCCCAATTTGGACATTTTCACTTAGAGGTGTACTCACTTTTGAGGCCAGCGGTTTAGACATTAATGGCTGTATGTTGAGTTATTTTGAGAGGACAGCAAATGTACACTGTTATACAAGCTGTACAATCACTACTTTACATTGTAGCAAAGTGTCATTTCTTCAGTGTTGTCACATGAAAAGATATAATAAACAATTTACAAAAATGTGAGGGGTGTACTCACTTTTGTGAGATACTGTATATAAAGGGGTTGTTTTACCTGCAGTTTGTATTGCTGCCCATTCATTTCTGAGATTTACACAGATTTACACAGTTCTGCCACAGTCTGACAGGGGAAGAAACCAGATTTTTCTCTGCTGCAATTTAAGTAATGTGTTCAGAATCAGCCATTGGTGGACTCCATTGGAAGCATATGTGACATGGTGACAATGTAGGAGCACAAATGGAAAATTACACAAGGATGGAGTGTTGTCCCCCTATAAAAAAAATGTCAAAACGAGGACCTTCATGGCTAAATCACCAAGGACTTTCTTTTTTTTAAATTGAAAACTGTAGATTTCAAAAGACTGAAAGAGGAAATTGAGTACTGTCCGTGATACTTTTTTTTATCCGCACTAACATACATTTTTCAGGGTATGTCCCCTTCTTCAAGGTCCAAGAGTACTGCTTGGACCTTGAAGAAGGGGGCATACCCCGAAAGCTTGTCCTGAAAAATTGTATGTTAGTGGAAATAAATAAAAAAAGTATCACGGACAGTACTGAATTTTCTCTGTCACAATTGCACTAATACGGCTACAATCAAATCAAGTAAAAGACTGAAAGTAACTTTGGAAATTACATTAACATGTTAAAGTTTATTTGAGATTTTAGTGAGTTTACTTCTATAACCCCAATTCCAAAAAAGTTGGGACTCTGTATAAAATCTACATAAAAACAGAATGCAATGATTTGCAAATCTCATAATCCCATATTTTATTCACAATAGAAAATAGAAAAAATATCAAATGTTTCAACTGAAAAAATGTACCCTTTTAAGAACAAATAAGGAAATGTGGAAATTGATGGCAGGGTTATGTTTACCACGGTGTAGCATCTCCTCTTCTTTTAGACTCCTTTCACACTGGGGTGCTTTGCAGGCACTATAGCGCTAAAAATAGCGCTGCAAAGCGCCCTGAAACAGCCGCTGCTATCTCTCCAGTGTGAAAGCCCCGAGGACTTTCACACTGGAGCGGTGTGCTGGCAGGACAGTAAAAAAAGTCCTTCTAGCAGCATCTTTGGATCGGTGAAGGAGCGGTGCGCTCCTGCCCATTGAAATCAATGGGGCAGCGCGGCTATACCGCCGGCAAAGTGCCGCTGCAGCAGCGCTTTGCAGTGGTTTTAACCCTTTCTCAGCCGCTAACAGGGGGTAAAACTGCCCCGCTAGCGGCTGAATACCGACGGTAAATCGTCGCAAATAATGGCGCCGGTTTAGCGCCAACACCGCCCCCGCCCCAGTGTGAAAGAAGCCTTAACAACACACTCAAAAACTGTAAACATCTGGGAACTGAGGAGACCAGTTGATGGAGTTTTGGGAGAGGAACGTTGCCCCATTCTTGCCTGGTTGTGCATTAATGCTGTAATGTGGAACTATAACATTCTCTCCATACAGTCAGACTAGACACTGAGACAAAAGACCAGCTAACATCACACATTGTCACAACCATCATGCTCTCTAATAAAAATGAACAATCCTGTATAGATCACATGCCTCTCACACGTCAGATGAGGATCTTCGCCCAGAAACCATGTCCGATCAAATCACACAGAGACCAGTTGCTATTGGTGTACCACAAGGCTCTGTACTGGGCCCTCTACTATTCAATCTCTTTGTTAATTATATAATGGAAGGTATAGTGGGTAACGTATGTCTGATGACACAAAGGCGTGCAATAGGGTTGATATCCCTGGAGCCGTTTGTAACATGGAATTTGATCTGGCTTTGCTGGATGATTCGTCAAAGCAGTGGAAGCAGCAGTTCAACGTTTTCTAAATGCAAAACAATGCACTCAGCCCCCTTTCACACTAGTGCGATTTGTTGGGCATCTGCTGCAGTGCTGTCTTGAGAAATAGAAATCACATTATTTTCTTTGATTCCCCTTCACATCAATGCAACATAGTGCAATGTGATTTTTTTTTTTAAGGCGCATGTGCTTTTTTTGCAGAGTTTTTATCCACATAGACTTCATGAAGTGCATGAAAAATGCATGAATATGCGTATTCAGGGCGATTAGTCTCTTCCTCCTAGCAACAACGATGTCACAGCACATATTGCTAGCCACTGGCCAAAACAAAAATGCATGAAACATGGAAATGCATGAAAAATGCACATACACATACTACAAAAATGAAAGATGCATAAATATGAAGCAGCAGTAGTGTGAACCTGGGCTTAGAGAAACAAAAACCTCTAAAAGAATGCAATATTGGGGGTACAGTGTTGGCCAGAACTACAGGGAGAAAAGGTCTAAGGTACTTTTTTTTTTTTGAAGATTGCAGAATAAGCAAACAGTGTGGACTGGCAGTGGGGAAAGCAAATAGAATTCAAATAGATAAGGGATCATGGGAGGAAGGAGGTCCTGATTATATATAGATCTTTAGTTATCACTAGAGGGATCACCAACAGGCGAGAGAAGGGGGTCCTGATTCCTCTATGGAAGAAGAAGAATGGCTGCACATCCGAAGGTTCCAAAAAAGCGTCTTTATCGAAAATCACCAGGATACACCAGGGACACCAGACTTTAGTCACAAAGACACATTTCACACATCTAACCTGTGCTTAATCATTACTGTCCTGATCCCTCTATACAGATCTTTAGTCATCGCTTCAGGGGTCACCAGCTGGAGGTCCTGATTCTTCTACTGTATATAGATTTTTAAGCTGCCCATAGATGGATCGACAAAAGTTTTCCAACAGTCCCATTTAACAGGGACTGTTAGATTGACTTCTTTCAAGCGGAAACAGCCGGAGATAGATCAAAATTTGGCTAGTCCCTGCTGAACTGTGTAAACTTTTTTCCATCTTTGGCTGTTCCTGCTTGAAAGAAGTCAATCTAATGATCGATTTCTGTCAAACGAGACTGCTGGAAAACTTTTGTCAATCAGCAGCCTCTGATCAGTGTATTCTGAAAGTGGAGGAGTCCTTAGCCCTTTAGTACAAAACCTCACTTCCAAAAAAGATGTTAATAAGACAGAACAAGTTCAAAGAATAAAAATGTGAAATGTCTAAGGGATAAAATGAATCAGGGGAGACTGCAGAGACTTAAAGTGCTTATAAACCTTAGACATGAAATATGAATAAAGCATGTATTTGTCTCAATCCAGAGCACTGACATTTCTGTCTGCTGCTTTGTTCTTCTGTTTTCAGCATGGGTCACTTCTGACAAGTTTTCCTGACACCAAGAGAAAAATTGTGACAGGGGAGAGACCACCAGCTGCTTGACAGCCTCGGCTCTGTTACTGTGTGAAGGGGGATGTGTCCCTTCCCTCCAATCAGCTCTCAGAAGTCTGCTCATTGAGCTCTGTGGTGTGTCATTTCAGCTCTCCGCCCCCTTTTTTCTGAAAACTCAGACAAGCTTTATAAATTCTGCACTTTAAATGGATGAAGAAAAGACTGCAGATAATCTGGTAATGTAGGAGGATTTGTTTAATATCTGTGTATTATCCAAGGTAATTTACTTCACTGGGTATATGGAAGGGTTTACAACCACTTTAAAGAAGAATTTCAGGTAGGGGTATTTTTACATGGGTACATTAGTTCAGCTTGGACCAATGAAACTATATTATACCATACCTGTGTGATCTCTCTAGAATCTGGAAATCACTAAAGTAGGCACTGCTACGTCAGTGACCTCCATTAGCTTCCTGGTCCCATGCCAAGTGGCTGCCCTGCTGCATTCTGAACACAGGAGGTCACCCACTGGGCACAGGTGCCTTTCAGAGATCACTTTGCATTTTCTCAATATATGTAAAGTGTTCTCTGATTGGACAGAGCTGGAAAGGCGGGGTGGTGACTTCCAGCTCTCTACCTCGTCCAATCAAAGCTTCAAACTAGCAAGAGGAAAAAGGAGAAAGTATTTATTTTTCACGTAAAGAATAGTTGATACTTGGGACAGAGTTCCTACAGCGGTAGGGAGTCAACAGTAAGTGAATTTAAACATGCTTGGGGCAAGCATAGATGATTACTCAGACAAAATGTTGAACAACAAAATAAAATAAAAAAAGTGCAGCTTAATGGGCCCCTTGGTCTTTTTCTAACGTCATTTGACTATATTTCTAAAATTTGCTGGCAACATCCACATCAAGCTGACTGGCAGATGATCAGCCCAGCAAGCGGTCTCCATGCTGCAATGGTCTTCTACTGCTCCTTCAAGCAGGAATATTGTCACATGGTCCTTGTTTGAGTGTCATTTATCTATTAATATTCCTCAGTAGGGATGAGCTTCGTGTTCGAGTCGAACCCATGTTCGACTCGAACATCGTCTGTTCGCCGAATTGCGAACGATATGGGCCGTTCGCGCCAAATTCGTGTGGCGCGTCATGGCCCATAATTCACTGCGGCATCGCAGTGCATTGCTGGCTGATGATTGGCTAAGCATGCACTATGACCCGCATGCTTGGCCAATCACAGCGCCGTCTGAACAGAGAGCCGTAATTGGCCAAAGCCAAGGAGGCTTTGGCCAATTATGGCTCAGGGGATTTAGCACACGCCCCACACTATATAAGGCCGCCTGCACGGCGGCCCTGTGTAGTGTGTGTTCCGGCGTTCATAGATAGAGAGACAGACAGTGTCATTTGATTTGAGTTAGATAGATTAGGCAGAACAGTCAGTCAGTTAGCTGCACTTACAGTGTATTGTGTATATATATGCATCCCAGGTGTTGCATATATATATATATATATACACTGTATTCGGTTTAGCTACATCCGTTCCTGTTATCTTCTTACTGACAGGCAGGCTTGTCTTGTTACAGTATTTACAGCTACCTGAAGAAAATTGCTGGTGTTCTTTTGATCCTATTAGTACCACAGTCAGGCAGCTAGACTATTTACAGTTAGTGCAGTGCGTCCTGCTCACAGTGTTCAGCTAAAACTACAAGTTAGTGTGGTGCGTCCTGCTCACAGTGTTCAGCTAAACCTACAAGTTAGTGTGGTGCGTCCACCTCACAGTGTTCAGCTAAACCTACAAGTTAGTGCGGTGCGGTGCGTCTTGCTCACAGTGTTCAGCTAAAACTACAAGTTAGTGCGGTGCGTCCACCTCACAGTGTTCAGCTAAACCTACAAGTTAGTGCGGTGCGTCCTGCTCACAGTGTTCAGCTAAAACTACAAGTTAGTGCTGTGTGTCCTCCTCACAGTGTTCAGCTAAACCTACAAGTTAGCGTAGTGAGACCTCTGCACAGTGTTCATCTAAAGCTACAAGTTAGTGCAGTGCGTCCTGCTCACAGTGTTCAGCTAGATCCGTTCCTGTTATCTTCTTACTGACAGGCAGGCTTGTCTTGTTACAGTATTTACAGCTACCTGAAGAAAATTGCTGGTGTTCTTTTGATCCTATTAGTACCACAGTCAGGCAGCTAGACTATTTACAGTTAGTGCAGTGCGTCCTGCTCACAGTGTTCAACTAAAACTACAAGTTAGTGTGGTGCGTCCACCTCACAGTGTTCAGCTAAACCTACACGTTAGTGCGGTGCATCCTGCTCACAGTGTTCAGCTAGATCCGTTCCTGTTATCTTCTTACTGACAGGCAGGCTTGTCTTGTTACAGTATTTACAGCTACCTGAAGAAAATTGCTGGTGTTCCTTTGATCCTATTAGTACCACAGTCAGGCAGCTAGACTATTTACAGTTAGTGCAGTGCGTCCTGCTCACAGTGTTCAGCTAAAACTACAAGTTAGTGTGGTGCGTCCACCTCACAGTGTTCAGCTAAACCTACAAGTTATTGCGGTGCGTCCTGCTCACAGTGTTCAGCTAGATCCGTTCCTGTTATCTTCTTACTGACAGGCAGGCTTGTCTTGTTACAGTATTTACAGCTACCTGAAGAAAATTGCTGGTGTTCTTTTGATCCTATTAGTACCACAGTCAGGCAGCTAGACTATTTACAGTTAGTGCAGTGCGTCCTGCTCACAGTGTTCAGCTAAAACTACAAGTTAGTGGGGTGCGTCCTGCTCACAGTGTTCAGCTAAACCTAGAAGTTAGTGCGGTGCGTCCTGCTCACAGTGTTCAGCTAAAACTACAAGTTAGTGCTGTGCGTCCTGCTCACAGTGTTCAGCTAAACTTACAAGTTAGTGTAGTGAGACCACTGCACAGTGTTCATCTAAAGCTACAAGTTAGTGCAATGTGTCCTGCTCACAGTGTTCAGCTAGATCCGTTCCTGTTATCTTCTTACTGACAGGCAGGCTTGTCTTGTTACAGTATTTACAGCTACCTGAAGAAAATTGCTGGTGTTCTTTTGATCCTATTACTACCACAGTCAGGCAGCTAGACTATTTACAGTTAGTGCAGTGCGTCCTGCTCACAGTGTTCAGCTAAAACTACAAGTTAGTGTGGTGCGTCCACCTCACAGTGTTCAGCTAAAACTACAAGTTAGTGCGGTGCATCCACCTCACAGTGTTCAGCTAAACCTACAAGTTAGTGCTGTGCGTCCTGCTCACAGTGTTCAGCTAAAACTACAAGTTAGTGTGGTGCGTCCTCCTCACAGTGTCCATCTAAACCTACAAGTTATTTTTTTGCGAGCTCTGCACAGTGTTCAGCTAAAGCTACCTGTAGAAGGTTGGTGGTGTTTTCCTGATCCTATCACTACCGCAGGCAGATAAAAAAGCTACAAGTTATTTTTTTGCGAGCTCTGCACAGTGTTCAGCTAAAGCTACCTGTAGAAGGTTGGTGGTGTTCTCATACTACAGGCAGGCAGTTGATTTTGCTAGCTGCAGTATCAGTACATATATATATATATATATATATATATATATATATATATATATCCCAGCTTAGTGCAGCTACAGGCCATTAGTATGTCTGGAAGGCCAAGAAGGAGAGGCAGACAGTCACAAGCCAATAAGAGAGGGCAAGCAGGCTGTGTGTCTAGTGCTGGTCGTGGAGACGGTGCATCCTCATCAGCACGTGGCCGTGGGACACGCTTGGCCTTTTTTTCGGCAGCTGGCCGTGTTGAGCCGCAACATGCGGAAGACTTGGTCGAGTGGATGACCAAGCCGTCCTCATCCTCCTCATCCTCTCTCACCCATGCCCAGGGTACTTTGTCTGGCAAAGCAGCGGCCTCTTCCCTTGGCTCAATGTCATCAGTGACTCCTTCCCTAGCCCCACCATGTCCTCCTAAAGGAGTCCCTCGAACTGTTTGACCACAGTGTTGGGTACATGCTCCAGGAGGATGCCCAGCGTTTGGAAGGATCTGATGATGATACTGAACTTGATGAGGGCAGTAACGTGAGCACGGACAGAGGGGGTGCCCAAGAAGGACAGCAATCTGGCAGTCATGCTCCCCCTGCTGCAGCATACTGCCAGGTTTGCTCCAGTGATGAGGAGGGAGGGGATGATGAGGTCACTGACTCAACGTGGGTGCCTGATAGGAGAGAGGAGGAGGAGGAGGCGGCACATCACCAACGAGGCAGGATGCCCTCCAAGGTCCAGCCTAAGGGCAGCAACTTGACTGCATCACACCCCAAAGCTCCACATGTGCAGGGCGCTGCAGTCTCTGCGCGTTATTCAAAAAGTTCTTTGGTGTGGGCCTTTTTTGAGACGAGTGCATCAAATCGTACCGCCCAGCGGTTGAATGCTAGCTTGGCAAAATTGCTAGCACTTCAACTGCTGCCTTTTCAGTTGGTAGAATCTGCCCCCTTCCGTGAGTTTGTGGAATGTGCGGTTCCTCAGTGGCAGGTACCCAAACGCCACTTTTTCTCACGGAAGGCGATCCCGGCTCTCTACCGGCATGTGGAAGGCAATGTCCATGCCTCGCTGGACAGGGCGGTAAGGTGCATATTACTGCTGACTCATGGTCCAGCAGGCATGGACAGGGACGTTACCTAAGTTTCACGGCGCATTGGGTGACTCTGCTGGCAGCTGGGAAGGATGCAGGACAAGGTGCAGTAGTGTTGGAGGTTGTTCCGCCACCACGCCTCCAAAATGCTAATGATTGTGACACACCTCTCTCCTCCACCCCCTCCTCTTCTTCTTCCTCCATGGCCTCTTCCTGTGCTTTGTCCTTGGAACCAGCGGTGCTCCGTAGCCGTTCAAGGGTCTACGCAAGTACGCAGGCCAAAAGATGCCATGCGGTGCTTGAGCTGGTGTGCTTGGGGGACAGGAGCCACACTGGGGCAGAGGTTCTGTCAGCTCTGCAGGGGCAGGTTCAGAGGTGGTTGACGCCACGCCAACTTAAGGCAGGAATGGTGGTTTGTGACAATGGCACCAACCTCCTCTCTGCCCTCCGACAGGGACAAATGACCCATGTGCCCTGTTTGGCTCACGTCCTTAACTTGGTGGTGCAGCGGTTCTTGGGCAGGTACCCGGGCTTACAGGATGTCCTGAGGCAGGCCAGGAAAGTCTGTGTTCATTTCCGCCGGTCATATAATGCCAGTGCTCGGCTGACGGACCTCCAAAAGGAGTTTAACCTGCCCAAGAACCGCCTAATCTGTGACATGCCCACCAGGTGGAACTCAACGTTGGCCATGCTGCAGCGGCTGCACACGCAGCAGAGGGCCATCAATGAGTACCTGTGTGACTATGGCACCAGGACAGGGTCAGGGGAGCTTGTTTTTTTTTCCCCACGCCAGTGGGCCATGATCAGGGATGCATGCACTGTCCTGTCACCATTTGAGGAGGCCACGAGGATGGTGAGCAGTGACAGTGCATGCATCAGTGACACTGTCCCCCTTGTCCACCTGTTGGAGCACACGCTGCGTGGAATAATGGACAGGGCACTTGAGGCAGAACAGAGGCAGGAAGAGGAGGACTTCCTTAGCTCTCAAGGCCCCCTTTATCCAGACAGTGTTCTTGCGTGCCCGCCGATCACACAGGAAGAGGAGGAGGAGGAAAAGGAAGATTGTTTCAGTATGGAGGTGGAGCCTGGCACTCAGCATCAGCAGCAGTCTTTAAGGGATCAGTCCCAAGAAACACATGGACTTGTACGTGGCTGGGAGGAGGTGGCTGCGGACCATGTCGTCCTTAGTGACCCAGAGGACTCCGGACCGAATGCCTCAGCAAACCTACGCTGCATGGCCTCCCTGATCCTGCAAAGCCTGCGTAAGGATCCTCGTATTCGTGGTATCAAGGAGAAGGACCAATACTGGCTGGCAACCCTCCTTGATCCACGTTACAAGGGTAAGGTTGCGGACCTTATCTTGCCATCGCAGAGGGAGCAGAGGATGAAACATCTTCGGGAGGCCTTGCAGAAAGGTCTGTGCAACGCATTCCCAGAGACTGGGAGGTTACAAACTCCTGTTTCTGGACAACGTGTTGCTGAGGCTTCGGTCAGTCAAAGAAGGAGCGGTGGAGAAGGTGGCCGTCTGACCGATGCGTTCAGACAATTTTTTGGTCCGCAGCCCGAAAGGTATGATCGGTTCCAGCAACCATCGCCAGCGTCTGTTTTACATGGTGCAGGAATACCTAGGGGCAAGATCTGACTTGGAAACCTTTCCCACCGAAAATCCTCTGGGTTACTGGGTCTTGAGGATGGATCACTGGCCAGAGCTTGCACAGTATGCAATTGAGCTACTGGCCTGTCCTGCATCCAGCGTTCTTTCGGAACGCACATTCAGTGCTGCTGGAGGCTTTGTAACCGATCACAGGGTGTGTCTGTCCACCGACTCGGTCAATCGACTGACCTTCATAAAAATGAATCAGTCTTGGATCACCACCAGCTACCAAGCACCTGATGCTGATGTAACCGAATATTTTTTTTTTAAATCTCAGATCCCTTCAAAGACTGCTTATGCTGATGCTGAGTGACTATCCCTGAGTAATTATCCTCTTCCTCAATCATCACGCTGATAGCTTGTAAGAACATTTTTGGTTCTGGGCGCCACCACCAGTGCCTAAGGCCCAATTTTTCAGCCCCTGTTTAACAGGGGCGTGTAATTACAATTTTTGATGCAATACTTTGCAGCAGGACTCGTTTCTGCGTTACAACTAGAGTATCTGTGAGGGGTTGCAGTGTTGTGGCACCAGCACCAGTGCCTAAGGCCCAATTTTTCAGCCCCTGTTTAAAAGGGGCATGTAATTACAATTTTTGATGCAATACTTTGCAGCAGGGCTCATTTCTGCGTTCCAACTAGAGTATCTGTGGGAGGTTGCAGTGTTGTGGCACTAGCACCAGTGCCTAAGGCCCAATTTTTCAGCCCCTGTTTAACAGGGGCATGTAATTACAATTTTTGATACAATACTTTGCAGCAGGGCTCATTTCTGCGTTCCAACTAGAGTATCTGTGAGGGGTTGCAGTGTTGTGGCACCAGCACCAGTGCCTAAGCCCTAATTTTTCAGCCCCTGTTCAACAGGGGCATGTAATTACAATTCTTGATCTAATATTTCACAGCAGGGCCCATTTCTGCACCCACCAAGAGCGAGTGAGGACTTACAGTGTTGTGGCACCACCACCACCAAAGGCCCAATTTTTCTGCCCTTGTTCAACAGGGGCATGTAATTACAATTCTTGATCTAATATTTCACAGCAGGGCCCTGTGAGGGCTTACAGTCTTGTGGCCACAACAACACCTAAGGCCCAAATTTCTGCTGAGTATATAGGGCAGGCCCCTACTTTCAAACATCTAACTTACAAACGACTCCTACTTGCAAACGGAAGGAGACAACAGGAAGTGAGTTGAAATCTACCCCTAGGAAGGGAAATTCTCTCCTGTAAGAGTTAATATGGGAAAAACATTTCTCCTTTCCACTGATGCTTTCCAATCCTTGTTCCACAAAAAAACCCAAATTTTCAAAAAACATTTGTCATTGGGACAAAAAGTGAGGTGAAATCTTCTGAAGAGGAGGAAAGACAGCAAAACAAATGTCACAGGGGTGATCACCCTTCCCTATGTTTTCCAAAAAGCTTAAAAAAGATTTTTTGGCTGGAGCTAAACACGTTAAAAATATACCCGTTAAAAATTACAAACAGATTCTACTTAACAACAAACCTACAGTCCCTGTCTTGTTTGTTTGCACCGCCTGTATACTGCTGTTCAGAGTATATAGGGCCTGGTGGCCCCACACCTTTCCTTATTTTAATTTGGGTGCGGGGTTCCCCTTAATATCCATACAAGACCCAAAGGGCCTGGTAATGGTCTGGGGGGTACCCATGCCATTTGTCTCACTGATTTTCATCCATATTGCCAGGACCCGACATTACATTAAACCCGCAAGCAGTTTTAAATGAGATTTTTTCCTTTAAAAATGACATTTTGTGCAGGGACTGTTCTAAACACGGGAAACACGCGCCACTTTACAGGCATACTATAGACACACCCCAGGTACAATATTTAAAGGAATATTTCACTTTTTTTTTTTTTTTTTACTTTAAGCATCATTAAAATCACTGCTCTCGAAAAAACGGCCGTTTTTAAAAGTTTTTTTTGCATCGATACAAGTCCCCTGGGGTAGGACCCGGGTCCTCAACCCCTTTTTAGGACAATACCATGCAAATTAGCCTTTAAAATGAGCACTTTTGATTTCGAACGTTCGAGTCCCATAGACGTCAATGGGGTTCTAACGTTCGTGCGAATTTTCGGTCCGTTCGCAGGTTCTGGTGCGAACCGAACCGGGGGGTGTTCGGCTTATCCCTATTCCTCAGTAATGAATAATGTGGCAGATATGTTTGTTTAGAATGTCAACAGGTGATGTTGCTGTTCTCTGATTGGATAACGGTGCTGTAGATGAAGGCAGATGAGGCGTCATGTGTTTGACTGATGCGGCTGGAAATTCATTTGTTGGAGTGGTTGCAGTGTTTCTCAGAGTCTGAAGAATTTGGCTTTAGACACAAATCAATACATTTCTATATCTTCTACTGGGCCCCTTCGTCTTATTCCAGGGAGACAATTGATTGCCAATATAATAAACATGTAACATAATAAACTGGATGCCAGCTTCAGACACAGGAGGTCTGCATCCCGGGGGCCTACAATTTAATGATGTGGAAAAAAACACAAAAATAAACAAGAGCAGCTGCCATACACACAGAGTGCTAATCACTTAAAAAAATGTAAAGATATAAATATGGCGGTCGCAAACATAAGTGAAAAAAGTCCAGGGTGAACGTTCTCAAGGGAAGGCAGGTATGCAGGAAAATATAAAAAGAGGGTGGCTCCCAATTGTGCAGGTCAATCAAAAAGTCGTATGAATTTCAGGCATTTGTTTTAACATTAGTGTTTAGTTCAGAGACCATTTGTTTGTTTTTACCTCTTGTAGCCACTGAGACTGATATAGAGGCTTGGCAGACAAGCTTCTGGCCTCATTTCCGGTTGCGCCCTGTTGGGGGCATTGCCGGCAATTTACACAATCATGAACCAGTTTATAAATATCATAGCAATGTGGGGAGGCAGGAGATATGCCCCTTTTGATGACCTATGGTGTCGAAAAGCGTCTGACCTGCTTATCTTATGCCTCCCACATTGCTTTTATACGAATTTTGTGATCACATCTTTTATCCTTTCTGCATCTGTCATTTTGATGTATGATCTTAAATATTTTTTTTTTTTGATTGATCTGCACCATTGGAAGCCACTCTCTTTTTATATTTTCCTGCATACCCGCCTTCCCTTGAGAACGTTCACCTTCACGGCTATCCTCTGGATCAACCTACCAGTTGGTCCCTTGATGCTGTCTGGTCGCATGGTTCGGAGTCCTGGGATCCATCGTTCGGTTCCATCCGGCTTTTCCATTTCCATCATACTAGAGCGCTAGGACTATAGCACCCAAAGCCTGTCAGACTCACTGCCGTATGGTAGGTGTGTCAGTCACATCTGTTAAGAGTGTTTTATCTCATCCATTTTGAAAATCGATCTTCGCATGTCAGTTATCTCACTGAAATTGAGTCACCCTTTGTCTTCAGAAGTGGATTTTTCTTTGTTGACACTTTCTGGACTTTGCTGTTTACAACCCTTGGGAATACACATCATGTGTTGTTCTTTTGTCATATAGTGAACTGTTTCCTTCATGCATATCAGTGTATTCACCTTTTTGTGTACCACTGAAATTATGATAGAAATCATTGTTTAGCATAATCAGTCAGGAAAAGATATAATTTCTTAATTGATCATGATATAAAAGGAAAATACTGATATGTATTACTAAATGTACAGCCATCATAAGAACAACTCTGTTTACATTGACAGATATTTTCCTCTTCTCCAGGGCACCGTATAAACTTTCCAATGTTTCATCTGTGTCTGATCACTGTATGATACACCTAACATCACCCCAGGGCTGTTTAGATCCTCGTCACATTGGCTGTAAAATTTGACCAGTAATTTCTCTGGACCTTTTGGCTACTTCTTTTGCATTAGAGTCCTAAAATGACCACACATCTTACAATCTGATTGTACAATATTTTTGCTATTTCCTTTAGATTTGGGCCCTTGCACTACATTTGTTGGAAGATATAAAGGAGAGTGTACAATTGGTTTTGGATGTGTGTGGTGAGCATGAAAGGAGACTTTACATTAAAAGGTCTATAGTTGGTCATACACTGTACGATTTTAAGATTTCTCTCACTGGTCACTTGATTTCCCCACTTGCTGATCGAAATTCTGCCGGTTCTGACGGATCAGATGAATATTGATCTGTCTATGGCCAGTTTTACTCCTACGCCTAGTACACGCTATTCATTTTTTTTTTTGCTCTAGCGGGTTAAACAAAAAAAAAAAAACTGAAGAGCTCAGGAGGAGCCACTGTACTAACTATCTAATGTTAGTACAGCGATCTCCCTGCTTAGTTATTGTGTTCTGACAGGGGACTGTCCTGTCCCCATCCCCCCCCGCCAGAATACACCGGTCAGTGCTCTCGAATGCCAATTGGCGGACCTTTTTCATTTTCTGTCGGACCAGCTGCCATACACACAGGCTGAATGTCTAGCTAGTTTCTATTGAACCAGTTGATGCCATCAAATTTTCAGCCCATGTGCATGGCCCGTTAGACCTTTCTGCTGCCATTGATGCAGTTGACCACTCACTCCTCCTCAAAACACTCCATTCCCTTGGCCTCTGAGACTATGATACTACAGGGCCTTGAAAAAGTATTCATACCCCTTGAAATTTTCCACATTTTGTCATGTTACAACCAAAAACGTAAATGTATTTTATTGGAATTCAATGTGATAGACCAACACAAAGTGGCACATAATTGTAAAGTGGAAGAAAAATTGTTAATGGTTTTCAATTCTTTTTTACAAGTATCTGAAAAGTGTGGCATGCATATAAGCATATTCATTTCCCGAGTCAATACTTTGAAGAACCACGCTCACTTTACTCCGATACCCCTAACTAAAATCTAGTGGAACCAATTACCTTCAGAAGTCACCTAATTAGTAAATAGAGTACACCTGTGTGTGATTTAATCTCAGTATAAATACAGCTGTTCTGTGAAGCCCTCAGAGGTTTGTTAGAAAACCATAGTGAACAAACCTGCATCATGAAGACCAAGGAACACCCCAGACAGGTCAGGGATAAAGTTGTGGAAAAGTTTAAAGCAGGGTTAGGTTATAAAAAAATATCCCAAGCTTTGAACATCTTACAGAGCACTAATTCGTCATCCGAAAATGGAAAGAGTATGGCACAACTGCAAACCTACCAAGACATGGCTGTCTACCTAAACTGACAGGCTGGGCAAGGAGAGCAGTCATCAGAGAAGCAGCCAGGAGGCCCATGGTAACTCTGGAGGAGCTCAGAGATCCACAGCTCAGGTGGGAGAATCTGTCCACAGGACAACTATTAGTGGTGCACTCCACAAATCTGGCCTTTATGGAAGAGTGGAAAAAAGAAAGCCAGAAGAAGTCCCATTTGCAGTTTGCGAGAAGCCATGTGGGGGACAGAGCAAACATGTGGAAGAAGGTGCTCTGGTCAGATGAGACCAAAATTTAACTTTTTGGCCTAAAAGCAAAACGCTACGTGTGGCAGAAAACTAACACTGCACATCACCCTGAATACACCATCCCCACCATGAAACATGGTGGTGGCAGCATCATGTTGTGGGGACGTTTTTCTTTAGCAGGGACAGGGAAGCTGGTCAGAGTCGAAGGGAGGATGGATGGAGCCAAATACAGGGCAGTCTTATGCCCTGTACACACGGTCGGATTTTCCGATGAAAAATGTCCGATCGGAGCGTGTTGTCGGAAATTCCGACCGTGTGTGGGCTCCATTGGACATTTTCCATCGAATTTTCCGACACACAAAGTTTGAGAGCAGGCTATAAAATTTTCCGACAAAAAATCCGATGGCGTCAATTCCGACCGTGTGTGGCCTGTTCTGACGCACAAAGTGCCACGCATGCTCAGAAGAAATTCCGAGACGGAACAGCTTGGTCTGGTAAACTTAGCATCCAGAATGGATACAGCACTTTCGTCATGCTGCAATGTTAAAAATGGTTTAATACAGCGCACTCTCTTCTTCTTTATAATGTGAGAAGAATGAAGTAGTTTTGCTGCTCATATTCACACTGACTTCTCTCAAACGTATTTCTTTACTATTTGTCAGGATTCCCTCAATATATTTTGATTTGTCACATCTGACAACATTTTTTTGGTGTTGTATTTTGTTTTTTTGTTTTGTTTTAAGGCAGAATTTTTTTTTTGGTTTGTATTTTTTCAAGGTTGATCTTTGTTTTCTTGTATTTTTAGTTTTACTCCAGAATATTTTTGTGTGTGTTTTGTGTGTCAAGTTACCACAACACCATTGATATGTTGTTATATTTAATCTGTAGGAGCTTGTTTGGTGTTGTTGTCTCTTGTTAAATTCACATTGTACTTTAGAAATGTACCTGAATCGTCACCAACAAACTGTCCTTTTTGAATGAAAACACACATAGGAGAGTATAATAGAAAAAAAAATCATTTATTAAGGGCTTACAACTAAACAAAGAGGGAGGCAACGTTGGAGAAACAGCAGAAGTGGGTGAAGCCTTGGACCCCCAGGGCACACATCAATTATTTTCAAGCAAAATTGGTGGCCTGAGGAGTCCTTATCTAAGAGAGTGCAGTCTGGTCCAGAAGTCCCAGAGATCCGGAAAGCAGCAGATGACATCTGTGTCCCCAGGCTGTGGTTGTACAAGAGACTGCATCTTTTGCCAGACCAGACTGAACCCAGGGCCATCACTCTCTGGTCTTCCTTCCACGCCTCCTTCCACGCTGTGGCTCTGGTGGTGGAGTTGTGGCAGCAGGAGGAGGAGGAGGAGGGGCCAACTCACTCAGGTGGGTATTGGGTGTTAGTTCCCCACTCACCCCCTTACTTAGGACTTTATACAGAAGGTCCTCACATAGCTTGCGTTGACCCTCCTGCATGCCCTGTAGTTTTGTGGCAGCCATGCAGGCAAAGGCCTCTTCAGGAGTGGGTAAGGCTCGGAGGGACGCCAAAGCCTCCTGAATTAGCCTGAGTGCAGAATCCCCTTCCTCGCTCTTTTGTATGGAAGGCGGAGGGGAGGAACCTGCGATTCGGTCAGGCTTCGACTTGTCCCAGGCTTCTCCTGGCTGACACTTAGCCCCGCCTCCTCCTGGCTGCCACATTCCACAGCCTCCTCCTGACTGAGGTCTTCCTGTGTATGAAAAAGGGACATTGTTTTAGTATTTGTTTAATCAATCACACACAATTTTCACCTCCTGACTGTTGCAAATTGAATGTTAACAAATATAACAGACTATCCTTCTGAGCCCACCATTTTTCATTCTTGTCCCAATTTTGGGTGCTCACTACTGTCTATTGATATGTAAAACACTTTTTGCAATCAGCAATTAGTGATCAATAATAACATCTAGTAAACATCATTTATTTATTGACCAGAAATCTGTAGAGGAATGCTATACCTGACTCCAGCTGGGCTCCTCCACTTCTTCCTGGCTGGAAGGCCCAGATTGGACATCGGAAGCCTCAGCTGGGGTGGAAGGAAGAGTGGAAGGAAGAGTGGAGAGGGATTCCCTGACTTCAGTGTGGTCTGACAGAAATCGCAGTCTCTCATAGTACCAGAGTCTGGGGACATAAACGTCATCTGCTGCTGCTCCGGACCTCTGGGAATCCGTGACCTTCTTGTGCTCCCTAAGATAAGTGCTCCTCAGGCCACCAATTTTGGTTTTTAAATAAGGGATGGTTGCTGTGGGGACCACCGGCTTCACCAAGCTTCACCAGCGCTGCCTGCCTCTTTTGTTTATTGTTGTAATGGGGATGTCTCACCTGCCACAGACAGGGCAGCTCCCTGTATTTGTCTATGAACAGGGGGAGGAAATTGTGGTAGTTGAAGCCATCCATTTTCTCTGCAAGACACAACACAAGACAAACCCTAAGGTCAGGCCAAACTCTCCTAATCTTGTTACAATATAGGCTTCAATTTCGAAGCAGTATAGGCCCAAGTTTAGATCTTACCTTCGTTATCACGATCAGCGCCTCCAATGCTCCCTCCTCCGCTCACAGATCGTACATAATACGCACGCGTGTTACGCTTTATACACACTGCGCATGCGTGTAACTCCGCCCGCCCCTGACGTTCTTTCTAGTCTATTCCCCACCCCTTTTCGTTCTGCACAGTGGGGGGAGAGCACATGGCGGAGACACAGCAGGTGCGTGCTAATTACTGCAACGAGGAGGAGGAAAGCCCAGATCCGGAAACGTCCTGATCCAGAAGGAGACGATTTAAGGCATCAAATATGTCCTTTGGGGAGATGGTCGACATACTGAAGAGGGCCGACTATGACGGGAAGTATGGACCTTACCCCAACCCCAATGTCAGAAAGGCCAAGATCATGGCGAAAGTGGTCAAAAGTCTGCACCGGAATTTCGGGGTACGTCGATCGAAAGATCAGCTCAGGAAACGGTGGTCAGACCGTTGGTCGAGCAGTACAGAAAGATCCGGAGAGTGCTGCAAAAAAGTAAGTAGTTGTGCTGTGTTCCTATTCTTTTTGTCTTTATTACGTTCGTGCTGCTCCATGTGCTTTTCTTAAAAGTGTTGTACATTTTAAAATGGCAACTTTCATGTTCATGGGCACATTATTCGTTCGTATAAAACATTTTTCTTTCGGCCTATAAAACACCATTGTTTTGGCCATATGCATTTGGCCACATTTTTTACGCCCTACTTGTATGAAACTAATTTGGTTGTGTAGATGGCTTTGTTACTAGAATGAAATGCAAACTAGATTCTGTGTAAGGAGAGGACACTGAGCAGCTGTTTTCACATCTGGACGCTGGAGCACTAGTGTGGGACACAAGAACACGATTTTTATTAGGGGGGGCCACACAGGTGCTCCAGTGTATACTATAGGGGGGTCTCCATCTGTTAAGCTTGTACCAAATAGGTAAAGTATTGCAGCTTGACAAAGGACACTGAAAATGCTACATTTTGGAACTCTGCAAAAATAGACAATTGTACCCCACTTCCAAGCAATGTTTCCTATTTATAGTTCTGCCATCAAATATCTGTGTGCTAAGTATACCATTTTTCTTTTACATAGGGGAGAAAAGACTTGGAGGACACCCCTCATCCGAGGAGACCAGAGCCCCCCCTCTGAAAGAAGGGGAAATCCCCCCAAAACAAGAAGAGCAGGAGGAGGAAGACGTGGTGGAACTAGTCACCACAACAGGTGAGTGTCTGCGACCACAGGCTCAGGTAAGAGATGGATGCCGGCATATTTTTAATACCTGTTTTTGTTTGGTTTCTCTCTTTTTAGGTGATCATGATGTTGTGGATCCAGATCGTTTCACAACAGAAAGTGCACAGATCCTGATCGGGGAGATCATGGGGTGTAATTTAGCTTTGGAAAACCTTAAGAAAAACATCAATGATGTTATTCAAAAAAATAAGAACATCATTGATGTTTTGGGTAGAGTTTAAAACCCCTCCAAATCACTTTCTTTTTTTGTGTGCTACAATGTTCAGAATGTTTTAGCGATTTTTAGAAAAGCCAAATTTGGAGGATGCACACAGTGTGCCAACATGTGCTATCTGCCATCACGGGAGATCAATGGACGCGTTTTGGGGGTGCAACCCCTTCCACAATAATAAAGTAGCTGAGAGGAAGGGGTTTCTCCCCCAAAACACGTCCCTTGATCCCCCGTGATGGCAGCTAGCACATGTTGACATTGGGAAATGTGTGTGCATCTTCAAAATTTGGCTTTTCCTGGGGTGACTTCACCCCATCTGGACCAAACACAGTTCCTAAATACTCATGTCTGATATTGCCTTCAAGTTCTACCAAATGTGAACTTTGTAAGTTCAAGATTTGTGTCTTTCTTGTTGGTTTTACACATGCCTGTTTTATCTTAAATGGACATTTCTATTTTTGATAATGCCACCCCAAAAATTGTTATACAACAAACATGTTGGTTTGTTTTAAAAACCTTTTCTAAATGCACATGTGATGTGCAGGTATTAAAAAGATTGTTAATCAAGAATGTGTGGATTATTGTCTGAACGCTACAACACTTTTGTGGTGATGTAATTGCTGTTTTCTGTGACAATGGGGGTTATTTCCTAAGGGCAAATCCTCTTTGCACTACAAGTGCAGTTTCAGGTGCACTTGTAGTGCAAAGTGTCTTAGCCTTTAGTAAATAACACCCAACAGTGCTTTGTAAGGTTACACAATCACGCCATTTTCTGGACTCACCACATTTCTGTCAGGGTCAGCTAAAACCAACACAAGCAGTAAATGTCACCAAAGATTTGCGATTTTTTTTTTTTATTGGATCAAGGTTTCACAAATTGTCTGGCATATTGATGGCCCCCCTACCAGCAAAGAACTCAAGGTATCTTAACCGGACATCACGGGCACTCAGGGAGGGCAAGCCAGGACGGACACTTTCAAGCGCCGTCAGGGTTGTTTCATTTATCATTCCGGCCTCAGGCCCAACTGAGCTAGCATAGTTGGCAGAATGTTGACGTAAAAAGTTATGTAGAACACAGCACGCCAGGATTATATGATTCAGTTTATACTTCGCCATATGGATGGGTGTAAGAAATAGGCAGAACCGGCTCGCCATGATTCCAAATGTGTTCTCCACCACTCTTCTGGCTCTGAACAGCCGGTAATTAAAAACCTTCTGTTCCGGGGTGAGAGTCCTCATCAGGAATGGCCGCATAAGATGGTCCCCCAGCGCAAATGCTTCATCCGCAACGAAGACGAATAGGAGTCCTTCCACATTCTCTTCTGGAGGTGGCAAGTCCAAGCTGCCATTCTGGAGACACCTGTAAAACTCTGTCTGGGCGATGACTCCACCATCGGACATCCGGCCATTCTTCCCCACGTTCACATACAGGAACTCGTAATTAGCCGACACTACCGCCAACATCACAATACTATTGAACCCCTTGTAATTATAATAGTACGACCCCGAGTTGGGGGGTGGGACGATGTGGACGTGTTTCCCATCAATTGCCCCTTCGCAGTTAGGAAAGTCCCACCGCTGGGCAAAGTGGGAGGCCATAGTCTGCCATTCCTGTGGCGTGGAAGGAAACTGTTGAGGAAAAAAAAAATTAGTATTTTTGCACATAAACATGGAAAGCAGATTAGACACAAGCATTCTTGGCCAACATCCAGATAACATTTATTAAGGGGAATTTTACAACACCAAAGTATAAGGTACACCTATCATATCCCCCCCCTTCTCATGGGCCATTTCTAACATTATAGGGGGGGGGACTCTTGGACAGGTAACCCTCTACACTTCATTGAGAGATGAATGCCTCAATAATGGGTATTACTTGGAACAGCCCCTCCTTAGTTACACTATTGGCAGACCACTGGACAGGTAAGAAGTGTTATAATACAAAGATATAAATACACACTGTACACATTTGAGCACATTTGGACATTCTGCTATTACCTATCAAGATAATAATATAATAAAAAACTTGAAACAGTACCATTTGAAAGTATACAGGCAGGCCCTTGCACTACATGCTTTGGGGAATTCCTCCATAAATCTGACCACAAAAGAGGTGGGTATAGTGTGTATGGGTTTGGCAAAGGCAGCAGATAGATGATTGAGGATAGATAGAGAATTGGGATCAGCTGAGTTAGCAGTTGGGGGGAGGGAGGGTTAATAAAAATGATTTGGGGACAATACAAAAAAAAGCCTTTGGCATTCTGCCTGAATTTAAAGCACACATCACATTTCTAAACATTTTAGGGGTTGTTTGGGGTAAAGCACTACTATGGAGCTGATCAAATACATTGTTAAGTGACTATATGAGGTGAATATAGGGCCAGGAGAGCATGCTGGGGAGGTAAGTGAAGGCAAATAATGTATGAAGGACTAAAAAAAACCCCATAAAATTCCAGCATGCATGAGGACAAAGGGGACATTCACAGCATATTACAATCATGGTAATTAGGGAATGAGGAAAGAAATACAATATATTAGCAAACATTCAATACAATAAAATGTGATATTAAAGGATAAAAATCTTACCTTCATATACTCCTTCTGCAGGACCTGGATGATGGCAGAACAGGTCTCTGGGATAATGATACCCAGAGCCTGGGGGGAGATGCCTGTCGAAAACTTCAAGTCCTGCAGGCTTCTCCCTGTCGCCAAGTACCGCAGGGTAGCGATGAGCCTCTGCTCCGGAGTGATGGCTTGCCTCATGCAGGTATCCTGCCTGCTGATATAGGGGGTCAGCGAAGCCAACAAACGGTGAAATACGGGGTCCGTCATCCGGAGAAAGTTCCTGAAATCATCAGGATTATTCTCACGGAGCAAAGGCATATGACAGAACTGGTCATGCTGAAGCAACCAATTCTTGGTCCATGAACTCCTCCCCACCCTGTTCATGAACTGGACTTGTGTCAAGGTCAGGACCCCAACACCAAGCCCCCGCAGAGCACGAACTCTACGAGGAATACGTTTACGCAACATGGCTAGTAAGCGGTCGGCTGCTCAGAACGAAGTAACAGAACGCACTGAAGAACACCAAGGCCTGTGAAGAGCGACCTGAAAAACAGCAACGAACGAACAAGAACACAATGACTAATCCAAGTCACGCATAGCTTGCTTGCACGCACTGAAGAGCAGATACAAACCCACAAGCACAAACTGAACCGCAGAAATCGATCTGAAAGCCACGAGTCTGAAAAAGCGCGAATCGTCTCTCACCAAACTTTTACTAACACGAGATTAGCAAAAGGAGCCCAAAGGGTGCCGCGCTTGGTTCTGAAATGGCCTTTTCTAGTCTCGTCGTACATGGTTGACGTCACCGCGTTCTTGGCGATCGGAAATTCTGACAACTTTGTGCGACCGTGTGTACGCAAAACAAGTTTGAGCCAACATCCGTTGGAAAAAATCCTAGGATTTTGTTGTCGGAATGTCCGATCAATGTCCGACCGTGTGTACGGGGCATTAGAAGAAAACCTGCAAAAGACTTGAGACTGGGGCGGAGGTTAGAATAGCCCAGTCAAAGTCCAGACCTAAATCTAATTGAGAATTTGTGGCAAGACTTTTAAATTTCTGTCCACAGACGTTCTACATCCAATCTGACAGAGCTTGAGCTATTTTGCAAACACTTATGGGCAAAAATGTCACTCTCTAGATGTGCAAAGCTGGTAGAAACATACCCAAAAAAACTTGAAGCTGTAATTGCAGTGAAAGGTGGTTCTACAAAATATTGACTCGGGGGGGGGGGGGGGGGCCGCTGAATACAAATGCATGCCACACTTTTCATATATTTATTTGTGAAAAATGTTGAAAACCATTTATCATTTTCCTTCCACTTCACAATTATGTTCCACTTTGTGTTGGTCTATCACATAAAATCCCAATAAAATACATTCACGTTTTTGGTTGTAACATGACAAAATGTGGAAAATTTCAAGGGCTATGAATACCTTTTCAAGGCATTGTAGGTAGAAAGAGGACCAGGAAAGATCAGTGTCACCTGCACCTCTGTCTCCTTCTCAGACCCCTTCTATTCTCCATCTAAACCCCCTCTCTTGGTCAGTAGATAACCCTCCTTGGCTTCCAATAATATCTCAATGCTAACAACACCCAAATCTATCTCTCACCCCTCTAGTTTTCTCATGCATCACTAATTTACTAACATATCAGTATACATGTCACACCACTTCCTAGAACTTTTTTTTAATAGAAAAGTTTTTATTTATCAAACATAGTACATTAAATTACAGTGGTACACATTCCATCAGTTCACATAGCAATATTTACAGTAGCGAGTGCTGACAGGGGTATATTGTTCAGAGCATCTAGTCTACCAGTCCAAGGCACTTATCTGTAGATAATGGAAAGGTACATGTGAGAGGATGTCATTCCAATGTGGGGGGGGGGGGGGGGGACTCCACAATAGGATAGGGGGAAAGTATAAAAATATAAAATACTATACTAGAGGGGTGGGAGGGTCTCCGGGGGGGGGGGGGACAAAAAAAGGACCAAGGAGAGGGAGGGGGACAAGCATGCAACCAGAACATCTCAATTTAATTGGAGCTATGTTTCTCCAGACTCTCTACTTCTCTTAGTAATAATTTTAGTACGGGCCTGGTTTGTTCTTCACCCATCTTCCCCATATCTTCTCAAATTTTTTGGCACATTTACGGCTGTACGTTAATTTATATAGGGGTAGCACCTTATCGATCATTGATCTCCATTGGGGGACTGTCGGTGGTTCTGTCACTTCCTAGAACTTAATTTTCCAAAACTGAGCTTGTGATATTTCCCGTCACCCAACTTTTCTATTGTGATGAAGAACACAACTACCAGTCTCTTTCCTCATGTCAGGATGCTAGGTGTATTCCTGGACTTTGATCCCTCCTTTCAGCCATACATCCAATCACGGTCAAAATCCTACCACTTTCACCTCTGTAAAATTTCCAAGTATTCCCTTGCTTAATCAATGACATTACCAAGATACTAATTCACTCCCTTGTTATATCTCCCCTTGACTGTTGCAACTCCCTCCTTTTTGGCCTACCTTTTACAGAGTCTATTCCCCCTTCAGTTTATCATGCATGCCACCTGCTATACTTATTCACCTTTCAGTGTCTGCCACCCCTTTCTGCCAACCCCTCCACTGGCTTCCAATTGCCCAACAAATAACATTCAGAATACCAACAACATACAAAACCATCTATAACTCTGCTCCAAGCTACATCACCAACTTCATCTCAAAATATCACATAAACCTTCCTCTTCGCTGCTCCCAAGACCTCCTGC
Source organism: Aquarana catesbeiana (assembly GCF_042186555.1). Taxonomy (NCBI): domain Eukaryota; kingdom Metazoa; phylum Chordata; class Amphibia; order Anura; family Ranidae; genus Aquarana; species Aquarana catesbeiana. The sequence continues at coordinate 215,500,665 of NC_133333.1, read as the reverse complement.
TTTCTGGTTCATTCTTCATCTACTCCCATGCTTGCCTCCAGGACTTCTCCAGAGCTTTCCTTGTTCTCTGGAACTCCCTACCCCAATCTGTCCACCTTTTAGGTGATCACTGAAAACTCTTCAGGAAGACCTATCCCACCTCCACCTAACACCTGTACTTTCACTTTCTATACCACCTCACAATTTTTACCTTTTGTATCACTTGCTCCTCTCTTTTATACCGAAAGCTCTCACAACCAGGGTCCTGCTAATGTTGTCTATGCACTGTAGAAATTTTGTCCTGTTTTCTGATGAAGCAGCTTTATGGGTGGCCCCTCTTGCTTGACATCCATTTTTGAAAATGCAAAGAAGCTGTGTAGAAAATTGTTGGCTCCACCCAATCAGTTGCACTCTTAAGCCAGCCATACATGGATCAAAATTCTAAATAGAGTTATGACTGCACTACTATTAAGGTGCAACATAGTCCAAACAACTAAAAATAAATAAATACAATTTAGATACCCAATTTCTTGTGTGAATAAATAAATAAGTGTAATTGCTTAATAAATATGTGCACCACGATTATCAAAAATTTCATTAAATTAGCTTCACATGTCATCAAAAATAGATAACTATTACAAAATGTCCAGTGCAACAAAAGTCCATCCAGCAAAGTGACTCGTGCTCCAATAAAGTGCATAGATAATCTTCTCCCAAATTAAATCCTCCTCCACAGTGCTTACATACTGTCTCCCCCACCTTTCATACTATCAGATTATTCCCACTTTTTACCAGAGGTAATCAACGGCTCTTATCTCGTTTTACTTTAACAGGATTAATTTTTTCCAACCTCTATATGGTTAAAGCCCTTTATCCCAGATTCCTCCTCAATCCTCAGTAGAGATCAAGAACAATAAAGTGTTCCATCATGTAAAACCCTCTTTAATACTTACAATCAAATAAAACAATTTCACTTATTGTGCTCACATACTGTCTCCCCCACCTTTCATACTATCAGATTATTCCCACTTTTTACCAGAGGTAATCAACGGCTCTTATCTCGTTTTACTTTAACAGGATTAATTTTTTCCAACCTCTATATGGTTAAAGCCCTTTATCCCAGATTCCTCCTCAATCCTCAGTAGAGATCAAGAACAATAAAACGTTCCATCATGTAAAACCCTCTTTAATACTTAAAATCAAATAAAACAATTTCACTTACATTTTAAGAGTGTATGTGGCAACATGAACCACTTCAGCCCCGGAAGGATTTACCCCCTTCCTGACCAGAGCACTTTTTGCGATACGGCACTGCGTCACTTTAACTGACAATTGCGCAGTCGTGCGACACTGCACCCAAACAAAACTGACACCCTTTTTTCCCCACAAACAGAGCTTTCTTTTGGTGGTATTTGATCATCTCTGTGGTTTTTATTTTTTGCGCTATAAACAAAAAAAGAGCGACAATTTTGAAAAAAACACAATATTTTGTACTTTTTGCTATAATAAATATCCCCCAATTTTTTTTTTAAAAAAGCTAATTTTTTTCTCAGTTTAGGCCGATATGTATTCTTTACATATTTTTGCTAATAAAAATTGCAATAAGCGTATATTGATTGGTTTGCGCAAAAGTTATAGCGTCTACAAAATAGGGGATAGATTTATGGCATTATTTTTTTTTTTTTTTTACTAGTAATGGCGGCGATCTGCAATTTTTATCATGACTGCAACATTATGGCGGACACATCGGACACTTTTGACACATTTCTGGGACGACTGACAATTATACAGCGATCAGTGCTATAAAAATGCACTGATTACTGTATAAATGTCACTGGCAGGGAAGGAGTTAACACTAGGGGGCGATCAAGGGGTTAACTGTGTTCCATGACTGTGTGTTTCTAACTGTAGGGGGAGGGGACTGACTAGAGGGGATGACAGATCGTGGTTCCTAGCTATTAGGAACTCATGATCTGTCTCTCCTCACAGAACAGAACAGGAATTTGTGTGTTTATACACACACGTCCCTGTTCTGCCTCTCGTGCCCACGATCGCTCATGGCCGGCGTTCATCGCGACCGTCGGCCACGAGCATCGGCACTCTCGCAGTGCAGCGGGCGTGCACGCCTGCTATCCCGCTTAAAGGAGCCGACGTATACAGTGAGGCAAAAAAGTATTTAGTCAGCCACCAATTGTGCAAGTTCTCCCAGTTAAAAAGATGAGAGAGGCCTGTAATTGTCATCATAGGTATACCTCAACTATGAGAGACAAAATGTGGAAACAAATCCAAACAATCACATTGTCTGATTTTTGAAAGAATTTATTTGCAATTTATGGTGGAAAATAAGTATTTGGTCATCTACAAACATGCAAGATTTCTGTCTCTCACAGACCTGTATCTTTTTCTTTAAGAGGCTCCTCTGTCCTCCACTCATTACTTGTATTAATGGCACCTGTTTGAACTTGTTATCAGTATAAAAGACACCTGTCCACAACCTCAAACAGTCACACTCCAAACTCCACTATGGTGAAGAGCAAAGAGCTGTCGAAGGACACCAGAAACAAAATTGTAGACCTGCATCAGGCTGAGAAGACTGAATCTGCAATAGGCAAGCAGCTTGGTGTGAAGAAATCAACTGTGGGAGCAATAATTAGAAAATGGAAGACATACAAGACCACTGATAATCTCCCTTGATCTGGGGCTCCACGCAAGATCTCACCCCGTGGGGTCAAAATGATCAGAAGAATGGTGAGCAAAAATCCCAGAACCACAAGGGGGGACCTAATGAATGACCTGCAGACAGCTGGGACCAACGTAACAAAGACTACCATCAGTAACACACTACGACGCCAGGCGTACATGTCCGGGCCCGGCTGAGGTTTGCTAGAGAGCATTTGGATGATCCAGAAGAGGATTGGGAGAATGTTATATGGTCAGATGAAACCAAAGTAGAACTGTTTGGTAGAAACACAACTCGTCGTGTTTGGAGGAAAGAGAATGCTGAGTTGCAACCAAAGAACACCATACCTACTGTGAAGCATGGTGGTGGCAACATCATGCTTTGGGGCTGTTTCTCTGCAAAGGGAACAGGGCGACTGATCCGTGTACATGAAAGAATGAATGGGGCCATGTATCGTGAGTTTTTGAGAGCAAACCTCCTCTAATCAGCAAGGGCATTGAAGATGAAACGTGGCTGGGTCTTTCAGCATGACAATGATCCCAAACACACCGCCCGGGCAATGAAGGAGTGGCTTTGTAAGAAGCATTTCAAGGACCTGGAGTGGCCTAGCCAGTCTCCAGATCTCAACCCCATAGAAAACCTTTGGAGGGAGTTGAAAGTCCATGTTGCCCAGCGACAGTCCCAAAACATCACTGCTGTAGAGGAGATTTGCATGGAGGAATGGGCCAACATACCAGCAACAGTGTCTGACAACCTTGTGAAGACTTACAGAAAACGTTTGACCTCTGTCATTGCCAATAAAGGATATATAACAAAGTATTGAGATGAACTTTTGATATTGACCAAATACTTATTTTCCACCATAATTTGCAAATAAATTCTTTAAAAAATCAGACAATGTGATTGTTTGGATTTGTTTCCACATTTTGTCTCTCATAGTTGAGGTATACCTATGATGACAAGTACAGGCCTCTCATCTTATTAAGTGGGAGAACTTGCACAATTGGTGGCTGACTAAATACTTTTTTGCCCCACTGTATATACTATATTGGGGGTCAGTAACCTGTAGATCGCGGACAGGTGACTGGTAGATCGCGGTCTGGGCTTGCTGAACCGCCATTCCAGAGCATCAAACAGAGTGCAATGCTTTAAAGTTGAAGCTTTAATAGGGAGCAAGAGTCGCATAAGCTGATGCCTCCTCTGTAGCGCTGGCTCCTGTCCCATCCTGAATGCAGGAGTTTTGGTGTGCTTTCAGAAGTCTATGGCAAAGTACAGCCAACCCAGCAGCGTTATAGGATGCTCAGAACAGTAAGGGTTCATTTACAGTTTCAGTTTGGGGGGTGGTGTTTTTACCGACCCCACCCCAATTGCACTCTCTTTTAGCTGCAGTGGACAGGGGTATACACATGTCGCTGTGGTAAAAGGAGCTACATGCCCTGTCATGGTTGGTGGATATAGCACCTGCCAAGCATTACCCATTCAAGTGTGCAGTACAGTAAATATGGAATTAAAGTGGAGTTCCACCCAAAAATGGAACTTCTACTTTTTAGATTCCTCCCCCCCTCCGGTGTCACATTTGGCACCTTTCAGGGGGGAGTTGGGAGCAGATACCTGTCTAATACCTGTCTAATACAGGTATTTGTTCCCACTTCCTGGCATAGATCACCGCGGCGCTTGCGGTGACCTACGCCACTTCCGGCGCCTACACTCTCCTCCACCGCTGTATTCTGTGAGACACAGAACACAGCAGAGACCAGAGAGGATGCACAGCGCGACTCGTGCATGCGCAGTAGGGAACCAGGAAGTGAAGCCGCACGGCTTCACTTCCTTATTCCCTTACAGAGGATGGCGGCGGCAGCAGCCGAGAGCCGACTGACGGATCGGCTTCGGCTGCTGACATCGCGGGCTCCCTGGACAGGTAAGTGTCCATATATTAAAAGTCAGCAGCTGCAGTATTTGTAGCTGCTGGCTTTTAATATTTTTTTTTCAGCGGACCTGCGCTTTAAAGAAGGCAGCATTGTGTTGCTTCCTCACCACCTGCTTTAATCCCTTAGACCTCGCAGAAGCATGCAGTTGCAGGGCACTTGAAGAGTGGCCCCATTTACTTGAATGGGTGGCGATTGGCAGGTGGTAGCACCCACCAAAGCAGCAGGGGGTTTAATTCCTGCTGCAGCATGTGTATACCTTTTGGCTGCTGCCTCAGCATTACCCGATTTAAACTCATAATTGCCGCACACTGCATGTGATTGTGAGACGGTAGTACAGCAATTAGAGGTTTAAATCAGGTGTGAGGTAGGTAACACTACACTGTGCCCGGTGATCTTTGATTTCTCCCATGTTGTTCAGGTAGATCTCCACCTCTTTAAGATTGCCTACCCCTGTACTATATGGTCTAGCCAAGGAAGCTCAAAGATGAAAAATCAAACATCGCTGTCATAGTGATTATATAGTAGGAGGGGATCTTCAAAGGGGTTAAGGTGTAGGACTGCTTCAGAGTATTATTATTTAGGTACTTATATAGCGCCTTCAATTTACGCAGCGCTTTACATATACATTGTACCTTCACATTAGTCCCTACCCTCAAGGAGCTTCCAATCTAAGGTCCCTAACTCACATTCATATACCAGGGCAAATTTAGACAGAACAAATTAACCTACCAGCATGTCATTGGAGTGTGGGAGGAAACCGGAGTACCCAAAGGAGACCCACATAGGCACAGGAAGTACATGTAAACTCCAGGCAGGTAGTGTCGTGGTTGAGATTCTAATCAGCGACCCTTTTTACTGCTAGGTGAAAGTGCTACCCACTACACCACTGCGGAGTAGGTCCACTTCACCTATATGGATGGCGGGCACTATCATATGGTAATGCGATGCGCACTGTTAGCTTTATAGAAATTCTATCTTAAAGAGGAGTTCCCATTAAAAAAAAAAATAAATAAAAGTCAGCAGCTACAAATACTACAGCTGCTGACTTTTAATTGGACACTTACCCGTCCCAGGGTCCAGCGATGCGGGGGATAGAAGCCCCACTTGTCTCCCCCTCCGTTTGGTGGCGCCAGCATTGCAACTGTGGGCGCCGGGCTGTGGCTTCACAGCCGGGCACCCACTGCGCATGTGCCAGCGGCGCCGCGATTGGCCGCTCAGTCATCTGGGACCTGTAATGGGTCCCAGATGATTGACAAGAGGGAGGGAGCAGAGCTGAGCCCTTCCTGTGCTGAGGGGAAGTGATGTCACCAGCCCAGGCACTGAAAGAGGCAGACTACGAGGGACCCCCTAGCAACAGGCATTTAGAGGTGAGTAAAAAAAAAAATTCCAGATGTTTTTTTTTTGTTTTTTTTAGGCACATTCATGTATTTTTTTTTTGGGTGGAACACCACTTTAAATAATAATAATAAAATTAACTCTGCAGTTTTTCTGATTTTTGTGATTTTGTTGGCAAAATGTGGAGATCTTTCTGATTGTGCATGTAAAGTACTTTAAATTATAAGACATCTTTTACATGATTACTTTCAAGGGATGATTCTCCAGTTAGCTGGTATATCATTTAACTATCTATCAGTCACCAGTGATTGTATTGTACTTGGAAAGCTCCTGTCGGTGACCAATTTTTTAGACTTTTTAACGGAATCTTTTTTGACATTATTTGAAGAACCAGTATTGTATTTAATCCCATGTGGCAGTGTGCAAATTGGTTTTTGTGGTCCTGTCATGTGTTCTGGTGTCTCGGCAGAGAAAGACCCTCCGAAGTGTGACAAAAGCTTCATTGGACATGGTGGGGGGTAATTAGGCCCAACGTGTAAGTTCATTGACTTCACAATGGAGCTCAGGGGACACGTGCTGTCTGTGTCAGAGCTGAACAATCAGCCTTTTAGCTGCTCTAATTGTCTGGGTAGAGCGGATCCTTTATCTGGGCCGGTGGGGTGTCTGTGACCTGTGACTGCGCTGGGGCTCATTGTGTGTTTGTGTAGGAGGAGGGGGACAAGAGCCACATTCTTCACAACTACACCGCAGACCTGGGCTGCATCGGCAAAATGACTGCGTCTCATTCCCTTCAATTCCACCATCTGGGTTTCCAGGAAAGTTCTTGAAAGATTAAACATTTGCAAAGGCAAAATAAAGGTATTCAAGATATTGGGGTCCAAAAAGTATCAGTATTTTTAGTCTTTGTACAGAAGGAGAGAACTCCACCTACAAAATAGAGAACATTTTGCTGGACTGTTTTCACTGCTGTTCAGAACTGGTGAAAATGGAAGGAACTGCGAACAGTATCTTTCGATGGAGGGGAAGTTTTAGCATCTGTACATTCCATGTCAATTCGATGCATACAAATGTGTAATTTCAACCTTTCAACAAGGAGGCAACCATACATACAAGGAACTTACTGGAGGGATCCATCTTCTGCAGGGATTTGCTTGGCTAAAACACACAACAATCCACAACCAAAAATCCTAAAACAACAAAAAAACTGACTGAAAACTCCCTTGGCTCCTTATTAAGAATGATGCAATGTAAAGCTTAGCCATTTCCTTACCTCTAGATTGTCAAATCCTATGGGCAGGACTCTCTCTCCTATTTCTTATCATCACTACATTTTGCTCATCAGCTGTATGTAAAGGACATTGGGTATTGTATTCCCCCACTTGTTTATATATATATATATATATATATATATATATATATATATATATATATATATATATATATATATATATATATTTGTGCAACACTATGGCAAAGGATGGAACCATATAAGTAGTAATCATAGTAAATATGAGCAAGGCATAGGGTTTTTTTTACTAAAGGCAAATCCACTTTGCACTACAAGTGTAGTTGCTATAGATCTAGAGGACGACATGCAAGAAAAATAAAAAAACAGCATTTTAGCTTGCACATGATTGGATGATAAAATCAGCAGAGCTTCCCCTCATTTTAGATTTTACCCTCAGATCTACAGCGACTGCACTTCCAAGTGCACTTGTAGTGCAAAGTGGATTTGCCTTTAGTAAATCAACCCCATAGTACAGCTCTGAGTTTGGGGGTCGTCATATGGTGCAGGCTGCACAGCGCTGTGTTTCTCTTGAGTTTCAATAAAGTTTCTTGAAGCCACTGCATGGCCATTCCTTCATCTTTAGGTTCCATGCACACTGGACTTAAAAAACATTGATTCTGCAGGCGTTTGATGTTTTTTAAGTCCAGTTTTTCACCTGCTTCTAGAAGCACTTCTTTTGTATTCTATGTGTCTTTGCACATTATGACTACTACAGGTATTTTCTGTCAGAGACGTTCAGAGGCAGGAAAAAAAAACTTTTCTCTACTCTATCATGTTTTCTGGAGAAGTTTAGGAGCTGTAAAAATGCCAGTCTCTCCTAAACTCCTCTTATCTCCTCTTATCTCTTCTGAATGTCAAGTTTCAACGTTTTTTCAATAAAAAAAAAGGTGTGTTGTCACTGTTCATCATTTCCTGGCTTTTGCAGAGGGGCGTGTAGTGCAAAAAAGGCCTATAAATGAAATGCTCTTAAACTCTCATAGACTCGCCTAAACTTTGTACAATATGCTTTCAATTTGCATCTTTTTGGCCATGTTTTTAAGCTAAAAATGTTGAAGTTTTTTCTGCTCCTAGTGTGCATGGAGCCTACTCCTGCCAGATGTTACTCCTCTCCAATGCATTTCATCCTCAATTAGGCTTGCCCCTATGAGTAAGCCCTGATCAAAGTGCGTCAGTGGAGAAGTCACATCCAGCAGGAGTAATGATGCAAGGATGACCATATAGTGGTGTCAATCAACTTTATTGAAACTGAAGAAATGTGTGTGGCCTGGACTTTTGTTTGTTCTTGGTTACAGGGAAGAGGTTGATCCCACATCGGGCCTAGCCCCACAGCCGTTGGATGCATGGAGGTCCCTTTTGCGGCAGTGGGAACACAAGACTTATTTATCAAACTATCCCAGACAACTCAGATCCACCAATCAAATTCAGACCTGCATCGGATGATGGTCAATCTGATTTGCTAATACAAACAATAAACCTGCGCTAACACCATTAGGATAATGCATGAAAAAGCAGCTGACACAATCCACTGGTGGTGAATATTTACATAAAAACATACAAAAGGTGCAGAGCTAAAAACTGACAGAAAGTCCTTGACAAAAAATTAAACAAAAAGAGTCCAATAAAATAGAAATCCTGTGATAGATCCTCCACGACAAATGTGCACACACACTGACTCTTACCATCCAGAGTGGTCCACTACATACAGTGGTTGAATGCACTTATTACAGAATCCAATCGATCGAACAACAGCACTCTTGCACCCTTTGTACAGATTCCACTTCTTATGGCCCTCAATGGATGTATCGTTCCACCATAGGTAAAAAAGCACTTCATAATGTAATACGTTCAATGTAAAATTTATTAAAATCCAGCAAACTCACCACAGGAAAGGTAAAAACGCACATGTACATCAATAATTCACAGGGGAATGTTTCCAACCATCAAGATGGCCGACCTCCAAACTTGGCAGTGTCACGTGATCCAAAATCTGATTTGCTGCTTAGGGTCTTGCCTGAGACACTTTGATAAAGTCTCATTATCACCTCTGTATGAGCCACTGAGTCCTTCCTGACCCCACAAATCGGATCAATTTTCCTGGACAAAATATTCCCAGATTATCCGTTATCAATAAGGACTTCACACTACACAGATTATCTGCTCTTACTGTAAATAACCCCTCCCTATACAGAGGGGAAAATTTGTCTTTTTCCCACAAAGATATTCTTTTATCCATGCATCTTCCTTTGTTTAAGGAAGTTATTTTTGAATCTTTACATTACATCCTTCTCTTCTCCTTTTCAGATTGTAAGTTCTTTTAGTCATTACATATATTTGTGTATAAAGGTATATTTTTTTTGTACAGCGCTGCAGAAGAGGTTGGCACTGTAGGATCGATAGAATACTGATGAGCCCAGGAGACTGAGTGGTACACTACTTGGCCAAGTATATGATATGGTAGCACTAGCCAGGGGGCAGCCCAAAAATATTAATCACCTGCTCAGCTGGGGGTCTATAACTGGAATGAGCTGCTGCAGAGCATCGCTCCGCCATATGTTGGAACGGCCTGCAGCAAACAGATGAGTAGCTGAGCAGCCATTGATGACCTCTGAAGGGGGTTGGGGGGAGAGCACAGTACATAAGCCCTGGACACTACGGCCAGTTTTATATCTACTCCAGAGAAAAGGCCAAAACCAAAATAATCTGAGCAACTGAGAACACCCACATACTGGACTTCTACAGCTCTACTGACATAGTCATTGTTTCCCCATGTGTACAGCACTGCAGAATATGTCAGAGCTATATAAATGTTTAATAATAGTGTGTGACTATTATAGGGTATTAGAGTGTAAGCTCCTCTGAAGTGACTGGCTCAGTGTCCTCTATACAGCACTGTGGAATAAAGCTGGCCATAACAGACTTTCATACAGACATTTGTGAAAATGTTAGTACATTCTATGACTTAAAAAACATTATTGGAATGTACTTCAAAAATGCTTCACTTTTAACATTCGACTTTAGAACAAATGGACTCTACTGAACACAAACCATATACATTGTTAGAAATTCTTAAGTTTGAGAAAATTTTCCCATTTTGCTTTTTCAAATTCTCTCATCACTGCAGTCTAAAAGGAATGTGGATTTGGCCCCTCTACTGATTAGAAAATCTAAAAGAACTGAAAAATGTCAAACTAAATTCTACCAATGTATACCCGGCACTAGTGAGAGCTATTTACATGTATAACAATAATAGTATGTGACTGTGGTGGGGACATTAGAGTGTAAGCTCCTCTGGTGCAGATTGATGTGACTGGCTCAGTGTTCTCTGTACAACACTGCAGAATATGTCAGCATTATATGAATGTGTAATAACATAGCTTCCAACTGTCCCTGATTTGGAACGAAGTCCCTCTCTCCTCCTTTTGTCCCTCATTTTGGTCTGATCTATATAGTTGTTTATAAAATGCACTATTTATCTATCAAAAAGTGTTTTACAGTGCTAAACCTTTTAACCAATTTCTAAATTGCTGCATTTGTAAATGTCAAAATTCAGTATAAAGGAATAATAGTGGAAAAAAGCACTTGTGGGTTTAAAGGGGTTGTAAAGGTTCGTGTTTTTTCAGCTTAATGCATCCTATGCATTAACAATGCATCCTATGGCTCCCGCTGCTGTCAATCAAATTCAATGATGCGGCATCTATGGATGCCGAATGCTGGACTCGGGAGCGCGCCCGCACGCAAGGTAACCCCCCAAAGGAAAGCGCTTCTCCCCTGAAAGTTTAACTAATATTTTTTTTGTATAATTCTCCTTTAAGGGGGCGTGGCAGTGGATGTGTCCTATGCCTACATACTTTTGCTAATAGGTGTTCCTCGTTCCCATCTCAGAAAGTTGGGAGGTATGTAATAATAATAATAGGGTGTGACATTAGATTGTAAGCTCCTCTGGTGCAGAGACTGATATGACTGGCTCTGTGTTCTATATAATGAAATGTTGGGTAAGGACAATGATTGTTCCCTTTTCTACAAAGTGACAGGAACGAGTCTGGCCTTGTGTGGGTACCTTGCCTGCTTGTCACCTACAAAACCTCAGCAGGTTCCTGCAGTGCAGTAACACAAGAGAGGCAGACAGATATAAGCCGGCGCCATCTCATGGTTGATTGTTGTAATCTAAGTCAGGTGGAGCTCATGGCGAGAATAGTGCCAACTGCCGCTCACTTCATTGCCTTTGCCCACCAGGACGGAGCAGGGGAAATGCGGCATCTATTTGAGGAGAGAAGATGGCCTGAGTGTGTGTGTGTGTGCCATGACTTCCCTCATACTCAGCATCTGGCGGGAGGACTTGGCAGGCCATGAAAGGGCTCTCATGTGCTCAGCCAATTGCTAAACTTCACAGAATATTTCCCCATCTGCTTATTTAGTGGATTCTTTGGAGAAGAAAAACAGTGACGCGGCTTCACATCAGCTTGGCTGCATCTCACCATCATCAGTGCCGAGGTCCGGCCTTCCCTGGGCGCATACCGCCTGTTATTTATACATGGGGCCTATTTATAAAGTTCAGTGAAATAGGAGATCCACCACCGCCAGATCACCACTTTATAAAAGAGGGAAATGGAGTCACCTTGAGACAGGCTACAAAAATGTTACAATGTACAGTCTGATCACTGCAGGAGAGGAGACCGAGGAAATGCTTCCTCCTGCCTGCAGCAGATTGATGACATCACTCAGCCTAGGGAAAAATCACTGACTGGAGATTAACGATTGCTTTTTTAATGATAAAAGGTTTATGATAAAGAGTTTTTCTGAAAAATGATACTGTTCTGTATATTGTGACAAGTCAGGAATGTATTCAGATAGTTACAGGCTGGCTGTTATAGTAGAGAAGAAGTATAGTAGGACTGAGTTATTCATGTATTGGGTAATCAGTACTTAGCCAGGATTGGCAATTGCAGCTAGATTTTCTGCCAATGATTTACAGCTGACTGTATTTTCTAGTCCCAGGGACAACCATTCCCCCATTTCCTGTATAGGTGTCACAGGGATAGGAATTGAGAATCTCCTAAATAGGGTCACATACAGAAGTTTTACCTAGTGATGCACCAAAATTTCAGTGCCCAAACCATAACGACTGTAAATGGTATTTTGCTGATAGAGAAAAAGGTGGCGATAATGGCACAGAAAACGTACATGATTTTGCCACAATTTTACTGTACTTATGGTGTGTTTTTCATATGTCATGTGACCCAAAAACCGCATAAAAAATGTAACACAGGTGGGTTATTGATGCGTTCTTGCTGCAATTTCAATGCATTTCAATGAGAAGATGCGTTTCTGGTGCGGTTTGTTAAACTGACCAGAAATGCGGCAAGCGAGATTTTTAACACCACAACGGAAGCGCAACAGACCAGTGTGAAGACCTACATAGAATATAACGGGATGCATTTTTCTTAAACCGTAACTCCACTTTTGTTGAGAAAAAAACATTCCCCCCTGGGTGATCATTGTACATTACAAGGATTATAACAACCTTTGTTGCAGATGCCTAACTTTTATCATTCTAAAGAAATCCCTGTGTGTTTGTCTGTGCCTCTGTACTGAGTGGGTCTAATGGGAGGTGGTTTCATAATTATCAGTCAGATGTGCAGCTGCAGGGCACTAATGAGGAAATCTGCTGGGCCTGCATCCCTTTAAATATGCTCCTATTGAAAGTATCTCTCCAAAAATGACATTTTTGTTGCAGGGGATGCTCGAAATCTTTTTTTTTTTAATGGGCATTTTCAGTTTTGGCCATGTGCATCCTGAATTTTTGGTTTCGGCACCAAAATTTCCATTCGGTGCACCTCTAGTTTTAACTTCTCTAAACTCCATCCAAAATGAACAGTATATAATAAGGTATATTGGTTGGAGGGTGTCAGATGGCAGAGGGACACAGATCAGTAGGTACACTATAGGATCAGTGGGCATCCAGCACCATGTGGGTATATCTCTGGAGGATGATGTGGGATGTATCGGGCTCAGTGAATACAAATCTGATCTGAAAAATACAACTTTAAATACAAATTATAAACTCAGATTGTACAAAGAAATCGTGTGTTATAACAGGAATCCTCAACACAATTCACATATCTGCTTCTTCAGGATGGGGTCCATAAATGGCACAATATTAACATCCGTGTCAGAACTATTCGGCTGAAATCAGTGCAGAGATTAACATAAGATTACCTTTACAAGCCAAGAAATTGAATAGTTAATATAGTAATGATATGTATGTACCTGTAAATCAATTTATGTATCAATGTATCAGTTATATATCATTGTGTCTCTTAAAGTGGTTGTTAAGGCAGAAGGTTTTTTTTATCTGTATGCATTAAGATAAAAAGCCTTTTGTGAGCCGCAGCCCCCCTCGGCCCTCCTAACACTTACCTGAGGTCCCTCTCTGTCCAGCGATGTCCAAGATTCTCCTTCCTGATTGGCCCTCCCACTGCTGTCATTCAAAGTCAGCTAGCCAATCACAGGAGAGAGGGGGCAGGGCTGGGGCTCCGTGTCTGAATGGACATAGGGAGCTGTGACTCAGCTTGGGTGCCCCCATAGCAAGCTGCTTGCTGTGTGGGCACTAAACAGGAGGGAGGGGCCAGGATTACAGAAGAGGGACCCAAGAAGGGGAGGATCCAGGCTGCTTTGTGCAAATCCACTGCAACAGAGAAGGTGAGTATGACATGTTTGCTACTTTTATAGGAAAAAAAAAAACGAGATTTTACAATCACTTTAAGTTGGCCATACACTATGCAATCTGATTATATAATCTCCTTTAGAGTTACCAAAACTAGGTAGGATACATCCGAACAATTCAAATTGTATCCAGGCAGGTCTTTGCACTACATACCTGATGGTACATCTAAAGGAGATTGTACAATCAGATTGTAGAGTGTATTCCGCCTTTACTGTACATAGACCATCCAATGCTGGGGATGGATCTCAGTGTATCAATTATCTATCAGTTATGTATCTGTGTGTCTCTCAGTGCTGATGAAAGAACTCTGTTTATCAGCTATTAATATTGTGCACTACCTCTCTATGTATCATTGTACTGTATATCATTAAATATCTCTATGTATTATTGTTTGTTTCTATATATCATTGTATATCTTTGTACCTCTCTATGTATCTTTGTACTGTATATAATTGTATATCTCTATGTATTATCGTATCGTATATTGTTGTACCTCTCTATGTATCCTTGTACTGTATATTAATTGTATCTGTGTATCATTGTACCTCTCTATGTATCTTTGTACTGTATATCATTGTAGCTCTCTGTGTTTTATTGTATCTGTCTATGTATCTGTGTATAGTATTGTATCTTTCTGTGTATAGTATTGTATCTCTCTATGTACAGTATCTGTGTATAGCGTTGTATCTCTCTATGTACAGTATCTGTGTATAGCATTGTATCTCTCTATGTACAGTATCTGTGTATAGCATTGTATCTCTCTACCATTGTACTGTTTATCATTGTATATTACTATTGATCTCTCTAAACCTCTGCACACAGTGGGCCGGTTAGGCAGGACAGTGTTTTTCGGACAGGGTGTACAGCAGTCTGTCCAACAGACGCTAGTCTAACTACCAACTTTTGTTGAAGGGGCATGCTGGAAAACCAGTATCCGACCAGCGCTGGGTTGAACAAATAAAAAACTTACAGTGTGCACCGGCCTTTAGTATTGGTGTATATCACTGTATATCTCTATTGATATATATCATTGTATTTCTCTGTATATCATTATAAATTTCTATGTGTCAATAATATCATTCTGTATATAATTGTATCCCTCTATGTATAATTGTACTGTATATCCCTATGTAGCTCTGTAAGTTTTGGTATATATAATTGTATCTCTCTATGTATCATTGTATATCTTTGTATCTCTTTATGTATTGGTGTAGAGTAGATCATTGTATATCTCTATAGATATCATTGTACTGTATATCACTGTGTATCTTTCAAAGTATTGGTGTATATTATTGTATCTCTCTATGTATCATTGTACTATATCTCTCTATGTTGGTTTCTTGGTTTGACATTTTTCTAACCCTCTGAGGGAGGTGCACTGTAGTACATGAGCACCACACCAATATATACACTTATATGAACTTTTATATCCTGAGAGATATAAAAATGGTGTGTTAGCAGCCATGTTCATTTTATTTTTTGTTGCGAGGGAGAAACCATGTAATGACTTAAAGGCCATTCAACAGCGCTTCAAAATTTTATTTGCTTTTAACATTGGATTTTGGAATGAATGCACTTTTTTGAAGGAAAATCACATACATTATTAGAAATTGGTATGTTTGAGAGAACATGTTAATCCTGCGCCTTTGATTTTCTAATCATTAGTGAGGATGAATCGACTTTAGTTTTCTACGCCAGTGATGAGAAAGTTCAAACGGAATGTTCTTAAAGTTAAAACTGATGAACAAAGTTCTGCTAGTGTACATCCAGCTTATGTATCCTTGCAAAGGTGTCCACAGCTGATTGCATTAGGGTGTGCACCCCAAAGCTAAACACACGTGTGTGTGTGTGTGTGTGTGTGTATATATATATATATATATATATATATATATATATATATAGCAGTAGGGCTTTTTTTTTTTTTTTTTATTACTTACCATGTTTTTGTTTTTTACAATTTTTTTTTTTACAACAATTTTTTTATCAATTTATTAGGAGCCCCATTGGGGGGCTTTGGTGAAATATCAGGGCTCTAAACAGACCTTAAGTCTCACTTTTCAGACAGAGAGAGGGACTGGGGACAGAGATTTCCCAGTCCCTTTCTCTGCTGCCAAGCAGGAAAGGAAATCTGTGCAGCACAGGGTGATTAGGGTGTGCCCAGGCACATCTGGCACACCCTGTGCGCACGCCTATGTATCCTTGTATCTCTGGGCATCAGTTATGTATCAGAATATAGAATTGTAGCCTTCAGTGTCTCTCCTTGTGCATAGATTGTCCAGAGATGGATCTCGGTTATCATTGCATGTCCCCATGTACCATCAGTTATCATTGTATGTCTCCATGTACCATCAGTGATCATTGCATCCCTCCATGTACCAACAGTGATCATTGCATCTCCCCATGTACCATCAGTGATCAATGCATCTCCTCATGTACCATCAGCTATCATTGTATCTCTTCATGTACCATCAGTGATCATTGCATGTCCCCATGTACCATCAGTGATCATTGCATGTCCCCATGTACCATCAGTGATCATTGCATGTCCCCATGTACCATCAGTGATCAATGCATCTCCTCATGTACCATCAGTGATCAATGCATCTCCTCATGTACCATCAGTGATCAATGCATCTCCTCATGTACCATCAGCTATCATTGTATCTCTCCATGTACCATCAGTGATCATTGCATGTCCGTACATACTAGATCTCTCTACAATCATGTATCATCGTACATAGATCGAACAGTGCTGCTGATGTATCTCTGCCCCGCCCCTCCCCATGTGATTGGCCCGGCCCGGCCCCGCCCCCTGTCAGTGCAGGCGGCCGCTCGGCAGGGGGAGATCAGTGTGTGCTCGGATCGGGGCGATGAAGGCGGCGTTAGAGATGAAGCCCGGACTGACCATCATCAAGACGGAGAAGGTGGAATATGAGCCGATCTCCTGTGCCGGTGAGTGTCCAGGACCGACAAGGACTGGGGCCCCACATACTGATACCCGCAGGGGCCACACAGGACTGAGAGCCGACCGCACCCTGATGATGGCCATTGTCACTGCTGCCGGCCACTGACTGCAAACCTGCAGCACTGAGAGCGGCTGCTGTGATTACAGGAGGATGGGGGTGATCGGCTCTGGGGGGGCTTGGTGGTACTCAGGAGGGTGATTAGTTTTGGGGGTGATCGGTGCTGGGGTTCCCTAAATAGAGGTGATCGATGTAGTGGTGTACAGTGATCCAAGTTCGGAGTAATCACTGCTGGAGCCAGGTTGGGGGTGATCAGTAATGGTGGGGGTGATCAGTATTGGTGGGGGTGATCAGTATTGGTGGGGGTGATCAGTATTGGTGAGGGGGTGATCAGTATTGGTGGGGGTGATCAGTATTGGTGGGGGGGGTGATGAGTGTTGGGGTGCCTAGTGTGGATTCCCAGGATGATTTTGCAGTGCCCCAGGGTAGGGGTGCCTAGGATGAGGGTGATGAGTGCTGTTGGGGGGTGATGTGTTTTGGGGTGCGGATGATCATTAGTTGTGGGGGGATGGTGGCGTCTCCTGGCCCCCAGGCTGTAGATGAAGAGATGAGTATGTGTGATATGTAGAATCCTTTGTGTAATCAGTGCTGTCTCCTCCCAGCAGGGGACTGGTCCTCTTCACTGGGGATCTGTCCTGCCTGACTGCAGCTGCTGTGGAGCCTCTTGGCACCCACTTGGCTCACCAATAATTTCTTAGACGTGTGCTGTCATTAAACCGGCACATCTGTATGACGGGTGTACATGGTGTTAGCTGTTGCTCATAACTGATGGCAGGTACCAGTAGCATCGCCCAGTGTGCCAGGTGGGCCCCTTGACCCACCTAAGGGTGCTGCGTGCTGTCAGTGTTCCTGGGAGCCCCCCTCCCCGGTCAGGCTTGGTCACAGGATGTTTCCACGCAAGGCGAAGGGAGACGTCATCTGTCCATTGATAAAACTTGGCGCAGGTTCTTTGCCATTATTAATAGACCTGAACAGGGTCACTCCCAGAGGGGGGATCCCCTGGTGGGTTCTTGGAGAGGGATGACCGCCAGGCTGACCTCATGTCACCCAGTCGGATGAGAATATTTGGGAGAGAGAGAAGTTCTCTATCAGGATCCCAACACAGACTTCATCGTCCGTGGCTGGACTGAGCTGCAGCTATGAACTGTTCATTGCAACAGCCCCCATTGTGTACATTCCTGTGGGTGAGGATACAGAACCAGAGGTCCCTCAGTAAAGACCGGTGTGTGTCGGGGGCCCCTCACTAAAGATTGTTGTGTGCCACAGAACCTTTCTAAAGACTGACATGTGCCAGGGACCCTTATAAAGATTGGTGACTGCCAGGGACCCCTATCTAAAGACCAGCATGCTCCAGGACCCCTTACTAAAGACCAGTGTGTGCCAGAGACTTGCATCTAAAATCTGGTGTTTTGCTAGGAACCCCCTATTAAAGACTGGAGTGTGCCCCCCATTAAGAATGCCATTTGCCAGGGACCCAAGGGGCCCCATCTAAACATCAGCGTGTGCCAGGAGCCCCATCTAAACATCAGCGTGTGCCAGGGGCCCCATCTAAACATCAACGTGTGCCAGGGTCCCCATCTAAACATCAACGTGTGCCAGGGGCCCCATCTAAACATCAACGTGTGCCAGGGGCCCCATCTAAACATCAACGTGTGCCAGGGGCCCCATCTAAACATCAACGTGTGCCAGGGGCCCCATCTAAACATCAACGTGTGCCAGGGGCCCCATCTAAACATCAACGTGTGCCAGGGGCCCCATCTAAACATCAACGTGTGCCAGGGGCCCCATCTAAACATCAACGTGTGCCAGGGGCCCCATCTAAACATCAACGTGTGCCAGGGGCCCCATCTAAACATCAACGTGTGCCAGGGGCCCCATCTAAACATCAACGTGTGCCAGGGGCCCCATCTAAACATCAACGTGTGCCAGGGGCCCCATCTAAACATCAACGTGTGCCAGGGGCCCCATCTAAACATCAACGTGTGCCAGGGGCCCCATCTAAACATCAACGTGCGCCAGGGGCCCCATCTAAACATTAATGTGTGCCAGGGACTCCATCTAAACATTAATGTGTGCCAGGGACCCCATCTATACATCAGCGTGTGCCAGGGACCCCATCTAAACACCGTCTCATGCCAGGGACCCCTTTGAATAGGTCTGTGTATCTTTCACCTCCAGATGTGGGAAGATTCATTGTCCTCACTCTGTGTTGAAATGTTTTCTCATGACTCTAATAAGGGAAACAATGTTCCCTTTTATGTTTCATTGTTTGTGAAAAGTTAAAGTGCGATACATTCAGTGTACTGAGCAGAGATCTTCGCCCCTCACCCCACCCCCGGTACTCCTTTCTGTATTGCAGGAATTTTAATAGCTAATGTAATCTTTCTGCTGTGTACTGATATCAGAATGAATGACATACAAAGCATTGTTCACTGTTGTGGGTCTTTGTACGAGTTTATATGATGCTGGTTGGCGAGGTGACAATAGCTTTAGATTTACCAAAACTATACAATATGAGGGCTACCTAAACTGTCCATACAGATTGTGTCCAATAAGATTGGAATTTGTTGGCAGGTAAAAAAAAAAAAAAAGATTGCATAATCAGATTGGAACTTGTATGGCCGGGATTATGCTTAGCTGTGTAAAATGCAGAATCCCCTGGCAACCAGAAATCAACCCTTCACTGACCTTTAGTGTGGTGTGCGGCATTGTGCAGGAGTGTGTTGATGTTGTGGGGGGAGGAGGGGCTGTGTGTAAACAGTATATCAGGCAGTTAATCTGGGCCTCGCCCGCTGCCTGCAGAGAGGATGGTGAGATCAGAGATCTGACAGAGGTGACAACAGACGAGGTGACTGTGCCGACCACAGCACTGCACAGGGATGGACGCTTCTCCCTTCCCTATGTTCAGTCATTATTCATGTAGTGCCGACACATTACCCTTCAAATGCCATAAGGATATCGGTGATTGCTGTGCTCAGATCTGCAGAGATTGCGACATAGTGCTGATAGTACAGCAGACACGTCTGTCTGTGTATGGGCAACATTGCAGATATTGTTCTGTATTTTGTGTAGGTAGATCAGGGTTGTATTTTGTTAGTTATAGTAACTGTTCACATTGGCGATGTATACTGCAGGATCATCTCTTCTCAGATTATCATTCAGATCGCAATTTGAATGATGAGCAATCTGCATCGGCAGGACTGAGCCCCCTGTATATGTAGTGTGTCCTGTCCACTGTGGACATCATCCCACCCAAACCTCTCCACCATGGTGTGAAAACTCTGCAAGAGATGGAAATGTCCACTGATAGCTGCAGGGACTATAGGGAATCAATCGGACAGCTGGAGAAAGTGCTGCACTGTAAGGGTCACCACCACGATATCTGCTGACTTTAATTCACAATGTGAATGCAGATGAAATTGTTGCAGATTCATCTTTGGAAATCGTCTGCTGTGGGCATCAACTGCACTTTGAAAGAGTCCTCCCCTGTGAGAGCATCTGCCATAGTAGAGGGGTGACCAGACAGGACATCAGCTGTGACCCCACCAATCATCGGCCCAGGACTGATGACAATTGGGTGGCGCCATACTCTGGAAGCTGATAATCTCATTGATCTCTTCATCACCTGAAAATGCCCTGGTGACTTTCACACTGCTGACAGCATAGCGGCACTGATTGACATCCTCGGGGTGATGGTGTTGAAGTTTTAGCATTGCCATTTTTTTTTTTTTTTTTAGAAATAGAAATGCAGTTTAGTGAGGAGACACTAAGGACTGTGTACATGAAGCAGAGAACACAGAGTCAGAGGAGGGGTAGATTTAGGGCCAGTTTATATCATAACAGTATAATAACACACCTCACAATGAATGGGCTGCCAATGCAATCCCGATCCTACCTAAAATCACACAAATGTAATGCAACTTACTACGCTGCGTTGTTGTGTGCTTTGTTTGCTACAACGCCGGTGCCTTGCCTTAGTGCACCAGGGTGCCATACAAAATGAAGGGCACTGCAATGCATGTTGGGTGCATTACGACAACATGAACGACACATTTTTAGCGTTGTGTTAATGTGGGTTTGGTTACGGCAGCCCATTGAATATAACCTTTTTTTGCAACACTCTACTGAGCATTGCCATGCGATGTGACACACAGGAATGCATATACCGTGTATAACTGCAATGCAGAAGTGGGGCCTTATTATGGTCGCCAGATTAAATGCTTCTTGTTTTCTACAGCTCCTGCATTTTCAGTCTTTAGAAATCTGCTTGGAGGATTGCACGATGTTGGAAAGATTGGTGAACAGGGTGCGTTTGATTTAAATCGCTAGTAAAAAGGCTCAATTTAAATCAACTTGATTTAAATCATAATGTTTAAAGCGCAACTGTCATCTCTGACCCACAGCGACTCCTCCTCTGACCCGCTGTTGACTCTCCGACAGTCCCATTCACTTTAATGGGAAGGCTGGTGATGCAGCAGTGACACAACAAGGGGAGGGACGTGGCGGCAGCAGGTGAGTGGATGTCCGCTAACAGGCGCTGCCATAATGGATCTGAAATGACAGGTGCTCTTTAAATGTAAAGACTTATTCTTGCTGGTAGTTAGAATCTTTAATATTTGCAAACAAAATGAAAGTTTCCTATTTAGAATAATAAGTTGTCAGGTTAGTAAATATTCCCAAACTGGGTCTCTTGTATGGCCTGTTGCAATTTTGCTCCTCACGGGAGGAATAAAGCAAATCAAGTTATGTGCAGAAAGATCACAGGATTTATCAGCTAAGAAGGGTTCACTTTAATTTTTACTGCTTGCCCTACAGCTTGCTACATAACTAAGCTCCATTTCATGCTGAATAAACTGAATTAATAATGTATCTTAAATAGAAACTATCTTTAGACGGAGTTTTACTCCAAAATCATTTTATTAAAAAAAATCAGATATTAAATAAAAAATCAAATCGATTTTTATCCACCCTTTTGGTGAACCACAAAAACATCTTTTCCGCTCCTCCATGATGTGCTGCATTGTTTCTGTACCAAGGATGTTCTGTGCTGCACTGAGCTTCAAGAAGAGGAGGAGGGCCAGTCCACATCTATGTGGGGTTCCTCCGCGGCGCTCCTGGCTCCTCCTCTTCTCGAGTGCCCTGACGGAGAAGCGATTTCCCTGGGGCACTTCTGTGGCTGTGCTCCCGTGTCCTGCTGCGTCCATTGACACAGACAGCAGGACCTGGCCACGCCCCCCGCATCATTGGATTTGATTGACAGCAGCGGGAGCCAATGGCTCCTGCTGCTATGAATCTATCCAATGAGAACCTGAGACAGTGGCTGGAGCTGGTCTGCTCGCCTCCGTCGCTGGAAAGACCGGGTTCAGGTAGGTAAAAGGGGGACTCGGGGGGGCAGCTGCAGAACAGGAGGTTTTTCAGCTAAATGCATAAAATACGTTAAGGTGAAAAACCACGAGGGTTTACAGCCCCTTTAACCAGTCAAACAGGCAGCATGCTGCAGCCTTACCATCTGCACACCAGTACGGTGATAATTACCAAAAATATGTGGTGCTCAGCCCTTTCTATGCTATAAACCTGGCAAGAATTAGCCCTGCCATCTCCAGTGATCGGTGAGGCCCCTGTGTTGTCACCCTTACCGCCCTATAGGGGAGCAGTGTTATGTGACACACACCAGCTGTACCCTGAATAAGATGAAGCCGCACTGAGCTGTGACATCAATACCTGTGCTCTGTGCCCTCTCAGCCAATAGGAAGGCTTCCGGCTGTGTGTGTGTGTGGTAGTCAGGTTGGGGGCCCGGCCTTCCTCAGCACGCACTGTGGTCAGGCTGACGAAGAGCAGCTCAGTTTAGATCTGTAACGGTTTTCACACCTCAGCTCAGGCTGCAGCTGTGTGTGTATGTTATGTATATATATATGTGTGTGTGTGTGTGTGTATGTTATGTATATGTGTGTGTGTGTGTGTATATATATATATATATATATATGTATGTGTGTGTGTGTGTGTATATATATATATATATATATATATGTGTGTGTGTGTGTATGTTATGTATATATATATATATATATATATATGTGTGTGTGTATATATATATATATATATATATATATATATATATATATATATATATATATATATGTGTGTATGTATATATATATATGTGTGTGTGTGTGTGTATATGTATGTATACATGTATGTATGTGTGTGTATGGCGGTGTCACTGGCTGAACCTCCATCATCCTTTTCCCCTGAAGTGTCAGTCCCATGTGCAATCACTGAGATACCTCCAGAGTAACGCCATTGGGCCCAATACAGAAAGCTAACTCACTGGAATAAAGATACCTAACAGAAAAAAACTGACAGCTTTTTCTAACTGGGAGCCAATGGGATTTGAAAATGACAGTCAGATGTCTGAAAATAGAGATCGTTATCCTTGTGTTTTAATGCTTTGTGAATTGATTCTTTAGTGCCGTATTCCGTGTGATACTCATCAGTATACCATTCACAGTATCAATCAGACAGTCAGTGCATCACCCGGCAGGTCACCCAAAAGTCAGTGCATCACCCGGCAGGTCACCCTACAGCATAGGTGTGCGCATCCTATTGCATTACAATGTGCACCTAAAGCTATTAATGACCCCGTCGTATTGATCTCCCTGCTGACACAGTGAAAGAGAAGAGCGTAAACATTTATCTTATGACAGTGCCAGTAGTGGGGGAATCCTTCCCAGCTTCCTACCGTCACACAGAGCAATAATGCCAATGCGCATGGGGTGATTAGGGTGTGCCCAGGCACATCCGTCACACCCTGTGGGCATTCCTATGTCCCACAGGCAGTGCGTCACCTGGTACCTTGGTATACCCAGAAATGGGTTATTATTGCAACTTTTAGCTGAAAGCTATCTGCAGTCTGATTTCTATATCTTCACATACTAGCCAAGCCAAATTTTCACAATGGCATTTTATATACAGATGTGCACAGGCCCCTCTCTCTAGTAGCTAATTGTGTGTCAGGCAGTACAGTCGGGAACCCTGCCAAGAAGTGCTGAAGTAAGATTAATTAAACACATACGTGCTGGTCATAAAACTTCAAGCAGCAACCGATTAAAGTGATATTAAACCCAAAACCAAAGATGTAATACATTGCAGCTTACCAATCATTAGATGTGGTGGCTGCATTAGTTTTCTTCTTTTAGGCATTCTTCCCTCTGTTGTCACCTGGTGATCTGGCCAGTAAGGCCGCGTACTCACGAACTGACTTTTCGGCAACAAAAGCCAGACGGCCATTCCGATGGACTTTCGTCAGACTTTTGACGGACTTCCGAACAAACGGACTTGCCTACACACAATCACACCAAAGTCTGACAGATTCGTAGGTGATGACGTAAGACTGGACTAAAATAAGGAAGTTGATAACCAGTACCAATAGCTGCCCTAGCGTCGGCTTTCGTCCGTCGGACTAGCATACAGACGAGCGGATTTTTCGACCGGACTTGAGTCCATCGGAAAGATTTGAAGCATGTTTCAAATCTAAAATCCATCAGATTTTTGACTGAAGGTCCCATGAAGCCCACACACGATCGGATTGTCCGTCGGACCAGTCCGCTCGAAAAGTCCGCTCGTGTGTACACTGCATAACTGACCTCCTGCATTAGAATTCCCCCACTCTGGATGAAGGAGCAGAGCAACACCTTTGGACAGCAGCATTGTCAATCTGGGGGAAAGGAGTGTTGGGATGTACTAGCAGATTTAGATACACTAACAAATTGAAGCCAAACTCCAGCTCACACATTATAATCAGTTACAGAAAACCATTATTCATTTTGAGATAAAGGTTTTGCATAAATAAATAAAAGCTGATCATTGTAAGCATCCCTGACAGTGGTAAATTGTTTTTCTTGACCCTCTAACTGCTGCATCTGCAGGAAAGCTCGATCTGTTGAAAAACAGACTTGCTGGCTTGATCACCAGGTGAAAATAAAGACTGCCTAAAAAAAAAAAAAAGAATGCAACCACCACATCCAATTGGTAAACTGCAATATAATAAATGTTTGCTTTCCGCCCGCGCTATAGCTGGCCGGCGTGCTCTGTGATTGTTGAGTACGGGGGCCAATCACCATGTGCTCAGCTGTCAACCAATGACAGCTGATCACGGAAGTAAACAGAAGCTGGCTATCGGCTTTTTTGCTCCTCACGATCAGCATGAGGAGAATATTAGAAAGCCGGGAACCGGCTTCTGTTACAGGAACATCGGTCCCAATCTGTGCCCGTCAGTGCCACCTATCAGTGCCCAATCATCAGTCACCCATCAGTGCCGCCTCATGAACGCACATCAGTGAAGGAGAAAAATTACCCGTTTACAAAATAAGAAAAATATTTTGTTTTGTTTTTTTGTTTTTTTTTCAAAATTTTCAGTCTTTTTTTGTTTAGCAAAAAATAAAAAAAACAGAGGTGATAAAATTCCACCAAAAGAAAGCTCTATTTGTGTGGAAAAAATGATAAAAATTTCATTTGGGTACAGCAGTGTTTCTCAACTCCAGTCCTCAAGGCGCCCCAACAGGTCATGTTTTCAGGATTTCCATTATTTTGCACAGATGATTTGATCAGTTTTACTTCCTAGTAATTACCACAGCCGTTTCATTTGAGGTAAATCCTGAAAACATGACCTGTTGGGGCGCCTTGAGGACTGGAGTTGAGAAACACTGGGGTACAGTGTAGCATGACCGCGCAATTGTCATTCAAAGTGTGAGAGCGCTGTAAGCTAAAAATTGTCCTGGGCAGGAAGGGGGTGTAAATGCCTGGTAAGCAAGTGGTTAATACTGCTTTAAAGTAGTGCATAGTGCACATAAGGCATGCTAACAGTGGGGTTGATTTACTAAAACCAGAGAGTGCAAAATCTGGTGCAGCTCTGCATGGTAGCCAATCGGCTTCTAACTTTAGCTTGTTCAATTAAGCTTTGTCAAAAAAACCTGGAAGCCGATTTGTTTCTATGCAGAGCTGCACCAGATTTTGCACTCTCCAGTGTAAATAAATGAACCCCACAGCCTCTTGTTAAAGCTGGCCATGCACCTATAGATTATCTGCAGATTTTCTATGGTTAGATGGAAAAACACACAGTTTAGCGAACATGGAGAAATCTGTTGCACTTTTTCCATCTAACCATAGAAAATCTGCAGATAATCTATAGGTGTATGGCCAGCTTAAGCATAATGTTAGTTACTTTTCTTAGACCAATAGATTTGTATAGAGAGAAGAACAAGTTAAACTCAAGCACTGTGCGGCTCTGAAAACGTTATTTGCAAAAATGAGTATGGCTGCCGCCATAAATGCTTATTAGGATTGGGATTAAAACTTTTAAATAATTTCTACACATTGGTAAGAAAAATACAGCAACATGGCATCCACACCAGTGTGTTGTGAAAAGGTGCTTGCCGTTTCACAGGGCAGCACAGTGGTGTGGTGGGTAGCACTTTCACCTAGCAGCAAAAGGGTCCCGACCACGACACTACCTGCCTGGAGTTTGCATGTTCTCCCTGTGCCTGCGTGGGTTTCCTCCGGGTACTCCGGTTTCCTCCCACACTCTAAAGATATGCTGGTAGATTAATTAGCTTCTGTATAAATTGGCCCTAGTATATGTATGAATGTGAGTTAGGGACCTTACATTGTAAGCTCCTTGAGGGTAGGGACCGATGTGAATGTACAATGTATATGTAAAGCGCTGCATAAAGTGATGGCGCTATATAAGTACCTGAAATAAATAATACATTTTCATGTGTTGGTGCATTATCGGTGACACTGGAAAGGAGAGGTTGCAACTTGTACAGTCAGTCACTGGACCTCATTGCTGAAAACCTCACAGATGTCGGTCATAAATGAGCTGTGATATCAGGAGAATGGAGGTTGGGGTGGAGGATATACATTTCTCTGTAAATATGTTTCTGCTGTCCCAGCAGATTGCTGCTCTCATGAGTTTCTCAGGCAACATGTTCCCGTCTCTATACATAATGTTAGATCTTAATATATATTAATTAAGGGCTGCTCAGGAGATGAATAATATAATGTATACAGTATATTGCCATCATATACTGTAGCAGTGTACACTAGCGCATGCAGTAAGTATATAGGACATCTTGACAGTCTAACCAGGGGCAGCGAGTGACAGAAAAGGCACGATCAATCTTAAAGGGGAAGGAACAGCCATGCAATCCTAAGGCCTCATGCACACGGATGTTTTTACAGCCACTTTTTTGAGTGTTTTTTGCAGCTTAAAAACGCCTGTCTATGTTAGTCTATGGCTTCATGCCCACCTAGGCATTTTTGAGCTGCAAATGGCATAGGCGTTTTTAAGCTGTAAAAAAAACCCAGGACCAGTGGGTTCTGAGAGACGTTTTTCAGCTGTAAAAACACTCTAACGCTGATAAATGTTCAAAAACACTTATAAAACGTCGCTCACCAACGGTTTTTAATGTTTTTGAGCCATTGGAAAAAAAAAAAAAAAATTTTGAAAAAAAAAACGCTAAAAACCGCTAACGCGGAAAAACGCTAAAAAACGCTATTGCAAAAACGTTGAAAAAAGTTTTAAAAAATCACTGCAAAGCTACTGGCGTTTTCATAACGTTATTTTAACATCCCGTGTGCATGAGGCCTAAAAGTGAAAATGTAATGAAAAACAGTGAAGATGCTGACTGTGCAGCTTGTAGAAATCTGAGCACATTGTTAAAGAGAACCCGTCTTATTAATATAAAGTATACGGCTCCTAGTGCCCTGTGTACTCCGGCAAAGCCCGCTGCAGTTTCCTGCCCCTCTCGGGCAGGGAGAGGGCTGTGGGGTAGAGCATTCCTCTGGAATGCTCTACCCCAATCCGTCCGATTTTCTCCTAGTTTATCCACTTTCAGACGATCCCTGAAAACTCATCTCTTCAGAGAAGCCTATCTGGCCCCCACCTAACAACTGTACATTTATCTTCTCAATCAGCACATCACCCACAGTTATTACCTCTTGTATCTCTTGACCTTCCCTCTTAGATTGTAAGCTCTAAGGAGCAGGGCCCTCTGATCCCTACTGTATCAAATTGTATTGTATTTGTACTGTCTACCCTCAAGCTGTAAAGCGCTACGTAAACTGTTGGCGCTATATAAATACTGTATAATAATAATAATAATAATAATAATGTAAAGTCCTGGCTCCAGCTCTGCATATGAGGAAGATCAGTCAAATATCTAGCCTATGCTAGTTCCAGGGAAGTGGAAGTGAATGTGAGTTCTGTTTATGCCTACAGTGTGGAGGGCTGAAGACAAGTCAGACTTTGAGTATACACAGTGCACTGGGTGTTGTGTACGTGTGAAAATGACTGGTACTCTTTATAATGGTTGTCAGGATCTGGAGGAGCAGATATCCATAAAAGATCCTGCAGAGTATCTGGTGGAAACCGGAGTACCCGGAGGAAACCCACGCAGGCACAGGGAGAGCATGCAAACTGTACATTTAGTGCAGTCTGATGTATTTGCTGGGCGGTAGTGACAGGTGCTCACATTAAAGGAAACCTGTCCGAGAAAAGATGAAGGCTGCCTTTACTTAGCGCTCCTTCCAAAAATGCAACTGTCATTCTGATCCTCTTTCTTCAATACCCCGAGTCATTGACCAGCAACAATTCTGAAATGCCAACTTTCTCACATTTTTCGGTTTGTCAGAAACTCAGAATTATTGAGACCAGAGACAGCCAGGTATCTGGCATATTCAGGTCCCCTTTCATCCATTCCAGCACAGCTCTGTGATCCCAATGTTGTCCCATCATATGGAATGTCCCCATAGCGTTCCTATTACTCGGCACTTAGTGTGTCATGAGTCACCTCATTCCTGAGATATCACTGAGTACTGGCCAGACACTGACACACCAACATGTGCATTGAGTGCTGAGTGCCAGTGCTGCCTTAACCCTTCACACAACTCACAGGGCTAGGAAATTGTTATTTTATATTTATATAGTTCTCACTTATTTCCTAGTACTGTTCAGAGAACACTGAGCCAGTCACATCAGCCTCTGCACCAGAAGAGCTTACACTCTTAAAGAGGAGCTCCAGTCCCCCCCCCCCCCACCCCAACCAAAAAATTAAATCAGCAGCTACAAATACTGTACCTACTGACTTTTACTATTAGAGCACTTACCTGTCCAGGGATCCCGCGGTGTCTTCACCCAAGCCGATTCTTGAATTGGCTCTCGGGTGCTGGCGCCGCCATCTTGGGTAAGGGAAACCAGCAGTGAAGCCATGCAGTTTCACAGCCGGTCTCCTACTGTGCATGCAAGAATCCCGCTGCGCTTTCTCAACGGACCGGCTGTGACGAGGGCTGAACTTCTGGCTGAGTTTTCTGCGGTGAACTGAGCAGGAAGTGGAAGTGGGGGTATTTGTCAAAACTAGGTACCTGCTCCCCCCCTACAAGGTGCCAAATCTGGCACTGGAGTGGCGGGCGGCTGACAAGCAGAGTTTCCCCTTTTGGGTGGAGCTCCGCTGTAATGTTTCACCACAGCCACATAGTAGTATCAGTGTTATCCATTTATATAGCTCTGACATATTCCTCTGTGCTGTACAGAGAAAGCAGAGCCAGTCACATCAGGCTCTGCACCAAAGGAGCTTACAATCTAATGCCCCCTTCACAGTCGCACACTATTATTATCATTATACATTTATATAGCTCTGGCATATACAGAGTACATGTAGTGTCTAGTGTTATTGGTGAGAATTGAGCCCAGGGCCCTAGTGCTGCAAGGGAAAAGTATTAACCATTTAACCCCCGTCCTCATCTTAGCTGTCACGCTCTTCCGCAAACTTAAACCAGATTGGTTGCTGTGGAGCAAAATATATTTTTTGAAGGCATTTTCCAGAGAGCGGCCCATTGTTACTAATACAACAGACTTGAGCCCTATTTATCAAATATTCTTACGCTGCCTCCACACACTACAATCTGATTGTAAATTTAAGGCTATAGTAGCACGTGAATGCGCCTAAAAAGTGTGTCAGGCTTGCAGTGCCATTCATTGTTTATGGTCTCCCAAATGCGACAAATCACACAGAGCTGGAAGATGCATGAACTTCGTAGCCATGTTTGTCTTGCGAAGGGCAGTCCATTCATTTGCATGAAGCTTGATAAATAGCAAAAAGCACACAAATGTGCGACAACCGATATCGCACAACATAATGTGAGTGCAGGTGACCTACGTACATTGCATATAAAGATTTGGTAATCTCACAATACAGAAAGTGAAGGTTTCAATCACATCTGGCACATCTCAGACTCCTCCATCCCGCCTATGACAGCCATGTGCCATTGCTCTCTACGTATGTCAGTAGACGGAGGGAGGGGATACGATGGAGAGGAGGGGCTTAAAAATATGGGGGGGGGGGGACATTTTCCTGTAGTTTCCCAATACATCATGTACAGAATTTGAACATCCCCCCAAAAAAGATGTACAACAAGTTATAATCAATAAAGTCTGCAGATTAAAATTATATCACAGTAGTGTGACTTTATGTACCGTAGAGGAACAGGAAAGCTCAGACTGAACGTATGCGTTTTACTTTAGGAGGACCTTATTCCCCTTTCAGCTCTACATTGCGACATGCATAGGGGAAAAAAACGGTTTAGGTTCATTGTTGCCGTAGCATTAAGATTAATATATATGAGGGGTCTTTAAAAAGTTTCCACACTTTTTTTTTTATATTTAATAGACTTTTAAAAATAAAAGTGCGGAAACTTTTTGAAGAACCTTCATATATAACCCTAGGGTGACAACGCTCCCATCCTCATCTCAGTACCATAGAGTGGAGTTGTGCTGTAGTTCACAGAAGAAAACTAGACAGTCTGATAGCTTTGTTTGAGATTTCAATGCACAGGAAGTGACACGGACGCTGCATTGCTGGCAGGATCAACAGGTCATTTCTGTACTTGAAGAAATTATTTTTGGTCTGAAAAAAAGAAAACTAATGCAACCACTACTTCTAAGATCTGGTAATGGAATGAAATGTATGACATTTTTGTTTTGGGGTTTTGATGCACTTTAAATGTTAGGTGAAACCTTTTCTGTCACAGTGACATAAATGCCACTGAAAATTCACCCCACAGAGATTTTGGTGGTGAAGATTCTGTAAATTATTGGGCCGAGAAATATGCACTAAAATGAACTCGCTACCTCCACCTGTCCTGCTTTCCCCTACTCTTGCTACCTTCAGGCGATGCCTGAAAACTCATCTCTTCAGGAAAGCCTATCACGTCTCTAACTAATCTCCTACCACTTCCATCAGCTCATTCCCAAAGTTACAACCTTTTGTACCACCTGCCCCACCCTATTAGATTGTAAGCTCTTCCTGAGCAGGATCCTCTTGTATATTATTGTATTATAACTGTATTGTCTCCCTTTTTTACATTGTAAAGAGCTGCGTAAACTGTTGGCGCTATATAAATCCTGTATTATAATAATAATAATAATAAATGATTTGTGTTGATAAGCACAGAGCTGCTGTGGACGCGTTTCGACCATCCTCCCTTTCTAGGATTTGGTCTGGGCAGTAATGACTGTTGCTGGGGGGGGGGGGTGTCTCTTGCTTTTTGTTTCCCACATGGTGGAGTGTTGGACTCGTTGTATTGGTTCTCTGGCATAGGCCGGCGGAGCGCTGAGAGAAGAGGCTTCCCCGAGGGAGTGGCAGTGCGGGGCTGTGAGAAGACATTCCTGGAAAGGGGCTGAAATGGCTTCCATATGAGAGGGGCACCTCCAAGGGTGGCAGCCACATGTGAGGACAAAGGGTCCCTTAACCCTTTCCCAGCCACTCCTTGGACTCTGCTTCCCACATTACATGTGCGTGAGTAACGGGCCGAACCAGTGTGGGAATGTTTGGGATTTGCCGAAGACGCAACGCTGACTGAGATCCCATGCACGCTGTGACGACTAACTGGAGGGGCTCACATTACACTGGGATGACTCAGTGGTAGGGGGCGGAGGACACCCATTAACCCCACCACAGCTGGCCTGGAGCAGAGACGGCTTTTTATGTGCCGCCTGTTGGCTTTACAGGGACATGTGATCGCTCCAAGGGAAATAAACGCCTGCAAGGACAGGCCGCCCTCACACTGGGCCCGTTATGAGCGCCCGGAGTTCCTCCTCACCTTCCTTTCCATAAGAAATTCCAGCTTTGCTTGAGGCTTTCACTGTAAAACTGATCAACTATTTCAAAATGGTTTATTTTCCGTCTACGGTCAGGAACGTAGCCACCCTGCGTGGAATACGGACAGCTGAAGTGGCGAGACCTCGTTCTGCCCAGGTTTAGGCTGCTGTTTGTTAAATGAAAACCGATTTATATGTAGGGCTCTCCACATCTGACGCCAAATTATTGGCCCATATCCGCCATCAATACTGTGTGTATCCATCTACAGTATCTCTTTCTATAATTTTATATATATATAATTTCAGTATCTCAGATTTTTGTAAATATTCTATCTTTTCATGTGACAACACTGAAGAAATGACACTTTGCTACAATGTAAAGTAGTGAGTGTACAGCTTGTATAACAGTGTAAATTTGCTATTTCCTCAAAATAACAAATTGAAATTGAAACAAAAGTGAGTACACCCCTAAGTGAGAATGTCCAAATTGGGTTCAAAGGGTCAATATTTTGTGTGGCCACCATTAGCCTCCTTTCACACGATCGGACCGTTCAGGTCCGCCTGTCAGTTTTGACGGCGGACCTGAACGGGCGCTCCATGTTAGTCTATGGAGCGTCGGATGTCAGCGGAGACATATCCGCTGACATCCGACCCGGTCCGATCCGCTAAAAGCAGACGGATGGCTCTGCGTCCAGGTCCGTCGCTGGCGGATCGGATCGGGTGAGATCGGATGAAAACGCACATGGTCCGTTTTCATCCGATCCCTCCATAGGCGGCAGCGGCGCCTGACAAGCCCCTCCCCGCTCAGTGAGCAGAGAGAGTCCTGTCATCCGCCGGCTCAGCGGAGATCAATGGACAGATCTCCCGCTGAGCCGGCGGACCGAGGCGGGCTCCGTAGCAATGGAGTCCGCCTCATGTGAAAGGGGGCTTATCTTCCAGCACTGCCTTAACTCTCTTGGGCATGGAGTTCACCAGAGCTTCACAGGTTGCCACTGGAGTCCTCTTCCACTCCTCCATGATGACATCACAGAGCTGTTGGATGTTCGAGACCTTGCGCTCCTCCACCTTCCATGTTGGAATACTGCCCTGAACTACAGTCTCTGAAGGGGGGGATCATGCTCTGCTTCACTATGTCACAGTACATGTTGGCATTCATTATTTGTACTCCTCACCTGGTTAACACCACACACACTTGACACCATCTGAACCAAATAATTTATCTTCGTCTCATCAGACCACAGGACATGGTTCCAGTAATCCATGTCTTTAGCAAACTGTTTGCAGGCTTTCTTGTGCATCATCTTTAGAAAAGGCTTCCTTCTGGGACGACAGCCATGCAGACCAATTTGATGCAGTGTGTGGCGTATGGTCTGAGCACTGACAGGATGACCCCCCACCCCTTCAACCTCTGCAGCAATGCTGGCAGCACTCATACGTCTATTTCCCAAAGACAACCTCTGGATATGACGCTGAGCACGTGCACTCAACTTCTTTGGTCGACCATGGCGAGGCCTGTTCTGAGTGGAACCTGTCCTGTTAAACCGCTGTATGGTCTTGGCCACCGTGCTGCAGCTCAGTTTCAGGGTCTTGGCAATCTTCTTATAGCCTAGGCCATCTTTATGTAGAGCAACAATTCTTTTTTTCAGATCCTCAGAGAGTTCTTTGCCATGAGGTGCCATGTTGAACTTCCAGTGACCAGTATGAGAGAGTGAGAGCGATAACACCAAGTTTACCACACCCGCTCCCCATTCACACCCGGGACCTTGTAACGCTAACGAGTCACATGACACCGGGGAGGGAAAATTGCTAACTGAGCCCTATTTGGACATTTTCACTTAGGGGTGTACTCACTTTTGTTGCCAGCGGTTTAGACATTAATGGCTGTGTGTTGAGTTATTTTGAGGGGACAGCAAATTTACACTGTTATACAAGCTGTACACTCACTACTTTACATTGTAGCAAAGTGTCATTTCTTCAGTGTTGTCACATGAAAAGATATAATAATATATTTACAAAAATGTGAGGGATGTACTCACACTTGTGAGATACTGTGTGTGTATGTATGTATGCGTGTATGTATGTGTGTTTATTCACCAGCCCAGGTGAATAAACACTAAAGAACATACAGCCTCAGCCTACATGACTCCAACAAGCCACACTGCAGAAATGGGAAGAGATAGCTCGACCGCCACACTTCACTGAGTGGTTAGCAGATAAAAGTGGCTTCCCGCTCAATGTCCCCAACATGTTTCTCCCCGTCCCCGGGGCTTAATCATGGAGATGGCATCAGGGTATATGGCTTTGTGGAGACATGTAGGCTGAGGCTGCTTTTTATCATGTATTCACCTGGGCTGGTTTGGAGTATCAGCGATCCTTTCCTCTTTACATTTACTAACCCCCCTGGATTGGTATTAGGACAAGCCTGCACCCCATGTTCTGGGAGACAGGGATATGTTTTCACCTCTACTTTGAGCAACACCAAAAGCAATCAAACAAGTATACAGTAGGTGAAGTTATGTGAACTGTTTTTTGGGTTGTAGCATTGTATGTGTTGTCTTTGCGCTTTGTTTAGAGTGAATCTAGGCTACTCTCCTGATTTGGACTACAAACACTGCCCCCTGTACTCATCATTATTACATAGAGGGGAACTGTTTTCTAGTGCACATAAGATAGCTGATAAGTGATTTCATTGTACAGGGAGGTACAAGGATACTGGATTTCTAACAGAATCAACAGACAATTAACCTTCCCTGAAAACACAAAAATTAATGTAGCTGCCACATATAGGGGCTGGTATGCTGCCATATATTACTTTTTTTTTTTGTTCTTGGGTTTACATACGCTTTAAATGTTGCATGAGTGTCATCCTTGTGTAGTGTGAATGCTTGCGTGTGTTGTCTTCTCCATGTTTTGTTATATGAGTGTTGCCTTGGTGTTGTTTCTACAATGTGTAGTTCTGTCACCTATTATGTCATCTCTGCACTGCATCTGCATATTGTGAAGGGTTGTCTCCATGCTCTGTCTCTGCATTGATTGTGTATTGTGTCATCTACACATTGTGTGTTTTTCTCTCTGCGTTGTGCAGTGTCGTCTCCTCCTTGTGTCTCTGCATTGTGTAATATTGTCTCCTTCATGTGTCTCTCCACACCGTGTAGCGTTATCTCTGCACTGTATGAGTGGCATCTCACTTTGTAGTCCTTTTTGTGTTTGTCTTGTACCTGAAGTGCCTCCTATTATCAGGCCGCCCTGTTGGCTTTGTGCAAGGACTGGGCTGCTGTGATAATCCGCACTAATATCTTTTAATCCCCTGTGATCTCTGTGAGATGAGGCCACCAGCTGGGCCCCCCTCCTGCAATCTGATCTGACTGCTCACATCGCAGCCGGAGTCATTGTGTGCCATAAGGAGGACTCTCCGAGCAGAGCAGTACTCTAGTGGCTCCAGGGAAGAGAGAGGCGCATCACAACACCAGGAAATACTGTATATTCTGTCACTTAGGCGAAGGAGCACATGTGCTAAACTTATTACTCTTACTCGTTTTCATACGTAGGAGCCCCAATGCATGCATTTTTTTTGTAGGGGTGTGTGTGTGTGTGTGGGGGGGGGGGGGGCTGTACATTTTTATTTTTTAGAAACATTTTATATGTCTTCTTATGCTTAAAAGATTTTTGGTTTTATATTTATTTTTTACATAGGGAACCAATAGCCCCCTGTGTGTGATAGTATATAGGTGACAGGTTCTCTTTATGGACCCTGGATGTCTCCTCTCTAATGCACTGCAGCTAATGGAACACAGACTGTTCCATCAGCTGCTTTTCCCAGCATTGATCCTGGAGAATGACAGCTCCAGTCCAGAAAGTGAGGTCCACTGAGCTCCCTCCGCCCTTCCCAGTGACACCCACCATAACACAGGCCTGCAGG
Source organism: Aquarana catesbeiana (assembly GCF_042186555.1). Taxonomy (NCBI): domain Eukaryota; kingdom Metazoa; phylum Chordata; class Amphibia; order Anura; family Ranidae; genus Aquarana; species Aquarana catesbeiana. The sequence goes on along the minus strand of NC_133333.1, from coordinate 215,464,635 downwards.
TAAGACAGCAGAGCGCAGTGAACATGGTGGGGGGTTTGCGCTGGGGGAAAGGCAGCACATGGCTTCACAGCCACTTGTATCACTTCCACACAAGAGCATACAGTTGGCTTTACTAAAGTGTGTAAAAAAAAAAAAAAAAACACATCTGCAGCACTGTACAAATCTGAATCCCCAGCAAGTGGCCAGGGATTTGGATTTTACCACGCCCCCTCCTATTTTGGCGCCCTAACGCGGGTGCTTAAGCTGCCTTGTGGTAGCACTGGCCCTGTGTGAAGGTGGCCACGGACATGAGAATGCATACATAAAAAAAAAAAAACAGATCAAAGGAAGCAGCTGTTTTCATTACATATGCTGCTTGATAGAATTTGTGAAAGTCCCATTGATCAAAGGTTATCATCTGATGGAGCCAGCCTGCCGATAGGACAAGATAGAAGTTTCACCAAGGAATACAGCCTGCAGACACATAGGTGGGCAACTCCCTGAAAAAATGGTGGCTACTTCTGTGGGCAACTGCTGAACCTTTGTTCGCTTTGTGTCAGCTGATAGTCCAGTCAAGCTTGGTACATCATGAACAGAAACGGACACATGACATTTGGTGTTTGGGTTATGGCATTTTCCAGCATATGCCTAGTCCCCTAGATTGGTGACAGGGTGGCTCTTTGGAGAAAGGGGTGGCTTCCAGGGGCAGTATTCTGTAAGCAATCCCATTTTTCTTATGGCTGGTCGCTTTGTGGCACCTATGGGAGGCGGAATATATATTATGTTCCCCAGGCTGATTGTTTCCCTCCAATCGGAGTTGGTCTTGCATGTCCCATCAATCTAAATGTATCTTATCCTGCGTGTTGTCCCTGCAGGGTGTCCTCTGCATATCCCCTCCAGCACAGACCTGGGGCTAATTAAGGACAGCAGAAAATTCCATGTGATGTCTGTGACGGTGCATTTGTCGGTTACAATCTGGAACCTTTAAAACCAGTGAGTCATGGCTGCTGTGGCCTTGTTTTCCATGAAGCGCCGACTTGGTATTGCCTAAACTCTGGCCCCTTTCCAGGGCCTAAAATTACTCCGATTGGTGTGCAGCTGCTTCCATAGTTCTCTGGATAAAATCCTTCTCCCTCAGAAGCCCATTCCGCAATCCGCAGGTAGTGCTGCACAAATAGAGACGAGTTGACAGCACCATGGGGGTTAAAGAAGGACTCTGTCCAGATCAAAAAGCAGGAAATTGTTCTGAAATGTGGAGCCAATGAAACCACCAAAGACAAGCTGATCATCACACCAAGTCGGACACCCTCATACTTTGTGACTACTGATGCAAGAACAGTGTTTCATTTTTGAAGCATGTTTTTTTAAGTTGTGTTTTTCTTTAACTTGTAAGGGGAATTTATTTTCTATAAAACAAAACAGGCAGATCAGTTCTGTGGAACTACAGATGGTTTTGCTAATGTTTCTTTTTAAAAAACTGTCTGGTATGCAGGCCTCTTGTCTCATGACAGGTTGGAGGAAACCTGTAACTTAATACAGAGCTGGGCATGGAAAGCTGGCATTGCATGATGGTAACAGTGTTTTTATTCCTGGTTCAGATCTGCTGGGGAGAGAGGTGAAGCAGAAATTCTAACTTCATCTTGTGTTTCCTGAGGGGGTAGTCAGATCCTGCCCACTTGCATGGTGGCTTTAAAGCGATTGTAAAGTCTCATTTTTCCCCCATAAAAATAACAAACATGTTATACTTACCTCCTCTGTGCAGTGGATTTGCACAGAGCAGCCCTGATCCTCCTCTTCTCAGGTCCCTCTTCTGTGCTCCTGGCCCCTCCCTCCTGTTCACTGCCCCCACAGCAAGCAGCTTGCTATGGGGGCACCCGAGCCGAGTCACAGCTCTCTATGTTCATTCAGATACAGAGCCCAGACCCAGCCCCACCTCTCTCCCCTGATTGGCTAGCTGACTTTGAATGACAGCAGCAACAGCTAATGGCGCCTCTGCTGTGTTTTAGCCAATCAGGAGAGAGTGTCTCGACTGGCTGAGACACTCGTGGACATCGCTGGACAGAGAGGGACCTCAGGTAAGTGTTAGGGGAGCTGCTGCACACAGCATGCTTTTCATCTTAATGAATAGAATGCATTAAGATAAAAAACCTGACTTTACAACCCATTTAAGGCTAGAAGAATGTTCTGGACACAGCAACCAGTCACATTGCACAATGCATGTTAGAAGGTGAAGGAGGGTTTGATTGGACAATGTGGACAACACAGGCATGTTTCTACTTTTGCCAGTCTTACAGCGAGAAGCCAAGCAAGCAAACCTAAATTTTACCTCCCAGAGAAGATTGTCTTATTTTTCCCATACAGGAAATCAAAGTGACACTGAACACGGCCCTACCGTCACACAAAACGCTCCCCTGAAGCCACGTTCTGGCTTATTGTTTCCAATTTTTGGTCTTGTGTTCAAGTGCAATTGCAGTACTCTCACTTTCACAATCCTCCAGAATGTGAGCATGCAGAAATGCAGCCATGGTTCTCAGCTCTACCCCCCCTCTCTCTCTCTTCCTAGCCTTGTCCTCATACACTGCAGTGTGAGAGTGCAGAGGATCAAGTGACAAGATGATGCAGTCCTCACCATGACAGAGAGAATCTATCTGCATAAATTATACAATATGAAGACGTAATGGTCTGTATTGAATGGAAATAGTAGCAGTAGAGTAGAAATAATAAGTTGCTAAACAAGCCTGACAACATGGAGAGTAACAAAAGCAATATGTGTGATCCACCCTGTCTGGGGGGGCAGGCCTTATATCCAAAGAAAAATTCTATACTATGGCACATTTTTATACAGTTGGAATATTGTAGGTTCCAAGAGAGCCAACACATTTCAGGTATCAGAGCCCCCTATATCAGGGCTAATAATAAACATATTTAGGAATCTTGAATATTCTATGCTCCCAACACAAGTAGGTTAGTGCAATAAACTGAAGCCCTCTTGATGCAATGCAGCAAAAGTGTAGCACTTCTGCAAAGAAATCCTGTAAAACCATCACCTACAGTTAAACAAATCAACAAAAAAATATTTTTGTTAAAATGAAAAATAAAAATAAAAATAAAGATTTTCTTTGCTGTATGCTGTGATTTTATATGATTATTTTTTTTTTTTTTTGTAGAAGCGTTACATTGGTTCTGCTTTCTATTGTTTTTATTAGATGCATTTAGTTTTTATTAAGATATAAATACATAATCCAGAAAAAATGTATATAAATAACTTCACCCATACATGATTTCATCATTTTTTTACAATGGTTTTTATGTGCATTTGGATCTGTCTCTTCCCCTCTCTTGTGCCCTTTTTTCCTCGGAAGAATATTCAGATGATGTTGGATGTTATTGTCATGTTTGTGAATGATCCTCGCAGACTCTTGTGAGTGTTTGTGAGTGGCAGGGCTGGCATTGAACTTGCTGTGACTCAGGGTAATACGAGGGAGGTGAAATGGCGCAGTGGGCAGAATAACACACTTGTGAAAGCAGCACAGCTCCCCGCTAGTTCTCCTTGTGGCCGGATGCCAGGGAAGCTCCCACGTTTTTGGCACATCACAGCGGAGTGTTTTTTAGGACGCATCGCTCCGGATTTGGCACTGTAATATTCCTAGAGGTGAATCTGCACATGTCATGTTCTCTCTAGAAGTAAATCGTTTGGCACGGGACGACACAGTGGGTTCAGTCAAGTCTTCTCATCACTGAACATTTCTTTGCTTAATTTTTATACCACAAAATGTAGCTAAACCCCAAAACAAAATGTAGTATATTGCAGATTACCAGTCCTTAGATGTGGTGGCTGCATTGTTTCTTTTTAAAGGATTCTTTCTCTTTATTTTCACCTGGTGATCCTGCCAGTAACATACTTTCTGTCTTAGAGTGACAATGATCACTCACTGTACTGTATTACTCAAAAACCTAAAACATCACCAGGTAAAAGACGTCTTCAGGACGATTGGGACATATTGTTCAGGGGCGTATATATTGCAATGATGAGGTTTAAGTGTAGAGGAAGAGGTGGGGAAGTTAGATGCATAGGAGGGGTTACTGGAGTTGAACAAAAGGGTGTGGGGGAAGGGTTCTTGAAATGGGGGTAAGGTGTGGAGGAGGCGTTATTGGAGTTGAGGAGAATGGTGTAGAGAAGGGGTTTTGGGGGGGATAAGATGCAGATGAGGGATTATTGGAGGGTTCTTAAAATTGGGAGTTAGGTGTGGAGGAGGGTATATTAGAGTTGGGTAGTTAGTATACCATATTATATATTGATTTGTGCACACTCAGTGGTAATTATGCTGTTCCCTGCAGATATGGAGTGCGGTGATGTGCCTCTGCTGACCCCCAGCAGCAAGGAGATGATGTCACAGGCTCTCCGCGCCACCTTCAGCGGCTTCACCAAGGAACAGCAACGCCTAGGCATCCCCTTCGGTGAGATTTCAGAGACTTATTGTTAATCTCTTAATTTCATGAAGCACAATGCCTGTGTGAGAAGCCCCTAGTGAGCTCCTTTTTATTCTCTGACTCTCAAGCCACATACTAGTTCCAAGGCAGTATGCAGCTCATGAGTTGATAATAAAGGCTTCTATCTGAGGGTTCTCACACAGGCACCCTTGCATTGTGGCTGTTACTGCCGGTAATGTTGTAAATGACCCTCGGCTTTGTTGGCTACTGGCTACCCTATCAGTGCCGTGATCTTGCATTTTGCATCCTGAGCAGCTGTTGCAATTTCTTTCTGGCAGATCCGCAGGAGTGGACGGATGCTCACGTCAGGGAATGGGTGTCTTGGGCAGTGAATGAGTTCACGCTAAAGGGAGTGGAGCTGCAGAAGTTCTGCATCAGCGGAGCGGGGCTGTGTGCTCTGGGGAAGGACCGCTTCTTGGACCTGGCACCGGACTTTGTCGGAGACATCCTGTGGGAGCACTTGGACATCATGCAAAAAGGTGAGGCAGCATTTGGTCTTAGAGCAGCTCTGGTCAGACATCACACACCAATAGATCTTGTCTTTAGCCATCTGCAGCCTGGTAACCAAAAGTCTCAGCACAATAAAGAGCCAACTTTGTCCCATTTAAAACTAGATTTTTCCAAAAGTTAGAATGTAATTATCAGTAAGGGGAGTAAGAATATCAGGTGTTTTGTATTAGAATTCTGTTCTCAGCTACATTGTATGTCCAAATGTCTGACCATGACACCTAGATGATCCTGTTGGACATTCCATTTCCGAATCATGGGCATTAGCATGGAATTTGTCCCCTTCCCATCTGTGACTATAACAGCATCCATTCTAAAGGGTTTCCACAAGATTTTGAGTGTGTCTGTGGAGAAGACCTGGCTCACAATAAACAACAATTCAATTCAATCCAAAGCTGTTCAGTAGGGCTGGGGTCAGGGCTCTGTGCAGGTCACTCATGTTCCTCCACATTAAATGGGTCAAACCATGTGTTTCTGGAGCTAGCTTTGTACACAGAGGCACAGTTATACTGGTACAGAAAATGGTCTTTCCCAAACGATTACCACAATGTTGGATTGAGCATGGTTGCCTAAAATGTCATTGTATGCTTTGAAAGTAACAGTATCCTTCACTGGGAACTCCTGAAGAGAGATCAATACACATTTTATTACCAAAAGTATTGGGACGTCTGCCTTTACATGCACATGAACTTTAATGGAATCCCAGTCTTAGTCGCAGGGTTCAATATTGAGTCGGCCCACCCTTTACAGCTATAACAGCTTCAACTCTTCTGGGAAGGCTGTCCACAAGGTTTAGGCGTGTCTATGAGAAAGTTTGACCGTTCTTCCAGGAGCGCATTATGGAGGTCAGGCACTGATGTTGTATGAGAAGGCCTGACTTAGTGTTCGCTCTAATTCATCCCAAAGATGTCCTATCGGGTTTGAGGTTCAGGCCAGTCAAGTTCCTCCACCCCAAACTCATCCATGTCGTTATGGACCTTGCTTTGTGCACTGGTACGCAGTAGTGTTGGAACAGGAAGGGGCCATCCCCAAACTGTTCCCACAAAGTTGGGAGCATGAAATTGTCCAAAATGTCTTGGTATGCTGACACCTTAAGAGTTCCCTTCACTGGAACTAAGGGGTCAAGCCCAACCCTTGAAATTCAACCCCACACCATAATCTCCCCTCCCACCAAATGTTTTGGACCGGTGCACAAAGCAAGGTCCATAAAGACTTGGATGAGCAAGTTTGGGGTGGAAGAACTTGACTGACCTGCACAGAATCCTGACCTCATCCCGATAGAACACCTTTGGGATAAATGTGAGCGTAGACTATGAGCCAGGCCTTCTTGTCCACATTAGTGCCTGACCTCACAAATGCTCATCTGGAAGAGTGGTCAAACATTCCCATAGACACACTCCTAAACCTTGTGGACAGCATTTCCAGAAGAGTTGAAGCTGTTATAGCTGCAAAGGGTGGGCCAACTCAATATTGAACCCTATGGACTAAGACTGGGATGCCATTAACCCCTTCACGCCGAGCGTATGCAAATATGCACCTCAACTTGAAGAGCATCACCCTGGTACCGTTTTTTAGAGCCGGCGGTTGGCCTTCTTGGGATAACAACCGATGCAGCTGAGAAGCCACTCTGCTGTTATCCTCTGGAACTCTAAACTGGTAACCTGTAGAAATTTTTTAAATGTTGCCTGTGGAGATTTTTAAGTACCGTAGTTTGTCGCCATTCCATGAGTGTGCCCAATTTTAAAGTATGACATGTTGGGTATCTATTTACTTGGCGTAACATCATCTTTGACATTATACAAAAACATTGGGCTAACTTTACTGTTTTTTCTTGTTTTTTTTTTAATTCATCAAAGTGTACTTTTTCCCCAAAAAATGCATTTGAAAGACCACTGCACAAATACTGTGACATAAAATACTACAACGACTGCCATTTTATTCTCTAGGGTCTCTGCTAAAAAATATATATATATATATAATATAATGCTTGGAGGTTCTAAGTAATATGGGATATATAAAAAATATATATATAATGTGTGTGTGTTTGGGGGTTCTAGCAAAAAATCCGGATTTTACTTGTAAGCAACAAATGTCATAAAAAAAAAAGTCTAGGCATGAAAGGGTTACAGTTCACGTGCGTGTAAAGGCAAGTGTCCCAATACTTTTGGTATAGTGTACTTTCACCTTAATTTTGTGTATGAGGTTGCATTAATCACTTTCTTTTCTATCCATTCCACTTAGCAATGAATGAGTTTACTAAACCTTATAGGGCAATGGTTGTCAATTTAAGCTTGGTTCACACCTAATGCTGATGCGGCTCACACAGACGTCCTGTGCGTCCTGGTTCACCGTTTCAGGCCTGAATTCAGCCCGAATTTTGGGCTGAATTTGAACCTGAAATAGACCAAAGCCGCATTGGAGATATGTGAACCATAGAGAGCCATTTACATTCTCCTGCTATTGCGAATTGCTAATTCGCAATAGTGTGAACCCGGCCTTAAGGTATGAGGGGCTCAAATGTGGCCCCTGATATAACCAAAGGGCAGCTTATAATATGTACAAGACACAGAATATAGGACTGAACTTGACCATTCAATGGCAACAGAGTTCTGCTTTATCTGCAGTAAGCAAAACACACACAGCTCCAGGCATGTAAACTGGGTGCTTCCAATACCAGAGCATGGCGGTGCAGTGATGTGCAGTAACCTACAGCCACCAATCAGAAATCACTTCTTAACTGAAAGGGAATTAGATACTCTGCAAGCCTGCCCGTGTTTTAGTTACTTTGCCACACTGAGCTGCCTCTGGGTCCACAGCCAGGAAAGTGAACCTGTATCTGCCTTGGAACTGTTTACTTGTATGTTGCTGAAATTGTTTCTTGGCAGCAGATTTTCGGTTTATCAGCCTCCCACATAGTACTCATTAAAATGCTGGAACATTCATGTGAGTGACGGGGAGCCAGGCATTGGTCCAGGGTCTTGCACTGAGAAAACTGGGTAATCAGAAAACTTGAATCTACCATAAACTAACGCAGTTGCTTGGCGGTGACGCATTTTGTGTTTCTGCTTGATTTTTAATGTAGTGAATTCCTTTTGAAAATAGACACACTCCTAGAGATAAAATCAGCATATTATAGTTGACTTTCCTCCTCAGTGTCAAGGTGTCTGCCTATTCAAGTTGAGTGTTAAATAGCTCAAATCTCACAAGTAGGTGTTCCTGCACTACGCTGCAGCAAATTCTTGTGAGATTTGGGCTACTCAGCATTCCCAGGTGTCTTGTTGGCTGGATGATGATGATGATGTCACCCCCTGCACTACAGAAGTCTAGGAAAGGTAAGTATACTATCTAATTTTGCTCACACGGGTACTTTTATGCAGCAAAAAAGGAGATGCAGCTCACAAACACTCTTGCTCTGGAATGACACCGCCCTAGTAAGAACTGGTTCCAGGTGCTGGCTTTGCTGGTTTGCAGAGAGGTAGAAAGAAATCCTGGATAGCCGCACTCTGGGATAAGGACATCTTTATTTCAATAAAATCCAAAACATACAGTCAATAGCAGAGACGTACAGGGTGGTAGACTGCTAACGCATTTCACATCATTTGGATGCTTATTCGTAATAAGCATCCAAATGATGTGAAACGCGTTAGAGGTCTACCACCCTGTACGTCTCTGCTATTGACTGTATGTTTTGGATTTTATTGACATAAAGATGTCCTTATCCCAGAGTGCGGCTATCCAGGATTTCTTTCTACCTCTCTACTTTTAGGCGGCGTAAGAGGGGGATGGGGGCACCTTGAATAAGCAGATCATGCCACTGAGGTTGAAGGTCTTCTATAACCTGGATAAACACAATTTTTATATGCTCAACCGAGAGATTGTCCCATCATTATGTAGGCCTCACATTGAACTGGATGCATTTCCAGCAGACAGAAGTAAAAACTAAAGCTACCAAGCCTTATATCACAGCAAAAATCTGTGAACTCCCGGACAACCCTTCCAGTATAATTACACTGTGCAGTATTATGTCTGCCGGTCTCAGGCATGTGTGATCTCTTTGTGTTCTCCTCATATGACAGTGATGCAGGCAGTGAGCATAAGGTACTGTAGAGAACTTTCTATGTCAGTTATGTCATAATTCTCGCTAAGCTTTAATAAAATTGTCATTTAGGTCTGCTAGGATAAAAAGCGATGTCTGGTTCCTTGTCTAATGCTTTTTTTTTTCTTGTCACTTTTGTGTTAGACTCCAAATTGTACCAGACAAGTGAGATGACCCCTGCCTATCCCGAGCCCAGATACACCACCGACTACTTTATCAGTGAGTATTTCCAGAGCCCTCTGACCTGGTATAAGCATGACTAGGCCTTCTACACAGGACTAGACCTTCTACACAGGACTAGGCCTTCTACACAGGACTAGGCCTTCTACACAGGACTAGGCTTTCTACACAGGACTAGACCTTCTACACAGGACTAGACCTTCTACACAGGACTAGGCCTTCTACACAGGACTAGACCTTCTACACAGGACTAGGCCTTCTACACAGGACTAGGCCTTCTACACAGGACTAGGCCTTCTACACAGGACTAGGCCTTCTACACAGGACTAGGCCTTCTACACAGGACTAGGCCTTCTACACAGGACTAGGCCTTCTACACAGGACTAGGCCTTCTACACATGGGCTTCTCTTCGGCAATAAGAGAAGATTGTACAGAAAGCATTTGTTAACCATTTGTAAAGCTTTTGACAAAATTCAAGCAGCTTTGTTAAAGTGTTTAAACACTCTTCAGCACCAGTTTGGGGATGTTAAAGTGTACAATAACTAGCCATAAAGAGCATCTTTTCACCAAGCTTAAAGTATAACTAAAGGCAAAACGTGTTTTTTTTTTTTTTTGTTTTTTTTTTTTTCTTGTGGCGAGAAATTAGAATATTTGTCAGTCTTTATTGCTGTCTGTGCCCCCGTTAAGGAGATTCACCCTCTCTTTTTCTCCCGTTGACCATTATCATTGAAAGTAAAAGAAAATCCCAAATTTTGGGTTGTCTCCAGAAAAGTAATGGGGAAGTCTTCCTATGGGGACACTAGTTCTGGTGACATGGATGTCCCCAAGGAATTCCCTTAGTTTGCATGGATTTCCTCTCACTTCTGGTTTGGCTATGGGACAGGAAATGAAGGGATATCTCGGCAATAGGACACATATGGCGAAAAAAAATCTGACAGGAGTTCTAACGCACCCTTACTCTATCCAAAATTGAAAAAAAAAATTGCCTATAGTTCTACTTTTAGGCAGGCCATACATGGGTCGAATTTTGAAAGAATTTTCTTTCGAAGATCTTATCTAAGAATTTTCGTTCATATTTCGCACCATTAGTGGGCTGCAGCAACAGCCGATTTTCGTGAGAATTTTTTGAAAAATGAACGATTTTCTAATCAATGATGGGAGAATCGTGCAAGAAATGTTATCGAAAAAGAAATGCGCATGTGCAAGAAAAGAAAATTCCCGGAAAGAAAAGAAGATTCCCAGCCACGAAAATTCTTTTCTGTAGCGACATGAGGTGAAATTGAAGGCTTGGTTTGCCGAATTTCGAAATCAATGGTGGCACCATCGGATCACAAAACGCACTAATTTTCTGATTTTTCAAAAGAAAATTCTTTCCAAATTTGATCATGTATGGCCAGCCTAAATGATTTTTGCCTTTTTAATTGGGGCCATGTTTCTCTGGACCTCACTGTTTGATAACAGGGAAGAGATTGGTTTCAGCATGTGACAAAGCTTTGAGTCTGAACCTTATATAAAAGAACGCATCCCTGGCATTCTATTAGATGTGCATGTTCCTTTCTGCTGGCCAGTGGGGGCTGCAGACATTAGCTGTGCAATCTAATTAGTTTGTTGATTACACTTATAACCTGCTTCTGAACAGATTGGACAGCTAATGTCTGCAGCACCCAATGGCCAGCAGGGAGGAACGTGCACGTCTTAAAAGGATAACAGGAATGCGTGATTTTTTTGTTTGTTTGCTTTTTTCTTCATTTAATGCTTGAGCTCAGAGCAGAGCTCAAGGGGATGACTGGAGCATGTGGTGTGAGATTGTCAATTCTGAAGATGGAGGATCGGCTTGAAAAGCATTGCCACCCCAAATAAGGAAGTAGAGGGAAATATCAGGATCAACCAGGTATTTAGTATCTAAGAATATAGTAATGAAAGAAATGAGAACACAGTAAGAGCAATTAACTTTAGAGCTAATGACACAAAAAACTTTTTGGCTTTACTAATGCTTTAAGTGGTCCTTCACAAGTGCGCCAGGCACTGCTGCTCTTCTGAAAAGCAATCTACACTGGCATGATTTTCAGAGGTGAATGACAGGTGGTGAGGAAGCGATGTGTCATCTCCTCACCCCCTGATTTGACCCTATAATTGACGTACTACCTTGATGCAGTTGCATGCACATGGTTGTGATGCTTTTCCTGCATGACTCAATAGAGCTGCATTAGTGGTGTTTAAATTTTGCCATGCCATGTGTACAGCTTTGAGCAGTTGTGTGTTAGTGTTCAGGCAGGTGGTTGGTTAAACCGTGGCTCAACCGACTGGTTTTACCAACCTCGCATGTGAATGAGCCCAAAGATCTTAATCACAGATTATAATGGAAGAGCTGAACTCTGACTACTTGAAGCTTGCTGAAAGCCTGCTAGCAGCTTGTTTAAAGTTACAGTCAGCACTAACATCATGATTTATGTATAACAACCCCATATTGGAACTAAAGTTTTCTTTAAAAGGCTTCAACAAAATCTGCAAAAGATTGCTGAAAGCTTTACAATTGCTTTGCAAAAGCTTGCTGTGCACACTGCTCTTAGGGGGCCCAGCAGGACAATACATCACAGCATTCTATGGTGGTCCTTTCATCGTAGTGTAAGGTACTCAAACACAGAATGATCGTTTTGTGAGCCATCAGACCCACAAATTTGAACAATATATGTAGACTGTGAAGGACGCCCAGGTCTGGACAGCTGCAACCCACTGCTATCTCTATTACATTATCTGTATCAGCACAAAGAAATATGAAGAAAACTGAGCCAGAACCTTCATTTCTCTGTTTCCTTGGTTCCTATCTGAATATATTTAAAAATACAAAATCTTGCATGCAAAACTGATATCAGAATTAAACCATAAGGATTGTTGCCTCCCTTTCTCTACACCATTTTATGTGTGAGTATCTTATTTATGACAGTTACTGTTTCTGACTTGATACTAGTCCAATTAAGAACTACTGATATTCTGTACTGCATTTTGTTTTATACTATCTTGTGTTTTCTGACGTCAGTCATTTTTTTTATAATGGATGCCATGTCTGTATCTCTCTGTGTATTGTTTATGCAAGAAACTAAATTCATAAAAAATAATTTATTTTAAAAAATGGTGCCAGGTCAGGGAAAGCCTGATACACGTCAGCCTTGCTGTGCGAAGGATTCCTCTTTTGTCTTGTCTTGTTGAAATAATAATAAAGGTTCTATGGATTTTACTTGACATTGCAACTCGTCGCCAGACTTCTCATCTTTTTGAAGCTGAATTTGTGCCAGTGTTTGAGTAAAGCAGAAGTAAACTTCATTGGTGGGGGCGAGCTTTCAAAATAATCTGCAAGTATTCACAGGATACTAGCAGGCTATGGCACACACCTACCTCCTTCTGTGCTGTCCCACCAGAGATGGCAGGTCCACGCACTTGTTACCGTTGGGTCCCCTAACAGCGCCATCTCTACTGCCAATTCATGTGGCTCCTACGGCAATTCTCTTCAGCCATTGGCCGGGCACAAATGTAGCTTTTGCACATGCGCCCGCAAGTTACATCATCCCTGGCACATCTTACCGATGCTGGAAATGATCTGAGAATGAATCCTACATGGCACATGCACCACACAGTGTATACAAAAAAATAAAATAATGCCCGTGGAAAGAGAAGTTTTTTTGAGAGAAGAGACTTTGCATGTCTTTTTCTGAAAAAAATCTCTACCGTCTAGCAATTCTACTACTAAATGGCTTGTGTATAGATAAACATGGTTTTCCTGTGTTTGAAGTGCGTGTCTAATACAGGGCAGGCTAAACCCACTTAGTAAAATCTCATAGAAGCTTAGTTAGTATTTATTATTATTAGCAATATTTTAAAATCTGCCTCTTTCTAGTTAAAGGGGTTGTAAAGGTATAATTTAGAAAAAAAATAACAAACATGTACCTGCTCTGTTCAAAGGTTTTGCACAGAGCAGTCCTGATCCTCCTCTTCTGGGTTGCCCCGCCGGTGCTCCTGGCTCCACCCCTTCGAGTGCCCCCACGGAGAGCGGCTTTCAATGGGGGCACCATGCGCTCCCAAGTCCCGCTGTTGCGTCCATTGACATAGACAGTGGGACTCAGCCCCACCCCGCTTGCGTGTCACAGGATTTGATTGACAGCAGGGGGGGAGGGGGGCCTGGGGGCACCTGCAGCAAAATGAGGGGGGAAAAGGATAAATCCAGATTTTTACCTTTTTAAAATGGACAATTGCACAGAGCAAGCAAAATGTAATCCAGTTAGGGTCAGCATTTGTTTTAATTTGTATGTCATCAGCCATGGTTTGTATCCTCTCGGTGACATCAGCTTTGTCCTCTCTTGCAGGTTACGGAAGCGAACATGCACAGTGCGTTCCCCCCTCGGAGTTCTCAGAGCCAAGCTTTATCACAGAATCCTACCAGACCCTCCACCCCATCAGCTCGGAGGAACTCTTGTCTTTGAAATATGAGACGGACTACCCCTCCCCCATCTTGAGAGACCCCCTACAGCCTGACTCTCTCCAGGGAGACTACTTCACTATCAAGCAGGAGGTGGTGTCACCGGACAACATGTGTGTGGGCAGGATCAGTCGAGGTAAGAGGGATCCACAGACAGCCGCAGCTTTGCCCGAGTCAGAACAGACATACAAATCACCACCCCCTTCATGTATTCTCATTCATTAGGGAATTCTTAGGCATTTTGACATTTGGCGCAATTTTTTTAAATTCAATGTATTGCAGTGCTAATGTAGGTTCTGTTTGGGTGTAGCTGGAAGGCAGTTGAGAATCTTCTGAAAAGTCCATATAAATTTACAATAATTTAAATTCTCTATGCCTCTGTTAGCAAAGTAGAAAAAAATATTCACTGATAGCAACCAATTTAGATGTGACCGCCTCTGGTAAAATAACGAATAGAGAGAATATGATTGGTTGATTTAAAACAACACGGAGGGTGATAATGCCCAGTGTGATTGTCACAACTTATGCCCAGTTTAGCTAAATCTCAGATATGACGGATGATGTGCAATAGGTCTGGCCGGTCACATGGGAGACAGTAAAACTCTGAAAACATTCATTCCGTGTCTCACCAAATTTAGTCATCCGTATTAAACTGGATTGGGTAATATCATACAACTCCTCTGATCTAAAATCCTTACGGAGCATGTCCGCTGTCACGGACATGACCCATAAGATCTTAGTGTCTTTGCCACCCATAGCAGCCACTCACTTTCCAGCTGCCATGCTTCTAGTGCAGACTGTGCATTGAAGGCAAGCAGCTGATTGGTTGCCGTGGGTCGATTGACCCGTTTGCCACAAGTCAATGCCACTTAATGCGGGTACCACAGATAGAACTTTGACCCCACACTAGCGAGACGTTGTTTTGTCAAGGTTTCAGCTGTCACTTAAGTAACGGGCTGGTGTTTGTGGACAGGCAAGCTTGGCGGACAGGAGTCATTTGAGAGTATCGAGAGTCACGACAGCTGTGACCGCCTCACTCAGTCATGGAGCAGCCAGTCTTCGTATAATAGCCTGCAGCGTGTCCCATCGTATGACAGCTTTGACTCGGAGGATTACCCACCTGCACTGCCCAACCACAAACCAAAAGGAACCTTCAAGGACTATGTGAGGGACCGGGCCGAGCTGAATAAAGACAAGCCAGTCATCCCTGCCGCTGCCCTTGCAGGATACACAGGTAGGCTGACAATGTGTGACAGAAGCAGTGGGCCTGATGTAGCGTGTATGAGGGGAGGAGATGTGAAGATGTTCGGACATATACAGGTCTTCAGTGGGTTGTAGTACAGGCAGTTGGGGGGGTGGGGGGTGGCAAGCATTTGTAAGTATACAAGACCAATTGTTTGGTGTAGTATGGAAAACATTTGGAGCTCTTTCGGTCTGTAGGGGGGTATACTAGAGGCGGCACAGTGGTGCAGTGGGTAGCACTCTCGCCTTGCAGTAAGAAGGGTTGCTGGTTCAAATCCCGACCACAACACTACCTGCCTGGAGTTTGCATGTTCTCCCTGTGTCTGCGTGGGTTTCCTCCCGGTACTCCGGTTTCCTCCCACACTCCAAAGACATGCTGGTAGGTTAATTGGATCCAGTCTAAATTGGCCCTAGTATAGGTATGAATGTGAGTTAGGGACCTTAGATTGTAAGCTCCTTGAGGGTATAGGGACTGATGTGAATGTATAATATATATATATATATGTAAAGCGCTGCGTAAATTGACGGCGCTATATAAGTACCTGAAATAAATAAAAATAAATAAAATAAATAAAACATTTGAAGGTAGATGGGCCCATAGTGAGGTATAGCAGGTCTACATCTTGATGAATATGAGCCCGTAGGTGAAAATTGGATGTATACAAGCCCATACTAGGGTATGCTGGAAGAGGACATTTAGAGGTATACAGCCCCATAGTGGGGTATAGTAGAAGAGGACATAGTGGAGAGAGCACATTTGGCAGTATACAGATCCAAAATGGGGTTTAGTAAGAGGCAGTGTTTGCAGGTATATGAACCTATAGTGGGATGTAGTAGGGGGGGGGGGTGCATTTAAAGATACGTGGGTTATAGTAGGGGCCAGTAGGGCGTTTTTTTTTTGTTTTTTTTTGGGCCCTTAGTGAGGGAGGACATTTGGAGGTACACAGATCTATGGTGAGGTATAGTAGGGGGGAGATTTAGAGGTATACGGGGCCCATAGTGGGGTAAAGTATGGAGTTATTTGGAGGTATATGGGCCATAGCGTCGTTTAGTAGGTGGGGATACTTGGAGGTGTACAAGCATAAGTGAGGGGGGACATTTAGAGTTAGGGGGGCCAAAATTGAGGGTGGACGTTTAGAGGTATACAGTTTGATAGTGTGTGAGGACATTTGGAAATTTATCAGTACATAGTGGGGTATAGAAGAACAGGACATGAAAGTCTATAGTGTGTGTGTGTGTGTGTGGGGACGGGACATTTAAAGGTCCATAATTGGGGAACAACTGTGGCCTCATGGTGACAGTTCTACTTTGTCTAATACTTAGAATTTCTCAGATTCTTCATTCAGCCAGTATGGATAAAGAGACCGAGGTGGTGGAGACACTTCTCAGTCCGCCCACTCAGCACCTTGCAGAATTAGCTCAATTTCTGCAGCCTTTTAAATTGGGTCGTGATTTTTCACTTTGATAAGTTGCTCTGAGCAGTGTGAGAAGCGGCGAGAGGTTTCCGTCACAATTCACTTTCACACCTTCTGTGTGACTAAGCTGATATTATCTGAGGCACACGCACTTTACACACCACCCTATGCTGCACTTACTAACCACCCAGCACAGAGATATATAGCAAGATTGCAGTGTGACACAGATCTATGTGTGCATTGTCATAAGAAAGTTACAGCATTCGCATATATATGAGATGTAACTGTTGGTTATAAGTACCATGCAGCCTCTTTGTTAAAGAGCAACTGAACTGCAGGCAGCAAGTAAAACCAGAACTGATATTATCCAGAAAACATTGCAATTGTGCCAAAGTAAAAAAATAAATCCTTGCCACCTTAACCTGAATTTTATAGGGAATGCCTTCTCTGTCACAGGATACTGTGCACACCTAAATCAGCCTATGTGGTTCGACCATCACTGGGGTCAGAGAGGGGGTGGAGCTGGGACCAGGCTACACTCCAGTCTTTAGGTTGTCAGGCTTACGGCTATTCAGAAGTGGCTTTTACAGGATTCAGGTAGCGGGCAGTCAGGGGCAGAGGTGACTGGCAGAATTACAGCAGGTAGGCCGAGTCTCCAGAGTCATTTTGAATGAAAAATGTGTTCTTTTTGGAGTGTTCCCTTTGGAGCAATATTATATGGTCAGTGCAGGATTGACGCCTTCCCATAGCACTGACAGCTCCCTTGTGTACACTGTGTGTATATATATGTATATGTATGTATATATAAATACACACATACAGTGTAGCACTTCTAAACAATCAATATTCATCCAGTGACACAAGTATTTTAATATACATATAAAAGTGATAGGAAATAAAGGTACAAAGAATCAGATGGTGATACTGTATATCGATGGTTTAGAACCGGTACATTGTTTATATATACACTCACCGGCCACTTTATTAGGTTTGCTAGTACCGGGTTGGACCCCCTTTTGCCTTCAGAACTGTCCTAATTCTTTGTGGCATAGATTCAACAAGGTGTTGGAAACATTTCTCAGAGATTTTGGTCCATATTGACATGATAGCATCACGCAGTTGCTGCAGATTTGTCGGCTGCACATCCATGATGCGAATCTCCCATTCCACCACATCCCAAAGGTGCTCTATTGGATGAGATCTGGTGACTGTGGAGGCCATTGGAGTACAGTGATCTCATTGTCATGTTCAAGAAACCAGTGGTGAGATGATTGGAGCTTTGTGACATGGGGCCTTATCCTGCTGGAAGGAGCCATCAGAAGATGGGTACACTGTAGTCATAAAGGGATGGACATGGTCAGCAACAATACTCAGGCCGTGGTGTTTAAACAATGCTGGTACTAAGGGGCCCAAAGTGTGCCAAGAAAATATCCCTCCACACCATTACACCACCACCAGCCTGAACTGTTGATACAAGGCAGGATGGATCCATGCTTTCATGTTGTTTACACCAAATTCTGACCCTATAATCTGAATGTCGCAGCTGAAATTGAGACCAATTCAGACCAGGCAACGTTTTTCCAATCTCCGATTGTCCAATTTTGGTGACGATTTTTGGTTTCCCTGTGCAAATTGTAGTCTCAGTTTCCTGTTAGCTGACAGGCATGCCACCCGGTGTGGTCTTCTGCTGCTGTGGCCCATCTGCTTCAAGGTTTAATGTGTCGTGCGTTCAGAGATGGTATTCTGCATACCTTGGTTGTAACGAGTGGCGAGTGGTTATTTGAGTTACTGTTGCCTTTCTGTCATCTGCCCATTTTCGGCTCACCTCTGACATCAACATTTTCATCCACACAACTGCCGCTCACTGGATGTTTTCTCTTTTTCTGACCATTCTCTGTAAACCCGAGAGATGGTTGTGTGTGAAAATCCCAGTAGATCAACAATTTTTGAAATACTCAGACCAGCTTGTCTGGCACCAACAACCATGCCACGTTCAAAGTCACTTAAAGTGGTTGTAAACCCACATGCAAAAAAAAAAAAAAAAGACCTGCAAGACAAAGGCATAATGAGCTAGTATGCATAGCATACTATTACTACCTCATTATGTAATACTCACCTGAGATCGAAGCCCCCGCTGCGGTGCCCGTACACAACACAAGGCGGCGACATTTCTCTCGGAGTTACTTCCGGGTATCGCGGCTCAGGTGCTGTGATTGGCCAGAGCCACGATGACGTCACTCCCGCGCATGTGCGCGGGAGCCGCCGGTAACGGCACACTCACTGAAGCAAACGGCACGTACGTGCCATTGCTTCATTGTGCATGTGCCGATGATGTTAGCACATGCAGATACATGGGATATCTCCTAAATCGTGCAGGTTTAGGAGGTATCCGGGGTAGCTACAAGTAAGCCTTATAAGCTTACCTGTAGCAAAAAGTGAATTGTAAGGGTTTACAACCACTTTAAATTCTCGTTTCTTCACCATTCTGATGCTCTGTTTGAACTTCAGTAAGTTGTCTTCACCACATCTAGATGCCTAAATGGCATGCCATGTGATTGACTGATTAGCAATTTGTGTTACCAAGCAAACAGGTGTACCTAATAAAGTGGGCGGTGTGTGTATGGGTATATATATACACACACACACGCACACACACACACACACAGGTTACTTCTATACTTTATTGTAGCATTTTCCCTAATTTTGTAAGCAATTATTTCAATCCTTGTTATAAAAAGCGCAGAAAATGATTTATAACTATTTATATACACATCAATATATACACTTTTATATACACATTGCAAAGTCCTTCTCTCATTTCTCTCTGCATACTTCTGCAGCTGTACACAGTAATTCATGCCGTGCAGGGTCCCTGAGGACATAGTTGCGCTCCAGCAATGGCTGGTCACATATGGACACAGCCCTCAGCAACAAATCTCATTCCTAAACACAGAAGACGTATACAAACTATACATCTGCACTGTCCTGACCACAAATATGTACACAAGTCAGACATAGACATGATCCTTCTCTGTGAGAGTAGAAAGAGCGCATGCATTCTCCTCAGGTCAGCGCTGCCCACTCAGCGCCAGGAAGACCCCACATTGGGAGGCTCTCTGGACTCGCCAGTCTGTGAGCTGCAGATTGATGAATATTTTGGTTTGGGGTTTATACAGGCTTATAGCAGACCGTTATAGTAGATGTAAACCCAATCACTAAAATCTTATAGAAGTTGTAGCAGGTTAATGTCATTTTTAATAATGTTAAATCCAGTGGCGGCCCGTCCGTTAGGGATGCAGGGGTGCTACCCCCCCATCCATGTATCTGGCCCCCTAATCTACGTGCGGGCGCCGGCCACATGGATTCCAATTTTTTTTTTTTTTTTGAAGAGTATGATTAGAGCCAGAGGCTTTAATAGGCTTGTGTGACAATAGTGAATGAATATTCACTATTGTCTCCCTCATTCTTCTCCCAGCCATTTAGGAAGACCCTATTGGCCAGGAAGTCTTAGGACTTGGGGTGTAACGGATGCCGTCCGTCTCCCGCAGGGGTAATAATAGTTTATGCCGCCCCCCAAAAAATTTTGAGCACCACCTGCCACTGGTTAAATCTGCAGCTTTTATTAATAGCTCCTGGTGATCCTGCCATGAAAGTCTTTGTTCAGCACTTTTTATAATTGGATGACAACAATCCGTTTCCTAATTGAGTGTTTCTGATGTCACCCTGTCATATGGGCTTCTGATGGAGACTGTAAGTGGACATTTCAACACACATTACACAGACATGGTCCACAGTTGTCACCATTAGGAAACCCACACTGGGAAAGGCCACGCAGACATCCCTTGAGTGCATGGAGACAGGAAGTGGCTGCAAAGAGGCTGCAGGACTTCAGCAGCCCTGAGATCATGTAACCAAGGACGAGAAAAAGGTGAAAACAAGAGTTTTAGAAAAACAAACATGGCAGCTGTTAATGATACACAGAGCAAAACTAAATGTCCTCTAGTTAGAGTTCACACATACTTTAAGATCAGTTCTGCAATTCAAGGACAATTGCGGATATGGCATCTTAGATTGAAGTGTCTGAGCGAAGCAGGACTCTGGCTTTTGAGGAACCACAAGACCCCGCAGTTGTTCTGATCTTCCGGAGTTTACCACTGCAGGACATGCTGAGATTTGTAGTTCCTTAATAGTTGTAGCCTTGCAGGTTTTCCTTGTCACATTTGTAATGGAGATGCGCCCTCTACCAAATGAGCTTCAGGTTGAAGCCGTTACGGTGATGAGGCTGCAGTAAGCTGTGGTGCTGGCGTACAGACAGATTATATGGAGTGAATTGTATTTGGCAGATGTGCAGTTTGCTGTGTGTGTGTATATAAAAGTTACTGTATACAAAGACTAAACACAGAACAGAGGGTGAGAGGCGCCTCTGCAGGGGCCACTACCCCAGTGTCAGGCCATGCGATATCTGCAGAAATATTTCCTTATTTAAACAGAAAATGCTCTTGTGAGCCTGGGAACTTTCCATTCACAGGGCCCTCTTGGGGTTTGCGGTCACTGTGCACAACAGCTGTGGCCTGAAAAACGGAGCCAAACGTGTGCATGGGTCGGAACGCGTTTCAATCCCCATCCAGTGAATTCTAGATTACTAAAGCATCGCTCAGTTTGATGCTGCTCTGTGCCTGGCAAGCTTTGGGCTGCACTCTCTGAATCTGAAATGCACCCCCCTTCCCACCCCAACCGCCTTCTCTGTGCGCATATTAAAGGCCGTTGTGTTTCAACTGTGTTAAAATGTCCATTATGTGGCTGGAGACCAGACAGAACTGAGATTGGCGAGCAGAATGGGGGTTCTGTCTCTGGCCAACAGTATTTTTAGAATCAGGGTTCCCCTGTAGCTGAATGGGGAGACATATTTTCCCAGTGAGGACAGTGCATTCCTATCATGTGACGGGCATAATAAGTCTGTTTCTGCGCCCGCCATCACTGGCTGCGGCCTAACACAGGCTCCATTGTGCACAGGAATAGCATGTGAGTCCCATTGACTGGTTTCAGTCTTTGAACCCTGTTCAGGTTATGGGTCATTGGGTTGCAGCGAAGGACAGAGGCGTGCTGTTATCAGCCAATTTGCAGTTGCTCCGGGACTTTCCAGAGCAGCGCCATGCTCAGGAATCCAACGGTCACATGTCTCGCTAATAAAGTGCGAAGGCCCATGGGCAGTGCCCTGTGTGTAGAAATATTGTTCTAGTGTACAAGATGGCTGCAGGGAGGCAATTTAGAATCCACCATGGATGTTACAATGTAGAGGATCAGACATGTCTATAGTCAGACAACAACACAGAAGTAAGGGCAGGCACACCACTATCGCACATCTGCAGATGCTAGACTGTCCAGGCACTTCCTGTGGGTAACAATACTATGTCCAGGTCTCCCAGTGGTGCTCCTGCATTGTCACCATGTCACATGTACCCCAGAAGATGACTACGGACACATTTCATAGTGATGGTCTACTGTTGTCACTATCAGCAAGCAAGTCCAGAGCAAAGATGTGCAACCCAGAAAAAGTAGTGGAAGGAGACGAGCAGCACTGAGAAGTAAAAACAGAGTTTTATGGAAAAAGAAATCAAATGGTTTATGATGAACAGTGCACTGAGCAAGCTAAATGTCACCCAGTTGGTGTTTAAATCTACTTTAAATATTGGGTGATCATATGGGGAACACATGACAGGGAGAGCTTTCTAGGGATTCTGCTCTGTATCCTTACTTTGTACCTTGTACTATTTCTGGTGGGTCATAATGGATATAACTTCTCTATGACTGTGTGATGAGGACATCTATGATGGTGGGAATATATAGACAATGCTGACCTCTCTTCTGTCTTTCCTAGGCAGTGGACCAATCCAGCTTTGGCAATTCCTCTTGGAGCTCCTTACAGACAAGTCATGCCAGTCTTTCATCAGCTGGACGGGGGATGGCTGGGAGTTTAAACTGTCTGACCCAGATGAGGTAAGTACCTGCTGACAGGGCAGTCATCTTATCTTTGTAGCTGATAATTATTTAGCGGTATTGGATCCTTTTTTCAGAATCCCAATAAAAAGACTGAAAATAAGTGGATTGATGTTCTACTGATCATTAGGTCTCTTTGCATGTTTATGGTTACATGTTATACTTACGTGGAAGCCTGTATAGGGAGATCAAGAGAGTTCCTACATCTACAACTCAATCCATAAAACGCACAAGAAGTCACTGAGCATCTTCTCTACTGACTTTATGTGGGCAATCCCTCAAAGGCTCCTATAGGGTAGAAACATCCTATACACTTACAGGATATCGAAACTTACAAAGTATACTTGGACAGTTCACTAGACCATTTAAATATTGTGCATCTGTAAACATAAGTTAATAACCAACAGATGTTGGTTTAGAACCAACTCACCTCTGGTGTTCTAAGTCCTTGGCTACAAGGCACAGGTGTATTCTCTTCCACCTAATGGGGTCTATGGCGTGCTGACTCCTAGTGAACAATGTAAAGGTTGTCCAGACCCCCTCCCCCCAGATTCCACCAGACAGCTTTCCCTTTCCATGTAACCTCTTCAAATTCTCCGTTTCACGCTGTTGCTGTAACACAGGGTTTGATTTACGAAATCTGGAGTGCAAAAAACTGGTAGCCAATCGGCTTATAACTTCAGGCTGTTCAGTTAAGCTCTGACGAAAAAAACCTGGAAGCTGATTGGCTACTATGCAAGGCTGCACAAGATTTTGCACTCTCCAGTTTTAATAAATCAACCCCACAGTTCTGTAACTAACAATGCGGACATTTCCTCCAGAATGACTATTAGTAGAGTCCTGGTGAGTGGTGTGGCTTTTCTTGTTGGGAGGAGGGGGGGGGGGTTGAGTGTGAATGAAAACGCTTTTTAGGCTGTGGGGGGATCTGTAAGTCACTGCTGTCCAATCGTGTGTTTTCTGTATTATCCAATTATAATCTGTATTTTGTATCATGTTCTTATACTGTAGCTTTTTTTCTGACATTAATTCTCTCTATTCTTCTATTATTCCTTTTCTTGGATTTCTTTTGACATTTCACTATTGAAATTACTAATTTTTGGGTAACTTCCAACCTATCCCTATTGTACCTGGCAAAGTTTCCCTCTGTTTGGACAGAATTATGGGATCATTACTCTGGGACCTGCTGCCATACTAGATACTGGTAGCAGAATTTGTAAATGAAAAAAGCTTCCTCCTCAGGAGTTGTATCCATTGCTGTCCTGAACACATTTACTGTTATATCCCTAAGCCCAGATAAAGGGGTCCTCTTAGAACCTACAAAATGCATTGTCTTTTTATGAAATGCATTGATAAAATAACCTTTATCTGCACAGAAATGACAAGTCTGGCACTCTACTCCTTACATCCCCAGTTTCCTTACTCCATCATCTTCATCCTTAACTATTTCAAGTGCCTGTAAAACCTAAAATCTATTTTTCAGTATGTTTGGCATCATGCCATACTGCATATAGTTTTCAAGAGCAAATCATTTTTGGTGACTTTGTTGCAGCGCCTTACTTGGCTATCTGGGCAGTAACAGCACTTTGCAGGCTGACAACGCTATGTCCCAGGCTCACAATTGGCAGCAGCGTTGTCAGCCTGCTGTGTGCGCTCATTTAGTTGTCTGTCGCTCTGCCAGTCCGCTTTAGCAGATAAGAAGCTCAGCGGCCAACTGAAGGAGCGCACACAGCAGGCTGACAACGCTGCTGCTGATTGTGAAGAGGTGATGTAGCATTGTCAGCCTGATAAGGACTTTCCAGAAGCAGAGGTCGACCTCTGTATTCCTCGGCGTTACTTTACTCAAACAACCCACCCTTGAAATATAACATTTGTCTCTGTTCTGCAGGTTGCCCGGCGTTGGGGGAAAAGGAAGAACAAGCCTAAGATGAACTATGAAAAGCTGAGCCGCGGCCTTCGATACTACTATGACAAGAACATCATTCACAAGACGGCCGGCAAGCGCTATGTCTACCGCTTTGTATGTGACTTGCAAAGCCTTCTGGGATATGTACCAGAGGAGCTCCATGCCATGTTGGATGTTAAACCGGACAACGACGAATAGAAACACTGTCAGAGTCTTATTGGAAAAAAAAAAAGACCAAAGCCCCTCTCTCTGGGAATGTGCAAGATGGACACAAAGGATTCTGGGAAGAGGGGTCTCCCCACATGCCAGGCGGGATTAAGAAACGTGGCTACTTAAGAAGTTAGCTGGGTTCTTTCCTGCCTTAAAGCTGAACGAGGACCAAGAGAAGAGCAAGTTGATGGCTTTTTTTTTATTAATCAGAATCATTCCCGATGTCGTGCCAGTATTTCTGACTTTTTCATTTTATCTTGAAAGCTGATTTCCTTTTTAAAAAGTTACAATAGTAGCAGCCTCAGAGGCGGGTCATATCCGTACCGGAGCGGAGAAACGGTACCGCAAGGCTCAGAGCCCTACGTAAGTCTTGTGCAGGTTTTGTGCTCGATGTGACCACAGAGCTCCAGTGTTAATTGAATCTTCTCAGGACCCAAGTGCAAATGCAGTAACCAAACGACAGCCAATCCTTGCCTGTATTTTACCGCATAAAATGCCGTAAGCCCCAAACGCCTAATTTCCGCTATTGTTTAAGCTTCCTCACTGAGCCGCCAACATGACTTTCTTCTCTCCATCTTAAGTGTTCCCAGATTGTATTTTTATAGAGATGATAAATATATGTGTATATATTTTATAAGAAAGTTTTTTTTTTTTTGTTTTTTTTTTTAATGAGATAGTTGTACAGATTTAAAGTTCTTTTTTTTTTTTTTTATTTCAAGTGTGCCAAAGATGTTTCTCTATTGGCTTTGGTCAGCTGTGACAATCCTATGTGTTGTAGTAAGGACACTGCTTAAAGTGTAAGTCCCGCCAAGACTTTCCTTTCTAGTTTGTGATGGACGGAGGTGCATTAAAATCCCTGCTGGGTTTTTTTTTTTTTTTTTACTTCTGTTCCACTGGAAAGATTTCCACTCGCTTCCTGTCCCAGTCACAATGGTTTCACAAGTAAGGGAAAATCTCCAACAGCAACACAGACAGGCTAGAATCCGTGTCAGATTTTTACATCTAGCACGTGGAAAGGCTAAAAAAAAAACAAGATTAATATGTATAAAATGATTTTTTTTTTTTTTAATGATTTTAAACCTTCATTTCAGTCTTGCACAGTTGTACAGACTCTCCTCCCGTACTTATTCTGATTTCACTGCACATTGTGAGCTTCTCACAATGTGAATTATAAACTGCAGAATATCAGATGGAGTCCACCTCATTTCCTGGCTGTAGGACGTCCAGCATTAGCTAGTTCTAGGGACACTAACTCCTTCAGACTGGCACTGCTCTTTAAAATAGTTCTGAAGGCAGACGTTTTTTTTTTTTTTTTTTTTTTTTTTTATCTTAATGTATTAAGATGATAAACCTTCTGTGTGCAGCTCCCCCCCCCCCACATATACTTACCTGAGCCCCATCTCGATCCAGTGATGTTGCATGAGCTATGGGCTCCCACTGCTGTCAATCAGTCAGTGAGCCAATGAGAGAGAGGGGGTGGGGCCGAGCCAAGGCTCTGTGTCTGGAGGCATACACACACACAGCAGCTCGGCTCAGGTGTCCCCATAGCAAGCTTCTTACTGTGGTGGCACTTGGCAGCAGGAAGGGGCCAGGATCACAGGTGAGGGACCTGAGAAGAGGAGGATCTAGGCTGTTGTGTGCAAAACCACTACACAGAGCAGATAAGTATGACATGTTTGTTCATTTTAAACTTAAAAAAAACAAGATTTTAATATATCACTTTAAGGCATTTTGACATTTGCTCCTCCCAAGAACAAGCCCACTGCTTGCATCAGGGCTGCAGGCTCTTGAGAGGAGACCTGAGGGGAGCATGCTGTGAGGTTTTCTGGAAGTTATCTACAGGAACCTGCTGGCCCCTCCCATCAGCCATGATCTGTCTGCATTGCATAGAGAAGCACAGCGCTCTAGTGATGACATCTGGCTCTATAATAAATTATGTAATGAAAATGGAAAGGTTTTACTTTAAAATATCATTAGCATGTTAATGAGGGGGGAAGAATGGCACCAGTGAGGGCAAATTATATACAAATTAAACTTCAGTTTCAATAATATAAATAAAAAGTGATGTCTAAAACTTTATTTTTTTTTGCCTTTCCATGTGTTAGAATTCTATTTTAAACCTTGCCTGTCCTTAAAAAAAAAAAAAAAACCTATAAGATAAAGGAGTGTTTCCTTGAACATATACTATGGAGGGTATGGAAAAATTCCCCCCAGTTATAGATTTTTTTTTTTTCTTAATTCTGTCTGTATCCCTGTTGCAAATTTTCCCTCATTTCTTGTTTGGTGAAACTGCAGATCCTACGACATTAGGTGGAGTTGAATGTCTCTAACAGAGCCCCGGATTACAGTAAAAACCTGACAGAGGTTCTAAGCCTTTCTAAGTCTATCCAACACTAAAGTAAAAAAAAAAAAGTTCTGGCTGGACATACACTTCTAAGACACTGACATACGCTATGGTTCTGCGGAGCCATTGTGGTTTACTGCTCAGCCGGTTGTAAAGATTGTGTCTGAAGGAGCAGTCATCCAATCAGCTGCTTTCTTACATTATCTGTTGGAAACACAGCAGGGGAAGCTGAATGGTGGATGCTTTTCCTCCATATGGCCCACATTCCCTGCCCCCGCTCCTCTGATAAGTCCCATATGGAGGGCACAGGGACATTCCTCTAGAAGGAATATTTGCCATTCATGATAGATGTCTGGGTGCTCCTGTGAGAGCAGCTTGTTGTCACACGCCTGCAGGGGTGATTTAAGGCACTGACAAGGCTGCTTACCATATCATCAGCTCCCATCTGGGGACAGAGGATGCCAGAGTACTTCATACATTCCTCACATCCTCCGGGTTAACCCTTCCCAGGCTGGGAGACAATTCAGTGCTCTGCGGTATGCTCCATAGACCGTCTAAGATCAGGAAAAATAATTAAAGAAAGGGTTTTGCCTTATTTTTTGTCTCATTTCTATATAGATAACTTTTCTTTCAAAGGCTTAGTCCACCTTTTAGACAGTGTTTCATTTTATACCCATATTTAGGGTGCAACATGAAGCATGATCACATACCGCATCATCCTAACCCCCCAAAAAATCACAGAGTGCCTCTGCTAACTATCTGAGTTTAGTGTGGCTGGCAGTAGCTCTGGCCAAAGAGCCGCACCATAAAGTTCTTGGATCCATCAATAAGAAATACTACAAGTCCCATCTGCAGCAGGTCAGTGACATCGCCTCGTTTGTAGCCCATTCAGAACTTCCTCCAACCACATTACAGAAGATCCATACCCCTCTGTACAGACCTGAGGGTAAACCATGCAACAGCCTGTGTATTGCACCCACAATGCTCTGCAGGCCTGATTGCACAACTTTTAATAAGTGCACTTTTTTTTTCTCTCATTGCTAGTGTATTTAATACATTTTTTCACAAGGTGGACTGTGCCTTTAATTTGGCAAACTCGCCTGCATCAGGGTGAAGAGTAAAGTGGTGCTTAAGTTCAGAATTGTACATCCAGCGGAGCCTGCCTGGGCTTCCTCCTGTCTGCACCTTTATTGAAGGAGAAGAAGGGGGGTTGGGGTTGCAGTGTGATCAAAGAGGAAAAGCAGCAGCTTCAGGTTAGAGGGCAGAGAGCTCTTCCCATCATTGACATTAACTTGGCCTGTTCTCAGCCAGCAGAATTACCACTAAGCAGGGCAGCAGTGTATGTAAAGTGCTCCATGTCAGTGCAATGTGACCTTATCAGCTGCTTTTGGAGGGACCCCGGCCTTTATGATGGTGAATGTTAGCTTTTAGCCATTGTTCACATTGGGCCGATTTGACATGCCAAAACTGAGCCTATTGCCGGCAACTGTTTCATCTGAATCTGTGGGACACCGCCTTTGGGGCGCCACACTGATTCCCAAAAGTAGTTCCTGGAGATTTCAATAGACATCTGTGCATTAACCCGCACAGGACTCTCAAATCACCCCCGAACTCGCAATGAAGTGCGAGTTAAGCTGAACTCCCATGATTTCAAACCCGCCCTCAATGTGAACATGGGCTCAGGGTGAGTTTAAAATAAAATTCAGGAATGTCAGCTAATCTCTAAAGACAATCAGAATCTTTTCCTGTATGTAGGATGAGTATCAATGAAATTTTATGATAAAGCAAATTCTGGACCATGTGCAATCATTAGAGAGATATCTTCAACAGATACCTGTATTGTGAGGATTACAGGGACAGGTGACCTCTCCTGAACATCAGTTGCCCAGACAGTCCTAATGATCCAATGGTTTCAATACAGTCCAAGGCACTGACCTGGGCCAGGAGATGTGACTTCCTTTGCTGCATACTTGTCCCAAATCCAATGACTGATGAAAGCCAAGTGGGTTGTATTTTCAGGAGCTTAGCAATGGCAGCCTACATTTTTATTTTTTTTTTAATGGCAGGTTTATTTAGGTTGGTGCTGAACATTTGTCCTCATCACTTATGACTGTAATCATTAGCATGTGTAGAGTGGCATGGACGGGCTCTGTGATAACGGGGAAGGGGGTTGTGTCTCACTTGTGTCACAGAACAACCAAACCAGCACCGAGTTTTCCATCAGAATCAATAAAGACTTTACAAAAAGTGCTAATAAGAAGTAGAGTTACAAAACGTTTCTCTAGTAAGATACAAGTCGTGCGTACGCAAGATGCTGACCTTCTGTCAGATCTGCCTTCTTTAAGATTGAAAGTTTTTTTTTTTAATTTGAGAAAGTGGTTGAGAGATATTTAGAGGGAAATGCCTACAAAGCATTAACTTGGAGCTGGTCGGCACTGCAATGTCAGGGATGTGACTGTGCCTTATCTGTGGGTGATAATCTTCCACTTTGTGCCTTATCCCAAGCAATGACAACTCAGAATATGTAGGAAATATGATATGAATAACAGAACACATTTAGGGGGTCACAGGGGATTTTATTTATCAAACCGTTACCTAAAACAACCATTCAGATCCTTCATGTCCCAAAAGTACACTGGTGGAGGTACAGCCAGCACTTCCTGCTTAACCAGATCCATGGTTTAAGCAGTGATAAAACCTTCTTAATACATGTACACCCACCTGTCCCTTCTATGAGAGCACAGCCCATCCTGGTCACTGTTTATGGAAACCAAATCCGTCAGAAACAATTGCTGCTTTCGGTGGTGGGGGGTACCAGAGGTCCAGTGGCACTTAAAGGGCTCATACAAATGAGCTTTTTTAAAGAGAACCTGTCACCAGACCATTTATTTTAACAACAATTTTTTCATAAATTTTATATATGAATTTAACACGTTTTAGGCATGTCATTTACCTGTAAAAGCCCTTCTTGTGTAGACATCCAAAAGCTGCGAGACTGCTTCTGGTCACTGACATTTTGGATGTGCTGTCAACAACCCCAGCAGACTCAGAGCTGTCACTTATATATTCCCCTTCACACTTCTTCCTGCAGCCACATTCAGGCTGGGTTCACACTAATGCGAATTGGATGCGGAGAAGTCCGCATGTCAGGAGATCGCGACCGGCTCTCTATGGAGCCGGTTCACACATCTCCGGTGTGCATTGCACAGGAGTCCTGTGCGTCTTTTACAACGTTTCAGGTCCAAATTCAGCCAAAAATTCAGACTGAAATCGGACCTGATACAGTGAATGTCGACGCACCGGACCCCCTGCTGTGAGCCGCTCCGTGCTCAAGTGTGAACCCAGCCTAAAGGTTATGTAGAGAGGTAAAGGGAGGGTTGGAGGAGCTGGGCTGCACAGACAGTAATTAGACACTCCCATATGAGGAAAGGGCCATAAGGTGCAAAATGGCGGCGGCGGGGGGGGGGATTTGTGCTGAGGAACTGACTCTCTTGCAGTAGTCAAATTCCTTTGAAAATTTAAAGGCACACTGCAAGTGATTAAAAAAATGTATTTGTGGAAAGGAAAGACACTGCAAGTAATCATTTTAGATACTTGATTTTTTTGTGCTTTTACCTGCAATTTTCTAAGGTTTAGTGACAGGGTCTCTTTAAGATTTTTTTTTTTTTCTTTTTCCTAGTCTAAGGTAAATGCATGTGTCCTTTATGTCTGGGTATTTACAGGTTCACTTGTTTATACAATCAAAATGCAGATTTGAAAGCAGAAACATGTACAGTGACTGCAAATTTGGATAAATAAGCATCAGGTACAGCACCAAATCAAACAGTTGGCTTTACTGTAGCAGGCACTTATATCATCGAGATATACTTATCTTAACAAAGTGTACAAACCCCCAAAGGGATGATTGCCATAGAGCAAATGGGATCCTGGAAGCCTAAATTGTGCAAATCCTGGCCTATCTTCTTCTGAAGAGCATTGAAAAGCTGAGATAATCTGGACTTGTAGATCTTTATGAACTCACATCTGGTGCAGCTAATCCAGTTTCACTCCACTTACCTCTACAGAGTGTGGGCATCTCCTGTGCAGCAGCTGAGCTGATATGTCCTTTTCTATGACCACACTTTGTATTTGTATTTTCTGCTTAATTTATGAGAAATCAGGTGTCGCTCTATATGGAAACATGTAGCTGACTTGTGTAGCATTTCATGAAGTACTGTTCTATTTCTACGGAAAATAATGGCGCTCGTTGGGGCCGGCGCTGGAGAGATGCGGCTGGGGGCTCCCCTATCTGGAAGATTGTTTTATTGCCCTGTAGTTTATACTGATGCAGGAACATCATTTCTGATAGATATTTTTATACATATGTATATGTGAATATATATTCGGTTTCTTTTTCTTACTGTGTTTAAAACAAACTTTGGAAAATTAAAAATGAAGCATTTATACAAAACGTCTGGCGCTTGTCCTTTCCTGTCCTGCATGTGTTGGGTCCATTTATAAAGATCCGATATCCTTACTGACGGCTTATGAAGTAGCAATAAACTGTTCTAATTTTTGCCACACTTTCACACAGCTGAAAATAAACCAACAAAATATTCAGCTGGAAGATTTGGAAGGATTGACCATTTTTAATAAACACAAGTAAAAGTTTAATTGTTGCTCTTAAATCCTATATAATGGACCACTTCCATGGATAACCATGTGCAGATTCCAAGCTGGGGCTCATTCTCACCCTGAACTGAGGAGAAAAACAGCCGGCAGCACACCATAACGTCCAAGGTCCAAGCCCAGTGTTGGGTGAAACATGTCAATGGAGGTGGTCCTAGGAAGGGTGTTATGAAATATGTCCTGGACTAATAACATTTTTGAGAAATGTTTGATGTTGATATGCAATGAGCAAAACAGAGTTTTTCCCAAAAGTTTTTGAGAGATGATCATCATGATAATCATACACCTCATGGGGCGGAACAAGAGAAATCAATGGATTCCCCCATTTAGGGTAAGCAGCATGAATGGAGGAATTTCCTCTGCCAGCTATTGTATTCTGACAGCGGGCATCCACAGCTCTCAAAATACTTGAACAGTGACTGGACCTGATTGGCTTCAGTAGTCACTGTTCAGCTGAAAACTTTCCACCAGGCTCCTTCAATTTTCCATTCAAAGGTTAATGAGCCGGATGGTAGTGATGGGGCCATCCACAGATCAAATTTCGATGCTGAATCACCTGAAATTCAATCTATGTATGAGCAGCTCAACAGGGGAATGAAAGTTGGGAATCAACATCTATGTCTAGGCAGACATACCACAATGTGTGTATAGCATAATATATATATATATATATATATATATATATATATATATATATATATATATATATATATATGTGGTTTGTTTCCAGTAAATAAGATTCAGCCACAGCTCCATATATGGCCACATAATGCAGTTGGCAGCAATGAACTAGCTAAGTGTTAATTTAACAGAGAGATGTTTTCTACTCACTATAGAAACCGATAAACATCAAAGTTATCACCGCTGAACTCAAGAATGTGTTATTACTGTGACGCTCTAAAACATTCTCATCACTAAAAGCACTCAGTCTTTTCTCTATATATATACTAGCATTTTCAATATTTACTGGCTTCAAATGCAGTACTTCCGACCATCTGAAATGTAAAAACTCAGTGAAGACAGAAACAAGGCAGTTCTTCCAACACAAGCCACCTAAAATGTTACGTGACCACTTAAAGTGATTGTAAAGTCTCGTTTAAAAAAAATAGCAAACATGTTATATTTACCTGCTCTATTTCAGTGAATTTGCACAGAGCAGCCCGGATCCTCCTCTTCTCGGGTGCCTCTTTGCTGCTCCTGGCCCCTCCATCCTGTCGAGTGCCCCCGCAGAAAGCAGCTCGCTATGGGGGCACCCAAGCCAAGCTGCAGGTCTGTGTGTCCATTCAGACATGGAGATGAGGTTTGCCCCCCCCCTCTCTCCTGATTGGCTGACTGACAGAAGCTGGAGCCAATGGCGCCGCTGCTGTGTGTCAGCCAATCAGAAGGGAGAGTCTTGGACACCCGAGGCACTCATGAACATCGCTGGACAGAGAGCGGGCTCAAGTATTAGGGGGGCTGCTGCACACAGAAGGCTTTTTATCTTAAAGCGGAGTTCCACCCTAAAGTGGAACTTCCACTCATCGAATTCCTCCCCCCCTCCGGTGCCACAATTGGCACCTTTCAGGGGGGTGCAGATACCTGTCTAATACAGGTATCTGCAGCCACTTCCGGGCTTAGACAGCCGCAGAATATCCGCAGATGCCGACCCCCCCCCGTTGTGTTCTGGGAAACACATAGTTCCCAGAACACAACAGGGACCAGTGCAGAGGTGCAGCGTGACTCGCGCATGCGCAGTAGGGAACCGGGCAGTGAAGCCACAGCGCTTCACTTCCCGATTCCCTGACCGAGGATGGCTGAGCCGAGCGATTGATCGGCTTCAGCTGCCGACATCGCTGGACCCTGGGACAGGTAAGTGTCCATTTATTAGAAGTCAGCAGCTGCAGTATTTGTAGCTGCTGGCTTTTAATAATTTTTTTTAAGGTGGAGCTCCTCTTTAATGCATGGAATGCATTAGGATAAAAAAAAACCTTCTGCCTTTACAACCCCTTTAACAAAACTTTACATTCACTCTCTAAATATATGACATAAAACATTACATAACCAACACAACCCAACCACTGAACATGATCATAATACAATTCTATTACACTCCATACATAGAACACTACACCCCCAACATGACCGACCACTGGACATAATCATCATAGAATTCTATTACACTATACATAGAACACTATACGCCACTGGACATGATCACACTCTATGCATAGAATGCTACAGTTTCAGCATGATCTACCATTGGACACAATCATAATACAATTCTAATAGACTCTATCCATAGGACACTACACATCCAACATGACCGACCAATGGACACGATCATATAGCAATTCCAGCACACTTTGTTCATATAACACTACACCCCAGAATGACTGGGCATGATACAGGACTGTATTAAATAATCAGTTCAGCCAAAATGTATAATTCATAGTTTGGCAGATGCTGCAAAGTTAAACAGGTTAACAGTTTTTTGAATCTGTAATGGTTAGATCTTTGTGTTGAGTTCCCAGGTCTGCACACTGGATGTGCCAATTATGAAGGGTTCCCACTATCCCTTTGTAGAGTTCCCAGCTCTGCACATTTAATAAGCATTTTATGAGGGGTTCCCACCATCTCTATGCGGTGTTTCTGGCTTTGCATATGGGCAGGGCCTACTGCACCCAGATGGGGGACCCAGAGCAAGCTTTCACTAGTGCCCCAAAAGGCAGGCTGAGGCCACCTTTCACACTGATACAGAGTTAAGGTGGCACTCCATCTTAAAAGCGATTATCCTCTGCTAAAACACAGTTAACTCTTTATAACCCATGGCCAACTTCTGTAACACTTCACACCATTCCTACGGATACAGTTCCTCCTTACACTTTAACCACCTCAATACCGGGCCTATTCTGGCACTTCTCTCCTACATGTAAAAATCATCATTTTTTGCTAGAAAATTACTCAGAACCCCCAAACATTATATATATTTTTTTAGCAGATACCCCAGGGAATAAAATGGCGCTCAATGCAACTTTTTATCTCGCACAGTATTTGCGCAATCATTTTTTTGGAAGAAAAACGGTTTCTTGAATTAAAAAATAACAAAACAGTAAAGTTAGTCCAATTTTTTTGTAAAATGTGAAAGATGATGTTACGCCGAGTAAATACATACCTAACATGTCACGCTTTAAAATTGCGCACAATCATGGAATGGCGCCAAACTTCATAACTTAAAAATCTCCATAGGCGGTGCTTTAAAATTTTTTACAGGGTACCAGTTTAGCATTACAGAGGAGGTCTAGTGCTAGAATTGTTGCACACGCTCTAACGCACGCGCCGATACCTCACATGTGTGGTTTGAGCAGTGTTTACATACGTGGGCGGGACTTACGCGTGCGTTCGCTTCTGAGCGTGAGCTACCAGGGACAGGGGCGTTTTAAATTTTTTTTTTTTTATTTTACTTATTTTTTTTTATTTTTACACTTTTTTTTACGTTTTTTTTTTTTTATCACTTTTATTCCTATTACAAGGAATGTAAACATCCCTTGTAACAGGAATCTATGTGACAGGTCCTCTTTATGGAGAGATGCGGGGTCAATAAGACCCCACATCTCTCCTCCAGGCTGGAAAGCATGAGATCGGGAAATTTTTTTTTACCAATCTCATGCTGACACCCACAATCGCGGTTTCGTTTATTTCCGGGTACCTGGGCGTGACGTCATAACGTCGCGCCTGGACCTCCAACGGTCATAGAGACCATCTGGTCACCAGTCATCTCTATCATCCTCATCTGGCATCGGCCGATTCATTCTCCGGGCTCCCGATGGCACGGGAGAGCCCGGAGAAGCACCAGATGGCGGTGGAAGGGGGGGACGTCCCCTCCCATCACCTATAAGAACGATCAAGCAGCGGAACTGCCACTATGATTGTTCTTATCGTGATCAGAATCGCCGGCTGAAAAGAATGATATCTGAATTATGTCTGTAGCTACAGGCATCGTTCAGATATAACCCCACAAACACAAGGACGTTTATATTCAGTGGCCGGTTTTTAAAATACTTCTCTCACTTAAGTTGTACAGCACTTCTGAGCAAGTACCACAGAGCTTGTAATGGACTCCACCAACCTGTCACCTTGCTCCCAGTGACCTTGAGCCGCATGTTTCACTTGGATACTAGGAAGTTCACTTGTACATATCCTCTGCTTAGTCTTCTTCTGAGGCCTTACTACATCTTCCTCCATGACTGTCAGGCTAAGTCCCTAGGATGCCCCATACCGTGAGATCGGTCCCAGGATGTGGGGAACCAGTTGCTAGGGAAGCAGCCAATGAACCAAGCTCCTTTACTACCAAGGTCTCCATCACCCCAGCCATGGCACCTGCTTCCCGACTGGCTGTTTATACACATGATACTAGTACTGTAGTCATTAGCAATGGCAATATGGCCTCCTCCGGATAGCTTCTCTGCTTGATAGAATTTGTACAGCATCTTCTCTAACTTATCTCCATCCCTTGTCAAGCCCTGTTCTTTAAATACACCATGCATGCAACCCTTTAGTGACTTCCGACCAGGCAGATTAGATAACAATATACAGTAGTTTTTTTACTAAAGTAATTAAACATAACAGGTGAACAGTTCTCAAAGCCATCTTTCAAAAACATTCCTGTGCAAAGTCCTACAAGTGCCCTTGGTGCTCCCTTTTGCCCCATGAGATAAGCATACCTTAACCTCTTGCTGATAGCTTCACGTGTGAGTACGGTGGCAGAGCATCTCTCCTGTGCCGGATCATGTATTTAGTACATAATCCAGTACTTCCGGGTAGGGGGTGCGCCGGCTGTGCTGTGATTAGTCACAGCACAAGTCGATCAGCGGGTGCCGGTCAATGAATGACCGCTTGCACCCGCTGATAGGAGACGAGGAAGATAGGACAGAGCTCTGGTAGTGTAAACAATACAGATCTCTGTCTTGTCAGTGGGGGTGTGTTGGTTTTTGTTTACCTGCAAAGCAGGGAATAAAAACCTGAACATCCCTGTGTAAAAGAACCTCATAGTAAACACACCAAGCATTGTTAGGCACACATTTAACCATTTGATCGCCCTAGAAGTAAGTGTCATTAGTACAGTGATAGTGGATATTTTTAGAACTGAACACTGTATTAGTGTCACTGGTTCCCAAAGTGTCAGTTAGTGTCAGATTATCCGACATACTATCACAGTTCTGCTATAAGTCGCTGATTGCCGCCATTACTAGTATCAAATAAAAAAAATAAAAATTCCAGTATATCTACCATAGTTTGTAGACGCTATAATATTTGCGTAAACAAATCAATATACGCTTATTGGGATTTTTTTTAACCAAAAATATGTTGCTGTTTGCTGTCTGTTTGCTGTCTGTTTGCTGGGTTGCATTTTGGGGGCTTTTCCTTTTAGTTTTTAATTTGCCTTTTGCTGTCACTTTTTAAATAGCTTTTTTTTTTTTTTTTCCTGGTTTCATCAGTCTATCAATTAAGGGGTGTGGTTAATTGCTCACAGGTGCCTATTTAACTGGTTGTAGGACTCAGTCTGAGCGTGCTCAGTCTGAAGCTGTGGAGCTTGGTGTAAGTGGGAATTAAAAAACAAGAGTTTGAAACAGGAGGTTATAACAGGGGTCATAGTACCTGTGTAGTGTGAGTATCTGAGTGTTGTCTGAGTAGTGTGTGTGGATCGTTAGTACTTGTGTATTGTATACCTGTGTATTGTCGTGTACCTGTGTATTGTCTTGAGTATTAGTGCCAGGAAGCTAGCTGTTAGGTAATTTGGACAGGGTAAAATCCCCAAATCCTCACTAAATTTAATAGGTACGATGCCCGGCGGGTGTGGAGATGCGACTCTTTGTACATCTTGCCGCATGTATGCGTTCCTTGATCATCCGATCGAGGGCGAATACTGCTGTGCAAAATGTAAGCACATTGTTTCCCTGGAAGCCCAGGTTCTGAATCTGGGGAAGCAACTGTCAGCACTGAGAAGTCCCTCCATACTAAAGGTGAGCCAGGAACGTACACGGAAGGTGCCGGCAGGGGCCAGCACAGAGGTGGGTGGAGACAAAGAGGTGCAGGCACTAGCAAAGAGTAGATGGGTGACAGTCAGGAGGGGTAGAGGGGGAAGTGCCAGAGAGGCCGATCCAGGACTGGAGCATCCCAATAAGTACGCTCCATTGAGTGACATTGGTGTAACCAGTCAAGGACCAGCACTGCTGGAGATGAGGGACTCTCCTAGCTGCCAGGGGAAGAACTCCTCCAGTGAGAGTGGGGGGGCAGCAAAGGGAAAGGAAAGACAGATTCTGGTGGTAGGGGACTCAATTCTTAGAAGGACAGAGAGGGCAATCTGTAACCAAGACCTGAAGCGCCGTACAGTATGTTGTCTACCGGGCGCTCGGGTTCGGCATATCACGGATCTTGTGGACAGATTACTGGGAGGGGCTGGGGAAGACCCGGCTGTCATGGTGCACGTTGGCACCGATGACAAAGTCAGAGGCAGATGGAGTGTCCTAAAGAACGATTTTAGGGACTTAGGAGCTAAATTGAGGAAAAGGACCTCCAAGGTAGTGTTCTCAGGAATACTAGCGGTACATCGAGCCACACCAGAAGGGAAGAGGGAGATTAGGGAAGTAAACAAGTGGCTGAAGAGCTGGTGTAGTAAGGAGGGGTTTGGGTTCCTGGAGGACTGGGCCGACTTCTCAGTCGGTAACCGGTACTATAGAAGGGACGGACTGCACCTAAATGAGGAGGGTGCAGATCTGCTGGGAATGAAGATGGCCAAAAAGTTAGAGGGGTTTTTAAACTAGGCGATGGGGGGGAGGGTCCAGAGACAGTGATAGCCAGCGCGGAAGATATTCCAGAGGGTAGTATTGGGGGCATTAGTGGTAGGTTAACCAAAGCACAAAAACAAGGTCAGTATAGAAGCAAGTCCTAGTTGCAATCTTGAAACACCCAATACGAGGACAATATGCGACCGGTCTAAACTATGTGGCATGTTCACCAATGCCAGGAGCATGGCGGACAAGATCGGTGAACTAGAGATACTGTTGTACGAGGAGGATTTGGATTTTGTGGGAATTTCAGAGACCTGGTATAACAGCTCTCATGATTGGCTGGCAAACATTCAAGGGTATACCCTATACCGCAAGGATAGAGAGGGTAAAAAAGGGGGAGGGGTATGCCTATATATCAAGAATAATGTACAAGTGAATGTGAGAGATGACATCACTGAGGGGGCTAGGGAGGAGGTGGAATCTATATGGGTAGAGCTCCAAAGGGATGAAGCTAAGGGGAAAATAATACTGGGAGTATGCTATAGGCCCCCTAACCTGAGGGAGGAAGTGGAGACGGATCTCCTATCACAAATTGGATTAGCAGCAAGGATGGGAAGTGTTATCATAATGGGGGATTTTAATTATCCAGACATAGACTGGGCGGAGGGAACCGCGCATTCATTTAAGGCTCGCCAGTAGATCTACTGATTATCAACAATACAGACCTGATAACAGATGTGGAAATACGGGGCAATTTAGGTAACAGCGATCACAGGTCAATTAGTTTCAGTATAAATCACACAAATGGGAAACATGAAGGGAACATGAAGACACTGAATTTCAAAAGAGCCAACTTCCTTAAACTACAAACCTTGCTAAAAGGCATAAATTGGGATAAAATATTAGGAACAAAGAATACGGAGGAGAGATGGGTTTGCTTTAAGAGCATATTAAATAAGGGCATTAGCCAATGTATCCCATTGGGTAATACATTTAAAAAAGCGAACAAACATCCTGGATGGCTTAACTCCAATGTAAAAATGCATATAAAAGCAAAGGAGAAGGCCTTCAAAAAATACAAGGTTGAGGGATCATCCTCAGCATTCAGAATTTATAAAGAATGCAATAAGAAATGTAAGGGTGCAATTAGGATGGCTAAGATAGAACATGAAAGACACATAGCGGAGGAGAGCAAAAAAAATCCCAAGAAATTCTTTAAGTATGTAAACAGTAAAAAAGGGAGGACAGACCATATTGGCCCCATAAAGAATGAGGAAGGACATCTGGTTACAAAGGATGGGGAGATGGCAAAGGTATTGAATTTATTCTTCTCCTCAGTCTTCACGAGTGAATCGGGGGGCTTCAGTAACCAAAACTGCAGTGTTTATCCTCATGACACAACACAGGAAGCACCTACATGGTTAACAGAGGACGGAATTAAAATTAGACTTGAGAAACTTAACATTAATAAATCACCGGGACCAGATAGCTTGCATCCGAGGGTACTTAGGGAACTCAGTCAGGTGATTGCCAGACCGTTGTTCCTAATTTTTACAGTCTATTGACTGGAATGGTACCAGCTGATTGGAGAAAAGCCAATGTAGCACCAATATTTAAAAAGGGCCCAAAAAACATCCCTGGGAATTACAGACCAGTTAGCCTAACATCAATAGTATGTAAACTCTTGGAGGGGATGATAAGGGACTATATACAAGATTTTAGTAATAAGAATGATATCATTAGCAGTAATCAGCATGGATTCATGAAGAATCGTTCTTGCCAAACCAATCTATTAACCTTCTATGAGGAGGTGAGTTGCCATCTAGATAAAGGAAGGCCTGTAGACGTGGTGTATCTGGATTTTGCGAAAGCATTTGACACAGTTCCCCATAAACGTTTACTGTACAAAATAAGGTGCGTTGGCATGGACCATAGGGTGAGTACATGGATTGAAAACTGGCTACAAGGGCGAGTTCAGAGGGTGGTGATAAATGGGGAGTACTCAGAATGGTCAGGGGTGGGTAGTGGGGTTCCCCAGGGTTCTGTGCTGGGACCAATCCTATTTAATTTGTTCATAAACGACCTGGAGGATGGGATAAACAGTTCAATCTCTGTATTTGCAGACGATACTAAGCCAAGCAGGGCAATAACTTCTCCGCAGGATGTGGAAATTTTGCAAAAAGACCTGAACAAATTAATGGGGTGGGCGACTACATGGCAAATGAGGTTCAATGTAGAAAAATGTAAAATAATGCATTTGGGTGGCAAAAATATGAATGCAATCTATACACTGGGGGGAGAACCTCTGAGGGAATCTAGGATGGAAAAGGACCTGGGGGTCCTAGTGGATGATAGGCTCAGCAATGGCATGCAATGCCAAGCTGCTGCTAATAAAGCAAACAGAATATTGGCATGCATTAAAAGGGGGATCAACTGCAGAGATAAAACGATAATTCTCCCGCTCTACAAGACTCTGGTCCGGCCGCACCTGGAGTATGCTGTCCAGTTCTGGGCACCAGTCCTCAGGAGGGACGTACTGGAAATGGAGCGAGTACAAAGAAGGGCAACAAAGCTAATAAAGGGTCTGGAGGATCTTAGTTATGAGGAAAGGTTGCGAGCACTGAACTTATTCTCTCTGGAGAAGAGACGCTTGAGAGGGGATATGATTTCAATTTACAAATACTGTACTGGTGACCCCACAATAGGGATAAAACTTTTTCGCAGAAGAGAGTTTAATAAGACTCGTGGCCACTCATTACAATTAGAAGAAAAGAGGTTTAACCTTAAACTACGTAGAGGGTTCTTTACTGTAAGAGCGGCAAGGATGTGGAATTCCCTTCCACAGGCGGTGGTCTCAGCGGGGAGCATTGATAGCTTCAAGAAACTATTAGATAATCACCTGAATGACCGCAATATACAGGGATATGTAATGTAATACTGACACATAATCACACACATAGGTTGGACTTGATGGACTTGTGTCTTTTTTCAACCTCACCTACTATGTAACTATGTAACTATGTAGCAGAATACATATTGGCCTAAATTTATGAAGAAATTTGATTTTTACATTTTTTTTTTATTGGATATGTGTTAACAGAAAGTAAAAAATGAAAAACCCAGAGGTGATCAAATACCACTCAAAGAAAGCTCTATTAGTGGGAAAAAATGATATTCATTTCATTTGTGTACATGATCGCGCAGTTGTCAGTTAAAGTAACGCAGTGCCAAAAAGCAAAAAATGGCCTGGTCATGAAGGGGGTTAAATCTTTCAGAGGACAAGTGGTTAATCAGGTGGGAAAGTCTTTGAGTCCATTTCAGCAGCATCAGTCCATATCCCTTGGAAGCCCAACTGGGCTCCCACATTGGGTGCTTAAAGAAGAGCTCCATACTCCTTCAGAAAAAAGTCCAGTGTGTCCCAGAAGGCAGCATGGGGGAGGAGGAGGAGGGACTGGAAACGTTGTAGATCGTCAATCTTACCCGGAATTGGGAGCGGGTACCTGTCAAAACCAGGTACCCGCTCCCCCCCAAAGTGGCAAATGAGGCAGGGGAAGGGAGGAGGGTGCAAACAAGCACCCTTTTGGGTGGAGCTCTGTTTTAAGTAGCAAAGTGGCAACTACATCCTCAGCGGCACTCTCCTTCTTTTCCCATGCTGAGAGTAAAAACTGGAATCCCAAGGACCCCTTGACCTAGATACAGTTCCTCTTTTTATATGTTCTGTACAGCAGAGGGTGGTACTTCTTAGAAAAGCCTGTGAAAATCTGGTTAGTAATGTTAACTGTTACCTCTCAGGCAGCACCACCTCTGCTGGGCTTAACTAAACAGTGCAATTCACACAGCAGAAAATACACTTAACCCAGAATATAATTGTAGAAACCTGTAGTTTAGGCACGGCTGCTCCTCACAAATTTACTTGCCAGGAATAATTATCCTGGCAGTGGCGTCTCCAGCTTTCATATTTAGGGGGGGCACATGGGGGGACAGGGAAAAGTAGTGGGGCAACTATAAAATGCAATTTTATATATATATATTTATATATCCTGGGGCCCTTTACTACGATCCCACAACAGTCCTTTCACATGTTCTGCAGTGAGCTCCCTTCCTACTGTATTGCCCCCCCCCCCCAGGGTGGCAGAAAACAAGAGATATATGTCACCAGCATACCGTGAAAATATAAGGGTCCAAAGCAGTGGGGGAACTATCAGGGTTGCAAAGGTTGTCTTGCCACAGGGCCCTGGTGCTCTGCCACTGTGGGGTTCCCCAGCCTCCTCTTGCTGTCCTGTCCCTGCTATTGACAGTGCTGGTCTAGCATCTCTTGCAATTTACAGTCTGTTTTTTCAGTAACTGAGAGTCCTGGTGGAATCCTTCCTGCAATTCGCTCTTCTCCCTGCCAATGAGGATGCAGGGGAAGGAGCAGATCGGGCGGCCCTGGTTGTGTGAGCGCTCGCATTATGCAGTGTCAG
Organism: Aquarana catesbeiana; assembly: GCF_042186555.1. Classification (NCBI taxonomy): domain Eukaryota; kingdom Metazoa; phylum Chordata; class Amphibia; order Anura; family Ranidae; genus Aquarana; species Aquarana catesbeiana. The sequence continues at coordinate 215,421,901 of NC_133333.1, read as the reverse complement.
CGAGCAGAGGGAGGAATCACCCGCAGGAGCTGACTGCGGACACTCTCCCTCTTAGACATTGCCTTTCTGTAAAAAAATAAATAAATAATTTATTTTATTTTTTTAATTGGGGGGGCACATGGTGGGGCACAGCATAATGTTGGGGGGATCAGGGCCCCCTATGGCCCCCCCTAGGGATGCCATTGTATCCTGCTTGATTGTTAGAGATCTATTGATTTCCCGAAGTTTGGCCTTGTTGCACTTTTATCTTCTACCACTAGGTGGCCAGGTACTTGGTGGAACTAGATATGAGAAGGGTAACACAAGGTCAGGTTATGGGTATATGGGGTATCTCAGCCAATGCCAGGGGTTTTCTTCAATCCCTTGGCCTGATAGGAGGGCCTATATATTCCGGTGGAGTCAGGTGATCTGTGTTCTCTGCCACCTGGATGGCTGTCTGGGTGAATGTGTGTTGTACTGCCCGGGCTGCTAGGCCAGAGATGGGGCCTATCCCGGGCACATCTGGCTGCTATGCTGTCTGAGGGCCTATCCAGAAGCAGGGTTGGGACTGCGGCTTGCAGTCCAACCAAAAGTGACAGTTCTGCTGGCCGGAGAACCTGTCGTGGTCGGAGGTAGAGGGGAAGCTGTCACTGGTAACGGACTATCCACCGAATTTTCAGGGACCACAGTGAGTAACTGAAGCAAGTACCGCAGCAGCATTTTCACCAGCTGGGAATGGTGAAGAATCCGGAAACTTCATTGGGTATCAAGCCAGGGACCCAGCCAGCGGAGGGGACACTTGAGCAGCCTTGTGTGTCAAGCCAGGGACCTTGAGAGCCAAGCTAGGGACCCAGCAGAGAAGCGGGGGGTGACACTTGAGAAAGATACCACCGTGAAGGGATTCAGTGACAGTGAATCAGTGGGTCAAGTGAGAGACTGGGAGCTTAGTGGGCTGAAAAACTACAAGGAGCGATTGTAGTGAAAGAACTGTTACGTTTGTGTTAGAAACTGTTAAAGACTGTTGCCATAGGAGACAGCATTTCTACACATGCAGATGTGACATCTTGCTGGATGCCTTTCCCTGCATGGCTGTCCTCCTATCAGTGGCAGGGCGTCCATAAGGGTGCACGGGCGCCACCTCCTCTCTCCAGCCACCCCCTCTATCACTAATAGATAGATTTATGCATTGCATGAATCTATTCACGGCCGCCGCTGCCACCCCCTATTCAAGTGTCCAGCCCCTTTTTGGCGCCTGAATTACAGCAGCGGGGGGGGGGGGGGGGGGGGGTTGAAGCCATAGGCTCTAATAGGCGTCAATAAAAGGTAAACAGCGAGTGTCATACTTGGTGCTCGCAGTTCACCCAGCTGTGTTAGAAAAGCGAATGAATATTCGCTTTGCTAACACTAAACCGCCACTCCGCCGATCAGGTGCTAGTGTCTGTTACTGTCACCTGATTGGCTGAAATGACAGGCGCTGTGATTAGATGCCTATCAGGTGTCCAATCATAGAAGAGGACGGGAGAAGACATCAAGGACATGGAGGAGCATGGAGGACACCGCTCGCCGCTGTCACCCGCTGCCCCACCAAGACAGGGTAAGTGCCAGTCAGACGGCGGGCAGGGGGGGGCCCAGTGGCAGCATTCGATGGGCACAGTGGGAGCATTTGATGGGCACAGTGGGAGCATGTAATTGGCACAGTGGCAGCATTGGATGGGCACAGTGAGGCTGCAACTGATGGGGTTTTTCTTCAGAATTTTTCCGTTTGTTTGCGCCCCCCCAAAAAATTTTGAGCACCAGCTGCCACTGCCTCCTATTAAAGTCTTGGAGTCTGCTAAATAAATCTTGCAACTACCTAAGGGTGTCCTGGCCCCAACCCTCTCTCCCCCAAAAAAGTTTAAGAGAAATAAACTCTCTTTTGCATTCAAGAAGTGTCTGGCGCCCAATAACTTTAACTACTCTGCACCCACCATGCCTCACAACCCACTACATACAGAAGGATGTCAGCTATTCCTGGCCCTGGAGGTTCTCATTAGATCAAAGGAGGCTTGGGACCTTGCTAAATAGTTAACAAAGGCAACAACAGTACCTTATTAAGTACATGCTTACATGCACACCTGATGTGCATATTATGAGGGGTTCCCATATTACCTTCTGACTTCTTATTTTTATATATTATGGAGAATGAAACAGGAGGAGTGATGTCCCTGTTGAAGTGAGAGAGATCACTGTTGAAGTACCTGGCTACCTGGCTGTGCCTACAAGTTAAAAATCACTTCTGGGTTGACTGACAAATCAGTTCTGTGGATCTATAGGCCTAGAGACACACTGACGCTTTGTGAGCACAGACTATGTTGACATCTCATCAGTTACTGATGTCAGTGGTACCTGAGAAGGTCTGGCAGAAGTGCTAGACATCACAGAAATTTAGATTGCTAGACAGCATTTACATAAGGAGAAGTGGTCATTCAGCAGATGACTCCTAGTGAGTTCCTCCACTCAAGACCTGAAGGAACTTGTGAAACAATAGACAATGCCATTGATAAGGAAACTTCTGGGGTGGGAGAGGTGACAGGATGCGGCCAACTAATAGAAAGGTGCTAAAAACAACACATTATGTCTTAGAAAAATCTTTTTACAACGTTTCTGAAGAGGCTGGATGATGTAGAGTTCTCAGTTCTCCTTTAATCAGCAGATACAGATCTGTTCTCCCATTCAGGCGCTTCACATGGGGGGACGTGTAGATGTGGATAGACAGGCAGTAAACTATTTTGTTAAACTCCACTGGAATCAAGAGGAATACTTCTTTTTTCTTTATTCCCAGGAACCTCTAAAATCATTTTCAGAACTACAGCTCACAATATTTTAAGCCGGGTACACACTATAAGCTCTGGTTGGAGATACTGTACCAACTATACAAGGTTAGTACAGCGATCTCCCCCGCTGAGTTGTGTTCTGACAGGGGGGCGCCATTGGCTGAGAGCGCTGATCGGGAGTCAGTCAGCTGCTGGTTTTCCAGCATGCATGTCCAACATACACATGGGCAGAATATCGTCCGACATTCTGCCTATGTGTACAGCGCTTAAGGGTGATTAGTAAGTTATAGATATGAAAACCCAATGTTCTCCCTGTGTCTGCGTGGGTTTCCTCCGGGTACTCTGGTTTCCTTCCACACCCCAAAGACATCCTGGTAGGTTATTTGGCTCCTGTCTAAATTGGCCCTAGTATTTGTATGTATGATTGTGAGTTAGGGACCTTAGGTCCCTAACTCACAATCATAACACTGGCTTCGACTGTAAGCTCCTCGAGAGCAGGGACTGATGTGAATGTATAATATATATGTGAAGCACTGCATAAATTGACAGCACTATACAAGTACCTGTAATGAATAAATAAATACAAGAACATGAAATACAATTCACTTTTTTATTATGGTACCTATGCTTGTTTAATTGTTTTTTATTGTTTATGCACAATATTTAATTCTGTGGGAATAAATATTCAGTGGCAAAAAAGCTTGTCTAAGAGTACATCACAGGATAGTAATTCTGAATCCACTGGGTTATGCAGCTGCCTTCAGACGACTGGACATAGGGAAAGTAAAGCTGTACGGACAGCCATGTATAACCTCTCCCACTCCCAGCACCCCCCGCAGATTTGTAGCAAGCATTAACAAGCGTAGATCATAGTGGATCATAGATACAGAGGGGAGGGACCTGTGTCCTGTGAGGTGCTCCAAAAAAAAGGTAAGACAAAAACCCTTCAGTGAGGGTAATCAAACAGGCTGGCATCCATCAATAACCTATCTAGACCATTGGGAGAATTTATTCCCCCTATTTCAGTGCTGAACTGGCGATCCATCAAGCCAGGATAAGCCTGGTGTTGCTGGAAAGTTATAAGGGGTTAATTCAGAGATGAAGCTTCCATGTCTCATGCTGGTAGACTGTTGAGCAGCAACGTTTTGGGATGAACCTGGGCTCTTGGGTGGCTCTTTGACCAAAGGGTCCATACATGGCAATAGTGAGATTGTACACTTTTTAGCTAAAGGAAGACCCTGCACAGGACCATTTCCGAGATTGGGCCCAGATATTCCAAGCAGTAAGTTGGATCCAGCGCTAGCTTCTGGAAATGTTGGAACTAGGGTGGGTACTGTCGGTAGTCTGAGCTGACCTCAGCAGCAGTTCTTCCAAAAATCCTACAATGGGGATTCCATGAGAGCGAAGAAGGGCTGGAATAGGGGCAAGCAGCTTGGTGAAAATCTATTGCACAGTAGAAAGGCCAAAAGGAGGGGCAAGAAATTAGAAATGTTGCATGCTCACCACAAAACGCAAATAGTATTGGTGTAACGAAAAGATGGGAATGTGCAGGTAAGTATCCTTGTTGTCCACGGAAACCAGAAAATCTGCCGGGTGAAGGCAGCAATTATAGATCTGGCAGATTCCATACAGAACTTGGTACCTGAAGGAACTGAGTGAGAATCTTAAAGTATTTATAAAGTCTCGTTTTTTTTCTATTAAAATAACAAACATGTTATACTTACCTCCTCTGTTGCAGTGGTTTTGCATAGAGCAGCCCTGATTCTCCTCTTCTCAGGTCCCTGGCTAGAGCTCCTGGCCCCTCTCTACGGTTGAGTGCCCCCACAGCAAGCAGCTTGCTATGAGGGCACCCAAGCCAAGCTGCAGCTCCATGTGTCCATTCAGACATGGAGCTGAGGTTCAGCCCCGCCTCCTCTCTCTCCTGATTGGCTGACTTTGATTAACAGAAGCAGGAGCCAATGGCGCCGCTGCTGTGTCTCACCCAATCAGGAGGGAGAGTCCCGAATGGCCGAGACACTTGTAGACATTGCTGGACAGAGATGGGGCTCCGGTAAGTATTAGGGGAACTGAGGGGGGCTGCTGCACACAGAAGGCTTTTTATTTTAATGCATAAAATGCATTAAGATAAAAAACCTTCTGACTTTACAACCACTTTAAGATACAGTATGGAGCCAACACCTCACTACCTGCCTGGAGTTTGTATCTTTTCCCTGTGCCTGCGTGGGTTTCCTCCGGGTACTCTGGTTTCCTCCCACACTCCAAAGACATGCTGGTAGGTTAATTGGCTTCTGTCTAAATTGGCCCTAGTATATGAATGTGAGTTAGAGACCTTAGATTGTAAGCTCCTTGAGGGTGGGGACCGATGTGAATGTACAATGTATATGTAAAGCGCTGCGTAAATTGACAGCGCTATATAAGTACCTTAAATAATAATAACACCTGCTTTTGAACTGGGAATGCCGAACAGATTGGAATTACACCCTGGTACCTCTTAGTGGTTTCTGAACGGGGGCACTACCCTTGCCCCTTGAGAGAGGAATTGTTTCAGAGCAGAGAGAAGGTCTCTTTGCTTTGGAGAGAGCTTGGAAAATTTAATAGCATGAAGTGAGGGGGAGGCAGGAAGCAAGACTCTAATTTGTACCCCCTGGATACAAGGCTCTGGACCAAAGCATCTGAAATGTCCTAGGACCAGATGACTACAAATGCCGAAAGATGTCCCCCTCTGACAAAAGGGGTGTCCCTTCATTGAGAAGAGGGTTTGCTTCTGGACTTTGTGGGTTATGGGGGCCAGGACTTATTACAAAACTGAGTTACTGGTTTTTACTTAGCTCCGAGGGCCTGAGAGGAAAATAAAGAACTTTTTTCATTCCAAGGGCAGAGGGTTAACATTCTGGAGGTTTTGTCTTCTTTTTCTGTGACAAATAGGTACTCTTGCCCAGTACCTGCTCCTTGATAAAGGTATCTAAGGATTTACCAAACAAAGGGCACTGGAGATGTTTCTTGCACGGGAGCTCCAAAGACCAGCATGTAAACCAAAGGATCCATCCTATACTGTATAAACAGTAGGGAAACCCATCTTGTATATCTGCCAAAGCGTATTTGTCAGTCTGTCAACATACCAGAGCAGGGCCACAGGGAAGAGCTCCAGCTGCTAGAATACAAAAGGACTCATCGGTTTGGATCTGGGCTCCTGAGCCATGGATTTGGACCAGACTACTATCAGAAAAATAATGACCCTCACATTGACATCATTTGAAAATAATGCCCCCCTCATTGGAATCAGTGGAAAAACAATACCCATCACGTTAACATAAGTAGAGTGGTATGCTCCTTGAAGTGAGTGAGAGTAGCGTATAAATCTGACACTGGTGTCAGTAGGTGTCACTCAGAACAATGTAAATTGGGCATTCAGTAATGTGATATTAACAGATGAATGTAATAGATATCATGGTTAGGCAGCCCAAGCCTTTTCAGCAGTCTGTAAGACTGGGGTGATATGTGGCTGTATTTGCATTTTACATATTGGCTCATCGCTAGGTACACAACATCATAAAAGTCCTTGATGAAATGATATCTAGCACCACATTCTGATTTTGTTGCATCTAGGTATACATACAGAAAAAGGAGTGATTCTTGCTCTGTTCAGACCCAGTACAGCACAGGGCGTTGTTCTGTGCTCTGGCGAGTTGACACGTGTTTTTGTGCATTGTGTAAAGAAATGCAGACTTGCCGAATTTTTATGCCATGCACATTAATTTACCTGTATGATCTGGACAGGCCACATAAAGAACAATTGTTTTCTATGTTCCCTTGCATTGAACCTGCATTGCTCCATGCTGTTCAACACAGCTGGTGCGAAGAAACCCTCACTGACATGACAGAATTCATTTAAGGTATTATCAGAATAAGGGGGATTGGACAACTTGTTTTTATGGGGTACACACAATAGCAGTTAGCAGACGTCATGCAGTGTGACGTCCTTTGTGGAGTCTCAGAAAGACCCACGTGCGTCTGCCTTCCTTATGCCAAGGCAGCTTCAGGCCAATCCCTGGCTACATGTGGTTCCAATTGCTCGGCTGACGTCCCTGCCGCCCCATCGCTGGATCTTCCCCGTCATTTACGGAACCCTTTTCTGCCTCCTGTGCTCCAGGCCCTGCAATAAGCGATCCTTTGTATTTCTCCTCCACTCAAAGCCTCACTCAGTGGCTGGAAATTCAGCCACCGTGAGTCACCAGCCCCCAGTTCTTGGTTTAATTGGTGCAGGGAAAGTGCAGAACTCAGCATAGCCTGCGCCTGACACAGCACCTTGTCAGCAAACACTCAGTGTGTCATACCCATAAACACACAGCACAGCCCCTCATAAACCAACCACTAGGTATACACATCTCAGAACATACAGTACACACTGAATATGGGCTTATAGGATCACTGCATTAAAGGCCCAGTCCACCCAAAACTGATATTTTCAGTTATAGCTGGAGCCAAGTGAGCTGAGACAGCCTTGGGCTTCTTATCCTGGACGCACCAACAGTGAGATCTCCCTGTAATAATTCCTGGCTTTAAGGGTTCCTGCCCACCTTTATGTGTTTCACTTCCAACTGTAACATCTTCCATAATACAAAATAAATATTAAAGCTAAAAATGATTCTAAAGGCAGAAGATTTTTTTATCTTAAAGCGGAGTTCCACCCAAATTTTGAACAATATCTGTATGTATTCTCTTCCTTGCCTAGATGCTGACATGCCGTTTAAAAAAATTTAAATCGCCGTAATTACCTTTTATTTTTCTATTCTTCTTTGCACTTCCTGGTTCTCCTCCCATGTTTCTAGCCTCTCCCAGACTCCTGGGAGCTAGTCTCAGGCTTCCCAGGATGCCACTGAGCATGTGCAGGAACGAGCGGTGAATGCTGGGAGCACAGCATTCACCACATCCAGGAAATAAATGCTTGTGGGCTTCAAATGCCCACAATGAAGATGGAAACCGCCTGCAGTGAATAATATAAGTTATTCTTTCCGACTAAATCTGACACAGGCGGACATATTATACACAATATGTGAGTATGTAATGCTGAGAAGAAAAGTTTGTGAATGAACTCAAAAAAAAAAAAACGATAGATAGGTGGACCCACGCTTTAAAGAAGTACAGCCAAAGCTTGTTTGGCTTTACTCCTCCAATGGATAACAGGATTGCAGTTCATTCTGAATTCCCGTGACCTGTTTTCAGCAGACAGCCGGCTGACATCACAGAGCTGGTCCAGGCTCAGGCAAGATCATGACAATGGAGTCGGAATCCGCCCACATGCCTGGACCGGCACCCGACTCAGCCTCTCCGTGAGCTGCTGAGAGCCTGAGCTGGCCGATCCCGCCCCCTCCACAGCCCAGCGCTCCAGTAAGCTCTGGATGGGCAGAACAGAGAGCTGCAAACTGACAGTCAGCAGCTCTCTGCTCAGGAAGCTCTGAGAACCGAGTGATCAATGGTGTTAGATCACTCTGTTCTCATTCTTATGCCCCGTACACACGGTTGGATTTTCCGACGGAAAATGTGTGATAGGACCTTGTTGGAAATTCCGACCGTGTGTAGGCTCCATCACACATTTTCCATCGGATTTTCCGACACACAAAGTTTGAGAGCAGGATATAAAATTTTCCGACAACAAAATCCATTGTCGGAAATTCCGATCGTGTGTAAACAAATCCGACGGACAAAGTGCCACGCATGCTCAGAATAAATAAAGAGATGAAAGCTATTGGCCACTGCCCCGTTTATAGTCCCGACATACGTGTTTTACATCACCGCGTTTAGAACGATCGGATTTTCCAACAACTTTGTGTGACCATGTGTATGCAAGACAAGTTTGAGCCAACATCCGTCGGAAAAAATCCTAGGATTTTGTTGTCGGAATGTCCGAACAAAGTCCGACTGTGTGTACGGGGCATTAGAGGCGCCAGGGACAGATGCAGCATCCACCTAGCTAAGTATGAGCAAGTATAATTCTGAAATAAAAAGAAAACCAATACTTCTCTTCTAATGCATGATACGTATTGTCATTGTAAGTGATAGGCGCAGTTTCACATCAGACATGGCCCAAGTCACACTTCATTGCTTTTCATGTCTATTTCGTGCATTGCTGTTGGTTCTTTTATATGTTTTTACATTGCATTTATACTGTAGATGTGTTTTCTAGATTTCCTCTGCGGAGGAGGGCACTTCCTGCGTTCTGTATGTAGCTGCAGCTTTTAAAGCACTGTGGCCCTGATCTATCAATCTATAAGGTGCCTTAAATGCTACAGAAAAGTGGCTTCTTATAATGTATGTCATTTTAGCGTGTCTTAAAGCTGAACTCCATACAGATATAAAAGAAACAAAGTACTGCAGCTTTGTATTAAAAAATACACCAATAACTGTATTTTTTAAATGCAAGCAGTGTATATTCCTGAATTTGACCTGGTATCAGTACCTTGGAGTCCCTGTACAGCACAGCTCAGAGTGGGAGAGGAAAAAGCAGCACAAGGAGCCAATAAGTTCATGTGCTCACAAGAAGCATGGTGATAGGAGAGAGCAGTGTAAAAGAGATTAACTCAAAACTGTTCTGCCTCACCTTTCACTATCCAGTCACAGGATGACCTAGGCTCAAGGTGAGCGGGTTGATTAATGCTGGCCTGAGATTGAGGGCATCTAGTGGCAGAAAAAAGTACCGCAGGGGAAATCTCTGGATCAACAGTGAACATTGCAGCAAAGGCTAGTTCTGTTTTTTTTTTTATCTTTTAACAAGCTATTAGTTTTTTTATTCTATTTTTAGCTGAAGTTCTGCTTTAAAGGGTTAGTTCACCTTTTCAGAGAAAAGTTAACTAATGAGCTAAAACCTCCCAATCACCTTCCCCCTTGCTGCCTGTATGAAATAAGCCTAACTATATAGCTACCTATTCACTGGAGGGGGACGGATAGGTGACCGGGCTGTATGTTTAAAGTGTAACTAAAGACAAAACTTTTATTACTTTAGTTTTGGATGAAATGGAGAGGGATTAGAACACTTGTTAGTTTTGGGTTGACACAAGAAAAGTAATAGCTGGGAAATCTTCCAATCAGGACACTAGTTCTGGTGACACTTTGCAGGGATTTCCTTTCACTTCGTGTTTTGGCTATGGGACAGGAAGTGAAGGGGAATCTCCCCAACGGGACACAGATGGCAAAAAAAAATTGATGGGGTAAAACCCTCCCATACTCTATCCAAAATGGAAAAAAAAAGCTTTACCCTTAATTGCAGTAGAGGAAAATGAGGTCACCAGGCTGGCCATAGGGCTGTTTATATCTCAGGGCTGGATAAACAGATCTTGTATACGAATCCTTTGATAGGCTGGTAAACTACTCCCCCATATGTATTTTATTTGTATATGTAGCTGGAGGTCCTGCAGTTTGAACAATCAGGACCTTCATGTGCTGGAAACCAAACACCACCAGTGTAGGCAATACAGGGAAAATTCCATGTAGCCTGTAGGAGGGTTGATTGTGCTTTACATAGGAATGTGTGATGGGGCCATGATAACTGTCATCCAATGTTTTGCATTGAGGACTACAAGTTCCAGCTTGTCCACCCCTCCACCCTGCCTTGTTATTATGATGTTGAGCAGTCTCTGCCATCTGGAGCCAGTTAGTCGGGGCTGGCAGACATTATGCCTGAGATAACCATGCAGCATGCCGCTTCTCATTGAAAATACAACAAAATATCAGCTGAAAGGTCTTCAGATCACCTCAGTGTTCTCAATCAAACACACAGCAGCTGTCCCATGTTCTCGGCAGACATCCCCTCACAGCGGCCATTTCTGAATACTGTTCGGTCAGGGAATGTGTGCCTCACTAATTGTTCCCCTTCCAGCCTCCACCAACACTCCGCCAAACCCCATAATTACAGCTGCAGCCAAGATGTGTCCCTGAGGGCGGGCAGCTTCGTTCCCCGACCGGCCGCGTCTCCCTTGTGCCCACTACAAAAAAAACAAATATTTGGGCTATTTTGCTTCTCCGAAGCCTCTGCTTAGTCCGGGCTTTTACTGACGGGAAAATGCTGACAGAGTTTTCCCTAAAATGTGAAAAGAAAAACTGAAAAATCAGCCAAGTGTAGTCCGGAGGGGAAGGGGGCTGAGGGCTGCCAAGATCGGCCTTCACATAAAGAAACAAACATCAAATCTGGGCCAATGCACACCCAAGACAATCCGAATTTGAGAATAGAAAGTGAAGCCAGCCAAGGGTATAAGACGGTGGTGGGACCATTCCCAGACAACTATGAGCTGATCATTCATGTGCGCAAAAAAGTGCCCAGATACTCATGCTTGGGCTGCTAGGACACACATACTGGACTGTATTATGGGCAGAACTGGTGGATGCCTGGGGCCCCAAACTACAGGGGGGCCCATGGAGGTGATCTACCCCAAACTACATCACCATCCTTATCTCAAAATAATACCCAAACTGTCCTCTCTGCTCTTCCCGGGACCTTCTTCCCTCTAGCTCCCTCATCACCTCCTTCCATGCTCGCCTCCAGGACTTCCATCCCCTGGAACTTCCCACCCCAATCTGTCCATCTATTGTCTACTCTTGTCCACCTTTAGTTGATCCCTGAAAACTCATCTTTTTCATGGAAGCTTATCCCACCGCCACCTAACAACTGAACCTTTATTTTCTCCATCAGCTCATCTCCACACAGTTTTTGTATCACCAGTCCTTCCCTTTTAGGTCGTAAGCTATAATAAGCCAGGCCCTCCTAACCCTCTTGTCTTGAATTATATTGTAACTATACTGTCTCCCTTAATATTGTAAATGTGGCGTAAAGTGTTGGTGCTGTTATATATACCCTGTATAACAACAGCGGCTGAAGATGGCCATACATGGATGGAAATTTGGCTGCTTCAGCAAGGAATGTCAGAATATTGATCCATGTATGGGCAGCGAATTTACAATATGTAAAGATCTACATAAACTGTGGGTGCTATATACAGTTGTGCTCTAAAGTTTGCACACCCTGGCAGAAATCATGAAATTTTGATTGAAAATATGACTGATTATGCCAAAAAACTGTTTTATATTTAATGATAGTAATCATATGAAGCTATTTATTATTACATAGTTGTTTGGCTACTTTTTAAACCATAATGATAACACAAATCACCCAAATGGCACAGATCAAAAGTTTCCATACCCTGGAATGTTTGGCCTTGTACAGACACACAAGGTGACACACACAGGTTAAAATGGCAATTGAAAGGTCAATTCCCCACATCTTTGGCTTTTTAAATTGACTATTTATACATAGATACTAATTGCAATGAGTTTGTTAGCTCTCACGTGGATGCACAGAGCAGGCTAGATACTGAGCCATGGGGAGCAGAAAATAACTGTCAAAAGACCTGCGTAACAAGGTAATGGAACTTTATAAAGATGGAAAAGAACATAAAAAAGGTATCCAAAGCCATGAATATGCCAGTCAGTACTGTTCAATCACTTATTAAGAAGTGAAAAATTTGGGATCTCTTGATACCAAGCCAAGATCAGATGGACCAAGGAAGATTGCAGCTACAACTGCCAGAAGAATTGTTCGGGATACAAAGAAAAACCCACAGGTACCCTCAGAAGAAATACATTAGGAGAAATACAAGCTGCTCTGGAAAAATAGTGTGGTTGTTTGGAAGCACAATACGACGATACTTGAACAAAAATGAGCTGCACGATCGAGTTGCCAGAAAGAAGCCTTTACCGCGCCAATGCTACAAAAAACTCGGTTACAATATGCTCAACATCACCTTGACATGCCTCACTGCTTCTGGCACACTGTAATCTGGGGTGACAAGAGACCAAAATAGAGCTCTATGGTCACAGCCATAAGTGTTATGTTTGAAGAGGGGTCAACAAGGTCTATAGCAACAAGAATACCATCCCCACTGTGAAGCATGGTGGTGGCTCACTGATGTTTTGGGGGTTTGTGAGCTCTAAAGGCACGGAGAATCTTGTGAAAATTAATGGCAAGATGTTATCAGCATGTTATCAGCAGCATGTTATCAGAAAATACTGGCAGACAATTTGCATTCCTCTGCATGAAAACTGTACCTGGGACGTGCTTGACTTTCCAGCACAACAGTGACCCTAAGTACAAGGCTAAGGTCACCCTCCAGTGGTTACAGCAAAAATAGGTGAAGGTTCTGGATTGGCCATCACACTCTCCTGACCTTAATATCATCAAGACACTCTGGGGAGATCTCAAATGTGCAGTTCATGCAAGATGACCAAAGACTTTGCTTGACCTGGAGGTATTTTGCCAAGACGAATGTGCAGCTATTACCATGCAATAATTCAGGGCCTCATAGACAACTATTACAAAAGACTGTATACTGTCATTGATGCTAAAGGGGGCAATACATAGTATTAAGATCTAAGGGTATGCAGACCTTTGAACAGGGGTCATTTAATTTGTATACTTGTGACCATGTTTTGTTTTATGATTGTGCCATTCCGTTATAACCTATAGTTGCAGAATATGAATCCCATTAGAAATAAAATAAATGTGTTTTTGCCTACTCCCTCAAGTTTTCTTTAAAAAGGGTGCATACTGTATATTACAAATTCTCCAAGGGTATGCCAAATTTTGAGAACAATTGTAAATGCCTATAATAAATTATAATATACAGTAATGCACGTTCATTGAGTAATTGCATAGAGTATAGCACAGCACAAGATCCAATTTAAAATGCAGGAACTATATTCCAAATCACACAGAAATGTTTCACAAACCCAAATCACAACCCCACACAAATGAATCTACTGCTGGTCTCTGGCCTGTCCTCCATGGTACAAAGTAGACATGTGCAGGCACATGAGGAAATACAATGTTTCCAATGGAACCTGCTCACCAACGTGTTGGGAAAGGTTCTGCTCGTGACTTTATTGTAACATTGTTTCATCTACCAATCAAATGAGATCTTTCGAGGATGCACCAACCTTGTCTGCGGGATAAGCCTATCACACTCCCTACTGGGTACAACTTTCTTCAATAAGGTTCTGCTGCAATTGACAAATGACGATGTATTACACAATTAGGGAACATGTGGCCAGCACACTTTATAGCATGTGACACATGGGTGACGAAGGAGCACTAAGCGGCTCCTCAATGCCACAGCACAGTGTGATTCACTCAATATCATAAATTGGGCTCTGCTAAAGAAGTAAGGTGTGCTGTGACATATTTTCTGATTATCTCCAGAAATGGTGCAAAATAGCAACCGGTGTTAATACCTCACTGGGTACCTGCAATGATTCAGGCCTGCAAGCAGTGCTCCCATCACCAGCAGCCATGCCATGGCATTACATCCTCTGATGTCACCAACATCAGTGGAGCGTTACTCCCAATGTCCCCAGTACCACTTAAACATTCCTTGGTGTCACCACTTAGGTGCAGGTGCTCACATCTCAGGGGTTCACTATCTAGGCAACCTCGGCCCTCCAGCTGTTTTGAAACTACAAATCCCATTAGACATTGCAAGACCCTGACAATCACAGGCATAACTTCTAGAGGCAGAGGCATGATGGGATTTGTAGTTTCACCACAGCTGGAGGTCCAAGGTTGCCTACCCCTGATGTAGGCTTTATGATTAGACTCCAGTAGGAGGTGAAAAGCAGCATCCTATTATGGTACATGGATCATTGGGCACTTTCCACGGGCCTGACAATAGAACCTCAGAGTAAACATTTTTTATTTAATTTCCGATGGGTGTAGAGATGTTGGGGTCATGTACACAGGCGCTGTTTTCCTGCATTTGAATTGCACATCAAGCACAGTTCAGCAAGTTGCCATTGATTTTTTTTTTATTAGAGCAACACACGACAGGTTCACAGGCTGCATCTGACCAGCTTTTGCATTGCTCTGTGCGTATTATCACGCAGCATGAATGCCAATTGCGCATTAACACTAAATAGATGAATATTCTGACCAATAGAACACATACATGTCAAAAGCATGAACATGCATACAAAATGTTGCTTTAGGCGTGTTCTTAGACTGCATTTTGACCTTTGCTCCAGGGGAGGGAAAAAATCGTTGTGTGTGCATGAGGTCTTATTAAGAAGTACATGTTTGCATTTGGAAAAGTTGTGACGCCCTGAATATCTTTCAATCACAGTTTTGGTGTCTCCTCTTGCCCTGGCTAACCAGATTCCAGAATAAAACCAGAAGCTCGGTGTGTCTTGTACTGAGGTGCTGCCAACAATGGTGTCAGAACGCACAGAAAGTATACTGGAGTATGCACAGAGCAGTGGCGGGGTACCGAGGCCAGCGGCACAGATGTTGTGGGATATGAGATGTTTCCATAATCTGGGAACACCGATGACGTATACGGGAAACACAAACATTGCTGCGTCCCATGGAAAGCCTACTGCTGCATGTTGCCGATTATCCAGGATCTGACTGTAGGAGACGCTTACTCTCAGGCTCTGTATGACTCCCCAGCACAGGGCAGCAGAGGGAAGTGATTTGGGGGAAAGTAGATCCATATGTCGATTAGTAATTCCAGAGGGGACGGGGGAGCTGCCCGGCGCAGCCTGAACTGCTTAACAGACAAGTTTACATGTTTCCATGAGAATTCCTCTTTTTTCCATTTCACACCGGCCTTTCCCCGAGACGGGCCAAGAAGTTTGTGAATGGACTGATGCCGGGGGGGCTCCGCGCTGAACAGGCTACGTAGAAGGATTTGTAGTAAGAATTCTCAGAGTAGAGAAATGTGAGGATTTTCAGGTGACCCCATCTCCCAACAATTCACATCAAAAATTGTACTTCTAGGAAAGGGACATTACCAGAACATTTTGGAGGTCACTTATCCATTCTCCAATGGATTAATGATCTTTTCTGTTTTGCCATCTTAAAGTGAACCCATGCCGGGCACAGAATTAAATTTGTTTATTGGTGGCCTCACTAGCTGCTGTAAAGCAGAACTTCACTCTCTCAATCAACATTGACTAATTTGAATCCTTAGCCTTAGTAATTAGATTGAAGTGACTGAGCCACTTGAGTGACAGCTCTGGGTGTGCGGGGGCTGATGATATCACAGTCAAGATGGTGGCATCCAGCAGCAGTCTCAGGGCTTTTGGATGTCTACACAAGGGAGGCTTTTACAAGTAAATGACATGCATAAAATATGGTACATGCACATATAATCTTATGAAAGATTATTTTTGAAATAAACAATCTGGTGACAGGGTCTCTTAACTACCCTCCCTTCTTTGCTGCTCCCTCCAGCTCAAATACACCTGTACCCCTGGGTATGGGGGACCATGTGACTCACTTCTCTCCTCTCTAGGTGGCAGCACTGATACCTGAAAATTAGATACTCAGCCCCTCAGTGCTGTCACATAGAGGTGAAGAGAGTCCTCCACCCTGTGTAAGCTGTAACGCCGCGTACACATGACCGGACTTTACGGCATACTTGGTCCGGTGGACCGGAGTCTGTCGGACAATTCGATCGTGTGTGGGCTCCGGCGGACTTTTTTTTCCCAAAAAGTTCGACGGACCTAGAAATGAAACATGTTTTAAATCTTTCCGACAGACTCGAGTCCGGTTGAAAAGTCCGCTCGTCTGTATGCTAGTCCGACGAACAAAAACCAACGCTAGAGCAGCTATTGGCTACTGGCTATCAACTTCCTTATTTTAGTCCGGTCGTACGTCATCACGTACAAATCCGTCGGACTTTGGTTGATTGTGTGTAGGCGAGTCCGTTCATTCGGAAAGTCCGTCGTAAAGTCCTTCGTAAAGTCCGTCGAAAAGTCCGCCGGATAAAGTCTGACATAAAGTCCGCTCATGTGTACGCGGCATAAGTTGTAATACACAGAACATGCGCTCTTCAGTGGGTGTATGTGGGGATGAACCTGTTGCTTTGCTTGGAATAATCGCTTTGAGGTGACCAGGCACCGTCATGGATGTATTTATCAGTAGAAGTGAGAAATCTGCCAACTGCCCTGTCATGTCTATGGATTTCCTGTAGCTGGCCCGCAGACACCCGCCATTCACAATGTCTTTTCCCTTTAAATTAATATACAAAAACTAAGTAAATGCTCAATGTGCATAAACTTAACAAATAGTAAAAGTCTCATACACTATATACATATATAAGAACAGGGTGTTAGTTTATAAATCAGATATTTAAAGACTATTTAATATAAACAATGAAAGAGTATACCTAACATAGCTTTTAAATGCATATAGTACATAAAGCAATAACAGGAGGCTGGCAGTAACAGAAAGTCAAAGTGTGGGTTCAGTCACAGTGAATTTACATTACTGCCGTCATTGCTTTATGTACTATATGCATTAAAAAGCTACATTAGGTACACTTTTTGTTACACTATTTTTAATAAATGATGAATATATTATTATAGGGAGTATGGAGTATTTTTATTGTATGTAGGGGGGCAGGATTACTCCCTTTTCTGAACTCACAGCACCTTCTGTTATCATTTTCCTGTCTTATACATGTCACGTTTATGAGGATAAACTGACAATTGCTGCCTGATAATGTCATTTATAGTATAGCGTACATAGCGCAGCAGTTTTTTTATGTGTTCATACAGTGGAGAATTG
Source organism: Aquarana catesbeiana (assembly GCF_042186555.1). Lineage (NCBI taxonomy): Eukaryota > Metazoa > Chordata > Amphibia > Anura > Ranidae > Aquarana > Aquarana catesbeiana. Next base: position 215,404,498 of record NC_133333.1, on the reverse strand, counting down.
CCCTGTGACATTGCTGGTCGGTGTGGTGCAGTGACAGTCAACGTTGGCACGGTGGTGAAGTGCACTGCTCAGTGGTGACCCGTGTTACTAGCGAGCCCAGAAATAAGAAATACACACTTTACTTTAAAGAGAAATACACATTGTACTGTTATAAGTAATATACATTGTACCATAAATAAGAAATACACATTGTACTGTTAAAAGAACAATTAATTGTACCATAAAAATAAATATACACTGTACCGTGATAAGAAATATACACTGTACCGTAATAGGAAATATACATTGTACCGTAATAGGAAATATACATTGTACCGTAATAAGAAATATACAATATACATTCTATTATATGAAATATATATTGTACCATAATAAGAAACATACATTGGACCATAATAAGAACTACATATTGTACTGTAATAAGAAATATGCATTGTACCGTAATAAGAAAAATACATTGTACCATAATAAGAATTATGCATTGTACCGTAATAGGAAATATATATTGTACTGCAATAAGAAACATACATTGGACCATAATAAACAATATACATTGTATCATAGGAAATATACATTGTACCACAATAAGAAACATACATTGGACTGTAATGAGAAATATACAGTGTACTGTGATAAGAAATATAGATCGTACCGTAATAGGAAATAAATATTGTACCATAATAAACAATATATATTGTATTATATGAAATATACATTGGACCATAATAAGAACTATATATTGTACCGTGATAAGAAATATACATTGTACCGTAATAGGATATATACATTATACTGTGATAGGAAATATACATTGTACAGTGATAAAAAATATACATTGTACCACAATAAACAATATACATTGTATTATAAGAAACATACATTGGACTGCAATAAAAACTATATATTGTACTGTGATAAGAAATATACATTGTAACGTGCCCCCAGTGCGCCATGGCTGGACGAGTTTTGTGTTTCACAGATTCTGAGGTGGAAAAGACAGACATGGGGGGGGGGTTTCTGAGGCCTCTGTCTCATCACAGTGTCTTTAGCGCCATCTCTGCCCACAGCACTGATAGCTGAACCACAGGGAAACCACCACACACTGAGCCAAGGCGTCTACAAATGTCATTCACTTAAAGCAGAACTCCCAGCTGATGACAAGTATCTGATTGAAGAAGGAATCTCTGATGAAGACCCTAGATAGAAGGTCTGATAGTTTCTCTTGAATAAAGTCTGTTTTTCGCACAGTAAGGGGTACATTTATAAAGCTGCCCATACACCAGTAAAATTTGTTTGAACATTTGTATAGAAATTAAGAAAAAAAAAAAAATATGACATTGGGGATGTCAAATGAAGACGCTGAACATTTTTATTCATTCACCATATTATTGTTTCAGATTCTATGTTTGATTTCAGGATTCCCATGTGCATAACAAGAAGTATGATTTTTCCTTAACAAAAACCGCATTCACAGACAGGACTTGTTTACACGAGGGTTCGCCACCTGAAGAGCTTGCCACAGTGGATCACACTTCAAAGGGGCATTTAATGCAATATGTAAATAGGCTAACGGCTCATGTACACTACAGCTTCTAAACTTGAGTTTAGAAGCTTTTGGCATTTTTTTGCCAAAGCTCTTAAACCCAACTCCATAAAAACCTATGTGTTCATGTACACACAGGCTTTTACAAGAGTTTAGAAACTACGCTGGTTAGGGGAGGTTCAACCTCCTTCTCCTGAACGCGGAAGGATTGTGTTCAGGATAGAAACGTTTTTCCCACGGCCGGCGGTCAACCTAGTCTGTGTGTACATGAGCCCTAAAGATGATTGGCTATATGACAGGGGGTGATGGGGGTGGGGTCTGAGCTAAAATCTGTGAATTTGAGAAATTGCGACTGGAAGAGTTTCCCACCCTACGCCCTATATGTGGTCTGTCACAGCTTTATCAGCGTTTTTTCTATCTTGCCAGAGATAAAAGTTGCCGTAATGGACAGGGGCGTATCATGACATGAGTGGGCCCGTGTGCAAGATAAAAAGTGGGCCCTTGGCACAGAAAAAAAATGCGGCGCGCATAGCTGTGGCTAAATGTTGGGTGTGGCTAAATGGGGTGTGGTTTAACAGAGTTTGAGATGACTTACATTACTGCAGAATGCAGTAATGTTAAATAGGGAATGGTGGATGGTGTGATGGTGCCAGTTTTTTATTTTTTTATCGGGGGGGGGGCAGTGGACAGTGTAGGCAGGGAGGGGAGGGGGGGGGGGGGTTGGGTGGTGTCAGTAGTTTTTTAATTTTATATTTTTACAATTAAATTGTTTACTATTTTGTTTTTTAATACTTTTATGTGGGCAAGGTTTACTGAACTATCAATTGTGATTCAAGCCTGACTTCCAGATGACCCAGAGAACAGAAGCTCCTCACCAATTAAATAATAACTAATAAAACTAATTTATTTATATGCTGAAAGAAATCCAGGAAGAAGAAGAGGAGGTGGAGGAGTGTGGCAGTGGGCCTGGTGAGATTAGATTGGAAGGAAAAAAAAAAAAAAGAAAAGATTGGGAGGCAGTGGAGTGCTGGGAGGAGTGACCGGTGTGCCCAGGCTCTGATCTGCAGGCCAACGACCGGACACCAAGGAAATGGGAGGACAAGATCAGAAAAACTATCAGCCAGATGGTCCTAAATTTCTTTGAAGGTTTCCTCTTGGAAATAGCCCCAGACCAGCCAGAAACTCCACCACTTCTTCCTCTGGAAGTTTAGTTATTACCTTGTACTCTCCACACTTTAGTAAGTGTAATATATTTGTTTTTTTTAATTATTAGATTCCTGTATTGAAAAAAAATTGACCAAGTTCTATTTGCCCTTTCCATCCTCCAGCGCCCCCAACCCAACTTCCTCCTTGGTCCAGCACTGGTGGTTCACTCTGTCATTCTGCCCATTTCCTGTGAGCTCAGCCTGTCAATTTCACCCTAGGGGGTGCATCACCACACAGGTTGGGCTCACAGTATTCCAGGACTGAGCGGCACATTTTCAGCTTTCAGCACTGTCACACTTTGACTGACAATTTTGAGCTCATGCAACATTGTACCCAAAATACATTTTTATAATTTTTTTGAGACAGATAGAGCTTTGTTTCGGTGGTATTTAAGCACATCATTCACTGATGTGCACTGATGACGCTGCACAACTAATAAGGAGACACTCATGGGTGGCACTGATGGGCACTGATAGGCTGCACTGATGATCAGGTCACTGATTATTAGTGTAAATGTGCCTGTCAGAATTGCTGGTTACCAGCTCTCCTTTAGTACTGCTGATGACTGGCAAATCTGTTTACCATGTGATCAGCTGTAAATGGACACAGCTGATCTCATAGTAAAGGGCCACTGTTATGGGCCCTTTACCTCAATCTGTGGGCAACTGGGTTTGAAGGACACCGCAATCACAGAATGCACCCCTGGGGCATGCAGGGGGAGGGGGTTCTGGTAGGATGGCAATAGACACCCTCCCAGAACTAGCTGACCACGGGGTTGGCAACTGGCTGCCCAGAACTGCATATGCGGGGCATCGGGCAATAGGAATTGGTCACGCCTGGCAAATGGCCCTGGCCCAGGTCAAGCCCTGCGCAAGTACCACCCAGTCCTGGAAGAATGTTTCTACTGTTTATACCATATTTTATGTTACACCCATATTTAGGGTATAACATGTAACTTGGTGCCATTCTGCAGCCCTCCCCTTATCTGAACTGTGGAGTGCTCCTCTGTGGAACATTCTGTATATTTTTCAGTTCAACACACCTGCAATGGCTGATTCCACACAAGATACCTATACTTTATACTGGAACTGTGAGTAACCCTAAACACCTGCAATCTATACTAAAACTGTGAGCAACCAAAGATGCCTATACTCTGTACTAGAGCTGTAAATAACTCAAGACACCTGTACTTTATACTGGAACTGAGTAGCCCAAAACACCTGTACTCTATACTGGAATTGTGAGTACACCACAAGACCTGTACTCTTTACTGGAACTTTGAGTAATCCAAAATGCCTGTAATCTATATTGAAACTGTGAGCAACCAAAGATGCCTATTCTCTGTACTATAACTTTGAGTAGCCCAATACACCTATACTGGAACTGAGAATAACCCAAGATACCTATACAATACACTGGAACTGCGAGTAACCAAAGACATCTGTACTCTATACTGGAACTTTGAGGAACCCAATACACCTATACTGTTCTCTATACCGAGACTGCAAATAACTCAAAGTGCCTATATTCTATACTGGAACTCTGAGTATCCTAAGATGCTTGTACTCTATACTGGAACTGTGAGTAACCCAAAACGCCTGTAATCTATACTGAAACTGTGAGCAACTAAAGATGCCTATACTCTGCATTAGAACGTTGAGTTGCACAAGAAGCCTATGCACTACAGTATATTAAGCTGTGAGGACCCCAATACACCAGCCGTCATTAAATAGCGGCTCGCAGTCCGAACACGGACCGAGCGATGCTCCTGTCTGGAGCGTCAGGCTGTCAGTGTGTTGCCGCATTTTGACGTTGCGTGTGCGCCACACCCCTGGTTGCTGGAACACCGTTGCATCGCGTGTGCGCTACTCCCCCTGCCGCTGGCTGCTGCTCTCGCTCCAGGCTCCTATTTCCAGCCGGCCCGTGAGTTGAGGCGTGATGTCATGTGCATGTCCTGGCTCGCCTCTCACTCCTTGTGAGGTATGATACCTTGCAGCTTCTGAACCCTGCAGCTTGCCACATGTGCAGACTCCTGACTTCAAGGTATGTGAAGGCAGGATCGCTGATGGCCATATTTTGTTAAGGGGATCGCTGATGGCCATATTTTGTTAAGGGGCACGCTGATGAGCACATTTTGTTGTGCCCATCAGAGTGCCGATAACATAAAATGTGCCCATCAGCGTGCCTCTTATTTTATGTTAAGGGGCACTCTGAAGGGCACATTTTATTCTAAAGGGAACTCTGATGGGCACATTTTATGTTAAGGGGCACTCTGATGGTCATATTTTGTTAAGGGGTACACAGATGGGCACAACAAAATGTGCCCGTCAGCATGAAGTTTGATTCCCCCAAGTTGCCTATATTCTATACTGCAACTGTCTGCTATATGGACAGAGTGTGCATACAGCCACCAGGAAATTTAATCATCCAGATTGATTGATATAATTTGGAAAGTCGGTGAAAATTGTAAGGGCCCAGTTACGTCTTTGTGTGGTGCGTTAACATGTGTTATGTCATGCATTAACATGCATTTCTTTAAGACAGACCACTCAAAATAAAAAGGCTGCCAATGCACCCTATTGGGCCTAAATTTGCACATGACCCAAGTGTGTTGTCTTAGTGCATTGGGGTGCCATTGAAAATGAATGACCCCCCCAACACAGGAATGCGTGCTATGTGCATGCATTACTGCAGCCCAGAAATGTGAATCTGCCCTAGGAGATGGGGACAGATGCATAGGGCCCATTCACACATACTGCGGTAACCCGTGTGATATGTGTTGTTACATTGCAGTGTCATTCATTTTGAATGGCACTCCAACACTCTAAGGGATCTCCAAACTACGGCCCTCTAGCTGTTACAGAACTACATGTCCCATGAGGCATTGTAAAACGCTGACATTCGCAGACATGACTAGGCATGATGGGAATTGTAGTTCCTGATCAACTGGAAGGCCGTAGTTTGGAAACCCCTGCACCTACGTTGTAATACACCACAATGTACAGCAATGCGCTGCCCTACTAAAAAAAAAAAAAAAAAAGGTGATATGTGATTTACGGCACGATATGATGCATTGGCAGCCCATTCATTTTGAACAGATTGTGTTAGTAAAATGCAAAGAAATAAATGGGGCCCAAACTGTATGTGCAGGTACCACACACTGCTCGCTGCCTGGGAAGTGTCACTTTAAACCCAGAGCTGTAAATAAGGGGAATCCCAGAGATGACACACAGAATGACAGCCAGGCCGGTCCCATCCCTCCCTGTAATGTATAAATAGACGGCACACATATGGAGCACAGAGAGGTGATTCGGAGCATCTTCAATCAGCATCTGTGACTACCTCCAGCCAGGAACGCAGCACATCAGTCATGTGGCCGAGAACAGCTCAGGACTTTCTCAGAGAAGGACGGGGTTAAAGGGGCACTAGGGGCTGTTTGATGTCCTAGATACATGTGCATGTGATCAATATAATTTAAATCATGTTATCAGTGAGTGTAATGTGTACCCCCCCCCCCCCGGTATAATCCATAGTAATAGTACAGGGGAGGTATGTCATATTTGCTCACCATATCGGATCTCTTTATGCACCTTTCTGATCTTGTTATTCTTAATGCAGGGCAACTGGACAGAGTATAACTAAACACAACAGGCTATCTTTAATGGCAGGAAATACCCACAATGCCCCTGGTCACATTTCTTATTCCTGATGCGAGAGATGATTTTGCAATGACCTACCAATTCGTGTAAAGTCTGGATTTTTATGACAGCCTAACCCTAACTACTTTTAAAAGTGCCCCCTCCCCCTCCAAACACCTATGCTTACAAACCTGTGTAAGAAAGATGTATGATGTACTTACCTATTTTCAAGCCACTCCGGTCTGGTCATGTGATCTGGCTCCCCTGAGTCAGTCAGCAGCAGCTGCAGGGGAGAGGAGGAGGGAGCGGCTTTAATGTATGGGCCTTTGAGGCCGATGGGTGACATCACCAATCTAGGCTTTACTAGCCGTTGTTGGATCGCTCTTTCCACTCCCCTGCAGCCGCCACTGGCAGACACAGGGGAGACCACGTGACTGGACTGGAGCAGGCTGAAAATAGGCAAGTGTTTTGCGTCTTTCTTACACAGGTTAATCAGCATGGGTGTTAGGAGGGGGAAGAGACAGTTTTAAGAGTAGTTGGGGTGAAGCTGGAACTTTACTGCTTAAGTGATTACATGGGAGTGGGCGCGATTATTTGCTTTCGATGCCTATCCGCAGCTTATCATGGGTACTCCGGCTGAGGCAGGCAAACTTGCGAGGGAGAGGGAATGAGACACAATCTGGTTGGCAAGTTCAAATCTTGGGTCACATTTTGACATGTTTGTTTTTCTCTATTTTCCTCGCTGTGTACTATACAAAGACTGGAAGATACTCCCTGATTATAAAGAAGCACAATCAGCAGCCCCTGCTAAATAAATGCTGAGGTAAGATCAAGCACACACAGAATCTGTTTCTTTTTACAATCAGTCTAAGCACAAACTGTACATATGGAGGAGTAAAGCTCAATCACTGCACAGCCTGTACCCCTGCTGCACTGTTATTATCATTTGTAGTTATTAATATTATATACGGGGGGCACCATTACTTACAGAGACTCAAAGGCCCAGGGCATACAAGGGCAGACTTGTCCCCTGGAGGCATACGAAGCCAATAGGTGACACCCAGGGGCGTAACTACCACCATAGCGACCCATGCAGGCGATATGGGGCCCGCAGCCGAGTGGGGCCCAGTGAGGATAAGAGCACCGCCGGCACAGTCTCCCAGCCAGGGGAAGAGAGAGGAAAGGAAGCAGAGAGCTGAACTGCCCAATGTAAGAGCTTTCATTAGAACTTCCAGTGTTCCCGGGGCTCACGTCACATAGCTCCACCTTTTGGCCCGGTGCCTTTGATAGACAGAACGCCGATCCAATGCGGGACATATGACGTCATCAAAGGCGTCGGGCCAAGAGGTGGGGCTATGTGACGATGAGCCCCGGGAAGACAGGAAATTCAAATGAAAGCTATTACAGCGGGCAATCCCGCTCTCTGCTGATCTGGGTGGCTTGCCTCTTCCTCTGCATAGGTGGGGCTGTATGGGGCACAGGCAGACCAGGCTGTATTGGGAACAGGTCACGTTGTATTGGGCACAGGTCACGCTGAATTGGGCACAGGTCACGCTGCATTGGGCACAGGTCACGCTGCATTGGGCACAGGTCACGCTGTATGTGGCACAGGTCACGCTGCATTGACACTAGGGCAGCTGTGGGGGGGGGCTGTTTGCAGGGGGGCCCCATACAACATTTTGCTATGGGGCCCTGCTATTTCTAGTTACGCCCCTGCTGACACCTAGACATGTGCGGTTCGTTTCGTTCCAAATTAATATTCAGACAAATTTTTCGTTATTCGGATATTACAATATAAACAAACTTTACCGAATGCTCCGAATAACGTAACAAAATTCGGACTGAAATTCTAATCGAATTTTACATTGAACTCCAGTCGAATTCTCACTACACATATTGCTGAAATAAAAGACTGTGTGTTATTAGAGTACCATTTTGAAATAATGCCGTTTTTGTTAAGCCAAAGGTGATTTAAAGAGTCATTGCAACCATTTGATCAAGATTTTTCTTTTGTTTGTTCACTTTGCTGCATTCGATTCGAACATTATAACATTTTAGTTTCGACCGATTTGAAAATGTATCGATTTGATCTTTTCGAAACGAAAAAATCAGTAAATTCGAAGAAAATTTGAAAATTCCGAATACGAATTCCGAAAACGAATTGAACGAATCAACTGAATTTAACTAAACGAAATAACTCGATTAATGAATCAAAACGAAACGAAAATGATTTTTTTCATCATGCACATGTCTAGTGACACCTTCAATGGAATTACAACATGTGGGCAGATTGATCTTTCAAACCAAAGCAACTCCAACATCATCAGATCTGTGCAGGACTATTCACACCCCCAGGATAAGCATCTTTATTTCCATAACGTGACTCCACCAAAACCTGAAAATGACGGTTCACATGCCTAGAAATAAAGATCTTCCTTCTTATGTAAACTGAGCCTTTTGTCTTATTTTTATGTTGATGTACAGAATACAGATGGGAATAAAAATATCTATCAGATCATACTGTATATACATATATATATATATATATATATATATATATATATATATATAAAAATAGGTTTGGGTCAAAGTACACCACAGCGGCAGATTCATTGGGGAGAGGGGTGGTTGGGCTGATGTGTCACAGCTGCTTCGGTTACACTTAGCTGCAGTCGGCTATATATAGATGGAGATAGAATCACATGTCACATCTGCAGAGCCATGCTAAGGAAACCATCCCGTCCTACTGAACTGTGTGTCTACATTGCGCTGCACATTGACTCATCTGCGCCATTAAAGTTGAACTCCAGCCTTCCCTTCAGTCTTGCACAGTTGTACAAGCTCCTCTCCTGTACTGAAATAGTTTACTCTGATTTCACTGCACACTGTGAGCTTCTCATAATATGCATTGGAAGCTGCAGCCAGTCAGATAAAATCCACTTAATTTCCTGGCTGTAGGATGCCCAGAAACATCTAGCCTTTTCCTCCCCAGCCTGACTGTCCCTGGCAGGCCCTTTTCATTGACTGGATTTCAGTTCTTCCAATCATGGAGGCTCAGCATGCTCAGGCATTACCTAGAGCAATGGTGATAAAGAGAAAATGCGAGGAAGATGATGAGGAAGAGGGGATGTTCCCCTCGAAATGCGTCAGTTAGCAGTGATTGCTGTGAGTTCCTCTGAAACTCTGGTGGGCTCCGTTGATCCTTTATTGCATGCTGTTATTTGAAGACTGTTACACTTTGAGATCTTCCACAACTGTTTGTAAGTTCTTTCTTTTTATCATGTTTTTAATAAATGTACATCCAGAGGATAATGCACATGGCCGGTGCGTCCTTTCTTTCTTTTTTCTCATTACCTAGAGCAATCCCATTCCTCCAGACTGACATCCACCCGTCAAAGTATTTTGATATTTGCATAACTCCCCCAAAGAGCCAGCCCACTGCTTGCATCAGGGCAGAGGGCTCTTGAGTAGCGATGGGCTCGGGCTCGGCTCGGGCGTGTTCAGATCAAGCCCGCTAGGAAGCCGTTACTGCACACCGCCAATCATAGGCAGTGAGGCATTTCCTGACCGGCAAGCTGCACACACACACGCTGCCTATGATTGGCAGTGTGCAGTGCCAGCTTCCTGGCCGGCTCGATCCAAACACGCCCGAGCCCATCGCTACTCTTGGGTAGGGATGAGCTCAAGGTTTTGGTCAGAACACAAGTTGGGCCAGAACTCTGCCAAATGCTCAAACGTTTACCTGTTTGGCGGGAGCAGAACATCATGTCGAATAGCAGTATTGCTACCTCTATTTTACATGACAGCTTCCCGCTGTCAGTGGTGGTTAATGGCATCGGCTCTGCCTCAACAACCAGTGGTATCACCGGCCCCATAGTCTTACATGGCTGAGAATCCCCAGCCATGTAATCGAAGGGGGCGGGAGATGCACGTGACATCACTGAATATATATAGTATGGTCAAAGAAGTCACAGAGAGACCCTGCCCCCTTGTATATAATTTACTGACACGACACCCAAAATTTACTGGCACAGCCAAGTTTTTACTGGTATTTCCAAAAGTTACAAAATTAGTTTTAAGTGCAAATTTCAGTATTTAGGCTAGGTTTCCACTAGTGCGTCCCCAAAGTCGCGCGATTTTGCCGCGATTTTTTACCGCGATTTTACCGCGACTTTTTACCGCGATTTGAAGCAATGCCTGTATCTATAGACCTCAAGTCGCATCAAAGTGGGACCAAAGTAGTGCAGGGACTACTTTGAAGTCGCACAGATATGAACGGTACTCATTGGAAATCATGGGAAACAATTTGTCATGCGACTTTTCAGTCCCAAGTCGCATGAAAAGTCGCACTAGTGGAAACAGAGCCTTAGACTACAAACAAGTACAATATGCAAACAGAATTGTGATTTAAGGCAGATATTGAGGGCAAAAAAAACATATTTCTTATTTTATTTTCGATATAGTAAGTAGCTCTCAGTCAGACTCAGGAGGGTAAGAAATTAGAATGGGCGGCCCACACACATGAATTGACTCTCACAGTGACACTGACAGCAGAGTGCAGCAGCACAGATGATGATGACACCTCACCGACACAACATGTCCCCTCCTGAGTCACATTGGCAGTCTCTCTCCACGCAAGGGACCTCCAGTCCACTCGAGTCCAAACAACACTGACAGTCCTGCTCCCGGGTTGCCTTGCTCCTGTTCCGCAGTCCCGCACATGAGGCTCCCTTGCACCATGACATCACACAACACGCACTAAGGCCCCGCCTCTGCCAGATCCGCCCCAACACACTGTAAAAGGCACTTGAATGGTCTCAGCCAGCTCTGGACCAGAACTGTGCATGCCGAGCATCACAGCCATGCGTTTTACTGGCAACCTTTTCCTGTCACTGTCATTTACTAGCAGGAGAAAAGGGCAATTTTTTTTACTGGCTGCCAGTAAAAATACTGATGATTGGCAACACTGTTGAGTGGGTGTGTCTTGGCAGCAACAAAGTTTTTTTCCTTTTCTTTTAGCAGGTTGTTGGTTATCATGATTGACATGGATCTGCATCGCTGGAAGACATGATTGATAACGGGTTTGCATTTTTGGGGGATTTTTAATTTTTTAAAGACATTTCAAATGTTTGGATGTCTTTATTGCTAGGCTACTACTTTTCTTTTTTTTTTGTAAATGAGTAAGGAACTATGTACCCCTCACTCATTTACATAGGGGGAAACCCGGTATCTGGGGGCCTCATTTTAAAGCAGGCTCACAGGTTCCGATAACCCCCTACCTGCAGACCCCAACAACCATCAGGCTAGGGTTGTTGGGAAGAGGCCCTTGTCCTCATCAACATGGGAACAGGGTGGTTTGCCAAGGGGTATGTGGCCTGGCCAGCCATACTGCTTGCTCCGATTAAGGGTCTGGTATAGATTTTTAGGGGGACCTCATGCAGTTTTTTCTTTTGCTTTTTTTTTTTGCATGGAGTCCCCCTTAAAATATGTACCAGACCCAAATTCATTGCCTGGGGGACCTTACACATTTGTTTTTTATTGTGCGAGTTAACCCCTTAAATACACACCAGACTAAAAGGTCTGGTATGTATTGTGGGAGGGGCTCTATGCAGATTTATTAATACTTGCTGTAACGTGCTACAGTAAATATGACATATACAAAGAAAAAAAATGAAACTGTTTCAATTGCCAGCAAATGACATTCATTAATTCAATAAATAAATAGTGTAGCGCAACTTGGAGAACACACACTACCTAAGTGTAAAAATAATCAGAAATAATCCAATAGTGGATTATTTCTGATTATTTTTACACTTAGGTAGTGTGTCTCCTACAAATTTCGCTACAATATTTATTTATTGGATTGATTTATTATATATGGTGGGTGAAATCACTATCTAGTGTTTTAGCTAGCAACTTGATATTAGGAATTGTTTTTGCAAAATGTTTCTTTTGTCTTTTGTGGTTTATTATTTATTTGATTGATTTATTTCCACTTAAAATGACATTCATTGCCAGCTTTTTTTTTCTTTTTAAAAAGCAGACAAACCCCTCCAAAGGTCTCCCAAAACACAAAGAAGTCTTTTGGGGAGGGGGTCTGTGTCTTTTTTTTTTTAAACAAAGAAGCTGGCAATGACAGCTGTCAAAGTCATTTGCTGGCAATTTTAAAAACATTCTTCCTTTAAAAAAAAAATCATCACAGATCCCAGGTGCATAAATTAAAAAAAAAAAAAAAAAATTGGCATTGGAACATATTCCCCAGGCTGTGCCCGACGCCTCTACATGCTATTATTTTTTTTCTATATACCCCCTTGCATGTTAGCCCAAAAAAATGGGCATTTCTAATTTGACAAATTCAGCTACCTTTGGTTTTAAAAGAGAAGTTTGGATTAAAAAAAAAAAAAAAAAAAAGATTTATACCCACCCAGGTGGATGACGCATCGATCCGATGCTGCACTTGTCCCCCACCGGCTCTAAGACCGAGAACTGGGTGATCAAAGTCTGCTGATTGCTCAGCTTTCAGTCTTCGCTGCAAAGAGCTGGTGACTGCTAGTCACTGGCCTTCTGCTCTGCCCCTCTAGTGCTCACTGGAGTGATGAGCTGTGGAGGGGATAGGAGAAGCTGTTTAGGCTCTCAGCGGATTGCCGAGAGGCAGAGTAAGCTGCAGGTCCGGGCATCTCAGTGGATGTCGACCATAGGGTCACAGGAGTGCAGAAAAAACAAGCTTTAACTATACTTCTCCTTTAATGGGATTTGGCATCTAAATTTCCTTATCTTTGTCCTAGTATCATTGAGGGTCAACATCTATTTCCTATGCTGAGATGTTGGCTCAAAGATGACACAGCCATGTAAATTCTGGTGACTGTTCAGTTGTGTCAGGCCACGATACATGTGACATAAGAGTGAAGCACTATGTGACGGGCCATGATACACGTGACATAAGAGTGGAGGAGTATGTTTCGGGCCATGATACACGTGACTTAAGTATGGAGCAGTATGTGTTGGGCCATGATGCACATGGCATAAGAGTGGAGCAGTATGTGTTGGGCCACGATACATGTGGCATAAGAGTGGAGGAGTATGTGTGGGGCCATGATACATATCACATAAAAGTAGAGCAGTATGTTTCGGGCCACGATACATGTGGCACAAGCGGGGAGCGGTATGTGTTGGGCCACGATACACGTGACATAAGAGTGGAGTAGTATATGTCAGGCCACGGTACATGTGACATAAGAGTGGAGCAGTATGTGTCGGGCCACGATACACGTGACATAAAAGAATGGATGAGTAGGATGTGTAGGCCTGTGACACACATGACATAAGAGTGGATGAGTAGGATGTCTAGGCCTGTGACACACGTGACATAAGAGTGGATGAGTAGGATGCGTAGGCCTGTGACACGTGACATAAGAGTAGAGGAGTGTGTGTCGGTCTGTGATACATGCAGGAGCAGTAAAGGCTGCAGCACAGCAAAGCCCAGTAAGGAGATGTAACAGTTGGCCTCATTTGAAGGAAAACCTTAAAAATCTTAGACTGACACTCATCTAGATAATCAGATAGAAATCTGAACTAGAACATGACAGTTGGAGAAGAGACGGCTGAAAACAAGCTGTGGAAAACTTTCTCTTTATAAGAAACCACAACGAGACGGATTTATGAAAACTGGTGCACAGGAATCCAGAGCAGATGTAGGACAGGTGACTTTGGCAACCAATCAGATCTCTTGTTTAATCCCCAGATACAATATGAAACCTCGAAGTGAATCTCTCAGCCATTTTAAACTTTTAAAATGCAAACTTTCAAAGGCCGGAGATTACTGAGTGCAGCATCTACTCCTGTGCTGGGGGTGTAATTTGTAAGATGAAACCTCCATTGCCTGGCTCCCTTCTCATCTTTTCCGCCTTGGCCAAGCCATTTTGCCACCCATAAGACTCCCATAAGTGAGTAGTGGGGAGGCAGTGAGGCAGTAACAGTGGCCCTAACATTAGATATACCCATGACAAAAAATTTGTCAGTATAACACTTCCAGGAATTTATTACCTCTCATGGAGATCATAGTACTACCCCCTGACAATGTCTTTATCTGCTCTTCTGTCCAGAAGGATGGCACCATCCTTGGTCAGGGTCATCATCCATCTTGTGGTCTGAGATGACAGCTTAGAGATGACACAATTATGTAAATCGTGATGCCCGTGCAGTTCCTGGCGACGTCTGATACAGATCAGCCCCTGCTGCAGCCTCTCACCCTGTGACTGGCTATACATATACATATACTGGCTTTACAGTCCGATCACTGGGGAGGGGAGATTAAGGAAATGGTTCCTCCTGCCTACAGCATCTTCTCAGCCTAGACAAAGTCACTGACTGGAGCTCAAGGACAGCTTTTAATGCTAAAAGCTGAAACCTTCCTACAGCGTGGGCTTCCAGTGCCGGGATGGCGTCAATAGACGTCCTCCCGTGATCGCATGGGTGGCACGCTCTGTGGTCATCAAGCTCGTCAGACTCTGCTGATCAAAGAACAGGCGACCCTTTACCATGTGATATAGCTGTCAGCCAATGACAGCTGGTCATGGAACTAAACAGAAGCCGGTTATCTGCTTTTTTCTCCTCATGATTAGCATGAGAAGAATAGAAGAAAGCTGTTAAACGGCTTCTGTTACAGGAACATCAGTCCCAATCTGTGCCCACCAGTGCTGCCAATCAGTGTCCACCATCTCCACCTATCAGTGCCCACCAGTGCTGCCAATCAGTGTCCACCAGTTCCACCTATCAGTGCCCACCAGTGCTGCCAATCAGTGCCTCATCAAAGTCACCTATCAGTGCACCTTATCCGTGCCGCATATCAGAGTCCATCAGTGGCACATATCAGTATCCAAACGAGCTTAGGCTGGACTTCTCCTTTAACCATCTCAATACTGGGTACTTTCACCCCCTTCCTGCCCAGGCCAATTTTCAGCTTTCAGCACTGTCACACTTTGAACGAGGATTGCACGATCATACAACACTGTACCCAAACTACATTTTTATCATTTTTTTTTCACACAATTAGAGCTTTCTTTTGGTGGTATTTAACCACCTCCCACCCAGCCACTGAACATAAATAGCCGGATTGGACTTTCCTCATTCTGAGTGGACGTTCAGGAATGTCCCCAGAACGAGTGCCCGCAGCGCAGGACCCGAGGCCGCGCTGCATCGCAATCCTGTGATGGTTGTGATCAAAGGACCCAGCTGAGCACAGATCAGGATATGGGCACAGTGTTGCATGACTGAGTAATTGTCATTCAAAGTGCGACAGCGCTGAAAGCTGAAAATTGGCTTGGGCAGGAAGTGGGTATAAGTGCCCAGTAAGCAAGTGGTTGAAATGATACTGTATATTGTGATGTGTCAGAAAAGTATTCATGTAGACTTGTACAGTTACTAAAATGGTCATCTTTATTGTCAAGCTATCTGTTCCTGTAAGGTGAAACATTTCTCAAACAATGCAATCTATGCTGTCACATACACTCTGCTCACCATTAGGGATGAGCCGAACATCCCCCAGTTCGGTTCGCACCAGAACCTGCGAACGGACCGAAAATTTGCACGAACGTTAGAACCCCATTGACGTCTATGGGACTCGAACGTTCGAAATCTAAAAGTCAAAGTGCTCATTTTAAAGGCTAATTTGCATGGTATTGTCCTAAAAAGGGTTTGGGGACCCGGGTCCTACCCCAGGGGACTTGTATCGATGCAAAAAAACTTTTAAAAACGGCCGTTTTTTCGGGAGCAGTGATTTTAATGATGCTTAAAGTAAAAAAAAAAAAGTGAAATATTCCTTTAAATATCATACCTGGGGTGTGTCTATAGTATGCCTGTAAAGTGGCGCGTGTTTCCCGTGTTTAGAACAGTCCCTGCACAAAATGTCATTTTTAAAGGAAAAAATCTAATTTAAAACTGCTTGCGGGTTTAATGTAATATGGATGGAAATCGGTGAGACAAACGGCATGGGTACCCCCCAGATCATTACCAGGCCCTTTGGGTCTTGTATGGATATTAAGGGGAACCCCGCACCCAAATTAAAATAAGGAAAGGTGTGGGGCCACCAGGCCCTATATACTCTGAACAGCAGTATACAGGCGGTGCAAACAAGACAGGGACTGTAGGTTTGTTGTTAAGTAGAATCTGTTTGTAATTTTTAACGGGTACATTTTTAACGGGTACATTTTTAACGTGTTTAGCTCCAGCCAAAAAATCTTTTTTAAGCTTTTTGGAAAACATAGGGAAGGGTTATCACCCCTGTGACATTTGTTTTGCTGTCTTTCCTCCTCTTCAGAAGATTTCACTTCACTTTTTGTCCCAATGACAAATGTTTTTTGAAAATTTGGGGTTTTTTGTGGAACAAGGATTGGAAAGCATCAGTGGAAAGGAGAAATGTTTTTCCCATATTAACTCTTACAGGAGAGAATTTCCCTTCCTAGGGGTAGATTTCATCTCACTTCCTGTTGTCTCCTTCCGTTTGCAAGTAGGAGTCGTTTGTAAGTTAGATGTTTGAAAGTAGGGGCCTGCCCTATATACTCAGCAGAAATTTGGGCCTTAGGTGTTGTTGTGGCCACAACACTGTAAGCCCTCACAGGGCCCTGCTGTGAAATATTAGATCAAGAATTGTAATTACATGCCCCTGTTGAACAAGGGCAGAAAAATTGGGCCTTTGGTGGTGGTGGTGCCACAACACTGTAAGTCCTCACTCGCTCTTGGTGGGTGCAGAAATAGGCCCTGCTGTGAAATATTAGATCAAGAATTGTAATTACATGCCCCTGTTGAACAGGGGCTAAAAAATTAGGCCTTAGGCACTGGTGCTGGTTCCACAACACTGCAACCCCTCACAGATACTCTAGTTGGAACGCAGAAATGAGCCCTGCTGCAAAGTATTGCATCAAAAATTGTAATAACACGCCCCTGTTAAACAGGGGCTGAAAAATTGGGCCTTAGGCACTGGTGCTGGTGCCACAACACTGCAACCCCTCACAGATACTCTAGTTGGAACGCAGAAATGAGCCCTGCTGCAAAGTATTGCATCAAAAATTGTAATAACACGCCCCTGTTAAACAGGGGCTGAAAAATTGGGCCTTAGGCACTGGTGCTGGTGCCACAACACTGCAACCCCTCACAGATACTCTAGTTGTAATGCAGAAACGAGCCCTGCTGCAAAGTATTGCATCAAAAATTGTAATTACACGCCCCTGTTAAACAGGGGCTGAAAAATTGGGCCTTAGGCACTGGTGGTGGCGCCCAGAACCAAAAATGTTCTTACAAGCTATCAGCGTGATGATTGAGGAGGAAGAGGATAATTACTCAGGGATAGTCACTCAGCATCAGCATAGGCAGTCTTTGAAGGGATCTGAGATTTCAAAAAAAATTATTCGGTTACATCAGCATCAGGTGCTTAGTAGCTGGTGGTGATCCAAGACTGATTCATTTTTATGAAGGTCAGTCGATCGACCGAGTCGGTGGACAGATGCACCCTGTGATCGGTTACAAAGCCTCCAGCAGCACTGAATGTGCGTTTCGAAAGAACGCTGAATGCAGGACAGGCCAGTAGCTCAATTGCATACTGTGCAAGCTCTGGCCAGTGATCCATCCTCAAGACCCAGTAACCCAGAGGATTTTCGGTGGGAAAGGTGTCCAAGTCAGATCTTGCCCCTAGGTATTCCTGCACCATGTAAAACAGATGCTGGCGATGGTTCCTGGAACCGATCATACCTTGGGGCTGCGGACCAAAAAATTGTCTGAATGCATCGGTCAGACGGTCACCTTCTCCACCGCTCCTTCTTTGACTGACCGAAGCTTCAGCAACACGTTGTCCAGAAACAGGAGTTTGTAACCTCCCAGTCTCTGGGAACGCGTTGCACAGACCTTTCTGCAAGGCCTCCCGAAGATGTTTCATCCTCTGCTCCCTCTGCGATGGCAAGATAAGGTCCACAACCTTACCCTTGTAACGTGGATCAAGGAGGGTTGCCAGCCAATATTGGTCCTTCTCCTTGATACCACGAATACGAGGATTCTTACGCAGGCTTTGCAGGATCAGGGAGGCCATGCAGCGTAGGTTTGCTGAGGCATTCGGTCCGGAGTCCTCTGGTCACTAAGGACGACATGGTCTGCAGCCACCTCCTCCCAGCCACGTACAAGTCCATGTGTTTCTTGGGACTGATCCCTTAAAGACTGCTGCTGATGCTGAGTGCCAGGCTCCACCTCCATACTGACACAATCTTCCTCCTCCTCTTCCTGTGTGATCGGCGGGCACGCAGGAACACTGTCTGGATAAAGGGGGCCTTGAGAGCTAAAGAAGTCCTCCTCTTCCTGCCTCTGTTCTGCCTCAAGTGCCCTGTCCATTATTCCACGCAGCGTGTGCTCCAACAGGTGGACAAGGGGGACAGTGTCACTGATGCATGCACTGTCACTGCTCACCATCCTCGTGGCCTCCTCAAATGGTGACAGGACAGTGCATGCATCCCTGATCATGGCCCACTGACGTGGGGAAAAAAAAACAAGCTCCCCTGACCCTGTCCTGGTGCCATAGTCGCACAGGTACTCATTGATGGCCCTCTGCTGCGTGTGCAGCCGCTGCAGCATGGCCAACGTTGAGTTCCACCTTGTGGGCATGTCACAGATTAGGCGGTTCTTGGGCAGGTTAAAGTCCTTTTGGAGGTCCGTCAGCCGAGCACTGGCATTATATGACCGGAGGAAATGCACACAGACTTTCCTGGCCTGCCTCAGGACATCCTGTAAGCCCGGGTACCTGCCCAAGAACCGCTGCACCACCAAGTTAAGGACGTGAGCCAAACAGGACACATGGGTCATTTGTCCCTGTCGGAGGGCAGAGAGGAGGTTGGTGCCATTGTCACAAACCACCATTCCTGCCTTAAGTTGGCGTGGCATCAACCACCTCTGAACCTGCCCCTGCAGAGCTGGCAGAACCTCTGCCCCAGTGTGGCTCCTGTCCCCCATACACACCAGCTCAAGCACCGCATGGCATCTTTTGGCCTGCGTACTTGCGTAGCCCCTTGAACGGCTACGGAGCACCGCTGGTTCCGAGGACAAAGCACAGGAAGAGGCCATGGAGGAAGAAGAAGAGGAGGGGGTGGAGGAGAGAGGTGTGTCACAATCATTAGCATTTTGGAGGCGTGGTGGCGGAACAACCTCCAACACTACTGCACCTTGTCCTGCATCCTTCCCAGCTGCCAGCAGAGTCACCCAATGCGCAGTGAAACTTAGGTAACGTCCCCGTCCATGCCTGCTGGACCATGAGTCAGCAGTAATATGCACCTTACCGCTGACTGCCCTGTCCAGCGAGGCATGGACATTGCCTTCCACATGCCTTTAGAGAGCCGGAATCGCCTTCCGTGAGAAAAAGTGGCGTTTGGGTACCTGCCACTGAGGATCCGCACATTCCACAAACTCACCGAAGGGGGCAGAGTCTACCAACTGAAAAGGCAGCAGTTGAAGTGCTAGCAATTTTGCCAAGCTAGCATTCAACCGCTGGGCATGTGGATGGCTGGGAGCAAACTTCTTTCAGCGGTGCAGCAGCTGGGGCAGGGAAATTTGCCTGGTACAATCTGACGTCGGTGTACCGAAAACAGATTGCCCACAAGTACTTGGCTGTGACACACCTAATTCTACACCTTCATTCCTCTCAGTGCAGGTCTCAGAGAGGACTGAAGGTATAGTGGGGTTGGAGATCTCAGCTGATGAGGAGCAAGGAGAGGTCCTCTTTGTTCTTTGGTGTGGGTCTTTTAGATACGCTTGCCAACGAACTGCATGGCAGGTCAACATATGTCTGGTCAAGCATGTGGTACCCAAGCTGTTTTGGCCACGCGAGATACGCTTGAGACATATGTTGCAAATAGCAGCGGTGCGATCTGATGCACTCGTCTCAAAAAAGGCCCACACCAAAGAACTTTTTGAATAACGCGCAGAGACTGCAGCGCCCTGCACATGTGGAGCTTTGGGGTGTGATGCAGTCAAGGTGCTGCCCTTAGGCTGGCCCCTGGAGGGCATCCTGCCTCATTGGTGATGTGCCGCCTCCTCCTCCTCCTCTCTCCTATCAGGCACCCACGTTGAGTCAGTGACCTCATCATCCCCTCCCTCCTCATCACTGGAGCAAACCTGGCAGTATGCTGCAGCAGGGGGAGCATGACTGCCAGATTGCTGTCCTTCTTAGGCACCCCCTCTGTCCGTGCTCACGTTACTGCCTTCATCGAACTCAGTATCATCATCAGAGCCTTCCAAATGCTGGGCATCCTCCTGGAGCATGTACCCAACACTGTGGTCAAACAGTTCGAGGGACTCCTCAGGAGGACATGGTGGGGCTAGGGAAGGAGTCACTGATGACATTGAGCCAAGGGAAGAGGCCGCTGCTTTGCCAGACAAAGTACCCTGGGCATGGGTGAGAGAGGATGAGGAGGATGAGGACGGCTTGGTCATCCACTCGACCAAGTCTTCCGCATGTTGCAGCTCAACACGGCCAGCTGCCGAAAAAAAGGCCAAGCGTGTCCCACGGTCACGTGCTGATGAGGATGCACCGTCTCCACGACCAGCACTAGACACAGAGCCTGCTTGCCCTCTCTTATTGGCTTGTGACTGTCTGCCTCTCCTTCTTGGCCTTCCAGACACACTAATGGCCTGTAGCTGCACTAAGCTGGGATATATATATATATATATATATATATATATATATGTACTGATACTGCAGCTAGCAAAATCAACTGCCTGCCTGTAGTATGAGAACACCACCAACCTTCCACAGGTAGCTTTAGCTGAACACTGTGCAGAGCTCGCAAAAAAATAACTTGTAGCTTTTTTAGCTGCCTGCGGTAGCGATAGGAACAGGAAAACACCACCAACCTTCTACAGGTAGCTTTAGCTGAACACTGTGCAGAGCTCGCAAAAAAAACTTGTAGTTTTAGCTGAACACTGTGAGCAGGACGCACCGCACTAACTTGTAGGTTTAGCTGAACACTGTGAGGTGGACGCACCGCACTAACTTGTAGTTTTAGCTGAACACTGTGAGGTGGACGCACCACACTAATTTGTAGTTTTAGCTGAACACTGTGAGCAGGACGCACAGCACTAACTTGTAGTTTTAGCTGTACACTGTGAGCAGGATGCACCACACTAACTTGTAGGTTTAGCTGAACACTGTGAGCAGGACGCACTGCACTAACTGTAAATAGTCTAGCTGCCTGACTGTGGTACTAATAGGATCAAAAGAACACCAGCAATTTTCTTCAGGTAGCTGTAAATACTGTAACAAGACAAGCCTGCCTGTCAGTAAGAAGATAACAGGAACGGATCTAGCTGAACACTGTGAGCAGGACGCACCGCACTAACTTGTAGGTTTAGCTGAACACTGTGAGGTGGACGCACCACACTAACTTGTAGTTTTAGCTGAACACTGTGAGTAGGACGCACTGCACTAACTGTAAATAGTCTAGCTGCCTGACTGTGGTACTAATAGGATCAAAAGAACACCAGCAATTTTCTTCAGGTAGCTGTAAATACTGTAACAAGACAAGCCTGCCTGTCAGTAAGAAGATAACAGGAACGGATCTAGCTGAACACTGTGAGCAGGACGCACTGCACTAACTTGTAGCTTTAGATGAACACTGTGCAGAGGTCTCACTACGCTAACTTGTAGGTTTAGCTGAACACTGTGAGGAGGACGCACAGCACTAACTTGCAGTTTTAGCTGAACACTGTGAGCAGGACGCACCGCACTAACTTCAAGGTTTAGCTGAACACTGTGAGGTGGACGCACCGCACTAACTTGTAGTTTTAGCTGAACACTGTGAGCAGGACGCACCGCACTAACTTGTAGGTTTAGCTGAACACTGAGAGGTGGACGCACCACACTAACTTGTAGTTTTAGCTGAACACTGTGAGCAGGACACACCGCACTAACTTGTAGGTTTAGCTGAACACTGTGAGCAGGACGCACCCCACTAACTTGTAGGTTTAGCTCAACACTGTGAGGTGGACGTACCCCACTAACTTGTAGTTTTAGCTGAACACTGTGAGCAGGACGCACCGCACTAACTTCTAGGTTTAGCTGAACACTGTGAGGTGGACGCACCGCACTAACTTGTAGTTTTAGCTGAACACTGTGAGCAGGACGCACCACACTAACTTGTAGGTTTAGCTGAACACTGTGAGCAGGACGCACCCCACTAACTTGTAGGTTTAGCTCAACACTGTGAGGTGGACGTACCCCACTAACTTGTAGTTTTAGCTGAACACTGTGAGCAGGACGCACTGCACTAACTGTAAATAGTCTAGCTGCCTGACTGTGGTACTAATAGGATCAAAAGAACACCAGCAATTTTCTTCAGGTAGCTGTAAATACTGTAACAAGACAAGCCTGCCTGTCAGTAAGAAGATAACAGGAACGGATCTAGCTGAACACTGTGAGCAGGACGCACTGCACTAACTTGTAGCTTTAGATGAACACTGTGCAGAGGTCTCACTACACTAACTTGTAGGTTTAGCTGAACACTGTGAGCAAGACGCACAGCACTAACTTGTAGTTTTAGCTGAACACTGTGAGCAGGACGCACCGCACTAACTTCTAGGTTTAGCTGAACACTGTGAGGTGGACGTACCCCACTAACTTGTAGTTTTAGCTGAACACTGTGAGCAGGACGCACTGCACTAACTGTAAATAGTCTAGCTGCCTGACTGTGGTACTAATAGGATCAAAAGAACACCAGCAATTTTCTTCAGGTAGCTGTAAATACTGTAACAAGACAAGCCTGCCTGTCAGTAAGAAGATAACAGGAACGGATCTAGCTGAACACTGAGCAGGACGCACTGCACTAACTTGTAGCTTTAGATGAACACTGTGCAGAGGTCTCACTACGCTAACTTGTAGGTTTAGCTGAACACTGTGAGGAGGACGCACAGCACTAACTTGTAGTTTTAGCTGAACACTGTGAGCAGGACGCACCGCACTAACTTCTAGGTTTAGCTGAACACTGTGAGGTGGACGCACCACACTAACTTGTAGTTTTAGCTGAACACTGTGAGCAGGACGCACTGCACTAACTGTAAATAGTCTAGCTGCCTGACTGTGGTACTAATAGGATCAAAAGAACACCAGCAATTTTCTTCAGGTAGCTGTAAATACTGTAACAAGACAAGCCTGCCTGTCAGTAAGAAGATAACAGGAACGGATCTAGCTAAACTGAATACAGTGTATATATATATATGCAACACCTGGGATGCATATATATACACAATACACTGTAAGTGCAGCTAACTGACTGACTGTTCTGCCTAATCTATCTAACTCAAATCAAATTACACTGTCTGTCTCTCTCTCCCTCTCTATCTATGAACGCCGGAACACACACTACACAGGGCCGCCGTTCAGGCGGCCTTATATAGTGTGGGGCGTGTGCTAAATCCTCTGAGCTATAATTGGCCAAAGCCTCTTTGGCTTTGGCCAATTACGGCTCTCTGTTCAGACGGCGCTGTGATTGGCCAATCATGTGGGTCATAGTGCATGTTTGGCCAATCATCAGCCAGCAATGCACTGCGATGCCGCAGTGAATTATGGGCCGTGACGCACCACACGAATTTGGCGCGAACAGCCCATATCGTTCGCAATTCGGCGAACGGGCGAACAGACGATGTTCGAGTCGAACATGGGTTCGACTCGAACACGAAGCTCATCCCTACTCACCATGTACCAAGACCTGAGCAAGTGGGGGCAGGGCCCTTTGAAAATGTTCAGCTAAAGCTGCACTTCGGGATAAGCAGCTGTTATCGAAACACATGAGTCCTGTGTATTCTTCCCTGATGTGCTCTGTAGCTTTTCTCTGAGATCTGTGCTGTAATCCAGTGTGAAACTTGTCCTCTGTGCAGGAGCTTCCTGTAATAAAGACCAGTCACTGCTACTCTCTCTCCTTGTGAAGGGTGACTGGTTTGGTCTCCGCCCCCTCCTGTAGTTTTCTGCAGGCAGCTTGTAGTGGGCAGAGCCTGCTGGGTCCCTCCCTCAGCTCTGCTCTCTGTACAGGCCATAGTGTCATTGCTACTTTTACAAAGTAACATCTGGGTTTGTAAAGGCATTTGGTGCACACAAAGCAAACTTATACCCTTCGTGGTTATTGAGGAATATATTTGAATGCAAGTTTTTGTGCCCAGGGTTCAGCTTTAAACCTTCTCTGCCAAACAACACAATGACTGTACAACTCTGTATCACATAAAAGTAAATAAGGGTATATGATGTTCCATGTACAGTTCCATCTTCCCCAAGGATAGTGGTCACAAGAACAGCAAGCAAGATTGTTTTTTTTTTTTTTTTTTTTATTGGGGCACCACAATAAAGTTTTGCACAGTTTAGCTTGTCATTCCCGGCCTGGGTATTGATTCATGTCAGCTTGCTCAGCAAAGGAACAAAGTGTCTCCACTCCTGGCCACCAATCAGAATCCATTTTTCAAACTGTAATTGGCTGAGCTCTGGAAGGACGGGTGTTCTCCACCGCGCTGTGATGGAGATGGTGCAGCAGCTGCACACCCGTCCCAGAGGAGGCCAATTTGCCTGTGGCGGGACTGCTTCTCATTTCTGAATTATGTGAAACTCTCACTTCCCCTTTCACCGGTGCCCAGCGAGGCCTCATATCAAAGACAACATAAACATCTCGCACCCCCCTCCCCTCCGTGTTATATAATAAAACTGCATTCTTTGATTTTTGGCACACTGAAAAAACAACTAAAATAAAAGGCGTTGCGTCTTCCAACCTGGACCGCATCTGGCCATGGGGATCAGACTCATTCCAGATGAATTGGGTGAAGTTCTCGCATCTATAGTGGCAGGTGGATACCAGATCTTGGAGGCGAGATCAATTAGGTTAGAGAAGCAGCCTCCTTAGCTATTATTCTGCCCTGATATAAGGACACCTACCAACGTACCTGCTCCTCCCCTATGCAATGACATAATAAGGCTCAACAGGCCGTCATAGTGGAATACTGCAGTAGATAGGAATGGTGCCTCCATAGGAAGAAGGAAAAATGTATTAACAGAAAACCATCCAAAGATGTCTCTGGGGTCTTACAGAATAACTCTGCAGGCCCTGCTTAACCCTGAGCACAGAGTATGCTTCTAGGGTTCCACCTCAGTCTAGAGAAGATGCACCAGATCAAGGGTTTAATTAATCTAACCCCTGGCGTTCAGGTCCCATGAAGTACTCTGGACATACCCTATCCCCAACATGGGGCCCCTACAGCAGGGATCCAGCGTGTTCAGTCTGCTGACAATCCGGGGGGCCACAGAGCTCCCCAGCAATGAGTTCTGCTCTCCATAAGGAGATTTAAAAAACACCCTAAAACGCAAACCTCTCCCTTTAGTGACGATTCTACTGGTTGAGAGCTAGGTGCCAATGCATTATCTTTAAGCCCAGGTTCACACTCATGCGGGTTAGAAATCGCGTGACATCAGCTGAACTCGCACGATTTCAAACCGGCAATGCAGTCCAACTTCGGGGGTGGGGGGGCGATTTGACAGATATCTGTGCGGGTTCATGCACAGATGTCTATTCAAATCGCCCCCGAAGTCACCAAAAGTAGTACAGGAACTACTTTTGGGAATCGGTGCGGCGCCGCACTGATTCAGACGGTGCCATTGCCGGCAATGGCCGCCTATTTAGCATGCGATTTAAAATGTCAATGTGCCGATGTGAACGTGGGCTCAAGCTAAATTCCAGGAACAAAAAACGTTTAATTCAAATATATTCATCAATGGCTACAAAGGATTTGAATCCAATTTTTGTGCACCAACTGCCTTTGCAAAGGCAGATGTTGCCTTGTAAAAACAACAGCGACATCATCATTGATGATGAAAAAAACTACAGGAGGGGGCAGAGACAAGACCAGTCACCCTTCACAAGGAGGAAGAGTACCAGTGACTGGTCTGTATTACAAGAAACTCCTGCACAGAGGCAAAGACGCTGGATCACTGCACAGATCTAGAAGAAATATACAAAGCACACAGAGATTCAAGGAAGGATACATATGGCTTTGTATTTAGACATCATTCGCATATCCTGGAGTTCAGATTTAATGAAGACTGTGCAGTAGGGAGTAGTACTGTTAGCATTGTCCCTTTTAGGGACCAGGCTACATGTCCTGCCACAGGGAGGACTTAGGTAATGTCCAACTCAGAAAGCTGATTTAATGCAGGGCCCTCCCATGAAAAGGGAACCATCTATTCTGGGGAGATTGAAACCTCAGGTATGTGACAGAGCAGCGGGTACAGCGCCCAGCCTTCACAACTCGCACAAAGTGGTATTAAACCCAACCAAAAGCAAAAATGTATTATATTTCCTTTTCTTTGGCTTTCCCCCTGTTTTTACATAATGATCTAGCCAGTAACACAACCCCTGTGTTAGTGAGACACAACTCTGGAGCACAGGAGGCACAGCAGACTGCACCATTGTCATTCTGGGAGAAAGGGAGGGCAGTGGTAAATGTACTAGCACATTTAGCTATACCAATAAAATTGTATCCAATCTCCAGCTCACACTTTATACTCGGTTACAGTCCTTTTGGGATAAAGATTTTATATGAATAAATAAAAGCTGATCTTTTTAATCACCCCTGCCAGTGTTAAGTGGTTTGTCTCACCCATGTAAACTGATATATTCTGCCGGAGAGCTTGTGAAACACAACAGACTTAATGGCCAGATCTCCAGATAAAAATAGAAGAAAGAAAGCCTAAAAAAGGAAACAAATGCAGCCATCACATCTAAGAATTGGTAAGCTGCATTATAATAAATGTTTGCTTTGGGGTTTAAAGTGGTTCAAAAGCCTGAAGTTTTTTTTTTTTTTTTATACCTTAACGTGTCACTAAACCCAGGACCCTGCATTCACTATATTAGGTCTCCCACAGTACACAGAACACGGTAATGCAATTATTTTAGTAAACATAAACTGCTAAATACCTTTTGCCCTCAGCAACATATAGCAATATTGTGACTTCTATCAGTGTCCAGCCGATCACTGTTTAAAGCTTGTAGGAGGAGTTTTCTGACTGTCCTATAAGACTGCAAGACCCCTGACCCTCTGTCTGGACAGTGCTGATCACATGCACAACCCCCCCCCCCCCAAAAAAAGAAAAACTCTCTAGTAATACACACCAAATTGAGCATGTGCAGAGTGTACCCAAGGCTCTGTACTGTTAGGAGATGTATTGGGGACAGTAAAAGAAGGGGAGGATCAGAGAAGACACGATCAAACAGCCTTTTTACACAATGCTGAGGATTGACCCCTTAGGTTCCACAGTGAGTATAACAAGCATGCTTTACTGCATATACAGACTGTTGTGGGTTTAGTAACACTTAAATGTATTCTATGCATTAGGGGGGGAAAAAAACATCTCTGCTACAGGATCTCCCCGGCCCCCCCTTATTCTTACCTGAGCCCAATCCAATCCAGCAAAGTACATGAGGGTCGCTGTCTCCCTCCTCATTGGGCAGATCGATCCACTGGCTCCCGCTCCTGTAAGTCAACTCCACTGATAGGGATCGGGGGGGATGAGTCCCGCAGTCTTTGTGGACACAGCAGCGGGGTTCGGGAGCAAGTCTGCACGAGTGCCCCCATGGGAATCGGTTTCCTATTGGGGGCACCAGCAAGAGAGGAAGAGCCAGGAGCGCAGGCAGAAGACACGAGAAGAGGAGGATCTAGAGGAGAATTATATTGCACAGAGAAGGTAAGTATAGACATGTTTGTTATTTAAAAAAACAACTTTTCTTTCCCAACCACTTTAATACATTAGACATAGGAAAAAATGGTGCTGAATGAGGGTGAAATATCTGACATCCATCCACTGCTGACAGTTCTCCCCTCTGCGGTCATCCTGCGGTCACATGACACAAGAAGTCAGGTGCAGTTCCTGAAGTGCCCAGGGCTCTGAGGAGTGTTTGTTTAGCTGCAGGATCCATGACTGTGTGTCTGTCATGTCTGCAGAGTGCTGGCCATGTCAGCCGGGAGAGAAAGTTATGTAATATTATTGCTTTGTCCGGCTCGTGACAAGGAAACATCTGCAGATCTCCTGAGCCAGGTCCAAATCATCATGTCATACAGACTGCAAAAACAAAGCCACCGGCCAACCTCATTAAGGGCAGACACAAGGCAGTCATACCAGAAAGTGTCTCATCCATTGCCATCCACACATTCCACAAACCCCAATGTTTTACAATGTAACAATGGAAAATAAGGCTGCTCTGGCCATTTGTACTCCATTACAGGTGTGGTCTCATTATTTGGAATTAATATTAAGGGGTAAGCGGAGTACGGTGGTTGGGCAGACGTAGAAGTTTGGTAACATCTGATCTACTCGGTCAAGGCCCGGAGCGAGTGTAATGAAATGAAAAGGGCAGTGAAGGGACAGCATGACAGGGTGATAAGGGTTGACAACTATAGGGTTCAGGAAGTGTGAGTGAAAAGGGAAAAAGTTGGTATTGGTCAGGAGTAACAGGACTCCATTACAGGTGTGGTCTCATTAATTGGAATTAATATTAAGGGGTAAGCTCAATATGGTGGTCGGGCAAACATAGAAGGTTGGTAACATCTGATCTACACTGGTCGTGACAGATGATGGCTTCATTGGGGTCACTTCCCAGAAGGGAGACCATTTTTTTGGACCTTCTATGTTCTACGCATGTTGGATATACTGTAGAGGTAGCTCTGCCATCCTGTGACCAGATGGATGTGTTCAGGGTGGGGACATTAGAGTGTAAACTCCTCTAGTGTAGAGACTTACATGGCTCAATGTTCTTTGTACAGCACTGCGGTACATGTCAGAGCTATATAAATGTTAAAAAAATCATTGTGTGCGACTGCGAGGGGGGATTAGAATCAGTGGCGTTGCTAGAGGGGTGCAGGGGGTGCGGTCCGCACCCGGGTGACACCCGCTAGAGGGGTGACACCCTTCCGAGGGTGAGAAAAAGCCCTGGCTGACTAACTTTGGAAGTCTTTTTTTTTTTTTTCAGCTGGAAACCCACCTCCAGTGCTGCGGGTGTTCTCCTCCTCCTCTCTGTCTCTCACTACGGCGCTGCTGCCTGAGCCTGTCACGATCCATTCTCCACCTGGGCGGCTGCACACTGTCCTCTCTTCTCCAGCTGCTGCCCGGGTGTTCCATGTACCTGAGCCGCCCCAGCTGGTGTGGTAACGGGTGGGGGGAAGGGGGTGTCCGCTTACGGTAGTGGGGGGTGTCCTCCGCGGTGTTGCGACAGGTGGGGGGGCTGTACTGATAAAGGGGGGTAGTTTGTCCTGGGGGGGCTGTACTG
Organism: Aquarana catesbeiana; assembly: GCF_042186555.1. Taxonomy (NCBI): domain Eukaryota; kingdom Metazoa; phylum Chordata; class Amphibia; order Anura; family Ranidae; genus Aquarana; species Aquarana catesbeiana. The sequence goes on along the minus strand of NC_133333.1, from coordinate 215,374,790 downwards.
ATGGAGGGGGGTAGCTTGTGCTGGGGGGGGCTCTACTGATGGAGGGGGATGGTATATCCTGGGGGGGCTGTACTGATAGAGGGGGGTAGCTTGTGCTGGGGGGCTCTACTGATGGAGGGGGGTGGTCTGTCCTGGGGGACTGTACTGATGGAGGGGGTTGGTATGTCCTGGGGGAGGCTGTACTGATGGAGGCGGGTGGTATGTCCTGGGGGGCTGTACTGATGGAGGGGGGTAGCTTGTGCTGGGGGGGCTCTACTGATGGAGGGGGGTGGTCTGACCTGGGGGGCTGTACTGATGGAGGGGGATGATATGTCCTGGGGGGGCTGTACTGATGGAGGGGGGTAGCTTGTGCTGGTGGGGGGCTCTACTGATGGAGGGGGGTGGTCTGTCCTGGGGGGACTGTACTGATGGAGGGGGGTGGTATGTCCTGGGGGGGGCTGTACTGATGGAGGGGGGTGTTATGTCCTGGGGGGGCTGTACTGATGGAAGGGGGTGGTATGTCCTGGGGGGCTGTACTGATGGAGGGGGGTAGCTTGTGCTAGGGGAGGCCTAACTGATGGAGGGGGGTGGTCTGTCCTGGGGGGGCTGTACTGATGGAAGGGGGTGGTCTGTCCTGGGGGGGCTGTACTGATGGAGGAGGGTGGTATGTCCTGGGGGGGCTGTACTGATGGAGGGGGGTGGTATGTCTTGGGGGCTGTACTGATGGAGGGGGGTAGCTTGTGCTGGGGGGGCTCTACTGATGGAGGGGGGTGGTCTGTCCTGGGGGGGCTGTACTGATGGAGGGGGGTGGTATGTCCTGGGGGGGCTGTACTGATGGAGGGGGGTGGTATGTCCTGGGGTGGGCTGTACTGATGGAGGGGGGGGGTGCTTCCTGGGGGGGCATCTGTACTAATGGAGGGAGTGCTTTAACCTGGTGGGAGGGGTCTGTACTGATGGAGGATGGGGGTGGTTTGTACTGAGGGGAGTCTGTACTGATGGAGGGGGTTTATACCTAGTGGGGGGTCTATACTGAGGAAGGGGGGTCTGTACTAAGTGGGGGGGGCCTATACTGAGGGGGGGACTATACTTTGTGGAGGGAGGGTCTGTACTGAGGGGGGGACTAGTGACGCCACTGATTAGAATTTAAGCTCCACGGTGCAGACCCTGAATGGCCCATACTACAGACATCTGACAACTTTTACTATTGCTTGACATCTTTATTAGTGCTAAGAGTGTGCTGATAAAACACGTGTTCTCCCCTTCATTGCACACAGCCCACCCAATCAGTGTACACCTCCGTTTATGGGGAAAAGGTGCTCTGTCTTTTGTAGTAAAGTATCCTAGGATTTCACTCTTCTTAGTAAATAAGGTGAAGCTAAGTGAATTTTCAGTTAGTTTCATTTTATTTACAAAGGCAAATGAAAGTTAAGAGAAGCTCACAGTGTGCAGTGAAATCAGAGTAAGCTATTTCAGTACAGGATAGGGGCCTGTACAACTGTGCAAGACTGAAGGCTGGAGATCAGCTTTGATGCTTATAAAACAATTATTCCTGTGTATAGGTTGAACATACTTCTACATGGGTGGCCACCATAGTTCATGTTGCTCCACTACCAACTTTATAGTAGTGATTCCCCTTTACTGCTCCTCTCTCTAAAGACACATCTACCTGTAAGGTCCGACTGGGAAACAACAGACCGTCTAATGTCTGGGTGGCAGTAATTCTGCAGGGATGCCAATTACATTCCCTGATAGGCAGGAAGGTGCTAGATGAGGAATTCTTGCATATTAAAGGCAATCGTGGTAATATGGGACAGCAAGCATTTGTGATATGATAATCACATGAAAAAGAACATTCAGGTAATTAGAATTTCTAAAATGTGAGCTCACCAAACAGAGCAAGGTCATGGTTAGAGATGGAGGAGTGGTTCTGGCAAAATTAGTTTCTCTGTGATATTACGTCTATTATGTCTGCCCCAATGATTTCAATATATTTTGCCAACATGCAGAATTTTTATGAAATCTCATGATTTTGGACTACAGTAAATCTTGGGCAAGAGAAAACTGTTCATTTTGCTTATCACGAGTACTGAACAGCTCAGACAGGAATATTATTATAATACAGGATTTATATAGCGCCAACAGTTGGCGCAGCGCTTTGCAATACAAAGGGAGACAGTACAGCAACAATACAATTCAATACAGGAGGGCTAGGATTGCCCTGCTCCTGGGAGCTTACCTAAAAGGGTGGGGCTGGTGGAACAAAAGGTAATAACTGTGAGGGATGAACTGATGGGAGAAATAAAAGATTCAATTGTTAGCTGAAGGCAGGATAGGCTTCCCTGAAGAGATGAGTTTTCAGGGATCGCCTAAAAATGGACAGAGTAGGAGGTAGCCAGACAGATGGAGGACTGGAGTTCCAGAGGATGGGAGAGGCTTTGGAGAAGTCCTGGAGGTGAGCATGGGAGAAGGAGACAAGGGAGCTAGAGAGCAGGAGGTCTTGGAAGGAGCAGAGAGGACAGTTTGGGTCCAGTGTAGGGATTGGCAGAGAGGGGTGGCGGACACTGAGCGGTTGGTAAGGTGGATGAGTCTGGCAGCAGTATTTATGATAGACTGAAGAGGGGATAGCCTGCGGAGAGGTAGGCCTATGAGGAGCTATAATTTTCAAGGGGAGAGATAACAAGGGAGTGAATAAGTTGCTCAGCAGTTTCAATGGTTAAAAAGGGGCATATTTTGGAGATGTTATGGAGGTGAAGTCTACAAGATTTGGAAAATGATTGGATTTGGGACTGAAAGGACATGATTACACCTCGTGACCTGACGGTTGTAATGTTGATGTTGATGAAGAAGTCAGGGGAGGGGGCATGGGCAGGAGGGAATATTCTCAGTTTTAGAAAGATTTAGTTTGAGGAAGTGGTGTGACATCCATGCTGATATGTCAGTAAATTAGTAATGCACGAGAGGAGACTGAAAGAGTGAGGTGAGGAGTAGAGAGATAGATTTGGGTGTCATCAGTGTAAAGGTGGTACTGGAAGCAGTGGGAGTTTATTAAGTGAACAAGGGAGGAGGTGTAGCTGGAGAAGAGGTGGGGTCCAAGTACAGAACCTTGGGTGACCCCTACAGAATGAGGAGGTGGAGAGGAGGAGACAGATTTTAGTTAACACTAAAGGAGTGCTGTGATAGTTAGGAGGAGAACCAGGAGAGAGCAGAGTCTTGAAGGCCAAGAGAGTGGAGCTATTTGAGGAGGAGGGGATCATCAACAGTATCAAAGGCCGCAGAGAGGTCTACTAGTATGAGTTTGGAGTAGTGGCCATTGGTTTTAGCAGTTAGTAAATCACTAGTGAGTTTTAGTATGGTAGTTTTTGTGGAGTGAGCGAAAGCCAGACTTTAAGGGGTCAAGAAGGTTTTTGTCAGTGAGGTAGGAGCACAGATGGTTGTAGACTAAGCTTTCTAAAAGTTTAGAGGTAAATGGGAGCAAAGAAATGGGTCTTAAAGAGGAAGTAAACCCTGATGGGTTTTGCTTCCTTTTTTGTTCCCTTCAAAGTCAAAGCATAATGTGCTAGTATGCACCACATAATAGCACATTATGTGACAATTACCTGCAAAGGAAGCCCTCGCTGTCCCCACTGGAGGCCGCATCCATGTTCACCCCTCTTCCTTCAGGGGCCGCGGGAGCCGCCAGTCACAGCACTCGCTAGTGATGAAATGGCACGGAGGGCGCAGTACAAAGTAAATAGCTCCTAGACGGCGCACGTTTAGAAGATATTTACTGTACCTATAGGTAAGCCTTATTATAGGCTTACCTAAAGGTACAACTTGAAAATGGAAATTTACAATCTCTTTAAGTTGTTCAGGCTGGCAGGGTTCAGTGAAGGCTTTTTAAGTATGGGGTGTTTTAGAGGGGGGGGGGGGACGTGCCAGTAGAAGAGGAGAGATTGAAGATGTGAGTGAGGGAGCATAGGATAGAGGAAGAGGGGAACAGGGTCCTGCGAACAGGTGGTTAGGCGTGCAATAGCACATTGCTATCGCGAGGACGTCTCATTGTCAAGGTGGAGGGGGCAGTATGAGCAGTAAGTGATCAACAGTTTCACTTTCTGATACAGAACATGTTCAGTGCTGTTCATAGACACCCTGAGAGAATCCGATTGGCAGCACAAGCCCGCCATGAGTGATATTTCATTTGACAGTCAGTCCTCACTTCGAATCAGATGAAGCTGCAGGCCACATCAGAATGCAGTTTTGAGCCCTTTCACACTGGGGCGGTTTGCAGGCGCTATTGCGCTAATAATAGCGCCTGCAAACAGACCCGAAAGTGCCGCTACTTTTTTTCCACAAATAGAGCTTTTTTGTTATTTGTTTGGTGGTATTTGATCACCTCTGCGGTTTTTATTTTTTGCGCTATAAACAACAGAACAGCAACAGTTTTGAAAAAAACACAATATCTTTTACTTTTTGCTATAATAAATATCCCACATTTTTTTTTTAAAAAAGACATTTTTTCCTCAGTTTAGGCTGATATAAATTCTTCTACATATTTTTGGTAAAAAGAAATCACAAAAAGCGTATATTGATTGGTTTGCACAAAAGTTATAGGGTCTACAAAATAGGGGATAGATTTATGGCATTTTTATTATTATTATTTTTTTTACTAGTAATGGTGGCGATCTGCGATTTTTATCAGGACTGCGATATTGCGGCAGACAAATTGGACACTTTTGACACATTTTTGGGACCACTGACAATTATACAGCGATCAGTACTATAAAAATGCGCTGATTACTGTATAAATGTCACTGGCAGGGAAGGGGTTACCACTAGGGGGCGATCAAGGGGTTAACTGTGTTCCCTAGGTGTGTTCTAACGGTAGGGGGGATGGGACTGACTAGGGGAAGTGAGAGATCAGTGTTCATACTTAGTATGAACACACGATTTGTCTCCTCTCCCCTGAGAGAACCAGGATCTGTGTGTTTACGCACATAGATCCTGGTTCTCGCTCTGTCATGAGCGATCACGGGTGCCCGGCAGTCATCATGCCCGCGGGCACTCGCATCGGCTCCGGGCACACACTGCGGGCACGCACATGCCCCCAGTGGTCAAAAGGTGAAGCGACGCAAGGTAACGTCAATTTGCCCATCTGAGCCAACCTGCCGCAGTAAAACTGCGGCGGCTGGTCCGGAAGTGGTTAAAGGTGAAACCTTCAGTTATATAGTTACATATAGATAAGATGGCCTACCTGCTGAGGGCTGCAGTATATCCTTACGTTATACCTAGATTGGACCCCCCGGTTCAATCCTGGATGTGATTGGTGATCCAAGAAGCAGATTGACAGGAGCAATAGGCTGAGGAAGTACACTCCCAGTGACCTTGTGAGAAGCCCTCTGGATTAAGGCTGCAATAGCTTACACAGACTCCTAATTAGGGTAAACTGATGTGACTTTCTGACAGTTGCAGCGTTTGCAATAGCTGATTGACTGGCTTCACTCATTGTCATCATTTGAACTCTGAGGGGAATTCCACTTCACACTACAGTGTTTTTTTTTAATTATGTTTCATTTTGTAATGTACCATGATCAGCAAAGAAAACTGATATATAAGAAAACTGAGATATAAGATGTATTACATACTAGGGCCCTGTATGTTATTGTTATCTGCAGCTTTGAATCTACCCTTCAACATCTAACTGCTTGAGGTTTTTCTAAAGCTACAGAATGCACCTACGGACCAGCAAAGCCAATTCACAGCGGGAATGTGAGAGATAACATCATGATCAGTGAGGTGAGAACCACAATGCTCTGCTTATTACCCGGCTCTAAGCAGAATATTAATTTGGTTGAGAAAAAAAACAAAGTAAGGGAGGATCAGAGTCTTAGGTTCTGTTAGCTGTCTGTGACCCCACTGGCAAGAACTCACTTCTGTTATGGTCACCATGATTGAAAGTGAGCAGAATGGTATCATGGTGACTTGCAAAACAATAGAAAAAAGCCTTTTATAGCGCCTGTAATAAGCACAACAGCAGATGTTTAATTCTCTCTTTCTTCTCACAAGGTTTTTAATTTGAGTACAGTGGAGAATGATAAAGCCCCCTTAGGACAGAAAGTGATAGGGAATGTTTCCAGTGGGGACACAGACAGAACAAAAATGTTGGGAATGGGGGAAAAGTCAGAATTTCTGGCAATGCTTTTATTGATGTCTATGTATTTCTGTCCTGGTGACAACTGCATCCCCTATTACTTGTACTGGTGACACAGAGACAGGAAGTTAAAATTTTTGCAATACGGGTCACAGACAAAAATAAAATCTGACGAAAATTTTAACTCCTACAAGAAACAAATTGTGCATTGAGGCTATGATTTGTATCTTGTGCATCAAACATGATACATTCACACCTCCGGCACCCATAACTGCCATGAGGATAGAGGGGGTCTATGTATTATTATCATTGACCACTGACATACACCTGAGCCTCTGTGACAGCACAAGGCATGGTGCCATCACCTCGTCACAGGGCCAATCAGACCCACTGCATGGCGGACAGCTCTGACCCCAGGCCTCATACAGCTGCACGCCATCAGACTCTGGATTACACACAATAACAGGAAGCCGAGGATGGGATGGAAGATGGCTTCCTACAGCTCTGATCTCTGGCCTAGCCAGGGCACGGCTGGAGAGGAAGGGACTGCTTCCGTCATCTGTAGACCGAGGTGACCTGCAGAGGACAATACAATCCAATCAGCAGGGAGGGCTGGTGAGGGATGTTGACAGGCTGCAATAGGTGGGATTGGCTGATCAGAGAACACCACCACAGCATGGGTGAGAGATATTCACATTTAAAGTGACCCTATCATAATTTAACCTGAACATGCTGGCTGCCTGGCTTCAATGCCTTTTTAGGCTGTGATCCAGAACAATGCAGACTGTAAGACCCCTTTCACACTGAGGCGCTTTTCAGGCGCTTACACGCTAAAAAAAGCGCCTGAAAAGCTCACGAAAAACTATTTCAATTAAAATCAATGAATGCTTTCACATTGGGGCAGTGCACTGGCAGGGCGGTGAAACAAACGCCCCTCTCCATTTAAATGAATGGAAAGCTCTTCAAAAGTGTGTGAAAAGCTCTTCAAAAGCACTCAGTGTTTTACTGGCAGTTTAGAAGCGCCTCAGTGTGAAAGGGGCCTGATAGTCAAAAGCCATTATTTACATCCTTGTTCAAAGTATTGAAGACAGAGGACCAGCATAGCAGCCAGACAAATAGTATCCTCAGAGGGAGAACTCTGCAACGGCAGAACACATTAAGAACATACTGTAAAATATTTCACGCTGGAGTACTACACACCCAGCCACTGCCACTTACTTTTTATAAGGTTTATGATTATCAATGTTGCTTATGTGTTCTGCAGTTTGCACCTTCATGTGGATAATAATATATGTGCACGAGGGCTGCCATATCTACTCATCACCTATGCAGAGCCACTGTCAAGTCTTTATGGCTTGGGAAAGTGTCAAATAGTACTGGAAATACCAGAAACATATTTCATATAATAAAAAAAAAGTATATATATATATATTTAGCGAATTGTATTTCCGACCAATTTTATAATTTTTTTTATGTTAAATATGTTTTTTATTTTCAAACATTGGAAAACATACATGAAAAACATAGAGCAGTTCAAGTTTGGGCAAAATCTGACATATTGTTGGGGTACATAAGTATGAGAACCTGCCCATGAAACACATATAAATCGAGGAGGAGCATAAACAAAACTGAGTATATATAAAGCTTAGGAGGACTCTCCCTTTTGAAGTACAGAGTCTGGTCTTGCTCTACAGTGAGTTATAACTGTATACCTTCAGATATGAGAAACGCATAAAAAGAAGAGGAGAGGAGGAAAGAAAAGGAGAACAGAGAAGAAAGAGTAATAAGGAAAAAGAAGAAAAGTAGACCCAAAGATCTCCAGTGGAATGTAACGCTAATAACAGTCCGTCATCCCAGGGGACCATCACATAGGTAGCTAAGGGTGTTCAAGTATAACACTTGGATCATAATCCACAAAATCTTATGTTTAGTACGAGTCAGGAAAACAGATTGTTATTTTCACACACCTGTTATTGTGCTTTTAGCCACCAGAAACATAAAGGACGCCAGCCTCTGCACACTAGGGGAGGCTTCCGGAATAGGTTCATTTATTGGAGTGTATCAAGGTTGTTGAACATCTATGCCTTTAACTCATTTAAGCATAGAGAAAATTTGGTTCCAATACCCTCTAAATTTGGGACATTCCCACCACATATGAAGCATTGAGCCCCTCACCCTTGAAAACAGAATGGGGATGTGCCCTGATACGTTTTGGTTAGGTGGGAAGGGACAAGATACCATTTGGTGAGAAACTCGAAATTTGCTTTGATTAAGGAGATATTCAGGTTGCCACAATAGGAGTGAAGGGCTCCTGCCACATCAAATTCGCATCAGTTGAAATATCTCCCAGTCCTCTATTAAGGGTAATTTCCTCAGGGAGTGGAGAAGTAATCCATAGATTACAGAGATTATACTAGTTGGCCCAACAGTGACACATCCCACATTATGTGTGCAGATTATGCTGGATGCCCCCAACAGTGATGCATTCTATGCTTTGTGTGAAGATCATACAGGGTGGCCCAGCAGTGACACATCCAAGGCTATGTGTGCAGATTGCATTGGGTGTCCCAACAGTAACACATCCCATGCTAAGTGTGCAGATCATGCTGGGTGCCCCAACAGTCACACATTCCACTTTATGTGTGCAGAAAATGCTGGTTGCCCCAACGATGACACATCTCATGCTAGCTGTGCAGATCATGCTGGGGTGCCCCAAGAGTGACACATCCCATCTTATGTGTGCAGATCATGCTGGTTGGCCCAACAGTGACAAATACAATGCTAAATGTGCAGATCATGCTGGGTGCCCCAAGAGTGACACATCCCATGTTATGTGTGCAGATCATACTGGTTGGCCCAACAGTGACAAATACAATGCTAAATGTGCAGATCATGCTGGGTGCCCCAAGAGTGACACATCCCATGTTTTGTGTGCAGATCATACTGGTTGGCCCAACAGTGACAAATACAATGCTAAATGTGTAGATCATGCTGGGTGCCCCAACATTGAAACATCCAATGCTAAGTGTTCAGATCATGCTGGGTGCCCCAAAAGTGACACATCCAATGTTAAGTGTGCAGATCATGCTGGGTGCCCCAACATCGACACATCCAATGCTAAGTGTTCAGATCATGCTGGGTGCCCCAAAAGTGACACATCCCATGTTATGTGTGCAGATCATACTGGTTGGCCCAACAGTGACAAATACGATGCGAAGTGTGCAGATCATGCTGGGTGCCCCAACATTGACACATCCAATGCTAAGTGTTTAGATCATGCTGGGTGCCCCAACAGTGACACATTCAATGCTAAGTGTGCAGATCACGCTGAGTGGCCTGGCGATGACACTTCCCACTCTCTGTGTGCAGGTCACACTTGGAAACCCATCGGTGATGTATCCCACGCCATGTGACTACAAACAGAGGAATGTTAGAACTTCACCTTGCAATATGTATCTGGCACTGCAAGCTAATACTTTCGGGAACACTTAGCAGGCGTGCCATACGACTCATTGTCTGCTTTTTAACACAAAAAGAAGCACCGGCGGTCCTCGGCTTTCCATCCCGCGTCAACAGGAAGTGGAGGAAACCGGGAGTGGAGGCCGACCGCTGCCCTGGGCTCACTCATCTCTTCCAGCAGGAAACAGGCTGCGAGATTCTTCTTTAGGACACACAATAACACAGCGGAAACAGGTCAAGGCTGGAGTCCGCCGAACAATGGGCGAATAACGAGGGGCAAGCGAGGACGTGTGCGTCTGGCCAACACCACGTGCTCTGCTGCTATTGTCAGCTGCTGACAACCTGACACGCCAAGCTGGGACTGCAGGACCAAAACAACCCGGAATGGGAGTCAACAATCTGCTCATTTATAGTTGTATATTAATCTTGCTATGTATGGTGCAACATAGGATCCAATAAAAAAAATAAAAATGTGTGAGGTTTAACAAAACAATGACTAAATGAGCTAAAGCAGAACTTATTAAAACATATTTTTCCATTTTGGATAGAGTAAGGGAGGGTTATAACCCATGTCAGGTTTCTTTCTGTTATTTGTGTCTTATTGCGGAAATTTCCCTTCACTTCCTGTCCTACAGCCAAAACTGGGGGATTTCCTCTCACTTCCTGTTTTGGCTATTGGACAAGATGTGAAGCAAAATGCCCCCAATGGGACAAAACAAACTAATAGGGGTTCTAAACCCCCTACTCTATTCAAAATAAAAAAAAAGGTGTTCAGTTCTACTTTAAGCTTCAGTAATTGCCTTTTCTTTAGCTGAGATGATGTCATCAGTCTGCTGCAGGCATGAATAAGAATTTCCCTAGTCCGCTCTCTCCCTGTAATCAGACCATACAACTTTGTAGGAAGTTGCAAGGCAAGAGGCTGCAGCAGGGGTTGATCTGTGTCAAACATTTGTGAACACAACCAAGAAATGTATAGGCACCAGTTGTTATCTCTGAGCTGGCATCTCACACGTAATATACGGTAAATGTATTGCCCTGCCTTAAAAATGCCACTTTGATATATCTCTCTGCAAGATCCAGATTCAGTATAAATGATCAGAGCGGGGAAAACATAAAAAGAGAAAAGGGGGTTGACAGCACTGTAAAAAGTAAAGCTCCATTCACACCTGATACGAGAGAGCGTGCACGCTTTTTTTTTTTTGCAATTTTACATGCGTTCCCACGCATCGCATTCATGGCAGCCCATTAATTTCAATGGGGTGCCCAACGTGTACAAAAAGTACAAAAGAAGTGCCTGACCCATTTTAAAAATCGTGCCACAACAAAAAGCTTGGTACTGCTGTACCATGGGGTTTTGGGGTGCCTGAAAACGCGCTCATTAGCAAAATGCATGGGGGTGGGAAGCCTGCAAAAGGGCAGTACATTTTTGTGTGTTGTAGGAAAGTGAGCGATTTCCCACAAAGCACAGTTGAGAACGAAGCCTAAGCACCAAAACACAGACTACTGTCTGCAGGGGTCCCAAGGGCCACACAGCAAGAGCCAAAGGGACGCATACACCCCGAGCCACAAGCTGAGCTCCAGAGTGCAATAGAGATCAATTACTGGACAACTTCTATGTGAATAATAATGTGTGCACTGTGCAATATTTTTTATCTTTTTCAGTCCCAGTCCACATTCCCTCATTGATTTTTTTATAGAAATTCCAGTTACAACAGATAGGTGAAGTCATAACATATGAGTAGATACATTGTATGTTATTTTTTATGGGTCATTCATTCATTTTTGCACTGATATATACTAATCATTTATACTAAATTACATTGTGATATTTATAGGGAGTCCTATTTGATTCACTACTTTTATGTCAGTTTTTATATAGGGTTTATTTATAGATTTTTTTGTACTGTACATTTATTGTCTTCACATATTTACAGAAATAATACTTGTCTTTGTACAATAGCCTTGAAGAAGGGGGAGGCCTATCCCCTGAAACGCGTTGGTCAGATCTTATGCTCTTGCGAATAACAGTCCTTACTAGGAACTCTCAACTATATATCCAAGATATGATGTGCTACTGAGCGATTCCTCTGTCGTAATCATAGAGGCAGCATCCTAGGCCCTGAACCAGGTCTACACATACTAGCGGGTTTTCCTTCTCCTTACTTTTGGATTCACTATAAAACCAATTCTTAGGCTTCTTTAAATGGCTGGGTAGCTGCGGCCGCTGGATTCCTGTGGCAAGAACTGGTAGATTCTTGCTGCTGGAATGACTGGTTCATGCGATCAGAAGCGGCTGCTCAGCCCATTTAAACCAACGGCGGGCTGACAGCAGCTGCTGCTGTTCCAGTGTTTCCGCACAGAGAGCAGACAGCTGCAGTTAGGGACAGATGTCTGAGTCTGGATACAGTCATATGTGCCTAGGCCAGTGATGGCGAACCTTGGCACCCCAGATGTTTTGAAACTACATTTCCCATGATGCTCTTGCACTCAGCAGTGTAGTGGAGCATCATGGGAAATGTAGTTTCAAAACATCTGGAGTGCCATGGTTCGCCATCACTGGCCTAGGCTCTGGGGCATATGTCCCTAACCGCAGCTATTTGACCTCTGCGTGGCTACACGGGAACAGCAGCAGCTGCTGTCAGCCCACCGTCAGTTTAAATGAGCTGGGCGTCTGCTTCTGATCACATGACTGGATCATTACAGCAGCAAGAATCTGACAATTCTTGCTGCAGAAATCTGGAAGCAGCAGCTACCCAGCCATGTAAAAAATGCTTTACTTCTGCCAGCTCAGCGCTAGCACATACCCACCAGCAATCTCTGCACATGACCTCTCTGCCCTGTTTATCGCATGTTTGTTGCCTATAAACAAAAAAAAAAAAAAAAACAATTATTAAAACAAAAAAAGTTTTCTCCGGAACTTTCTAGGTTTTGTAAGAAGCTGCCGAAGCTGCAAATAGTACAGAGGCATGATGATCAGCTCTGCAGGCTGGATGAGCGACCACAACACACCTACACACCTAGCAGGAGGGAGGGAGGCGATAAGATCTGAGCTCATTGCTGTACACCCCAGTCATAGTGAAACCCAGAAACATCTCTGCCATGGCTTCTCTCACTACATACAAGGTGAAAGCTGGATCAAAGACAACCAAAATCCCCCACCCGGGAGGGGGGGGGGGAGGCAATGGTGGCAGCAATGGAAAGAGTTTTTGTCATACAATGTTCTATATTTGTCTTGTAGATTCATCTATTTCTACAGTATTGCTAAAAAAAACCTGCAAAAACGCGGACAAATATGAACATGTGACCCCCCTTCCCACAGCTCATCATATATAAGTTATAGGGCTGTCAGTTCATTAAACCTTACGGGGTCATTTAACTATGTTTTTACCTTATACAGTGCATCCAGAAAGTATTTGCAGCGCTTCACTTTTTCCACATTTTGTTATGAGCCTTATTCCACAATGGATTGAATTCATTATTTTCCTCAAACCTCTACAAACAATACCCTATAATGACAACATGAAAGAAGTTTGAAATCTTTGCAAATTTATTACCAATAAAAAACTAAAAAATCCCATGTACATAAGTAATCACAGCCTTTGCTCAATACTTTGTTGAAGCACCTTTGGCACTAATTAGACTCTGAAGTCTTTTTCAGATTGATGCTACAAGCTTGCCACACCTATTTTTGGGCAGTTTCTCCCATGCTTCTTTGTAGGACCTCTCAAGCTCCATCAGGTTGGATGGGGAGCGTCGGTGCACAGCCATTTTCAGATCTCTCTGGAGATGTTCAATCGGGTTCAAATTTGGGCTCTGGCTGGGCCACTCGAGGACATTCACAGAGTTGTCACGTAGCCACTCCTTTGTTATCTTGGCTGTGTGCATAGGGTTGTTGTCCTGTTGGAAGATGAACCTTCGCCCCAGTCTGAGGTCCAGAGTGCCCTGGAGCAGGTTTTCACCAAGGATGTCTCTGTAGATTGCTGCATTCCTCTTTCTCTCGATCCTGACTAGTCTCCCAGTTCCTGACGCTGAAAAACATCCCCACAGCATGATGCTGCCACCTCCATGCTTCATTATAGGGATGGTATTGGCCAGGTGATGAGGGGTACCTGGTTTCCTCCAGACATGAAGCTTGCCATTAAGGCCAAATAGTTCAATCTTTGTTTCATCAGACCAGAGAATTTAATTTCTCATGGTCAGAGTCCTCAGGTGCCTTTTGGCAAACTCCAGGTGGGCTATCATGTGCCTTTTACTGAGGAGTGGCTTCTGTCTCGCCACTCTACCACATAGGCCTGATTGGTGGAGTGCTACAGAGATGGTTGTTCTTCTGGAAGGTTCCCCTCTCTCCACAGATAAATGCTGGAGCTCTGTCAGAGTGACCATCGGGTTCTTGGTCACCTCCCTGACTAAAGCCCTTCTCCCCCCGATCGCTCAAGTGGGGTGGCCCGCTCTAGGAAGAGTCCTGGTGGTTCCAGACTTCTTCCATTTACGGATGATAGAGGCCACTGTGCTCATTGGGACCTTCAATGCTGCATAAAATTTTCCTGTACCCTTCCCCAGATCTGTGCCTCGATACAATTCTGTCTCGGAGGTCTACAGACAATTCCTTGGACTTCATGGCTTGGTTTGTGCTCTGACATGCACTGTTAACTGTGGGACCTTATATAGACAGGTGTGTGCCTTTCCAAATCATGTCCAATGAACTGAATTTACCACAGGTGGACTCCAATCAAGTTGTAGAAACATCTCAGGGATGATCAGTGGAAACAGGATGCATCTGAGCTCAATTTTGAGTGTCATGGCAAAGGCTGTGAATACTTATGTATGTAGCAATAACTCACGGTGGAGCTGCTGCTTTAAAGCGGGCTGTTACCTTCACTCTCGCCACCTCTGTTTCACCGGCACCGGGTCTAGGGTCCCGTTGAGTTTACCTCCGGACAATGTAGGCACCAAACACTTGAGTATCTTTTCCAATGCTTTAATGAACAGGTAATAAAGGAAGTAGCAGGAAAGAGGTAGAAGGAAAGTTGCAGGGAAGCTCAAATACCTTTTCGTAGTATTCTTTAGTACATTGTTAGGAATTGAACACTTGTAGTTGAATGCACTCCCCTTGTGGGATTCAATCTTTGCCCGCCTGGATAGGCTTCTCTCACTTGCCTAGCAGCCAGTACGCAGCACGAACAAAAGTCTCTGCCACAGACTTGTTTGGAACAAAACGGTTTACGATGAATAACAGACACAGCACTTGAACCTTTAAGCCAACCCAGCAGTACTATGCATTAAGATTACTTCAGGATACCTCCTCCAACCGAGTCACCAGGCCCCTCTCCAGACCAGCACTCTGCATGATCCTTCCATGATGGGTCCTCCCCTGGGATCTCCTCAGTTGTCCAGCTTCTTCTCTCAGGATAGACAGCCCAGGACCATTCCTCTGCCGCTGTGGTAGGCCCCAGACAGGCTTCTGGGCCCACCCACACTCTGCAGCGACGTGGGTCTCCGGAACAGAGGACCACGAGGTGGTATTCCTAATGCATACCTGTCGGCCAGGAGGGCCAGCAGGTGGCTGAAAACGAACCCCTAAACATGGCGTCTGTCCCATAAATACCCTCTCCCAGAATGCAACTCGGAGGACCACCTCCACCGAGTTGTCTCCGGGACAGAGGAGCACTCATATGCTTCAACACGTTGCCTTTCCAACACCGGCCCATGGGGACAACGACACCCACCGGCGCAGTGTAGAACTACACGCAACTCAGCCAAGCTGGAACAGAGGCAAATCTGACTTCACCTAACAAGTAACCCACTAGATTTACCTATCAGCAGTAGATTAAAAATCTACCAGTATACATGTACATGGGATTTTTTCCTTTTTTATTTTGAATAAATTTACAAAGATTTCAAACAAACTTTTTTCACATTGTCGTTATGGGGTATTGTTTGTAGAATTTTGAGGAAAATAATGAATTTAATCAATTTTGGAATAAGGCTGCAACATAGAAAAAGTGAAGCTCTGTGAATACTTTTCAGATGCACTGTATGTAATCTCAATCAATTAAATGACCTCTAACATTACTGTAATTTCAAAAGTCAGTTTCAATCTTTATAAACCTGTAGTTTCATCAAAATAATCACTGGGGATCCTGCCATGAAGGCCTTTTTTCAGTCACTTCCTGTTATAGGGTGACAGTGTTCTGTCCCTGTATCCCAATTGTGTTCTTGTGTTGTCACCCTGTCACGTGGACTTCTGATGAAGACTACAAGTGGCAGTTTCAATACACATTACCCACTTAACACCAAACCATGTACATGTGCATCATTTGACTTTAAGTGGATATTCCGGAATAATGTCTGCAACTACTGGCATCGTCCCGGTATTGTTTTTTCTAAGCTAGCTGCCAGCTTTTACGTAAAAGCCATCCTAGCGGTTAATTAGTCGCTGGATGGCTTTTACAGGTGGAAAGTACCTCTTTCCAGGGAGCCTGGCTGGGCTCGTAAACGGTTACTGGGATATAAATGGTGCCATTTTTAATTTTGGAAAGCATCTGAACACACCGACCTTGGTGTAATCAGATGCTTGTAAGAGCAGAGGAAACATCTGGGGTCTAAAATACCCCAGATCTCTTCATAAAGATTCACTGCCTATTGCTGCCACAAGGGATGCTTACATTCCCTGTGACAGCAATAAAAGTGATCAAAAAAAAAAAAAAGAAAAAAGGAACAGTGTAAAAAATGAAAATAAATAGTAAAACAAAAACATTTTTTAAGCACCCCTGTTCCCCCCATGCAAAGGAGAACGCATGCGTTGGTCCCCCACTACAGTGATCGCACTACACATGTGAGGGATTGCCATGAACATCAGAGTGAGAGCAATAATTCTAGCACCAGACCTCCTGTGTATCTCTAAAATGGTAACATATAAAGGCTTTTAAAGCGTCACCTACGGAGACATAGTTTGTCACCATTCCACGAGCATGCACAATTTTAAAACGTTACATGTTGGGTATCTTTTTATTTGGCGTAACACCATATTTTATATTTTCCCATAAATTTTATATTGTGTTTGTGTGCATAAAATTCATTAAAGTGTATTTTTGCCCAAAAATTTGCATTCGAAAAACTGTTGTGCAAATACAGTGTGACACAATAAAATTGCAAAACCCACCATTTTATTCTCTAGGGCCTCTGCTAAAATAATATATAATGTTCGGGGGTTCTAAGTAATTTTCTTACAAAAAAATACAGATTTTTACATGTAAACAAAAAGTGTCAGAAAAATCCCTGACCTTCAAGTGGTTACACAGGCACGGTCCACTGTTGTCACCATCAGGAAACCCGCCCTGAAAAGTGCCATGCAGCCATCGCTGGAGTGTATGTACAGTAGGGAAAATAATTATTTGATACCCTGCAGGTTTTGTAAGTTAGCCCACTTACAAAGATATGAAAGGTCTATAATTTTTATCATAGGTGTACATTAAATGATAGAGACAGAATATTAACCAAAAATCCAGAAAAAAAACACGATACAAATGTTATAAATTGAGTTGCAGTTCAGTGAGTAAAATAAGTATTTGATCCCCAAGCAAAAGATGACTTAGTACTTGGTGGATAAACCCTTGTTGACAAGCACAGAGGTCAGACATTTCTTGTAGTTGGTGACCAGGTTTGCACATCTCAGGAGGGATTTTGGTCCATTCTTCTTTACAGATCTTCTCTAAATCCTTAAGGTTTCTTGGCTGTCGCTTGACAACTCAAAGTTTCAGCATCCTCCATAACATTTCTATAGGATTAAAGTATAACTAAAGGCAAAACTTTTTTTTTCGTTTTGGATAGAGTGGAGAAGGATTAGAACACCTGTCAATTTTTATCGCTGTCGGTGGCTCTGTTAAGAAGATTCACCCTCTCTATTTGTTCTGTTTACCATTATCACTGAAAGTAAAAAAAAAAAAATACCAAAATTTTGGGTTGTCCACAGAAGAGAAATAGAGGGGAAATCTTCCAATAGGAGCACTAGTTCTTGTGACCTATTGGGCCCCAAGAAATTCCCCTAATTTGCAGGGATTTCTGCTCACGTCCTGTTTGGCTATGGAAAAGGAAGTGAAGGAAAATCACAATGGGACACAGATGGCGAAAAAAAATCTGACAGGGGTTATAATCCCCCCCCGTATTTTATCCAAAGTGAAAAAAAAAAAAGTTTTGATTTTAGTTCTACTTTAAGGTCTGGAGACTGGCTAGGCCACTCCATGACCTTAAAGCGGAGGTCCGCTGAAAAAAAAATATTAAAAGCCAGCAGCTACAAATACTGCAGCTGCTGACTTTTAACCACTTCAGCCCCGGAAGGATTTACCCCCTTCCTGACCAGAGCACTTTTTACAATTTGGCACTGCGTCGCTTTAACTGCTAATTGCGCGGTCATGCAATGCTGTACCCAAACGAAATTTGTGTCCTTTTCTTCCCACAAATAGAGCTTTCTTTTGATGGTATTTGATCACCTCTGCCGTTTTTATTTTTTGCGCTATAAACGGAAAAAGACCGAAAATTTTGAAAAAAATTATATTTTCTACTTTTTGTTATAAAAAAAATCCAATAAACTCAATTTTAGTCGTACATTTAGGCCAAAATGTATTAGGCCACATGTCTTTGGTAAAAAAAATGTCAATAAGTGTATATTTATTGGTTTGCGCAAAAGTTATAGCGTCTACAAGCTAGGGTACATTTTCTGGAATTTACACAGCTTTTAGTTTATGACTGCCTATGTCATTTCTTGAGGTGCTAAAATGGCAGGGCAGTACAAACCCCCCCCAAATGACCCAATTTTGGAAAGTAGACACCCCAAGGAAATTGCTGAGAGGCATGTTGAGCTCATTGAATATTAATTTTTTTTGTCCCAATTGATTGAATAATGACAAAAAAAAAAAAAAATTTACAAAAAGTTGTCACTAAATGATATATTGCTCACACAGGCCATGGGCATATGTGGAATTGCACCCCAAAATACATTCAGCTGCTTCTCCTGAGTACGGGGATACCACATGTGTGGGACTTTTTGGGAGCCTAGCCGCGTACGGGGCCCCGAAAACCAATCACCGCCTTCAGGATTTCTAAGGGCGTAAATTTTTGATTTCACTCCTCACTACCTATCACAGTTTTGAAGGCCATAAAATGCCCAGATGGCACAACCATGTTGAGTCCATGAAATATTTTATATTTTGACACAAGTTGAGGGAAAGTGACAATTTTTTTTTTTTTTTTTGTTCAAAGTTGTCACTAAATGATATATTGCTCACACAGGCCATGGGCATATGTGGAATTGCACCCCAAAATACATTTAGCTGCTTCTCCTGAGTACGGGGATACCAGCTATTTGCTGAGAGGCATGGTGAGTATTTTGCAGCTCTCATTTGTTTTTGAAAATGAAGAAAGACAAGAAAAAACATTTTTTTTTTCTTTTTTCAATTTTCAAAACTTTGTGACAAAAACTGAGGTCTGCAAAATACTCACTATACCTCTCAGCAAATAGCTTGGAGTGTCTACTTTCCAAATGGGGTCATTTGGGGGGGGGGTTTGTGCCACCTGGGCATTCCATGGCCTCCGAAACTGTGATAAGCAGTGAAGAGTAAAATCAAAAATTTATGCCCTTAGAAAGCCTGAAGGCGGTGCTTGGTTTTCGGGGTCCCGTATGCGGCTAGGCTCCCAAAAAGTCTCACACATGTGGTATCCCCATATTCAGGAGAAACAACAGAATGTATTTTGGGGTGTAATTTCACATATTCCCATGGCATGTTTGAGCAATATATCATTTAGTGACAACTTTGTGCAAAAAAAAATAAAAAATTTGTCTCTTTCCCGCAACTTGTGTCACAATATAAAATATTCCATGGACTCAACATGCCTCTCAGCAAATAGCTTGGGGTGTCTACTTTCCAAAATGGGGTCATTTGGGGGGGTTTTGAACTGTCCTGGCATTTTATGCACAACATTTAGAAGCTTATGTCACACATCGACCACTCTTCTAACCACTTGAAGACAAAGCCCTTTCTGACACTTTTTGTTTACATGAAAAAATTATTTTTTTTTGCAAGAAAATTACTTTGAACCCCCAAACATTATATATTTTTTTAAAGCAAATGCCCTACAGATTAAAATGGTGGGTATTTCATTTTTTTTTTCACACAGTATTTGCGCAGCGATTTTTCAAACGCATTTTTTGGGGAAAAAACACACTTTTTAAAATTTTAATGCACTAAAACACACTATATTGGCCAAATGTTTGATGAAATAAAAAAGATGATCTTAGGCCGAGTACATGGATACCAAACATGACATGCTTTAAAATTGCACACAGACGTGCAGTGGCAACAAAATAAATACATTTTTAAAAGCCTTTAAAAGCCTTTACAGGTTACCACTTTAGATTTACAGAGGAGGTCTACTGCTAAAATTACTGCCCTCGATCTGACCTTCGCGGTGATACCTCACATGCATGGTGCAACTGCTGTTTACATTTGACACCAAACCAACGCTTGCCTTAGCGCAGAGCAGGGCGGGGACAGGGGTGCTTTTTTTTTTTTTCTTTATTATTTTTTTGCTTTTTTATCTTATTTTTAAACTGTTCCTTTCATTTTTTTTTTTTTTAATCATTTTTATTGTTATCTCAGGGAATGTAAATATCCCCTATGATAGCAATAGGTAGTGACAGGTACTCTTTTTTTTAAAAATTGGGGTCTATTAGACCTTAGATCTCTACTCTGCCCTCAAAGCATCTGACCACACCAAGATCGGTGTGATAAAATGCTTTCCCAATTTCCCAATGGCGCTGTTTACATCCGGCGAAATCTAAGTCATGAAATGCTCGTAGCTTCCGGTTTCTTAGGCCATAGAGATGTTTGGAGCCACTCTGGTCTCTGATCAGCTCTATGGTCAGCTGGCTGAATCACCGGCTGCATTCTCAGGTTCCCTGTTGAGACAGGAGAGCCAGAGAATAACATGGAAGACGGTGGGGGGGATTCCCTCCCACTGCTTGTAAAAGCAGTCTAGAGGCTAATTAGCTGCTAGGATTGCTTTTACATGAAAGCCGACCGCTGGCTGAAAAGAATGATACCAAGATGATACCTAAGCCTGCAGGCATCATTCTGGTATAACCACTCAAAGTCGTGAATGGCGTACCTGAAGACATAAAAATGGTTAACAATAAAACACAGTAAACGGTAAAGTATAAAAAATTGCATACCTGAAAAGCAAACATGATAAAACATAACAACAATAAAACATTGCAGAATAGAATACAGTAAAAAAGAGCAGAACAATAGAGATCGAATAGAGAGAGAGAGAACAATAAAACGACAACTATTTTTTAAAATTTTATATATATATTTTTTTTTTTTACACTTTTTTTTGTAACTAACTTTTATAACTGTAACCGGTTCCAGGTTCGGGTCTCTCAAAATGCGATGGCATCTTGGGAGACCCTGTGAAAGTGTGTCTAGTCTGTGCAATGCTGTACCCTACGCTAATACTCAACTAGTGCATGGTAGCGTTCAAAACATTTACCAATGCAAAGACCAGGATTGTCAGGACAGGAGGGACAATAATAGCGGGTGTCACGCCTATATCCGTGCTTGCTGTAGACACACCATCTTTTTTGGGGGGTTCGTTGGGTAGGGGTACTCGGGAGGACATAAAGAAAATGCCTCTCATGCAGCCGACTGCATTTGGTTGGGGATGTGAATGGGGGACGTACGGGCGCTGCAGAAGTGGTGGGTTCCCAATTAGGATTGGCGAATGCTGCAGGAAGGGCACTATGGGCACGACGGGCCTGTGTTTGTCTTCTTGGTGGCAGCGGGACACTACTTGTGCTTGCCACCTCACCAGCTTGAACTGCACTTATGGAACTCGCCACGTCACCAAGTGTTACTACAGTGCTGGTTTGACTACGACCGGGGTGTACTAGGCCGCTGGTGCTTGCCAGTTCACCAAAATGCTACCAAAAAAACTGTTAGCGATCGCAGGGATCAGGCCTAACTCTGCGAACGCTGCAGTTATGCGTTTAGTGTTTTGTAAGTGACAGTGATCGATCGATACTGCACTTGGGTGGGCTGGGCCGGGCGGAGGGGCAAAACGCAGGTGCTAGCAGGTATCTGGGCTGATCCCGCTAACACTGTGTTTTTGGGAACCCTAAACTGCTGGGGACGCTAGCATAGATCTGATCGGATCAGATATTGATCCGTTCAGATACTACACCACTAAGGGAGCTGTACGGTGCGTGCGTGGCTGTTAGCGGTACTGGTGCTAACCTGACGCTGCTTGGGGCTGGTGCTTGCCAGTTCACCAAAACGCTACCAAAAAAACTGTTAGCGATCGCAGGGATCAGGCCTGACTCTGCGAATGCTGCAGTTATGCATTTAGTGTTTTGTAAGTGACAGTGATCGATCGACACTGCACTTGGGTGGGCTAGGCTGGGCCGGGTGGAGGGGCAAAACGCAGGTGCTAGCAGGTATCTGGGCTGATCCCGCTAACACTTCGTTTTTGGGAACCCTAAACTGCTGGGGACGCTAGTACAGATCTGGTCGGATCAGATATTGATCCGTTCAGATACTATACCACTAAGGGAGGCGTATGCTGCGTGCGTGGGTGTTAGCGGTACTGGCGCTAATCTGACGCTGCCTGGGGCGACGCATATCACCGCTGGGCGATCAGGGGGCTAAACCTTTATTCAGTAATAAACGGCGGGTGCCCTGACACTATAAAAAATAAACGAACTAACCAGCGTCACCCGTAAAACTTATACGGTGATCAGTGTTGAAATGGTTAACTAGGGGGCAATCAAGGGGTTAAAACCTTTATTAGGTAGTATATGGGGGTCCCTGACGCTATAAAACGCTAAAAACGGCAAACCTAAATATTTACCTCCCTAACTAGCGTAACCAGTGACACTAATACAGCGATCAGAAAAATGATCGCTTAGCGACACTGGTGACGGGGGGTGATCAAGGGGTTAAAACTTTATTAGGGGGGGTTGGGGGGTATCCTAGACCTAAAGGGGGCTAATACTAACTGCCCTAACACAGTAACTGTCACAAACTGACACCATGCAGTAATCAGAAAAAAAAAACAAAAAAACTGCTTGGTGTCAGTGTGACAGGGGGGGGGGTGATCGGGGGGTAATCGGGGGTGTAATGTATGCCTGGCATGTTCTACTGTGTGTGTGTTGTGCACTCACATTCCAGTCTTCTCTCCTCGGCGCCGGAATGGAAAATGCCGAGCCGAGGAGAGATGACATCATTTCCTCTGCCTCTGTGTACAATACAGAGGCAGGGAAATGATTTGATTGGCCAGGAGCGATCGCGAGGGGGGGCCACGAAAGAATGGCCTCCCCCTCACCACCGATCGCCGGGGGAGATTTGCCGACCGCCACAGGCACCGGGGGGGGGGTCCGATCACAGCAGGCACCTCTGGTCCCTGCTGTGTTCTCTGTCTCACAGAATACAGCGGTGGAGGAGAGTGTAGGCGCTGGAAGTGGCGTAGGTCACCGCAAGTGCCGCGGTGATCTATGCCAGGAAGTGGGAGCAAATATCTGTATTAATATCTGCTCCCTCCTCCCCCCCTGAAAGGTGCCAAATGTAACACAGGGGGGGGATCCAAAAAGTGGAAGTTCCATTTTTGGAACTCCACTTTAATGTGCTTCTACTTGAGCCACTCCTTTGTTGCCTTGGCGGTATGTTTTAGGTCATTGTCATGCTGGAAGACCCATTCCCGGCCCATCTTCAGTGTTCTGACTGAGGGAAGAAGGTCCTCATCCAAGATTTTACAATACATGGCCCCATCCATTAAATCCCTTGCCCGCCATCTTCGGATGTGCAGTCTCTTGATTGGCCAGTGGCAGAATGACGTCATCCCGCACATGTGCAAGGGAGTCTGTCATTCTGGTACAGCCTGAGTGTGCCAGGCATGTGCAGCTCAGTGTGCATTCAGTAGAAGACTTTGAGCAGGCAGGTAAGTGTTTGTAACATTACTGGTCTCTCCTGCAATAAGACCTGCCTGCTCGCAGTTTTAAGAAAAATGACCTTTAATTCTGCTTTAACTGCCTCCTGAGGTGGTCATGTGACAGGGTGACAACACAGAGGCACAGTGTCCGGTGTTTAGACCTGAGGCGGTCACCTCACTCCTCCTTATTGGCTGTACATCCCCGGTTTAAAAGCCTCCAATATAAAACCCCAAGACTGCTGCAGGGCTCCGCCATCTTGGATGTGACTCTCCCAGAAGAGGAGAGGGCTATGATGTGCAAAGATAGAGGAGGGCTGTGAGTTGTCACAATTTCTGGCTAATTCAGAGACACATTGCAAGGGAATAAAATAAAAAAAATATAGAAAGGAGAAGCACTGCAAGGATACTTATAAAACATTTGATTTTTCTGAATGCTCCAGGCCTGGGTTCAGCTCCTGCTTTCCACACATTTCTAAATTATATGTGGCCCCCCATAACAGAACACACACTATTCCTCAGTATGCACTCCTCTCCCATCCAGGGAAATCATTCTGTCACCGGGAGTCTGGGTAATGGAAAGAAGGACATCATGGAAGGTCCCGCCGTCTGCCAGGCCGATGCAGAGCTTGCCGTTCCCGATGCGGTGGCCAGAGAAACGTTCTGCTTCATGTGCAGAGATTGTGAAATGGAGGCGAGCGAGTTCACAACATTGGCCTGACACATGGCAGACAACTCGTTTTTTATAAACATGTATGACACCCTTCTCTCCCCCCCCCTCCTCCTCCTCCTCACAGAGATCAAAGAACTCCCCATGACAATCCCTTCATCTGCTTTTCTCTCCAGAAGGACAGAGCCATCTCTGTTCAGGCTTCATCAGGTGCCAGCTTAGAGATGGCAATCATATTAATCCTAGTGCCTGTGCAGTTCTTGGCTGTGTCCACAAATGTCTGACACAGATCAGCCCTGATGCAGCCTCTCACCCTGTTACTGGCTACAAAGTACAGCCTGATCAATGTGGGAGAGGAGACTGAGGAAATAGTTCCTACTACCTCAAGAATGCGCAAGGATGCCTTTTTAATGGTAAAAGGTGGAGCCCTTCTGAAAATCAATACATCACATCATGTTTAATGCCCAACTCCAGCAAGTAGACAAAATCCACCCTTGCAGTGGGGCTCCTTGGCACTGCAAGGGTAAAATGCTCATTATGTCCAAGGGTAGAGAAACAGGCATATTACTTACCCTGACTCCTCATTGTAGCAGGCGGTCCCTCTGCATCATCTTGTACAACGCAGGGCTTATAACACTGCATTGTACAGAGAGGGGGAAAGAGTGCGACTGCAGCCAGGAGCACCTTAGAGAGGAGGCTTTGCAGGACTGCTGGTAGGACCCTACAGAAGCATGGAAAAAAGGTAATTATTTTTCCTCATTCCAGCATCCCTAGACATAAGGACCATTTAACCATTGAGGTACAGGGGGGGGGGGGGGGGGGTTTTGGGGGGCACTGCAAGGGTATTGATTTTGTTGCGTCTAGAGTTTGTCTTTTACTATGTACAATATGAAAAAGATTACAAAACATTATAATAAAAACATGACATCAGATCATGAGTTACATACATGATGTGGACATTGTGATCTCTGGATTGAGAACAGCTGCTCCTAGTTTGAAAGGAGGGTTGGAGGGGAGGAATAATTTAAAATGATGTTCAGATCTAGAAGATCACTCTGTAGTAATGATTAGACGTGCAGCAAGTTTGATGCTCCGCTGAAAAGCGACCTGCATTTAGATCGCCTTTCAGGGGCATTTGACAGATGGTGAGGATGGAAAATGCTGCCTCCTCACCTCCAGTTTTAAATGCTGCACCAACATAGCAGGAGCAATCATTTTTGCAGCAAATGTGGTATGTGAACACCCCTACCCGCTGCTTTTGCAGATTGGGGGGCGCCAAGGATGTGACTCAACCATGTGTTTTTAATGCCCCCCCCCCAGCACAAATCTAAATGAGCCCATAGAGTAAGCGTTGTTTTGGAAAAAGGCATTAGTGATTGTTTGCTGCCTCCACGTACCCTATTATATTATAATAAAGAAGTTTGCATCCAATGTTGGATCGTGCCGTCATCTGTTGCTTGGCAGAAATACATTCCTCAGTGGAGAGCTGGATGTACACCTAGCTGTGAATTGTGGACCAACCTATGGGTGGCATCTAATTGGCTGAACTTTGCACCTCATCCTTGGCGCTGTGCAGAGTGTGCACCTCCTGCGTGTAGCAACCCAGCAGTGCTGACATGGTTAAAGAGCTTTGTGTATTCGATGTATCTCTGCACCTGCTGGCTGAAAACCGCACATTCTGCACTTCAATGAGGCAGCTGCTGGGTTGGACGGTTGTGAGAGAAGCGAGAGTGCCCTGCCCTCATCAGCCAGAACCACGAGCCGACAGAACAAACAACTCATTTCCATGTGACTTGAAGAAAACACAGCACTGCCACCCTAACAACAGGGGATACCCCTAAGAATTTCAGGGGAAATTAGTAAATAAACAGAGCCCAAAGACACCCTCCTAAAAGGTGATCGGTGCTGGGAACACAGGCCCAGAGACCTTATCTGACTCTAATACAGGGATCCTCAAACTACGGCCCTCCAGCTGTTGCGGAACTACACATCCCATGAGGCATTGTAAAGCTCTGACATTCACAGACATGGCTAGGCATGATGGGAATTGTAGTTCTTGAACAACTGGGGGGCTATAGTTTGAAGACCCTTGCTCTAATAGCTATGAGAGCCAAAATCCAACAATGTGTGGAACACCCCCTCTTCATATCCACAAGAGGGCGGAGCTGGGAACACAGGCCCAGAGACCTCACCAGTCTCTCTGATAGCTATGAGAAGCCAAAATCCAACAATGAGTGCAACACCCCCTCTTCACATTCACAAGAGGGCGGAGCTGGGAACACAGGCACAAAAATGTCCAAAGTGCTCAGGAGATATAAGAAGCTAATGAATAAACCGACAAGTATCTAGACTGTTCACAGAAAACAGAATGACTAGTGAATCCTGGTGCAGAGACTGATGTGACTGGATTAGTGTTCTCTGTACAGCACTGTGGAATATATCAGAGCTATATAAATTTATAATAATAGTGTGCAACTGTAGTGGGGAGATTAGAGTGTAAGCTCCTCTGCTGCATGTGGATAGGATAGGCAGATCCCTTGAGAACGCGAATGAGCACAAAATGCGTCGGAAGGGGGCCTACGTGCTGATGTCATTACCACCACATTCCTGTGGTAGGAGCGGTGGCTGATTATGTAAAGTTTTTGGCCATATATGATTTTACGCTGCAGCTTTTGTATCAGATTTTAAATAAACTACTACACTATATGAGTATCATTTGGACTCCCATGGGTGAGCTTTCTTTGCATAGTGCCTGACTCCAACCAATATACCAGGGTGGGATACCTCTTCGCTTCAGAGTAATGATCTAAGGCGCAGTATTATTTATCATCTGGTGAGTGCATAGATTGGTGGAGGTGCAAATGTGTGAACTGAAGAATCAATTTCAACCACATTGGGTGTTGTTTATTTCATGCCAATTTTTTTCCGATTTCTGGTGAGTGACTAGATACATCACACACATTGCTGGATTCTCTTTGGGTCACATTGAAGATTTTTTGAAGTCCAGTCACAGAATCACAAGTTGGGACTTTATTTATTGACTGCTCCATATTAATCACAGGAGAGCACTGCATACCTTTTGTTGTTTTATCCTATGCTGCACAGATTGATGTTAATACTGACTGATGACAGAGCTATATAAATGTATAACAACAGTATTAGTGTGTGACATTAAAAAGTGTAAGCTCCTTTGGTGCAGAGACTGATGTGGCTCGGTGTTCTGAAGCCTAAGAAGTGAGACTCCCATGTTTGGCTTGTTTAGTCTGGCAGGGAGATATCTGTGTGAATGTCCAGAGACGGCTGGAGGATTGGCACACAAGAAGAAAACATTATCACAGTTTGTAATGTTGAGGTTTGGCACAGAAGTGCCATCATGGAAAATAGGGCCTGGACGGACACGGGTGGGGGGCAGAGGGAGGTGTGATTACCAGGAAGGTGTAAGTAGAGCAGAGATATAGGCCGCAGAGGCAGCATTGTAGAAGAGTAATCAGGTCACTCCGTGCAGTACTGACACCCCGGCCTGGTTGTGGTCACCGATCTGCATAGACAGAGAGGTGTGTAGCATGCGGCACAGGGCGGCCACAGGCATACCTCCCAACAATTTGAGATGGGAATGAGGGACACCTACTGGCAAACATATGTAAGCATAGGACATGCCCCCTGCCACACCCCCTTAAAGGAGAATTAACCAAGAAAAAGTTTAATTAATTCTACAAGGGCTTTTTTTTACCACTACTATTCCTTTATATTGGCTTTTAAAATTTACAAATGCAGCTATTTAGAATTTGGATGAAAGGTTTAGCACTGGGAAACTCTTTTTGAAAGATGAAAAGTTCATTTTATATACAACTATATGGATCAGACCAAAATGAGGGACAGATGAGGGGGGAAGAGGGACAGAGGGACATTGCTCCAAATCAGGGACAGTCCCTCAAAATCAGGGACAGTTGGGAGCTATGCACAGGGGCTTCTACCACTGGCACACTTCACTCCGCCATGTATGGCTCTACCAGGGACACAGCAATGGGATAAGCCAGGAACAGTGCCCTTAGCAAGCCCTTTCAACTTTCAGCACATGGTATTTCATCAGCTTTAATGTATCAGTGCTAAAGCATAGCTCCCAACCATCCCTGATTTCGAGGGACTGTCCCTGATTTGGAGCAAAGTTCTCTCTGTCCCTCTTTCCCCCTAATTTGTCCCTCATTTTGGTCTGATCTATATAGGTGTATATAAAATTCACTTTTTATCCTTCAAAAAGTTGCAGAACACAGGCATAGGAAGCAGACACACCCAGGCCACATGTGAAGAGCTCTCTGGAATCTGCCAGCAGTGGATTACATAAACTCAGATTAATGGGACTCTTTTTGCCATCTTGTCTGCAGTTCTTTAATGGGAAATGTACAGAACTAAACAGAGTATTTCCTGCTCTTAGGCCACGTTCACATTTTTGCGTTACCAAAAACATACTTCTGTTAAGGCGAGTGTTGGTGCACTTTTGTTAAGGCGAGTGTTGGTGCACTTTTGTTAAGGCGAGTGTTGGTGCATTAGGCAGTTTATTCAAATGAATGAGCTGCCTAATGAACCAAAACTCACCAAAGAAACGTGCATGTACTTTTTTGTGCAGCAAATCACAATGTATGGCAGTGCTCCATTATCGCATGTTGTGGTACGCTGCAGTACATGTCTGATGGCAGGGTACTTTGAGGTGCCATTACGATTGAATGCATATCACTCACAGATCACAGGTGGGGATGAAGCAGTGAAACACAGGACTGTCCAGCAGTCTCTCCATCATGGATACAATAACACATCCTGCTAGACAGGCACCCTGCTCCCCAGTGCTGACATCAGATGTCTCTGTCAGAAGTATGACACAATGACAAGGTCACAACCTTCACTGTTTATGAGCCCCCCAGGGAGCCATGCCGGGCAGAAGTTGGATGTGTAATGTAACACTTCCAATAACAGCACAGACACAAAGGGGGGGGGGAGATGCCCATCTTAGATAAACAGAGGCAAATGGAGCAAAATGTGCTGTAATGGGGGCTCCATCCTTCTACAGACGCTCATAAATCATGGAGGTTATCACAAGAGATTCACCCCAGGACTCACTATATACACTTGTCTTTGATGTCACTATTTCTATAGCCCCCAACATATGCCACTGTGCCCCACAATATAGGGAATTCACAGAATGAACTACAGCAGCAGTTCCTGCACCTTCAGTGACTTGTGACGTGAGATGGTGAATCTTCATATTTTCATGATATGGACCCTCATACAATGAAAGATTTGTTGGCTTACATCATCTTCAGCAGACCAGGCCGAGGCTGATGTCACATGGGCCATCTGTGGAATCGCTACTCGTTAGATGAGACAGCAAGATGTGGTGGACTAGCCATCCGACCGCCCAGCGTAGATCGGTGGACACGTTCCTCACTAAGCAGGCAGAGCCCACCCCATGTTTAAGAGGCCTTACTCTAGAGACCAACATTAGACAGCGTTCAGGGCCAGAGAGAGAGAGATTCCACGGGGGGGGGAAGTGGAGGGCTCTCTTGTGACTCTGTCGGCTGGCTATGTGTCGGCAGCCGCAGAGTCGTCCGTGTGACATCCGTCTAATAACTAGGGATGAGTGAAATTGGAGGCGATTTAATTGAAATAAATTTTGGAACATTTTTGGCAAATTTTTCTTTTTTTTATAAAATGCATTGAAGTCAAGGGAAAAGGTGAAAATGAAGATGGTTTGCTGGTATCTAAACTGACTGTGGCTCCTGTAAAAGATGAGACTTCATCCTTATATGTCTTGGTGGACATTTGCTTATTATTATTACTACAGGTACTTGTATAGCGCTGTCAATTTGCGCAGTGCTTTACACATATATTACACATATTATAGAAAGGTTTTTGAAGGGGCGGGACTTTGAGTGAAGCACACGGATGCAGTAAAGAAATGAATTAAGAAATGGTTTATTAATTGCGTCAAATATTTTTTTAGAACATGGATTGAAAATACATTGCATATAGTATGTCATTGTTTCAAGGTGAATCATCACAAATAGATACATTGTAACATAATAAAAGAGTATTTTATAGATACACAGGTCACGTAATAACATGATTAATTGTATTGTAGGAATACTCATAAAAGTAGCTAGCGCATTAAAGCGTCATTAGAAATAATAGTGGAGATAAGATAAGTAGGAAAATAATTTTTAAAAACTTGCATCTGGACTCTAGTAGAAAATGTAAGGCAGTATTTTACAGTTGCACAGGTCACATAAGGGCGTGATTAATTGCAGTGTAGGTAATACTGAAATCAGTAAAAGGATGCACCGAGAATGAAGGAGGGTGTGAGTGAGACATAAGGTGGAGCAGAGAATGAATTAATTTCTTTACTGCATCCGTGTGCTTCACTCAAAGTCCCGCCTCTTCAAAAACCCTTCTATAATACTTAACGGGATGGAGGATGGGATGTAGTCGGCCCCACCATCCTCACTCAAAGTCCCACCTTTTCATCCATATATTACACATATATTGTACATTCACACCAGACCCTGCCCTCAAGGAGCTTACAATCTAAGGTCCTTAAGTCCATACACATACTAGCATGTCTTTGGAGTGTGGGAGGAAACTGGAGGAAACCCACACAGGCACAAGGAGAACATGCAAACTCCAGGCAGGTAGTAACGTGGTTGGGATTCGAACCAACGACCATAGTGCTGCTAGACAGAAGTGCTAAGCTTGGCCACTGTGCTCATTTTTGTTCTGTTGGTGAGCAAAGTGCTCAAAGAAACTTTACATCTGACTCACTTCAGGAGTATCCAATACCTTTTTTGTACTTGTCTTCTAAGGGTTAGGGGAGCTCCTTAAGGCTCCGTTCATACATAATGAAGCCGCAGTTCACAGCAGGGGTCCGGTGCTTCCCTGGTAACCGATTCAGGTGTGAATCTTTTCCGAATTTTTGCCTGAATTCGCACCTGAATCGGACCGGAAGATGCACAGGACCCTTTTTCAATGTGGACCGCCCCAGAGCTGTGTGAACCGGCTCCATTGAGAGCCGTTCACACTCTCCTGTCATGCAAATTGGATGCGGAGAAACCCGCGTCCAATTCGCATATGTGTGAACGGAGCCTTAAACTATTCTGGCGGCTGCCCCGCTAACTTGGGGACACAGGAGACTGCCTGCTCGGCATGGGTGCCATGGGTTCTCTCAATGAATGCAAAGCTTTTTCTGATTGAACAAGGTGCAGTGGCATGACATTGATGTCAAACCTGTGCCAAGCAAGTGACTTCCTGTTTGCAGTAGGCAGCTTAGCACGGGACCCAGACACTAGTGGAGATCGCTGTCATAGTGGTGCTTACTACAGTATTTACAGCTTCCCACAGATATGGCATATACATCCAAGCTGGACCAATGTAACTATGTAAAAATTGCCATATCTAAACTTAAACTTAAAACTTAAATCAAATACATTTTTTCTAGCACACTGAGCAGTCAGATCACGCCGACCTTGGTCCTTGAAATAGGGGGCACACCCCGAAAGCGTGCCCTGAATATATGGATGTTAATGCAAAGAATTAAAATCATCATCAATAGTACTCAATTATTCTTGCACTAATGGACAGAAATCCAAAATCAATGAAGATTAGGAAGGAAAGCTGGAGATACTGTTGGAAAAGAAAAGGACAAAAACCAAAAGAGGTGACCTGCAGAAAACAATGCACACCTTGCATTCCACACCAGTTTCCACTACTAATAGTGTATAGAAAATTGTCTGTGGATACGGATTGCAGAGGCCATTTTATGGGAGCCAACGCTCTACTCTCACTGATCCATGGAGGTGGGAGGAACAGTGACACATGTCTATCCTGGGCAACAGCATCACCTTAAAGGAACCTGTACTGAGAGAGAGAGATAGAGGTTGCCATCGGAGCCTCTCATCACACATTACTGAATGGTGCCTGCACTGTACACTGAGCTCACTGTCAGTTAGGATGATGGATTGATCCTTTGATTATACAGAGCGCCAGAGACCTCTGACCTGTCCAGATACTTCTTGATGTATACAAGAGACTCTGCAGCACAGAGTTCTTTGCGGAGGGTCTACATATCTACAATCCCACCTGATGCTTCTTCTGATCAATAGGTTTAATTTATGCTACCAAAACTGACAAAAGGTGGGCGCAGATGAGAGATTTTTGGAAGAGCCATCATTGCCCATGTTCACCTCATGACTGATCGCTACACAGAGGGGACAATGGAGCATAGTATGTAGAAGTGATTAATGGATAATAGTAGTGCAAAGCTTCAAATTTGTGAAACTGAACACTAATACATACAACTGTGTAGTGATTACTAGAAATTATTAGCAAAGTAATCGTGGGCAATGATCACTCTCATATGAATTGACTGTATGCCTTAAAGAGGAACTTTACATGATAAAAAAAAATAATGTTCTTTAGCAAGAAACATACATTCCACATTAATCAATTATGCTACCAAAATTAGTGTGTGTTGTAAATTGCCTCCAGCATTGTTCCTGTTTCTTCTTGCTGGAGGCTGCCATTTTGATGAAGCCCAGAGCTCCTCAACAGCAGTAAATCTTTAGGCTGTCAGCAGATTGGCCTCTACATTTTTAGCACAGTGCCTAAAAATATAGAGCAACTGAGCATGTGCAGGGCAGAGTGAGACAGTGCATTACTGGATTTTTAAACAGTATAGACTCTTATTTTTCAATTTTACATAGCTATATCTGCAAAAGGGGCCAACCTGAAGTGATCTAGCAGGACGTAATTTTCTGACTATGGCAGGCCATAGACGGTGCAAATTTCTGTCCTGCAACCATGGGTTGCAGACAGTGCTGACAGAGGAATCCCTCCGGCTGAGCAATTGTCTACTCCCCCATCCCCGCTGGGAGAAAACAGTGATAATCGCTAGCGGCTATACCAGCCGTTAGCGATAATCGCATGTAAAATCTGGCAGGCTGGTTGTACCCAAGTAGGTACATTCAGCCTGCCCACACACACGTGTCAAATCTCAGCTGGCCTCAGCCTGCTAAACCAGTCTAGGTTCAAACCGTCTATAGCCAGCCCACAGTTCCACTTTAAATTGCAACTCCACAGGATGCACCAGCAATCCGTGAACTGCTAATCCTATCCAGCAATCTTGGCAGCTATTCTCTAGCCATAGGAGGCAACTTGGATTCAGCAGCCATTTTGTAGGTCCTCTGTGCAGGATAGCATCCTCTTGTCAACTGATTGTGTGCCATGCAACATCCCTCTAATGCTCCAAGATGTGTGGGCAAGGCCCTATTGAGCTCAGATAGAGGGCGAAAAACTAGGGAAAACCCTGACTGCATTTTCACAGACTGAAATTTGGGGCTGTCTAGGAGATGAGGATATCACAGTCATAGATAACTGGCTATGGAGGGCAGTCAGGTGAAGAAGTCCATCATCTGAGCCATATTAGACTGGAAGGTACTTAAGTGAAAGTCCACCTTTTGCAACAAAAAATAGCAAATGCGGCAACACTGGTTTTATGATCAGTGTGTATATTTACTACTTTTTTGCACTGAAGATTGCAGAAAAATTCACCCACAATCAGTGTGTTGTGGGTCCAATGCACAGGCTGTTGCAGTATTTACTCCTAAACCTAAGTTCATACAGTTGTGCAGGCCTTCTGTTTTGGACCTGGAGAAATTGCTGAATGGACTACAATTTCGGTGACATCACTGCCCTGCGACTGGCAAGCTCTGCTGAGTTCCTCTGCCACGGTGGCAGATGGGACTTGTAGTATCAGTCACTGATGGATCCTGGACCTTGATAATGCAGCTGTACGGGCAGAGACGTAATTCAAACAACAGAATGCTGCAGGTGCACCCCACAAGTTATGTAAGGTAGGAGGGTGGTGCATGTGACCATGCTTATTGTTATACCCTAAATATGGGTGTAACAAGAAACATGGTCTAAAAGGTAGACTTAATGTTGGGGGAATCAAGATCAAAATCCTCCAAAATGAAATTCTATTTAATATAAAAGCACAAAGAGGCAAAGCACTGGTAGCGATATAAAAAAATCAAACTTGTACTGGATTGGCTACAGCAAAGTGAAATCTGATTGGTTACTGTGGGTTGCGACACTTTGTGCTCTGTGTGGTATGTAGTGAATACAGCTGTAAACGGTATGTTTTCCTTTATTTGTCTATAATGACTAAGTGAGACATTCACAGTGCATATAAAGGTGGAGAGGACTCTGGAGCTGGGAGAAGACTTGTCCCATGTCCTGTGCCTATGTGGATTATGCAGCCACAGTGTCACTCTGATGTTGTCTCAGTGCAGCTCGGTGGACAACAAGCCTTTTCACTGTACGCCCTTCCCAGCCTGCAGCACACACAGTCAGGCAGATCCTTTGATGTGGCAGCCTCTGTGTTGTCACTTGTGTACCTGCTATGATAAATACCTGCAGAAAGCCACTTCCTGTCACCCGTGCAGGCGCGCTTATCATCCCCACAACAACTTCAAGACAAGAAAACTCATCATTTTATAACCAGTACAAAGCCACAATGAAAATTCATGCTGGGCTTCAAAACTTCAATTTCATTAAAAGGATGCTAAATCATATAATTGATGCACAAGCCATATTACAGCTCAAAGTGGACCTGTCATCAGATATATGCTTAAATGGTAAGTGCAGCTAAGTGTAGCACCCTCTAGTTAGGTAGGTGCTAGAGCGAGGATTTTCTAGCAGAATTGGTAAATTTAGGCAGGTCTAGCTGTTGGCTAGGCCTGTTTGTTTTTATTCTGGGCTGGGAGTGGCTCAGGGTAGCAGCCAGTGACTAACAGGCAGCATCACTGAGACCTCCCTCTTCTTTCTGGAGCTTGTGAGAAAGAGAGGAGAAGAGGAGAGGTGGAGCTGCCTGGAGTGTTTTAGGGAGCCCTGACCAACTGCCAAGCTGGATTAGTAGGGGGCAGGCCTCCTTAAAGACCTGGGGTCTGCCCAGCAGGGGAGGAGTTGTCGGGTGGAAAAGCTGGAGTGAGAGAGTGCGGAGGCTGTCGGGGCCCATAGGGAGCTCCCCAGCCTGGAGGGGGTGACCTTGGGCTGGGGCTTTTAGTTGCTTTCAGGAGGAGTGACGAGATCCTGAAAGGAGGCACATGAGAGGGCAAGCAGAGGACAGCGGGAGAGAACACTTATAAGAGTCTTCATAGAGGAGAACTGGTCGCAGCCGGGAGGGCTGGTGAGTGGAGCACAGTCGGGAGGACTGGGGAGGCATGCCTGAGAGAACTGGGAGATTGCAGTCTTAGATGGGTGCAGAACCAGAAGAGAGGAGTGTGGGAAGGGCAGTGGAAAGAGGTCATTGCAGCCAGGCTGTCTGGCAGGGCCTGAAGAGAGCTATCTGGGAGTGGTAGCTGAATAGAGGACAGTTAGCACCTGAACTATTTCTACAGCACAGAGGCCTGAGGTCCCTGCCTGCAAAAGGCAGTTAGTTCATTGATGCCTGGCTGAAGTAGTGTCAGGCCTACCCATGCGGTGCTAACTAGTCTGGAGGAGTGACAGTCTGCAGCAAGTGCACCCTCCTACTGTTTTCGTGAAATTTGACTGAACACAAACACTATTTGATGTGATTTGGAGGGTGTGTGTAGGGGGAGGGGTTTTATGGGGTCGTGGTTAAGTTCCAGCACCTATTGTTTGAGAAAAAAATCCCTGGTTCTATATCTCTGAGTGACTGAGAGATGGATGTCTGGCTGGGCAGGGTGACAGGTGAACCACTACATTCAGCAACCCCTACAGGGGCATGGCTACATAAGTAATGTGTCAGTGTAACACTTCCAGGTATTTATTATGTCTAATACCCTGTACACACGACCGGTTTTGCCATCGGAATAAACTCTGAAGGTTTCTCCAACTGAATTCCATTCAAGCGGTCTTGCCTACACAAGGTCAATCCAAAGTCCGACTGTCCAGAACACGGTGACGTACAACACGTACAACGGGACTAGAAAAAGGAAGTTCAATAGCCAATAGCTTCCGTCTCGTACTTGCTTCACAGCATGCGTCGTTTTTGGTCCGTCGGAACAGCATACAGACGAGCGGTTTTCCTGATAGGAATCGGTTCCGTCGGAAATATTTAGAACATGTTCTATTTCTAGGTCCGTCAGAATTTTCGAAAAAAAAAAGTCCGATGAGGCACACACACGATCGGAGTAGACGATGAAAAGCTTCCGTCGGACTTTTTCTGTCGGACATTCCGCTCGTGTGTACGCGGCTTTGCAGAGATCACAGTAATCCCTCTGACAATGTCTTCATCTGCTTTTCTCTCCAGAAGGATGGAGCCATTGTTGTTTAGTCATCATCCAGGGTTACCATTGACTTCCTCGACTGGAATGTCAGCTCAAAGATGAAACAATCATGTAAATCCTGGTGTTCACAAAAGTCAGAGAGATCAGCGCCTGCTGCAGCCTCTTACCCGTGTGCTTACTACAGAACTACAATGTTGCAGTTTGATCACTGGGGGTGAAGGGTATTGGAAATGCTTCCGCCTGCCTGTAGCTGACCAATCATCTTGGCCTAGGCAAAGTTACTGACTGGGGATCAAAAATGGTTAATAAATGATAAAGGTGAACATTTCTGAAAAGCTCTACTGCTGCTGTAGTCTTGTACAGTTGTAAAGTCTTTTCTCTTGTACTAAAAAAGTGAAACTTTTATAAAAAAAAAAGATAACTGTTGCCATATATTGTTACAGATCAGGAATTTATTCATGCAGGCTAGGATTCCACCTGTATGCAAGACTTCTCAGAATCCCCATCACCCCACTCCTATACTCTACATAGGCTGGTCACAATATTCATTTCTTTTACCTGATTCCCCCATCCACTAATTCGATGTGAATGGGGGGATCCTCATTGAGTCATGGTATTCTGACAGGGGGCAGCCTTTCCCACCATCACAATACACTGTGCTGCTGGCTATAGCCAGTGGCACTGATCGAGCGGAGCAGTTGTACAGACGTTGATTAGTACATCAACTTCCATACAACCAGCCTGTCCATACATGGATCAAAATTTGTCTGGCCCCTGCTGAACTGGCCAAATTTCGATCCATGTATGGCTGCCTTTACTGCTTCCCTTAAGCCAGCCATAGGTGGTTTGAATCTCAGACAATTCAGCAGTGACCAGCCGAGATTCCGACCCTCAATAGGCAGGCTGATTGTACCCAAGTCGTTCCATCGATTGACTTGAGTACAACCAGCATGTCGGATTTTTATTGCCAGCGACTATAGTTGCTAGCAATAATCACTGTGTTCTCCCAGCAGGGACGCCCCCCCCCCGATGCTTGCAGGAAAGAAAATTGCCTCATCTATTACCTGCCTTAGGCTGGTTCGAATCCCAGCCGGTTTAGCAGGAATTGGGCCAAGATTCAAACCGTTAATGGGGAAGGCTGAATGTACCAAGTGGAATGATCGATCGACTTGGGTACAACCAGCCTGCCAGATTCTCTTACGATTATCACTAGTGGCTGCTATAGACTGTGGCCATAATCACTATCTTCTCCCGGCGAGGACGGCTAAGAAGATAAGATAATGGCTCGGCAGAAGGGATTCCCCTGTCAGCACTATCCGTGTTGATGGGGGAATCGTGCAAAGTTCTTTCCTGCAACCTGTGGTTGCAGGAAAGAAATTTGCACCATGGGTGGTTGACCTTAAGTCTTCCCAAAGCATAGGGTCAAATTACAGGCAGCCTCTTGCAGAGACCGTGGAATCTCCTGTGATCTCATTAGGTTTACTGCACTGGCATATTATTCTTCAGAGAGAGACATCTAAATGGATGCTCCGGGTGCATTTGTTTAATTATGAGTCAGAGACGGGAGAGGATGGTCAGTCCAGTGATAGAAGAAAGCGGAAGGCATCAAAGAGCCATGTACTAGGCTACTGTTAAGTCGACCTCTACCTTTGTACATGGCAACAATTAGTGGGGGTGGGGGTAGCCATGGGAAGATCCCATTGGCTGTTGGTGCATCTGTTGGCTTGTATTTAGATCTGGAAAATATAAATGGCAATGATGTAAATAATGTGGCAGATAAAAAAGCTCTGCATTAAGCAGCTATGACTTTGACTTGTTAACAAGGTCTAGAGTGCTCCTTTAGCTCTAAACATATGGAGGGGGTATGGGATAAGTGGGACTGCCCTGTGACTGATGTTTGTGGGCAACCTGGGCTAATGTGCTCCTTCTTTCATCTTTTAACAAGCTTCACTCTCCCTTTAAGGGTCTCCATGAGTGTATGAGAGGCAGGGAATTATGAATGACCCCCCCAGGCTCTCTGTACAGCTGCTTCCCATTACTAGAAAGCTGATGTACAGCAGAAAAGGCGCTCAGGCCTGCCAGGTAAGGATGAGAAGACCCAGAAGGGGCAGGCCGGGTGCTTGTAAAGAGTTTCCGAGGTCATTATCACCCCCACGCGCCGCCTTTCCTCTCCCTCCTCCAAACATCAAACCACTAAAATAGGTTTTGTGAGGGAGGGCAACATGGGATCATTAACCATCCACCCAGAGCAGCGCCATATGCTCACCGTCTACACAGGCCTAAAAAATGCTGCTCTGATATGTACAGAACCCCATATCAAAAGTCTGTGCACCAAACCGTACGTGTCATGGGCCTCCGGGATTGGCAGCAATAATTGAATCATTGATATATATGAATTATTCTATATAGTTTCCAAAGTCACACATCATTATTATACATTTATGTAGCTCTGACATATTCCACAGTGCTGTACAGAGTATACTGAGCCAGTCACATCAGTTTCTGCACCAGAGGAGCTGACACTGCAATATTCTTCTTACAGTCACACACTATTATTAATTTACATTTATATAGCGCTAACATAGTCCACAGTGCTGTACAGAGGGCACTGAGCCAGTCCCATCAGTCTCTGTACCAGAAGAGCTCACGATCTAATCTTCCCACCACACACCACAGTGACCAACTATTATTATTAAAGTGGAGCTCCACACAGAAGAAGAAGCTCCGTTTGTTTCTCTCTCCCCCCCACACACCACATTTGGCACCTTATGAGGGGGAGGGAGGAGCAGGTACCTGGTTTGGTTTTGACCAGAACCTGGTTTTGTTCTGGTTTAGCCCCCCTCCTCCTTCCACTGCAACCAATCATCGAGCGCAGAACGCTTCGCGCATGCGCAGCAGGGAACAGGCTGTGAAGCCGCAAGGCTTCACTGCCTGTTTCCCTTAGACCCCTTTTACACTTAACCAGTCTTCAGGCGTTTTAGCGCAAGAAATAGCGCCTAAAAAGCGCCTGAAAACTGCCTCCCATTCATTACAATGGGTTTTTTCATACCTGGGCGGTGCGCTTGCGGAACATTCGGAAAAGTCCTGCAGGCAGCATCTTTGGGGCGGTTTGGGAGCGCTGTATACTTTTTTGGGGTTAAAAGCACCCCGCTAGGGCCCAAAAAGCACCACTTAAACAGCGGTAAAGCGCCGCTAAAATGAGCGACGCTTTACCACTAATGGCCGGTGCTTTCAGTGTGAAAGCAGCCTTAGTGGAGATGGTGGCGGCAGCAGCACTCGATTGAACAATCGGCTCGGGTGAAGACATCGCTGGATTCCTGGACAGGTAAGTGTCCTAATATTAAAACTCATCAGTTACAGTATCTGTAGGAGCCTGGGGCTCATCTTTAATATACAGCTGTGCTCATAAGTTTACACACCCTGGCCGATTTTTTGATTTCTTGACCATTTTTCCGAGAATATGAATGATAACACAAAAACTTTTCTTTCACTCATGGTTAGTATTTGGCTGAAGCCATTTATTATCAACCAACTGTGTTTACTCTTTTTAAATCATAATCACAACAGAAACTACCCAAATGACCCTGATCAAAAGTTTACATACCCTGGTGATTTTGGCCTAATAACCTGCACTCAACTTGACACAAAGGGGTTTGCATGGCTATTAAAGGTAACCATCATCACCTGTTATCTGTTTGCTTGTAATTAGTGTGTGTGTATAAACGGTCACTGAGTTTCTGGACTCCTGACAGACCCTTGCATCTTTCATCCAGTGCTGAATTGACA
The DNA here is from genome assembly GCF_042186555.1 of Aquarana catesbeiana. Lineage (NCBI taxonomy): Eukaryota > Metazoa > Chordata > Amphibia > Anura > Ranidae > Aquarana > Aquarana catesbeiana. The sequence continues at coordinate 215,334,496 of NC_133333.1, read as the reverse complement.
TTTCTGGATTCTGAGTCATGGGGAAAGCAAAAGAATTGTCACAGGATCTGCCTTAAATTGTAGTTGAACTGTATAAAACCGGAAAGGGATATAAAAAAATATCCAAGGAATTGGGAATGGCTATCAGCAGTGTTCAAACTCTAATCAAGAGGTGAAAAATGAGGGGTTCTGTTGAAACCAAACCACGGTCAGGTAGACCAACTAAGATGTCAGCCACAACTGCCAGGAAAATTGTTTGGGATGCAAAGAAAAACCCACAAATAACTTCAGGTGAAATACAGGACTCTCTGAAAACATGTGGTGTGGCTGTTTCAAGATGCACAATAAGGAGGCACTTGAAGAGAGATGGGCTGCATGGTCAAATCACCAGAAGAAAGCCATTACTACGCAAATGTCACAAAGTATCCCGCTTATAATACGCCAAACAACACAGAGACAAGCCTCAAACCTTTTGGCACAAAGTCATTTGGAGTGATGAGACCAAAATTGACGCCACAATTGTACATTTCCGATCGAATCCTCCGCCCAAAAGCTATAGTAGAATTCTAATGCTGTTAGACTAGTAATAACTATAATTATTAATTACAGTATTATTACTAGCCAAACATCATTAGAATTCTTCTATAGCCTATGGGTGGAGCATTTGACCGTAAATGATCGCTCGCGGCGATCGTATGATTTTAGTTGCTTCGTCGAATCTTCATGTCGAACGGTATTATAAATATTTACTTCCCCCACCCATTCCAGCAGCGACCACCAACAGCTCTTTTACTATTGTCTCTATAATGTCAAATCTTCTTGCTCTATGTCGAATAAGCTTGGACTAATAGAGTTAGGTTAGGCACATTCGACCGCAGATCGCTACTGTCACCGTCATGTCGAATCTTCTATCTATATCGAACTGTTGTCGCCACGATACGAAAATATAATAGATACGAAAATAAAGCATTTTTTTTGTATTTTGGATTTTGCGCGTTCGTTATCTTTTTGTTAAAACGAACACGTAAATCCCTGAAATTCGGATGAAAATGCATTTGGACGATAACGAATGCACGTGTCTAATAAAGAGCCTCATCCACAAATACCACAAAAGACTTAAAGCTGTCAATAAAGGGGGCAATACACGGTATTAAGAACTGGGGTATGTAAACTTTTGATCAGGGTCATTTGGGTAGTTTCTGTTGTCATTATGATTTAAAAAGAGTAAACACAGTTGATTGATAATAAATGGCTTCAGCCAAACACTAACCATGAGTGAAAGAAGAAAAGTTTTTGTGTTATTCATATCCTCTAAAAAATGGCCAAGAAATCATAAATTCTGGCAGGGTATGTAAACTTATGAGCACAACTGTATATATACATATATATATATATATATATATATATATATATATGTATATATATATATATATATGTATATATATATAGCTCTGACATATACCAGAGAACATGGGGCCAGTCACATCAGTCTCTGCACCAGAGGAGCTCACACTCGAATGTCCCACTACAGTCACACTATTATTATACATCTATATAGTGCTGACATATACCGCAATGCTGAGCTGGTTAACCAACCGCTGTTTAATAGTAGAAGGAAATAGAAGCATCTGAAGAAAACCCACAGCAAAATGGATCACTGATCAACATGACACAGGCGGTGTCCCTGATAGGAAATAAGGCCCAAGACCCCAGAGCTGTAAAAGACAAGCCCTAATCACTGATTCACAATGCTGCCTGGGTTGTAAGGTTCATTAGGCAGGGAAGGAAATTAATGATTGAGGTCAAGCATTGTGGGACACCGAGACTTCTATAAATGAATAGAAGTTATTATTATAAATATGGAGTGCATTGTATTCTGGAAAGTCCCCAGAGCACGATGTGATACGGAGGATCTGGAACGCTCTGTATATGCGTGCTCAGTTTATAAACACAGGATGATCTCCGGGGAGGTCAGTGTACCTGTGTACAGAGCTCCATGCTGCTCGTCCCAAGCTGTACCTGGACTCTGTGTACACAATGATTGGGGGGGGGGGGGGGGGGGGTCTGTGGTTGTTCTATCAGTGAGATGTATTCCAAATTTAGCCAGTTTTTGGTGAGGAAATAGCCCCGACCGTGTGAAGTGGTACGCTGACTGCAGCTGGACACCTCAGCTTTTGCTCCCAGCTGTGGGTGGTCACCGACCTATAAATAAAATATAACAGGCTAGCGTGACCCCAAACTGTGCTTCAGCTTCCAGCGGAGGCCAAGAAAAACAGGGCACAGAGGACAGCTCACCCAGCAGTATGTGCTGAGACAGGCCGGAGTGTGGGAACTGCACAGAGAGGATGGGCGAGTACCATTGTACACGGGATGGTTCAACCACAACTGAACTTTTAGCTTAAATCTTCTGAATACATTCCAGGTGCATCAAAACCAAAAGGTGTGCAAAGTCTTACAGTTCATTTTCTTTAGCAAGAAGCCACAGCTTGTGCTGTAGAAAAGCCTGTCCACTGCCAGCATGCTGTTCCCTTGCTTTTTGTGTGGAAGCAGTGGTCAGTCTGAAGAGATCTGCTCCTTGTTAAGTCAGAGCTATGGCTCTGCAATCAGCAAATCTCATTCTCCCTGCTGCTGGGAGAGCTCTAGCTCTGACTCAGCGCAAGGTATGTTGGACCTCTACAGAGAGACCGCTGTTTACACACAGAAAGCAAGGATCCTTGCCTGTTGGGGACAGGCTTTTCTACTCAGGCTGTGGCTGCTTCTAAAAAAAAGAAAAAACTAAGACTTTGCAGGCTTTTTGCTTAAATATACCAGGAATACTGGTACTGAGCAGGTTTAAACTAAAAGTTCATTTGGGCTTATTCACAGATGTACATGGAGTAATTACTGCTCATTATATGCAGATTCTGCTTCCCGTATGATACAGCTGCAAAGTGATTGTGCTTTACTGTTCCTCAATGTCAATGGCAAGTCTATGATCAATTGAAGAAAAACTATAGGTTGCTTATGCTATAATTCAATTGGTATTAAATCCAAAACGAAAAATGTAATATATTGCAGCTCCTTAGTTGTGGTGGTTGTATTCGTTTTCTTTTTTTATGCTTTTCCCCTCTGTTTTCACCTGGTGATTGGCCAGTAACACACCTCCTGTACTAGAGTGCCCCCCCCCCCCCCACTCTGGATGAAGGAGCACAGGGGGCATGGACTAGGATTAGATGGGGCATGGATTAGATGGACTAGCAGATTTAGATACACTAACAAATTGAAGCCAGGCTCCAGCTAATACTTTATAAGCAGTAACAGCAAACCTTTTTCTTTCCTTTTGGGATAAAGGTTTCCATAGATAAATTAAATAAATACAAGCTGGCTATTGTAAGCTCCCCTTTCAGTGGTAAATTGTTTGTTTCATCCCTGTGACTGCACGGCTTGTTCTTTTCAAAAACAGACTTACTGACCAGATCACCAGATGAAAATAGAAGAAAACTAATGCAGCCATCACATCTAATAATTGGTAAGTTGCAATATAATAAATCTTTGCTTTTTGGTTTAATACTGCTTTAGTTTGATCTCATAAGCCATTTAGCAAGGGTGCTGACTGCACTGTGACACAACCACAACCACTTGAGGATGTATCTACACATCTGGGTATGGAGTATCATAATTACAATATGAAACAGCAAGAAAGGGGGTTACTATGCAAATCTGTTTTCTTTAATAAATACAAGTCATTCTCTGATTGGATGAGGTGGAGATTGTGTCATCAATGCCCTTTCCACCTCATCCAGTCAGAGAATGCTTTGTAGTCACTGGAAAAAAAGTGAAGATTCTCTCTGAATGGCAGCAGTGCCAGGCAGGTGACCCCCCTGTGGTTACTATACAGAATTGCATCTGCACCGCACAGAACCCAAAAGACTGTTGATATGACTGTAGAAGCAGCAACTACTACAGTGATTTGCAGCTTACACAGCGATTGGTCGGGTATGAGACATGCATACTTAGAATGGACCAAGCTGGACAAATATAACTATGCAATAAAATTCATGCCTAAATTTCAGCTTTAAGCCTTGATTCACACTGACAGTGGGATTGAAATCTGGTGAGTTTAGCTGAACTCGCAAGATTTCATACCCGCATATCAGTGCGACTTCAGGAGTGATTTCAGAGACAACTCTGCAAGTTCCTGCACAGAAGTCTATACAAATTGCACCCCGAAGTCACCAAAAGTACTACAGAAACTACTTTTAGGAATATGTGCGGCACTGCAAAGTCGGCGTCGCACCAATTCGGATGGTGTCATTGCCGGCAATAGCCGCCGATTTGATGCAATTTGGCCCAGGGGCGGATCCAGGGAGGGGGCAACGGGGCAATTGCCCCCTCTGAGAACGCGGGTGAGAGAGCCGGTGGGCGGCTCCGCGGGTGAGAGAGGCGGCGGGCGGCTCCGCGGATGAGAGAGCCGGCGGGCGGCTCCGCGGGTAAGAGACAGCGGGCGGGCCTGGCTGCTCAGTTGGTGAGCGGGAAGGTGAGAGAGCAGATGAGCAGCTGTGCGGCTCGATGTGTGAGCGGGGTGCTGGCCAATCAGGGAGCCGGCGGGCGGGGGAGCAGAGAGATGACATTATCTCTCACCGCTCGGCGCCCGCCCTGCATCCCTGCAGTTCCCCCCTCACCGTGCAGGCAGCCGCGGCAGCAGAGAGATTACATCATCTCTCTGCTGCCTGACTGGTAATCTGCTGCCTGACTCTGGGACACAAGAGACCACCTTAGCAGGAAATTGACACAGCAAGTTACTGTCAATCTGCAACGTGTGGCAGGTGACGTGGCAAGTGACAATCTGCATCTGATGACAGGCGACGTGGCAGGTAACGTGGCTAGTGATAATCTGCATCTGGTGACAGGTGACGTGGCAAGTGACAATCCGCATTTGGTGGCAGGCGACGTGGCAAGTGACAATCTGCATCTGATGAAGTGGCAAGCGACACACTCGGGGTTCCCACTGATTCTACATTATGGTGAGTTTATTTATTTTTTATAACAATGTAATAATAGTAATAATGCGCTTTGATCATCCTGACACCATAACAACTATGGTGCCGTGATGATTGAAGCGCCAACCCCAGCCATTTCCCCTATAGATTTACCCCCCAAAAAATATATTTTCTGGCAGTGCCCCTCCCGAGACTAGACTCTGGATCCGCCCCTGATTTGGCATGCGTCAAATCGCATGCCAATGTAAACCTAGGCTAAAGTAGCGTCAAACTGCAAAATTGAGAGGGTGTACCATTCACACTACTGAAAATCCAAATGGCCCAGTCACATGATCACATGGCCCAGAAACGGAATTTATTCACTCTTGAGAAGAGGAGAATAAGGGGGATATGTTCACCATGTATAAATATATAAGTGGTCCATATAGTGAACTTGGTGTTGAGTTATTCACTTTACGGTCAATACTGAGGACACGGGGGCACTTTTTACATCTAGAGGAAAAGAGATATCATCTTCAAATATGGAAAGGTTTCTCCACAGTAAGAGCTGTGAAAATGTGGAATAGCCTCCCTCCAGAGGTGGTTCTGGCCAGCTCAGTAGATTACTTTAAGAAAGGCCTGGATACTTTCCTAAATGTACATAATGTAACTGGGTACTGACATTTATAGGTAAAGTTGATCCAGGGAAAATCCGATTGCCTCTCGGGGGATCAGGAAGGAATTTTTTTCCCCTGCTGTAGCAAATTGGATCATGCTTTGCTGGGGTTTTTTTTTCGCCTTCCTCTGGATCAACTGTGGGTATAGGATTGGGTATATTGGATTGTATGATATTTTTATTTTATTTATTTTATGGTTGGAATGGATGGACTTGTGTCTTTTTTCAACCTGACTAACTATGTTGGGCGGGCTGTCTTACGAGCCGTGGTGGTCACTGAAGAGCCCTTGGGAGGTGCAACAGAGGAATTGCTCCTTATGCAGGGCTTCAGTGCTACCCAGGGCATCAGCATGTCAGGGTGCAGTCCTGGCACAAGGTGGCCACACTGTGGCTCCAGAAAGACTCTTCATGACAGCATAGCCACCCTAGAGGCTGAAAAGGAGGAGTTTGCAAAACTGGGAACCTGCTTAGAAAAAGGGGATCTCAAGAAAGAAAAGAGATGAGATTATACTGCAAGATTTCTTGTCTCTGAGCAAGGTTTTATTAACACCTTAGTGTGGGGTGGCAACATAAATTGCAAACTAGTAAACAGTAGGTGATGGAATAACTGATAACACAGCTGGAGGAACAGAGAAAGTCCTGAGCTTACACTTATAATAAATAAAGGTGTTACAGTGTGTTATAATCCAGCTGAAAGAACTGGCCTGCTACTTAAAAGCAGCAGCGCCATCTAGCGGTAATACTTCAAACTACTACAACACAGGACTTCTGTATTTCCGAAAGGAGAAAGAAAGTACAAATCAAAGGGTCCCATAGAAAAATGTTGCCCCTCTCCCGGGCACATAGAGGTTGATTTACTAAAACTGGAGAGTGCAAAATCCGGTCCAGCTGTGCATGGTAGCCAATTATCTTGAACTTCAGCTTGTTCAATCAATCTAAAAACCTGGATGCTGATCTTTTTCTATGCAGAGCGGCACCAGATTTTTCGCTCCCTGTGGCACCTGGAATTTCACCCTAATAAAAAGGTTCTTTATTACTGGTGGTCAGTAGCCTATATCATGCATAATGTACATTTTACACAACCTACCCACTCCTAATAATTTCACCCCTTTTCTGTAGATGGCCAAAGAAGGTTTTCATTATAAATATGATAGTCAAAATGTTTTCTTGTGTCTGGAAGCTAAGGATAGCTTATAACTTATAAACTTTATTCTGTGAATTGTTTCTTCTACAAAAAGGCATTACAATTATATTTCTGTTACAAAGCATGGCAAAGTTATTCACCAACTGAATAAAACTTTTTGGTATTTTTATTTTTACTTAATGCAACACCACAAAAAAGAACATACAAAGAAAGTTTGCATGCAAATGATCCAAAAAAATAAAATAAAAATTAAGGGGAGGAAACAGCTAATAACAACCAAATAGTGTTAAAGCGGTTGTAACTGAAGATGGTTTTTAATTAATTAATAAACATGTTATACTTACCTGCCAGAGCGGCAGATACTAACAACCAGAGAGGCCCAGCACCTCCTCTTCTGATGTCCCCCCCCCCGCCAGCTCTCTCAGCTACTTCCCTTCTGTGTGTGCCTCTATGGCAAGCTGCTTGCTAAGGGGGCACATCTGTGGACTCGCTCCCAAGCTGGGTTGTGTGTGTCCAAAGACACACACAGTGGGGCTTGGCCCCACCCCCGCATCACAGGATTTGATTGACAGCAGCATGTGACGATCCAATGACTCCCGCTGCTGCCTCTGTATCCTGTGAGTAGAAACAGCCGACAAACTGACCCCCAAACCCTGTACACAGGGAACCCCCAAAACCTGTACACAGGGAACCCCCAAAATCTGTACACAGGGAACCCCCAAACCCTGTACACAGGGAACTATACAGAGAAAGTGGTTCTTCTGTTGGTTGAGTTGGCTTTTCTCCTGGGGCCCCAACCGGCCCCTTCCCCTGCCCTCACGTGGATTGTAATGGTGGTAGTAAAACATTTATTACAGAAAGAAGTGTGAAATGCAATATAATATGGCTGGAGAAAAAAAAAAAATACTTGTACACATCATTTTGCACAAGTGTGATTACACTACATCCACCCTGGATCAACACAGACTTGAAGTCCTGCCAACGTCACAACATCATATAGTACATCTCAACCCTGCACATATTAATAAAAAATATATACAAGCTACATCATACAATAAAATATTCTGGATAATAAAGACATATAAGATTATTCATATTATAGTACATCTGCTGCATTGAATTTATAAATGCTGAACTAGTGACACCCGGTGGCTGTAATAAAAAATTTTTTACTGATACACAATGTTTTAGCAAAATGTTAAGTAGGACAACCTCTGGGAAAAATGGCTATATATATATATATATATATATATATATATATATATATATATATATATATATGCAGGAATAGTAATTCACTGGGATAGTTGTTAAGATAAGGAAGGAGTGGACTATGGAATCAGAGGGAGGAGCATTTACATAGCACTGACATATTGGGGCTGACTTACTAAGAGTGGAGAGTGGCAAATGAGGTTTAATGTTTATAAATGTAAAGTTATGCACTAAGTTAGGAACTAAGAATATACATGCATCATACATACAAGGGGGAATCAATGGCGGAGAAGGATCTGTGTGTTTTAGTAGATTATAAGCTTAATAAGAACATGCAATGCCATTGCCAAACTGCGGTTTCCAAAGCGAGCCAAATCTTTTCTTGTATTAAAGCGGAGTCCCACCAAAAAATGGAACTTCCGCTTTAAGGGAAGGTGACCCCCTGACATGCCACATTTGGCATGTCATTTTTTTTTGGGGGGGGGGGGGGGGCAGAAACCCTCTTTTTAGAGGGTCCCAGCTCCCACTGCCTCCTGGCACATCGCGGCGGCAGAAGTAAGTTCACCTCTCCCCCTCCCTCTCAGCAATCATCTGGGACACGTCACAGGTCCCAGATGATAACCCGGCCAGTCACAGCGTGCTGAGCGGCTCGCAGCCACAGCCAGGCGCCCACAGTGACAATGCCGGCGCCACAGAGAGGAGGGGGAGAAGAGCGGGGCTTCGTTCCCCCGCATTGCTGGACCCTGGGACAGGTAAGTGTCCCATTATTAAAAGTCAGCAGCTGCAGTATTTGTAGCTGCTGACTTTTAATCTCTTTTTTTTTAAGCGGAACTCCGCTTTAAGAGAGGTATGGACTCCAGACAGAGAGATATCATTTTGCCCTTGTACAAATCATTAGTAAGACCTCATCTGGAATATGCAGTTCAGTTCTGGGCACCAGTTCTCAAAAAGGATATCGGAGAACTGGAGAAAGTGCAGAGAAGGGCAACCAAACTGATAAGCGGCATGGAGGAGCAAAGCTATGAGGAAAGATTAGAGAAACTGAATATATTGTGTCTTGAGAAGAGGAAATTAAGGAGGGGATATGGTATACATGTACAAATACATAAGGGGTCCACATAGTGAACTTGGTGTTGAGTTATTCACTTTAAGTGTTGAGTTATTCACTTTAAGGAGTAAAAGAGATTTAATATCCAAATATGGAAAGGTTTCTTTACAGTAAGAAAATGTGGAATAGACTCCCTCCAGAGGTGGTTCTGGCCAGCTCAGTAGATTGCTATAACCAGATGCCGATCGCCCTACATATTTTACTGCGGCAGGGCAGCCACTCTGGGCATAATCGCATACTTGTACGTGATTCTGCACTTCCTGGTCTGGGGCACATGCGTGCGCCGCCCGTAACCCGGTCCTGCTGTGATTGCACACAGTGGGAGCCATTCAGCGGGGCCGGCGATGTCCAATGGGACCCTCCTATCTTTCGGGAGACAGGCAGAATGGCGATCTGCCTATGGAAACAAGGCAGATCGTCGTTCAGTGGGAAGGGGAGGTAGAGATCTTGTGTTTCTGCTAAGCAGGAACACAGATCTCTGCCTTCCCACAGTACAAGCACCCCCCACACAGTTAGCAAGCACTCCCTAGGAACACATTTAACCCTTTTATCGCCCCTGGTGTTATTAGTACAGTGACTGTGCATATTTTTTAGCACTGATCATTGTGTCTGATCTGTCAGTTGCAATGTTGCAGTCCCGCTATAAGTCGCTGATCGCCGCCATTACTAGTAAAAAAAAATTCCAAACATATACCCCACAGTTTGTAGACACTATACCTTTTGCGCAAACCAATCAATATACGCTTATTGGGATTTTTTTACAAAAATATGTAGCAGAATACATATTGGCCTAAATTGATGAAGAAACTTGAATATTTTAATTTTTATGGGGTATGTTTTATAGCAGAAAGTAAAAAATATTGATTTTTTTTTTCAAAATTGTCAGGCTTTTTTTGTTTATAGCGCAAAAAATAAAAAACACAGAGGTGATCAAGTACCACCAAAAGTACAGCGTGGCATGACCGCGCAATTGTCAATTAGAATAACATAATTCATGAAGTTGTGTATGCACAGTGTCTCATCCTGACTTACATAGCTGGCCACTGTGTGCACGTGGCTCTGCAGCTTCTTCTGGCAAACTGTATGACAGGATTACCTAATACAGCAGTCTTTCTCAACCAGGGTTCCATGGAACACTAGAGTTCCTCCAGAGGTTACTAAGTGTTCTTTGAGCAATGAGCAATGCCCTCCTCTCAGATAAGAAACACAAGAAATGAGCACCGTGGTCCAAGAGCATAAATACAGGAGGTATTGTGAGACAAAGCAGTAGATGTAATGTAGGTCTATAATATCAAATGAAACCCAAGTAACCCTCCCAGGTATTGCTGGAAAAGAAGGATTTACAGAGGATGAAGATATAACTGGGCTCCCATCTCCTATTTAAAAAAATAAAAGCATGCTTGCATGTTTGTAGGTAGCCTCTGTTTATTGGAGTGATTCTGATATTTATTAGCCCTGAACATTAAGAGAAAAATAATATTCAAAAATTATGTAGAGTTACCATTTTAATAAAGTCAATATGATGTATTTAACGAAAGCAACACAAAATCTTTTATTTTATGCTTATAACCCTTAAATCCAGAAGGCAAAACAAACCCTAACCCCTGAATCAATTTTTGTCACTTTGGCATGAGTTAGTAAAACTGCACATATCTTTTTAACTTTGGGTCTATTTATTAAAAAACATTAGTTGGAAGAATATCACAAGCATTTGCCCAGGCATCACAAATTTTGACTGTACTTTGTTTCAGTATGTTGATTTCCTATGATCGTCAGCTCCATCTAGTGGTCATAATGCGTTATTTTCTTGATTTAGGTATTTCAGGAAAAAACTGGATTTTTATAACAGCTTACCTGTAAAATCCTTTTCTTCGAGTACATCACGGGACACAGAGCCACAGTATTTACTGAATGGGTTATATAGGCACCTCTAGGTGATGGACACTGGCACACCCTAGACAGGAAGTTTAGCTCCCTATATAACCCCTCCCCTTACTGGGAGTACCTCAGTTTTGTAGCAAAGCAATATACATTTATTAGAAGAGGGGAGGGACCTCTGTGTCCCGTGATGTACTCGAAGAAAAGGATTTTACAGGTAAGCTGTTATAAAAATCCTATTTTCTTTTTTGTACATCACGGGACACAGAACCACATTATTTACTGAATGGGATGTCCCAGAGCAATGCTATCTGAAGGGAGGGAGACACAAACAAAAGTAGGGTGCAATCAGACCTGATGACCTATACTGCTGCCTGCAGCAACGCTGCGCCCAAAGGGGAAATCCTCATGCCTTCTCACATCCACCTGATAGAATCTGGTGAATGTATGGACTGAAGACCAATTTGCGGCCTTGCAGATTTTAGCCATGGAGGCCTGGTGGTGCACTGCCCATGAAGCACTAACAGCCCTGGTGGAGTGCGCTTTAATTTGAAAAGGTGGCACTTTCCTCTTCAAACCATAAGCTTCAATAATTACTTGCCGAATCCACTTAGCAATAGTAGATTTCAACGCTGCCTGTCCTTTTCTAGGACCTTCAGGCAACACAAACAAAACATCCGTTTTGCGAACCTGAGCAGTCGCTTCCAAATAGATTTTGACTGCTCTCACTACATCCAGAGAATGTAGTGACTTTTCTTCCGTAGAACAGGGTTCTGGGAAAAATGAAGGCAGAACAATATCCTGGTTTAGATGAAAACCTGAAACCACCTTAGGTAGGAAAGCTAGGATGAGGATGCAATACTACTCTATCCTTGTGAATGATTAAATATGGCTTTTTACAAGAAAGAGCCGCCAATTCGGATACCTTTTTGCAGAGGAAATGGCTACCAGAAAAACTAGCTTCCTTGTCAAAAGGACCAAGGGAATATGTCGTATCGGCTCAAAAGGCTGTCTCTGTAATGCCGACAGAACTAGATTCAAGTCCCAAAGGTTCAGGGGTGCTCTAACCGGTGGATTAAGCCGCGTTACCCCCTGTACAAAGCTTCAGACCAAAGAATGCAAAGCAAGCGGACGTGGAAACAATACCGATAAGGCCAAAACCTGGCCCTTGATAGTACTCAAGGCCAGCTTCATCTCTAATCCCATTTGCAGAAAAGCAAGGATTCTACCTATGACATACTTTCTGGGATGCTAACCCCTGTATTAACACCAGGAAACATATGCCTTCCAGACTCTATAATAAATGACTCTGGAAGCTGGCTTCCTTGCATTAATTAAGGTAGATATCACTGAGCCTGAAAGCCCGCGATTCTTCAGAATGTGGGTTTCAATAGCCAAACCATTAAATTTAGCATTTGTAAGGTAGGATGGAACACTGGTCCCTGCGATAGCAGGTCTGGACGTGGTGGTAGGGTGCATGGGGGCCCTACCGCCATCTTTACTATTTCTGGATAAGAAGATCTTCTGGGCCACACTGGGGCTACCAGAAACACCAACTTCTTTTCCTGCTTGATCCTGCGAAGAAGCCGTGGTAGCAGCAGAATAAGAGGGAATGCATAAATCAGTGAGAACTGATCCAACGGGGTCACCAACGCATCTGTCCCGCATGCAAGTGGATCCCTTGTTCTTGACACAAAGTTGTCGATCTTGTTGTTGAACCTGGACGCAAACAGATTTACATCCAGTATCCCCCATCTTTGGCATATAGCCAGGAAGATGTCGGGGTGAAGAGCCCATTCCCCTGGGAACAATTGCTGGTGACTTAAGTAGTCCGCCTGCCAGTTCTCTACTCCTGGAATGAAGATTGCCGATATGCGCGGCACATGCTTTTGTGCCCAGGTTAGGATCTGGTTCACCTCTCCCTGGGCTGCACGTCTTCTTGTGCCCCCTTGGTGATTGATATAAGCCACTGCTGTGGCATTGTCAGATTGGGTCCTGACAGGACAACCCTGCAACCTGAATGTCCAGGCCCTTATGGTTAGGTACGCTGCCCGAATCTATAGAATGCTGATGTGTAAGTTCCTCTCGGTTCTGGACCATTTCCCTTGGACAGTCGTCTCTTCCAGAACTGCTCCCCAACCCGAAATGCTGGCATCTGTTGTTACCACTTTCCAGGTAACTGGTAAGAAGGATTTCCCTTTCCGCAATTCTCGGGTATCAACCGCCAACTGAGGCCCTGGCGCACTATTAGCGATAAACACATGGGAAAATCTAGCACCTGGACTTTCTTGTTCCAGGCAGACAGCATACTGTTTTGTAGCAGTCTTGAATGAAACTGAGCATAGGGAACCGCTTCGAATGAAGCCACCATCTTTCCCAACAACCTCATACAAAGGCGAATAAAAGCACCCTTCTTCGCCCTGACTACCTGAACCAGCTCCTTTATGGCGCTGATTTTTGCCTGGACTAAATACACCCTCTTCTGGGTTGTATCTATAACCAGACCCAAGTACTCTAGTCTTCTTACTGGTTTTAAAGAAGACTTCTCTAGGTTGTGGACCCAACCTAGGTATTCCAAGTAGTTAACTGTGGTGACCAAGCTTTGGTCTAAGCGGGCTACTGACCAGTCTATTAAGAGCAGGTCATCTTGGTAAGCTATAATCGTTATACCCTGGGCCCTTAATCTGGCCAGAGGAGGGGCCAGGAGCTCTGTAAACACCCGAGGTGCAGTAGATAGACCAAAAGGTAGAGCTACAAACTGAAAATTAAGTTTTTCCACTATGAAACGCAGATATTTCTGATGAGCGTGGAAAATAGGTACATGCAGGTATGCATCCTTGATGTCGATTGATGCCAGAAGTTCTCCTCCTTGTAGGATGGAGACTACTGATCGGATTGATTCCATGCAAAAAGATTGAATTTTTAGGAACCGGTTTAGATCTTTGAGATCTAGAATGGGTCTGACATCTCCATTTGGTTTTGGCACCGTGAAAAGGTTTGAATAAGACCCCAACCCCTGCTCTTCCATGGGAACCACCATGATTACTTTTTGTGACAAAAGTCACTCCAACGCTTGAAGGAGAGACTTCTTTTTCTCTGGGTCTTGGGAACATTTGATCTGAGGAAACGAGGAGACGGGAATTCTCAGAACTCTAGTTTGTAACCTAGAGTTATTGTGGAGACCACCCATCTGTCCTGAAAATCCTCCTGCCAGACCTTTGAGAACTGTAGCAGTCTTCCCCCCACTTGAACGAGCGGGGGCGCCCCTTCATAAAGAGGTTTTAGTGTTCTGTCTTGTAGGTTTCCTCCCCCAGGACTTCTTTTTGTCCCTAGGGTTGACTTTGAGTTTTACCTCTTGAACCTGACGGTGGAGGCCGATGCCCCTGGCACTGGAGAAAGAGCCAACTTAAATGAGGGATGTTTACTCCTTTTCTTAACTGGCAAATGGGTACTTTTCCCACTTGAAATCTTTTGGATATAATTGTCCAAATCATCCCCAAACAGCCTTACACCGCGAAAGGGAAAACTAGCCAGGAGCTTTTTGCATGGCGCTTCGGCTGACCAATTTTTCAACCATAAAATTCTACGCATATGCACCTGCCCAAGCGTAAGGCGAGAGATCTGAAGAATAGAATCTCTGATTGCTTCAGCTGCAAAACACAAAGCCGCTGGCAGCTCGGCTAACTCATGGGCCTGCTGTTCAGGAAAAACCTTGAGCACCTGTTTCAAGTGGTCTCTCAAAGATTGACATACCCCAATTGCCGCCACTGCAGGCTGAGCTACTGAACCTGCCAAGTAAAAAATGTTTTTTAACAGGAATTCCAACTTTTTATCGGTTGGAAACCTTAAGCATTTGAGCGTTGTCAACAGGACAAGTCAAACTTTTATTTACAGAGGATATAGCGGTGTTGATTGCTGGTATACCCCACATCTTTGTAAATTTTTAATCCATAGGATAAAGTGTTGAAAACTTTTTAGGAGGGAAAAAATGTTTATCTGGGTGATCCCACTCAGAATAAATAAGCTTTTCCAGCAATGAATGAACAGGAAAGCATGCACAGCTTGAGGAGGCTTCAGTGAATCCAAAGAAGAAGTGGGCTTTTCAACCGACTCAGTTACGGTTAACTTAAATGTGGAGCGGACCATTTCAGTAAGAGAATGCATCAGCAATTTCTCAGCCTGTGAAGCTGAAGAGGGTCCTTCCCCACTTGATTCCTCAGAAGAGGAGTCATCAGTCTCTTCCCGGTCCTCTGAGGGGGATTCGTCTCCCCTTTCCCAGAGTTCCTCTGTTTGATGGTCCTGGGTAGTAGAAGGGGACCTAATGCGTTTTCTTCCACTTTGTGAAGATGCGATTAAGGCCACTAATCTTTCCTCCAATCCACTCATGGCTGAGGAAAAAAACTCCTGAGTAATATATACAGGGGCTGAAATGCCAGAAGCAGTTTCAGCCCCTAACCCTGACGGCTCACTCTGACCAGCCTACCTAGGTCTTTCAGGGGGAGATGGCATTGCAGAGGGGGGTCCTCAGAGCCTGAGGGAGATCCCTTTGAGCCCCTATTTTTCGGGGTATTTGTACCTCCCTTTCTGCCTATAGTGCTAAGCACAAATGCAGCGGTACTACCAGAAATGCACCCACTGCTGAGCACAATAGTTCAGCAACTGCCGCTGCTATCGAGGCTTAGTCTGATGCTAAGTAAATGTGCCTGGGAATGCCTGTGTCACCCACACTCACATGCCATCCATCTGCTCTTTGTCCCTCCTTTAGCTGCATGCACCTGCAAAAAGTGCACCTTTATAGCTATGCATAGCCTGCGCTGTGGCCGTTGAACCACGCCAAGCTGATGCTCCGCCCCCCTCCTCCAACCACCCCTTCCGCCCCCCCCCCTCATCTTTATTTTTTTAAAAAGACAGTTTTCCCGTGCAAGCAGGGGCTCCAATCCGACCGGATCGCACATGGAGGGGGGGCTGCAGTGGAGGAGAGGGAAGGGCAGGTGGATGGAGAGCTGCCGTAATGGCGGCGGCAGCAGGAGCAGGGCGGCATGCCGCTGACTGACTCATGGCCTCTAGCCTGGAAAGAATCTGTGGGGGGACATTCCTAAGAGAAAACCCCCCTTCCCACATCTTAGCTGGAGCTTGGGCTCGGAGGAAGTGTGCAGCTTGTGACAGACTGACTAGCATGAAACAGGTACGTGCTCTTGATAGCCCCCGGTGGCGACTTTAGGCATAGCAACATTTACTTAAAGGAGAAAATCCACAAGAGTTAGAAAAATTCCTTAGAAATCTCCTTTACCTTATCCGGCCGCAGGGTTCTGTGGTAAACCAAACAGACCCAATCTTCACCACTCACGGTGGGCTCCGTTAAAAAACCTTCAGGAACCGGGGCCCCTTTTTATAGGGGGGATCCACACTCCTGGGCCTGTAAAGCACCCCGCCAGGAAAATATAGCTGAAAAAAACAAACACTGGATCCCGGGGTCCAGCTCTCTAAAAAGAGACGCGTTACAGGCAGAACCTCGTTTCTTCCAACACGAGGCCCGGGTACCATTCAATTCGGCCTGGAAAAGACACTTTGAATGGATCCGGTTGCATGGCTTGCCCCAGCAAAGATTTCTCCAATGGAGCTCAGCACAGTACGTCTTTACTCGTGACCAACACCTTAGACACTGGCGAAAAAACTGAGGTACTTCCAGTAAGGGGAGGGGTTATATAGGGAGTGAACTTCCTGTCTAGGGTGTGCCAGTGTCCATCACCTAAAGGTGCCTATATAACCCATTCAATAAATACTGTGGCTCTGTGTCCCGTGATATACGAAAAAGAAATACACACATTATGGCCACTAGATGGAGCTGATGATCTTAGGAAATCAAAATAATAAGCATAATATGGTAAGAATTCTAGAAATCTGGGTGAATGCTTGGGACATTCCAACACATTTTTTTTTCATAAATAGACATCTAAGTTTATGGTATTATCAAAAGAAAATTTACCCAAAATAGTAAAAAAAATATTAAATTTAGCTGTATTCCCTTTCCATAATCATCACCCAAAAATATCCCAAAATACAATTTTCCTTCTCCTAATGTGCATGGAGATACCACACATTTGTATTATTTATTATTTGTACCCATTGTAGGGTGTAGAAACACTAGTGTGCACTTTGCCTTCAGCGTGGGAAATTAATCATGTAATCACCGTGTTTGGCTGTCCCAGTGATCACATGGTCAGTAGCCTGTCCCACCAATCATCACTCTGAGCTACAAGGAGCTGTCAGTCACAGTGCTGAGGATTGTGATTGAGCGCACTCCCTGCACAAGAAAAGATGAACACACAGTATATAGGGCAGCACGGCATAAGGCCCACTATGTGCTTCCACATATATGTGTTACACAAGAGCTACACTCTTCATATGACTTCTTATTTATTTTTAAAATATTCTTTTTTTTATCAATACTGAAATCTAATGCAGCTGGCTTTGTTTATCAACAGATCCATGTGATCTCTGTCAGCGCTGATACGGCAATCACATCTGTTAGGATGCCAAGAGATCTTTTTTTACAAGAAAACTCTGCCTAAGCTGTCAGTGTTTTTCCTTCCTGAACTTCATCATGAAATAGAAATGCAGATACAATGAAATGCAGTAATCATCCTTTCAGCTACCCAGAAGGTTTTTATGCCAATCAACAGACAGAATTATGAATCCTTCCAGGCAGTTTCCAACAAGGGATCAAACAGCAACAAGAGGACCTCCGACCCCGCACATCTGTCTCCGGACCCAAGATGGATGATGTGCGAGGGATACGGTACAATCTATTACAGACGTCGCCAGCAGACACAGCGGGTAACAACACCTGCAGACTGCAAGCAGCGGCCCATCCAACGCTGCCCGAATCTCATTTATTACCACACACAGAGAGATGCCAGCACCCTTATTCCAATTCCTTCCATGTATCTCCCATCCCCCCATGTGTGATATCCAGCAAACACGCAGAAGGCTCTCTACTTGTCTGCAAACATCAGCAATATTTAGTTTGATTTACATCTGAAAAGCATTACATTACAAATGCAAATATTGTCAATGAAGTCTATCAAAGAAATGTGTAAAGCGTTTGTAAAGGCTCAGATTTTTTTTTTTTTAAAGAACAAATGTGTTATACTTATCTGTTCTGTGTAATGGTTTTGCACAGAGCAGCCCTGATCCTCCTCTTCTGGGGTCTCCCATTGGCGCTCCAGGCTCCTCTTATTCTCAGCCTGCAGCTTTCTATGGCGGCACACCAGTGGGCTCAATCCCGAGCCGAGCTGTGTGTATCTATAGGCACACACAATGCAGCTCAGCCCCACCCTCCACTCTCTGCTCACAGGATTTGATTGACAGCAGCAGGAGTCAACAGCTACCAGTGCTACCTGTCCAGCCTGTGAGGAGAGAGAGAGACCAGGGCTGCTACAGTTGATGTTTAATTGGTTTATTACTACAGGGTTTGTTGAAGATTATCTAAAACAGAAAGGTCTACAGAGGTACGACTCCACCGGGAAAATATAAAAAAATGCACTTTTTTCTACAAAAAATATATGCATTTATTAATTTTACCTTACTGGGGAACTTATCCTTTAAAGAAGATCAATAAACATTTTATTGTTGTTTTACTCTCCGTGGGAACACACGCATATACACTACATTACCAAAAGTATCGGGACACATGCCTTTACACGCACATGAACTTTAATGTCATCCCAGTCTTAGTCTGTAGGGTTCAATACTGAGTTGGCCCACCCTTTGCAGCTATAACAGCTTCAACTCTTCTGGGAAGGCTGTCCACAAGGTTTAGGAGTGTGTCTATGGGAGTGTTTGACCATTCTTCCAGAAGTGCATTTGTGAGGTCAGGCACTGATGTTGGACGAGAAGGCCTGTTTCGCAGTCTCCGCTCTAATTCATCCCAAAGGTATTCTACAAAATATGAAAAATGCCGAGGGGGGGGGATACTTTTGCAAGGCACTGTATATTGCAACTTATAAATCCTTAGCACTTGCTTTTTTTTAAATGTTATTTTCAACTGGAGGAACAAAGCCATCCTTGGACAGCAGCATTGTCTATCAGTGCAGAGGGTAGTGTTAGATGGGCTAGTAGAGGTTGAAGGACTTTACAAAATTGACTAACAGATTAACCTTTTTGACACCACTGATGTATGCCATGCGTCTACAGCAGTGGGGATTTTACACACTCTCCCAACTGCTATAGCATTAAAAAAAAAAAGTTATTAAAGAAGAAGGTAGAACATTAAAGTTATACCCGGGCACTTAAAAAGCCCCTCCAATAAATTTTGAGCCCCACATCCACATACCCCATGATAAATGCTTAAGGGTCCGCGCTCAGGCTTTCAAGGTCCACTAAGTTGGATGCTGCTGGCTAGTGAGGGTGTAAGCTGAAGAAAGGTCTGTCCAGACACAAAGCATACTGCAAAAATGGGAAGAGATAGCCCGGCCGCCTTACACCTCACCCGGCCTGAGTGCTTAGCCGATAAAAGCAGGTAAACAAAATTGGGCAATATATTGCATTTCTGTGCCCTAAAATTATTTTAGTGTATTTTTTACTGACATTTTGTGCTTGATAAATCATACTGCCATTATTTTATTCTTTAGGGTCTCTGCTTTCAGAAAAAATGCAATATTTTTAAGAAATCCTCAGGTCTACAATTATTTTTTAAATGTGTACCAAATATGCAAAGAAAGCTCTGGCAGTGTAATTCTAGCCAACACTTTTTGAGCTTGTACAGAAAGTTTTTTTTTTTTCCTGTTTGGACAAAGGTTTTTCTAGATTATTAAAAGCTGCCCATTATAAGTGCCCCTTTCTCTGTTAAAGGCCAAAGGCCAGCATTTACAAAGAAGCTACCATTGCAGTGCCCCCCATATGTGCTTGTTAACTCGGGGAATGAGGAATAAGGTGTATTACTAACCTTGCTCCTCACTACGGGAAGGCTGTTGTGCTCTCCTCTGCACTAGCTTGCAGGAAGTCTTTTGTTATCCCCACACACAATGAGCGGCTATCGTACTCGAAGACATCTTTGTATGACAATGGCCCGGAGCATCTCAAGGCTGGTACACATGGGCCGAATATCGGCCAATATCACCCCATTCAATAAAAAACGTCCGACATTCGGCCAGTGTGTACCGCAGCCTGTCCGGGTTCTGTCGAATGGGCATGCTGGAAATCCAGCAGCCAACCGGAATCCGATCAGCCAATCAGACTGGTGTGTTCTGACTGGAGGGGGAGGGGGGGCAGTCCACCTGTCAGAAGACAATAGCTCAGTGGGGAGATCCCTGTACTAATAACACATAGTTAGTACAGCAAGCTCCTCAGTTTTCTTTATTCGTACTGCTGGGTTGAAATTTAAAAATAATACCTGTGTGTACCAAGCTTTATAGACCAGGCTTTAGGAAATGGGTCGCAAAGATGGAGGGAGCCTGCCAGAGTGAGAAATAAGATAAAATTACCACCTTATCCCTATACCCCAGAGGAAACAAGAATTTAAACCTTGACATGCAGGGGGGTACCACTGCAAGGGTAGTTTTCTTTTTTGTGATTTCCAAAGTTTGGCTTTGAATGCTGGACAGCTTGCTCTTTTAAAAGAAGTTGAAAAATAACAGACTTACTGGCCAGATCAATAGGTACTGAAACTATATATAGGGGAGACTCAGAAACTTGAAGTCTACTGTGATAACGCTACTGACAGATGCATCATATATGTCATTTTTTATTTCACTTTTGAGTTCAACATCAATAGGAGCACTCAATGCCAAACTGCGGCTTCTGGAGGTAGTAAAGTACTTCCCTGTATTAAAGAGGTATATATATTCCAGGGAGAGAGACATAATCTGCCCCTTTACAAAGTATTAGTAAGACTTCACCTGGAATATTCAGTTTAGATTTGGGCTTCTCAAAAAGAATATTGGGGAGCTGGAAAAAGCGCAGAAGTGCAAAAAGAAGGGCAACCAAACTGATAAGAATGATAGAGGAGCTCAGCTATGAGGAAAAAAATAACCGAACTGAATCTATTTTGAGAAGAGGCGATTAGGGGGGAAATGATAACCTATAAATACATAAATGGTCCACAAAGTAAACTTGGGGCAAAGTTGTTTACCTTATGGTCATGGCAAAAGTCAAGTAGGCTCTCTTTGGGTTTAGTTACTAAATCGGACTCACTTCTGCATAGAGACCAATCAGCTTCTAACCTCAGCTGCTTGTTCAATTAAGCTTTGGCAATAAAACCTGGAAGCTGATTGGTCTCTATGCAGAAGTGAGCCTGATTTTGCACTTTAGTAAATAAACCCCATTGTGTCTAGAGATAAAGAAGTCCTCCACATATGGAAAGATTTCTTTACAGTAGGAGCTGTAAAAATGTAGAACAGCCTTTCTCTAGGAGATAGCTCTAGACAACTGTGTACACTACTTCAAAGAGGGTTGGATGTGATTTAACCACTTGCCGACCGCCGCACGCCGATGTACGTTTAAAGTTTGGCAGCGGATATCGTTGTTATGGCAGCAGCTAGCTGCCATAACCCCGGTATCCCCGTTTTCGTGTGGCGGTCGGCTTTCAGATAAAAGTGGTCTCTGCAGCGGATTCACCGCGAGATCACTTTTATCGGTGGTGGGAGAGGGCCCCCCCCTCCCGTCGCAATCTGTTGCCCTCCGCCACTTACCGGAGCCATCGGTAGCGGCAGAGGCGATCACGTCTGTCTCCTTGCTGTGCCTGGAGACGAGTGAGGCTAAGATGGCGCCCACTCGTCTCCATGACACTGCATGGCGGAAGCGACGTCAATACGTCTAAAAGGCACATTTTTTCAAATGTAATTTTTTTAAATGACTTTTTTTTTTTTATTGCATTTTAGTGTAAATATGAGATCTGAGGTCTTTTTGACCCCAGATCTCATATTTAAGAGGTCCTGTCATGCTTTTTTCTATTACAAGGGATGTTTACATTTCTTGTAATGGGAATAAAAGTGACACAATTTAAAAAAAAAAAAAACTGTGTAAAAATAAATGAAATCAAGTAAAATAAGTAATAAAAATAAAAAAATAATTTTTTTAAAACCCCCTGTCCCGACGAGCTCGCGCACAGAAGCGAACGCATACGTGAGTAGCGCCCACATATGAAAACGGTGGTCAAACTACACATGTGAGGTATCGCCGCAATTGTTAGAGCGAGAGCAATAATTCTAGCCCTAGACCTCCTCTGTAACACAAAATATGTAACCTGTAGAATTTTTTAAATGTCGCCTATGGAGATTTTTGAGGGTAAAAGTTTGACGCCATTCCACGAGCGGGCGCAATTTTGAAGCGTGACATGTTGGGTATCAATTTACTCGGCGTAACAATATATTTCACAATATAAAAAAAATTGGGCTAACTTTACTGTTGTCTTATTTTTTTATTCAAAAAAGTGATTTTTTTCCCAAAAAAGTGCGCTTGTAAGACCGCTGCGCAAATACATTGTGAAAAAAAGTATTGCAATGACCGCCATTTTATTCTCTAGGGTGTTAGAAAAAAACCAATATATAATGTTTGAGGGTTCTAAGTAATTTTCTAGCAAAAAAAACCGTTTTAAACCTGTAAACACCTAAATTCCAAAACGAGGCTGGTCCTTAAGTGGTTAAATGCATAAAACATAACTAGTATTAATATTTATAAGAATTATCAACATAGATTGTTTATCAAAGCAGTATTCGATTGCCCGAGGCAATCAGAAAGGATTTTTTTCCATGCTGAAGCAAATTAGACCAGAATATATGCGAATGTTTACTTTTCTCTGGATCATCTGAGGTTTTATGGTACTAAGGGTACAAGGTGTTTCGTTCATTCATTTTTAATAATATTTTCTTTTGGTTGAATTTGATGGACACGTGTCTTTTTTTTTTCACTTTAATTATCATTCCTGGGACAAAGTTCTCTTTCACGCAATATGGGGATGCCAAAGTGCGCACAGTGCCTCCACTCTACCCAAGCTCTTTAATTGGGCAATAGATTAAAAAAAATGTACTAAAAAAAAAAAATAGTATGGGTAAAGGAAAACTTTGACCACAAATTTAAAAATTTAAAAAACAGATTAACTGCAAATTGCATTCTGTGATCTGTCCCTTTAAAGACCTAGAATCATGTTTCTGATACTTTTTTTTTTTAATTCGGCATTACAAACATGAACAAATGCAAATGTAAAAATTTTACATACAAACATAAAAAAATCAAAAAAAATACTAAGTTAAAAAAAAAAAGAAGTTAAAAGGGGTTGTAAACCCTTGAGGTTTTTCACCTTAATACATTCTATGCATTAAGGTGAAAAACCTTCTGTAGTGCAGCAGCCCCCCAGAGCCCCCCTTTTACTTACCTGAACCTGATTGTTCCAGCGACGGGGACGAGCACAGCAGCTCCAGCCACTGTCTCGGGTCCTCATTGGATAGATTGATTGCAGCAGGAGCCATTGGCTCCGGCTGCTGTAAATCAAATCCAGTGACACGGGAGCCGGGGGGCGGGGCTGAGTCCTGCTGTCTGTGTCAATAGATGCAGCAGCAGGATTCGGGAGCACGCCCTCACGAGTGCCCCCATGGAATGCGGGTCTCCGTAGGGGCACTCGAGAAGAGGAGGAGCCAGGAGCGCTGCCGAGGGAACCCAGAAGAGGAGGATCGGGGTCGCTCTGTGCAAAACCTTTGACATGTTTGTTATTTAAAAAAAACAAAAAACCTTTACAAACCATACAACCTAGCTAGTGTTAGCTGGGCAATGAAGAAGCAGAAGAGGAATCGGTCTGAGCAGCGCCCACTGCAGCATAATGCCAAAGGTGAATGCCTCTTCGTCTTCTTGCTTGGCCTGTCCCTGCTACTTATGTCATTATGTTATTTTGGGAAATTGGTAAAATGAAGATTATCAGTTTGTTCTCCTGGGATCAACACAGAGTGGGGGGGCGAATGAGGTGGGGCGGGAGGGTTACAGACTGAACATGGCAGTGTGACGGGATCACCAGAACAAAAGATAATTAAAAATAGATTGCTACAATGGGGGAGATATTTTCACATTTCCTGACAAAAAAGCAGATAATAATTGTCAGACGGATGACCTGGCGCTTTATAAAATAAGCCCCCTTGTGCTCTCACATACAGACTGTCACCTATTTCTCTCTCAGTATTTTTCTGCATTGACATACCTGATTAATCTCCCGGCTGTTATGTCTCCTAATCCAAATATTTGCATGTCATCATTACTTGTTCCCGGCGTTCATTATGTGCGTTTACTAATCACATTATACCTTATTACTGCTCATAAACCCATTGCTGGCTTATCATTATTAAGGCAGATGTAAACACTAACTGGATAACATACAAGGGCATATTTATAAAGCAGTTAAAGTAACTTTCAGCCAGAATTTGCTGGTGGTGAATCATTGTCATTTAAAACACATGCACCAGGAAAATTCACCTGCAGTGAATGTTTGGTAACCGTCAAATTTATTGCTTTATAAATATGCCTCTTAGTGTACTGTGAGTATTTTATAAAATATCCTTCCAATTTTTCATCCTTTGGTACAGTGCTGCTGATCTGTCTACATTCATTCCAGCAATGGCTGAATGCATCTCTCAGGGCAGATAAGAGTCACGATAATGTCACGAAAAAAGATTGGTCACGGTCAGTGGTGATCCATCTATTAGGGGTGCAGGGGCGCTGCCCCGCTAATCCATGTACCCGGCCCCTAATCTACATGCAGGGCGCTGGACGCATGGATTCCAATGGGGTTTTTTTTTTTTTTTGAAGCACATGATTAGAGCCTGAGGCTCTAATTGGCTTCTTGTTGCCGCCTCCCCCAAAATATAAACAAAGAAGGTAACCCCCTCAAATGGGACTTTGACAGACCACCCACTCAATAATGAATAAAATATAATCTTTTATTATTATAGAATAAAAAACATATCAAATCTACATATGACAAGAATGCACAATGTGTATCACATGGAAAACAAAACCTATACACATAAACATCATACAGTGTAAATGCCCTAATGCATGACGCGTTTCCGGTATGAAGTGTTCAGATACCTTCTTCAGGGGCTGAGGGTTCTAAAAGTTTTTTTTTTACATATATATTGATTCCTGTGTAATGATTCCATGTATAGGCAGGCACTGGAGATAATAAGGTCCATTCTAGTATTGCATGGCTGTCAGATTGTGAGTATTGGGCAAATTTTTAAGTGCATGGTGTCTGCAATATCCTGTAATCTATGCCAATGTAATTCCCATAGAGGTATAGGGGACAAACAGTCACTGGAGCCTGGAATATCAGCTGAATGACCAAAGGATAAATATCCAAATGTCCCTGGAAAGGTGTATCTTGCGGGTGCCTCTGTCTGGCGTGTGGCCTGCTGTCACTTAATCCGAGGCACGGATTAAGGGCATTAGGGCATTTACACTGTATGATGTTTATGTGTATAGTTTTTGTTTTGTTTTCCATGTGATACACATTGTGCATTCTTGTCATATGTAGATTTTATATGTTTTTTATTCTATATTAATAAAAGATTATATTTTATTCATTATTGAGTGGGTGGTCTGTCAAAGTCCCATTTGAGGGGGTTACCTTCTTTGTTCCTATTTATAGGGATGGGACCACCATGCTCTGTGTGACATGATGGGAGTCTCTCTTTTTTCCCCTAAAATATAGAGCACCAGCCGAGACTAGTCACTGTACTAATTAAGCAGCTCCTAAAACCACAGGTACCCACTACTCACCCAGGTACGTTGCATAAAAACATTAAAGGGTAAATTCCACTTCCAATAAAAAAAAAATATAGCGAGTAAAGAAAAAAAAAATGAATATACCATATAAAATTGCTACACAAGCCATGTTGTAATATATTGTTATTAAAATTATTTTTTCTTTTCAATCAATTTTTCTTTTCAATCAATTTTCAATTACAGCCACTGTAATTTTCTATAAAATCAATGCAGTATGGCTCCTGGAGGTGTTCCGTACACAGCATACAAAATGGCCTCAGAAATGTTATTACCTGCTTGTGTGAAGAACTCTGCCCTAAGATACAAGTCATCGATTGGAGGCGGGGGGGTTTTGGGAATGTTCTCAGTACCCTACCTTGATCCTTACGGCCAAGGTTTAGGACGAAAGTAAGAAAATCATGGGTTATGTTGGTATTTCTCCCCGTCTGGGAGAAACGCCGATTAGAAGAGATGGGTAAACTGAAAGGTTTTGTTGATTGGTACACTCATGGGATACTTTTCCTCTAGCAACTATTTCTGAACGGCCACTTAAAATCCTTTACAGAATTGCAAAAATAAATTCAATCTCCCTTCTACCCGTTTCTATCAATATCTTCAGCTACGACACGCCCTTTCAGTGCAGGCCAGGAATACGCCTATTAGACAGATTGATACTCCGATTATAGATTTGTTAGTTAATATTACTGACAAGAAAGGCCTTATATCCTCACTTTATGGGTCACTTCTGAGTCGCTCCCAGAGTCACTTGCAGCTTCCCAGGAAAGAGAGGGTGGTATAATGATATCACGGTCATAGATGGAGACATTTCCCAGTCCGTGTTAGAACAAATACCCTTGGTGTCTTTATCTTCAACCCAACGCTGATCACAACTGCTTGTTATCCACCGTGCTCATGCCACATAAGCTACACAAATGGTTTCAGAGAAAGCCCAAACTGCCTTAGATGTGGGAACTCCCCGGCTGACCATATACACATGTTCTGGAGATGCCCCAAATTAGTGCAGTATTGGAAAAAAAAAAAAAAAAACTGTCATTAATCAAGTAGTTCTTCGGAATGATCCTCTGACCTGTATATTGGGGTATTTAGATGAAGAACTCTATATGCCACATGTTCGTACTGCTGTCACTAGGCTATTGTTTCTAGCCCATAAATGTGTTCTGTTGAAATGGATTGCCCCTATGCCTCCTATGTTTGAAGACTGGCACACACAAGTTAATTCTACCCTACTTAAAGAGAAACATATTTTGAAATGCTGGGATACTCACCTTGAAGTGATTGTAAAGTCTTGTTTTTTCCCTATAAAAATAACAAATATGTTATACTCACCTGCTCTGTTGCAGTGGATTTGCATAGAGCAGCCCAGATCCTCCTCTTCTCAGGTCCCTCTTCGTTGCTCCTGGCCCCTCCCACCTGTTGAATGCCCCCACAGCAAGCAGCTTGCTATGGGGCACCCAAGCTGAGTCACAGCTTACTGTGTCCATTCAGACACAGAGCCCCAACCCGGACCCGCCCCCTCTCTCACCTGATTGGCTAGCTGACTTTGAATGACAGCCAATCAGCAGCCAATGGTGCCGCTGCTGTGTCTCAGCCAATCAGGGAGGGAGAATCTCAGATGGCTGAGACACACGTGGACATCACTGGACAGAGATGGGGCATAGTTAAGTATTAGGGGGGCTGCTGCACAAATAAGGCTTTTTAATTTAATGCATAGAATGCATTAAGATAAAAAAAACTTTCTGCCTTTACAACCATTTTAAGTTTAATAAAATATGGGACCCATGGATTCAGATTCCTGGCCTTGCCCCACTAGCCCTTATATCTTTAAGTCTGCTGCAATGCTAATTGAAGTCAGAGAAGATGCATTGCCTGCTGGCCTACAGCCTCATGAGTTGCTCTGACATGTGTTTTAATGGTTTAAGGTAATAGGATGACTGTAGGTGATTATAAAGTCTGTTTTTTTTTTCTATAAAACGAACAAACATGTTATACTTACCTGCTTGCTATGTATTTTACGAATGAAAATGAAACAAAATTTTCCGTCATGCACAAGTCTACTGAAGACTTAGCACCTGGAAGAAGCTGGGAAGAAGTTGGCTTCCGGTGACGGAGCTTGAAGATGTTGGAGTGAAGGTGAGTATTTGTGGACTTTAGTTCCGTTTTAAAACTTGCTCCATTCTTCAGATGGGTACCTCACGTCTGTATGTAGCCCACGCTTTGCGTGACAGCTGTGCTAAAGTGCTACTAATTAACTGTAGAATAATCCGGTGTAAACTGTATGCTTTTAGTAAACAAAGGCAAGTTTTACATTAATTTTCCTACAAGGCCATTTAGATGGTTTATGCAATCAAAAAACACAGAAAACAGATTACGAAGGCAGACAATGAAAAGATGCTGAAAACTATAGAAAACAAAACTATACAATCACAATTGTGAGCGGTGATGAAATATACTTCAAACAATGTGTGTCATCACCCAGTGTTATTTTGTCATTTTGAAGCTAGAAAAGGAGGTATTTGATAAGCAATTTAACGTGTGCTCAGTATTTTTGTGCGTGTTTGAGGATTAAATAACTCTCCAATTATACATTACTTTGTGTAAATACATTATTGCACAAAGATGATAGATCAGTGGCATTAACCACTTGCTTACCGGGCACTTAAACCCCCCTCCTGCCCAGACCAATTTTCAGCTTTCAGCGCTGTCGCACTTTGAATGACAATTGCGCGGTCATACAACACTGTACCCAAATTAAATTTTTATCATTTTTTTCCCACAAATAGAGCTTTCTTTTGGTGGTATTTGATCACCTCTGGGTTTTTTATTTTTTGCACTATAAATGAAAAAAGACCGAAAATTTTTAAAGAAAATGCATTTTTCTTAGTTTATGTGATAAAATTTTGCAAATTATTTATTTTTATTCAGAAATTTTGGCCACAATTTATACTGCTACATATCTTTGGTAAAAATAACCCAAATTAGTGGATATTATTTGGTCTGTGTGAAAGTTAGAGACTCTACAAGCTGTGGTGCAAATCATAAAAAATTGATCACACCTGATGTACTGGTGGCCTATCTCATTTCTTGCGACCCGAACAAGCCAGGAAAGTACAAATACCCCCCAAATGACCCCTTTTTTGAAAGTAGACATTCCAAGGTATTTAGTAAGATGCATTGTGAGGTTTTTGATGTTGTCATTTTTTTCCCACAATTCTTTGCAAAAGGAAGATTTTTTTTTTCCCACAAAATTGTCATTGTAATAGGTTATTTCTCTCTCACATGGCATGTGTATACCACAAATGACTCCCCAAAATACATTCTGCTACTCCTACTGAGTACGGCAATACCAAATGTGTGAGACTTTTACACAGCCTGGCCACATACAGAGGCCCAATATTGAAATAGCACCATCAGGCATTCTAGGAGCATAAATTACACATCTCATTTCTCAACCACCTATTACACTTTTGAAGGCCCTGGAGCACCAGGACAATGGAAACGCCCACAAAGTGACTCAATTTTGGAAAGCTAACACCCCAAAGTATAATCTATGAGGCATAATGAGTCTTTTGAACAGTTCATTGTTTTCCAAAAGTTTTTGGAAAATGTGGAAAAAAAATGAAAACGCATTTTTTTTACGCAAAGTTGTACACTTATAAGATATTTCCAACACATAGCATGTACATAGCAAAAATGACACCCCAAAATACATTCTGCTACTCCTCCTGAGTACGGCGATACCACATGTGTGAGACTTTTATACAGCCTGGCCACATACAGAGGCCCAACATGCAAGGAAAACCATCAGGTGTTCTAGGGACACATAGCATGCACATACCAAGAATTACACCCCAAAATACATTATGCTGAGCAAAGAGTAAACAAAAGATTACCTGTGGTTGTAGTAGCGCAGTTGTACACAGGAGGATAGCACTGGTCCAGGCAGCAGGCAGGGACTTGGTCAGCAAAAGCAAACACAATTTTCCAGGCAACAGGCAGGAATACTGTCCATAGTCAGTACAGGCAGCAGGCAGGGATACTGTCCATATATAGTCCAGGGTCAGTGCAGGCAGAGATTGTCAGCAGTGCCAATATATTGGTCCTGGTAGTAGGCAGGTCCATGTGGTGTGGTCAGTTCATGCGACAGGCAGAGGCATGATGGCATAGGTCCTACAGGCAGCAGGCAGAAGTAGGGCCTCGTTCAGGACAGAATGGGGACAGGGGTAGAGGCTTCTCCCACCCAAATCTTTTTGAAGCCTCCGAGTCTCCAGACCCTAATCTTGGAATGAGAAAACAAATGAAATTGTTTTCTTCATCCAGAAAAACAATTCTGGTGCCCCTGACATATGTGAGACCCCTGTGTTCTGAATCCCACTAGTCCACTGGCAGGGTACAAGATCAGTCCAAGAGGCAGGCAAGAGGCATGGTCAAACAGTCCAGGGTCGGTTCCAGAACAGGCAGAGGTATGTACAGAATCAGTAGGCAGAAGCGTGGTCGAATAACAGTCCAGGGTCATTTCCAGATCAGGCAGAGATATAAACAGAATCGGTAGGCAGAAGCATGGTCGAATAACAAGCCAGGGTCAGTTACAGAGCAAGCAGAGGCATAAGGGGTGTGAAGGTGTGTGAAGGCAGGAAGTGAGGGTTATGTTTACCATACTTCACTAATATTCACTACATGAAGTATGGTAACGGCGGAAACCGTCAACTATGCAGAGGCCTGGATGGGAAGGACATTGGGGACAATGATAAGTGGTGTCTCTTCTCACCCCTCGTTTGGAGCACACCCGGCATTTTTTTGACGTTTTTGGCCTGTTGGTCTGGGATGTATTTTATCGGGAAAGTGGCGTTCAGAGAGTCTACTAATTACATCGGATCTAATGTTTTCTGGTGGGCCGTTCGGGTATATAAGGGCAGTGGTGATTTCCTCCTGGTAGCCAAGGAAGGGTTTGGGTCTGTCGGTGGAGTTACATAGGTGTTGTAAATGGCCAAATTAAATAAATAAATCAAAACTTTTTATACCACTGGTATGTTCCTCTAGTGGAAAGGTAGGGCTCGAGCATCTGGTCGTTGAAGTCGACACCCCCCATATACAAGTTGTATTCATAGATACACGTCGGCTTTTGAATTGGGCCATTCCTCCTGGTGATCTCAACAAATGTGTTGTTGTGGATTGAAGAAAGCATGTAGACGTCCCTTCTGTCCCTCCACTTCACAGCCAGAATTTCCTCATTCCGTAAGCTCGCCGCCTCCCCTCTTCTTAACTTTTTGTTGACGAGGCTTTGAGGAAAGCCCTTCCGATTCGTCCTTACGGTGCCGCATGCTGGAGTCTTCTTTCTATGAAGGTTTCGGAACAGGGGCAAAGTAGAATAAAAATTGTCCACATACAGATGGTAGCCTTTCTCCAGGAGTGGGTTTATGAGTACCCAAACAACTTTCCCACTCGATCCGATATATTCTGGGCAATTAGGGGGATGTAGCTGGGTGTCCTTCCCTTCGTATACCATGAAGGCATAGGTATATCCTGTAGCACGATCGCACAATTTGTACATCTTCACCCCATAGCGGGCCCTTTTGGTGGGAATAAATTGTTTTAAGCCCAGCCTGCCAGAAAATTTGATAAGGGACTCATCCACACATATGTGTTGGCCTGGGGTAAACAACTGGGGGAAGATTTCTGAAAAATAATTTATTAGGGGCCGAATTTTAAAAAGCTTGTCAAAATTTGGGTGATTTCGGGGAGGGCACTGGGTATTGTCGTTATAGTGAAGGAATCTCATAATCATAAGATATCTGGTCCTGGGCATTATTGAGGAAAAGATGGGCATGTGGTAGATGGGGAGGGTAGACCAATACGAACGTATTTCATTTTTTCTGTTTAGTCCCATACAGAACGTGAGGCCCAAAAAAATTTTAAACTCCTCCACTGTTAGGGCTCTCCACTCGTAGGGACGGGCATAATAGGACGTTGGGTTACTTGCAATAAATTGTTGGGCATATAGGTTGCACTGGGCAACAATGGATGCAAGCATGTCCTCAGTAAAAATAAGGTGGAAAAAGTCTATCGGGGAAAAATTTTCT
Source organism: Aquarana catesbeiana (assembly GCF_042186555.1). Taxonomy (NCBI): domain Eukaryota; kingdom Metazoa; phylum Chordata; class Amphibia; order Anura; family Ranidae; genus Aquarana; species Aquarana catesbeiana. The sequence continues at coordinate 215,302,695 of NC_133333.1, read as the reverse complement.
GTGTCCACCTGGACTCCTGGCTGGGCAGTGAAAGGGGGAATGTTAGCTTTTCCTGAATTAGGTGGAAGCCACAAGGGGTTTTGAAGGGAATTGGGAAGGCTGGCATGGGACCTAACCCTTTGGGACTGAGGTGACACCCCACTGGTACGTGGCCTTTGCCGAGGTACTGCGGTGCTGGTGGATGGCACTGCGGTGCTGGTGGATAGCACTGCCTCCTCACCAGTACGCCTTTGTCTGGCGGGCGGACTCTCATCCTCCTCCTCTGAGGCTGTCAGTGTACCACTGGTTAGGACAGGCTCGTAGTCCACGTCAGACTCAGAATCGGAAAATGAGGAGGAATCCGAAGCGGAGAGCTCCCCGTTGCGCTCGTCGCCCGCAAGAATACTGTACGCCTCCTCAGCTGAATATAATCTTCTAGCCATTGTTGGTGATGACAGAAGGCACTGATGACAAGTGACACTGATGATAGCTGGCACTCTTATGTGGCACTGATGACACGTGACACTTACGTGACACTGATACGTGGCACTGGTGACACTGATAACAGATGGCACGTGGCACTGACAGGTGGTACTGACAGATGGTATTGACAGGTTGCACTGACAGGTAACACTGACAGGTGGAACTGATGGCAGGTGGAACTGATGGCAGGTGGAACTGATGGCAGGTGGCACTGGCAGATGGGACTGACAGATGGGACTGACAGAGGCACTGGCAGATGGCACTGGCAGATGGCACTGGCAGATGGCACTGATATTATGTGTGTTGGCACAGTATATTTGTTTTTTTTTACTCACAGTAACTAGCTTTAGACACAGTTCGCTCTCCCTCCTCACACGCTGTCTCTGTGTGAGGAGGGAGAGCCGGCAATGAGAGATGATCTCATATGTTTACATTTGAGATCATCACTCATTGGCAGAGCGATCGCCAATCATAGCGGCCGTTTTCAGCGATCTGTGACTGGCTGTGTCCAAGGGACACGGGCAGCACAAAACTTCCCCGATGCGCGCCCGCAGGAGCGCGCAACGCGAAAGTAAACAGGAGGACGTCCAGGGACGGCCTCCCGGCAGACAGCGTCCGTGCTGCAGCCATCTTTCAGTTATAGCGCGGGCGCGAAGTGGTTAATGTGGCAGTTTTTGTTTTTCCGGAGTCCCCCTGTAAAATCCTGCTGGTAGATACATTATATTAGCACTCCCTGTAATAGGCCAAGCTGTCCAGCAAACGTGACAGTTATAGGTGCTGGGACAAACCATTTAACACTGACATTGATTTTTACAATGGCCACTTTTTACTCATACGATTTAAACCTTTTTTTTTTTTTTTTTAAAGAAAATAAAATGAAACACTGCTACAATTGTGTAAACAGTGTTAGCTTGAGTTGGACAAATTTGTTTGTCTCTTAAAGCGGTTGCACTGAAAAAAAAAATCTGTAAGGCAAAGGCATAATGAGCTAGTATGCAGCCCATACGAACTCATTATGAAATACTCACCTTAGAATGGGGCCCCGGCATCTGATCCCGGTCCATGCCAAGGGAGCTGACATGATCCCTCTGCATTTCTTCCGGGTTCGCGCGCATGCGCAGGAGTCTTCTTCCCGGCAAGGTCTGGCAGCAAATGCCGGACCTTCAGCCGAGCCTTCACAGCGCATGCGCCACTGACGTCAGCGGCTGCATGCAAAGAGAATATCTCCCAAACCATACAAGTTTAAGAGATATTCATTATGCCTACAGGTAAGCCTTATTATAGGCTTACCTGTAGATAAAAATAACAAAAAAGGGTATACAACCGCTTACCCATAACAACTGGATAAAGAATAATGTTCTTTAGCAAGAAACGTACATCCCACATTAATAATTGTACTACCAAAATGAGTGTGTGCTGTAAATTGCCTCCATCCTTGTTCTTGTGTCTTCTTGCCAGAGGCTGCCATTTTGCTGAAGCCCAGAGCCCCTGAGCAACAGTAAATCTTTGGGATCTTTAGGCTGCCAGCAGATCGGCCTCTAGTGGCTCTGATTTTCAGCACAGTGAAAAAATTGGAAAGCAACTGAGTATGTGCAGAGCAGGGTGAGACAGTGCATTACAGGATTTTATATAGTATAGGCTCTTACTTTTAGTGTTTTACATACCTGCAAAAGAAGCCAGCATGAAGTGATCTAGCAGGACTTAATTTTTGGACTAAAGTGCCGCTTTAAAGTCCATAGAAGTCTACCTTGTCCATAGGTGACAACGCTCCAGTGTGATCATACTGCAGAATAGACAGCATTGTCACCCTATCACTGGAAGGAGAAAAATAACAGATCTACTGGTGGGATCAATGAGTAAAACTTTGTTACAAGGTATCTCAGAAAAACAAAAACTGCTGTGGTACTGCTACTAACGGACTGTATCATATAGGTAATTTTAGATTTTTCAATCACATTCATATGTTAAACCACTAGCTGACCAGCCGCCATAATTCTACTGCAGCAGGGCGGCTCTCCTGCACAAGTCGCTGTAGCTGTATGTTGGCCCTTTAACAGCTAAAGCAGGTGCGTGCGAGCCCAATGCACGGCGCAGGGACCAATTGCGTGTGGCCAGCGGGCGCGATGTCCGCCGACCACACGCGATCGCGAGCACGAGAGCCAGAAAGGGGATGTGTGTGTGTGTAAACACACACATTCCCATTCTGTCAGGAGAGGAGCGACAGATCCTCTGTTCCTACTAGCTAGGAACAGCGATCTGGCTCCTCCTCTAGTCAGTCTCATCCCCCCACAGTTAGAAACACACATGTGGGAACACATTTAACCCCTTGATCGCCCCCTAGTGTCAACCCCTTCCCTGTCAGTGTCATTTATACAGTAATCAGTGGCTATTTATAGCACTGATCGCTGTATAAATGTCAGTGGTCCCAAAAATGTGTCAAAAGTGTCCCATCTGTCCACCCCAATGTCGCAGTTCCGCTAAAAATTGCAGATCGCCGCCATTACAAGTAAAAAAAAAATTAATAATAAAAATGCCATAAATATAGCCCATATTTTGTACAGTTTACAATTATCAGCTCGTATTCATTAATGTAAAACCTTTTTCCCCACAAGGGCAAAAATTGCTGTAAGGGCACTTTCACACTGGGGCGGGGGGGCGGGCATCAGCGGTAAAGCGCCGCTATTTTTAGCAGCGCTTTACCGTAGTTTTTGCAGCACTTTTCGACTGCTAGCAGGCTGAAAAAGGGTTAAAAGTGCAGCTGCAGCTGATTTCAATGGGCAGGGGCTCTGTAGGAGCGGTGCGTACACCGCTCCTACAGCGCCTCAAAGGTGCTGTCTGCAGGACTTTTTTGAGCTTCCTGCCAGTGCACAGCTCCAGTGTGAAAACACTCAGGCTATCACACTAGAGTGAGAGGAGAGGCGCTTTACAGGCGCTTTGCAGGCGCTATTTTTAGCGTTACAGCCTGTAAAGCGCATCAGTGTGAAAGTAGCCTTAATGCCTATAAAGTGTTAGTTGGAGTTCAGCTTTAATTTGCTAGCCAAGGTCATCTAAATCTGCTAGTCTAACACTTAGCCTTCTCTGACTGACAATGCTACTGCCCAAAGGTGTTTCTGTTGCTCCTCTATTCCGAGTGAAGACACCCTTATGCTCCGTACACACGGTCGGACTTTGTTTGGACATTCCGACAACAAAATCCTAGGATTTTTTCCGACGGATGTTGGCTCAAATTTGTCTTGCATACACATGGTCACACAAAGTTGTCGGAAAATCCGATCGTTCTAAACGCGATGACGTAAAACACGTACGTCGGGACTATAAACGGGGCAGTGGTCAATAGCTTTCATCTCTTTATTTATTCTGAGCATGCGTGGCACTTTGTCCATCGGATTTGTGTACACACAATCGGAATTTCCGACAACGGATTTTGTTGTCGTAAAATTTTATATCCTGCTCTCAAACTTTGTGTGTCGGAAAATCCGATGGAAAATGTGTGATGGAGCCTACACACGGTCGGAATTTCCGACAACAAGGTCCTATCACACATTTTCTGTCGGAAAATCCGACCGTGTGTACAGGGCATAAGGCTGGTTTCACAGGGGCGATCTGATCAGCTCTGCCTGTCAGTTTTTCAGGCGGACCCAATCAGACCATCCATTGTTGTCTATGGAATGGCGGATGTCAGGGGACCTGTTTTTGACACGTGCCAGCATCCGATCTGATCCTGTCTGTAAAATCGGATGACAGCCAACTGTCCCATAGAGAACAGCAGGGCTGTGTCCCTGTCCGCTTTGCATAGCGAAACAGACACTGACCCGTCATCCGCCTGCTCAGCAGGGATCAGCAGAGAGATCAGCGGATGTACTTTACGGAGTCCACCCCGGGTGAAAGGGGCCTAAGACAGTAAGTTATTTCTGGCTGGATCACCAGGTAAATATAAAGGGAGAAAAAAGCTTAAAAAAAATGCATTGCAGCCACCACATTTAAGGCACGGGAAGCTGCAATATATGAATTTTTACTTTTGATTGTAATACTGCTTTAAGCCTTGTTTAAGTGGACACATTATTTTCCCAAATCAAAATGTTTCATCTCCCCGTCAAACACAGCAGTTGTTATCCACACCTGTGATAATGAATGGCTGTCATCTCTCGCTGTCCATGTTTATAGAAAGCTTCCTGGGCTGGAGCAGAATTGAGCAATTTCACACAGCGGGAATAGCTACCTGGAAGTCCAGTCCTCCAAAGTTTAAAATAAGACAGACGGCATGAGGAGAATAATTGTCTTCTCTGCAAATCACTGTATTGCATCTTACTAACTGACACACTGACAGGAAGTGGTACAAGAAGAACCTAGGAGGGATATTCCACCTTCAGCCCTGAACTCCATGATCCTCGCCTACATTTTCCACAATCACATTCCTGAAACTTCTGGGCATCTGTAATATTCACCCAACCTTTCCAGACACATAAGGGTCGATTTACTAAAGCAAACGGACTGTGCACTTTGGAAAATGCAGTTGCTCGCTACAAGAACAGTTTCTCCAGAGCTTAGTAAATGAGCAGAAGCTCTGCTGACTTCCATCATCCAATCACGTGCAAGCAAAAAAGCTGTTTTTTTTTTTATTTTCCTTGCATGTGACTGGGTAATCTTTGCAAAGTGAGGCTTTACCTCATTTATTAAGCTGTGGAGCAACTGCACTTGCAAAGTGCACAATCTATTTGCCTTTAGTAAATGAACCACCACAGTGTCAAGGATCGAAGACAGGGGGGTTCCTTAAGAAATGACCAGCTTGCTGGCAAATTATTACATAACCTGGAGGTTACACACACACACACACTAATATTGAAGGTGCCACCGCCAATATATTACAGGCTTAGGAGCAACCCTGCTCCTGACACCTCGGTACACTATGCGCCTAAGCAGACTGGGACACAGACTTCAAAGACCACACATACTGCTCTCATCAGCAGTTACAGGATATCTAAACCAGGCAATAGTGCCGGGACAAGGTCATCCAGGGCATAGATGCCAAATGGTGCCCCCCTCCTCCATCTTCCCTTAGGGTTAGCAGGGATGTTGCCTTCAATACTCCGGTCAGCCTTATAACAGAAACATCTGGCACAGGGTGCCCCCATCCCTGCAATAAATCATTGCGCCCAGGGCAGCTGTCCCTCCTGCCCAGCCCTTGTTTCTTCCCTGTTAGGCAATATTACTTTTAGAGATAGTATGAACAGCCACTCGTGGTCTCTTACCACCAACTGCCACTAGAGGGAGAGTCACCTAAAATTTAGTTGGCTGGACACACAGACAAATGCAAATCTTGCATATAGCCTGGCACACTCTAATGTTAGGGTGATCCCCACACACTTCCGAGATATCTTATAAAAACTTTCACACACTGGTACTAATCTATACACAATCAGATTGGCCATCCCGTTCTCTGTCAACCAACTGCTGCAATAGAAAGAACATGGGAGCGCAGCCACACTATACAATCAGCTTATTATTTTTATATTTAATATCCATGGAAAGCAGTGCAAAGATAGTTACAACATGTTACAAAGACAAAGGTTAAAAAACCTCCTGCTTCTGCGATTGGATAGAAAGCATGGACCATACCCCCCCCCCATAGTGATGGGACCCTTCAGATATGATCAAGAGTTCAATGCAGAACTTCAATGTTATACCTCACAGATCAAAGTGAACTGCCACTCAGATTATCCAATCGGATGGAAAGGACTGCATATTACCTAATTATCACAGGTAGGAGTTTGGTAATAACAATCATCAAAACATCATAACTGCTTTAAGTTATAAAGTATAGATTTTTAAGTAAGAACAATGATCTTACTGTATCTCTATACCTATCAGAACCAGTAGTACCATAAAAGGACCCAAATAATAACCATTGCATACTGTTCTTTTTAAAATGCCACTTTATGCATTGACATACTGTCAGGACAGACTGGGTCTAAGCAGGTATTGTCACCTGCTGACTTGGCACCATCGGCAGGCAGCTTAACTCTTTAATAAGACACATGAGTTGAATCTAATGCAATTTTAGTTCAGATAATTGCAGTACAGGCGATGTGTTTTTCCAGTCTTTTGAAGTGTAAGAAGAGAATTACTTTCCTAAGCCCTGTCTGCGAATAACTAACACTGACTAAGGCCCCTTTCACGCTACTGCGACTTCAAAGTCGCAAGATTTTGCCCCAATTTTACCGAATGCCTGTGTAAACTTGAGGTCTATGAACCTCAACTTGCATCAAAGTCGGACCAAAATAGTACAGGGACTACTTTGAAGTCGGTGGGACTTGAAGTCGCACAGATATGAATGGTACACATTGGTAATCATGAGGTACAACTTGTCATGCGACTTTGCAGTCCCAAGTCGCAGGATAAGTCGCACAAGTGTGAAAGGGGCCTTAGAGGAACATGGAAGAAACTGGGAGGGTCTAGCTAGGACTAAACTAACACTAAACAGGAGAGGATCACAGAGGGAGATACCAAATTACATAACATGTTGTAGTGACTCTAAACTACCACTAGATGTCAACATACTAAAGAACAATAGTAATGCCCTGTACACACGGTCGGATTCTTCAACTGAAACGGTCGGATTCTTCAACTGAAAAAGTGCGATCGGATTGTGTTGTCAGAAATTCCGATCGTGTGTGCGTTCCATCGGACTTTTTCTGTCGGAATTTCCGACACACAAAGTTGGAGAGCAGGATATAAAATTTTCCGACAACAAAATCTTATCGGTTAAATTCCGATCGTGTGTACACAAATCCGACGCACAAACTGCCACGCATGCTCAGAATAAATTAAGAGACAAAAGCTATTGGCTACTGCCCCGTTTATAGTCCCGACGTACGTGTTTTACGTCACCGCGTTCAGAACGATCAGATTTTCCGACAACTTTGTGTGACCGTGTGTATGCAAGACAAGTTTGAGGCAACATCCGTTGGAAAAAATCCATGGATTTTGTTGTCAGAATGTCTGAACAATGTCCGACTGTGTGTACAGGGCATAACAGTTCAATACAAAACAGAAAAAAATACATATAAATGAGACAGAACATTTGATGTCAAATTAGCATGTTTGTGCGTCTTTGTGTAACCATACTTTTACTGAAGGTTTGACTGTGCATTGCATAGAATAGGAGTTATGAGTTATTACATTCTTTAGATTTTTTGAACATTGAAATACAGACATCTTAATTCAGGCCAAGTTCTTTTTACTGCAATTCAACAATGAATAGCAATACAAGCGTGACAATAGTTTTTTGTACAGTTTGTAAATGCATCCAAATTTGTTAGATTTTACACACATTGACAAAACAGTAAAGTGTAACTGCAGCCCAGTGCTAATATGATACTTTTTGGCTGTATCATGATATATGTAACTACAGAAAAACCTTCCCATGTGACCATATACTTCTACAACTAATGAATGGGAATCCCTTTCTCTGTATTTGAACATTTCTTTCCTCTAGACACACACAGTGGGGGGAGCAGATATGTCACCAACCACTGTGCTGGTAATTGCTAGACAGAAATGGCTCACTTACATGGTGGGGAAACGTTTCTCAGATGGAGAGCACCAAAAATGACACAGGTACAGAAACTGAATTCTGTCTGCAATTATTTAGACTCCAATTGCGGCCCGATATAAGAGGTACAGTGTGTTTCCTATGGATTTTACATGGCTCACCATTCATTCATATGGAAGGTGCATTTTAATAGAAAGCTGTTTTTTTGTTTATTTTAAACATTGTACATCTAACAAAGAGGTGTTTTTCCCCATTAAATGGCACTTATTGAAAATTGTCTTTCCTCATCATAACAGATACAATGTTTTCTATCTCCTGAAGGCAGACTTTGTTATGTTTATGAATGGGAATTTCTGAAAAATTGTTATAAATGTGAATTGTTGACATCCTAGAGAGCTATACAGGTGATTTTTCTTTTGTCGCTCATATCTATTTGGAAATTATGCTACTACTATTTGTTTTGTTTTTTTGTTTCCATGCATGTTTATCTCCAATAAATGAAGGAAGTGTTTAACCCTTTCATGACTAAGCCTATTTTTGAAATTTGGTGTTTACAAGTTAAAATCCGTATTTTTTGCTAGAAAATTACTTAGAGTTCCCAAACATTATATATATTTTTTTAGCAGAGAATCTAGAGAATAAAATGGCGATTGTTGCAATATTTTTTATCACACGGTATTTGTGCAGCGGTGTTTTAAACGCAAATTTTTGGAAAAGGGACACTTTCATGAATTTTAAAAAATCCAAACAGTAAAGTTACCCCAATTTTTTTGTATAATGTGAAAGATGGATGTTACGCCGAGTAAATAGATACCAAACATGTCACCCTTTATAATTGCACGCACTCGTGGAATGGCGACAAACTACGCTACCTATGAATTTCCATAGGCGACACTTTAAATTTTTTTTACGGTTACCAGGTTTGAGTTACAGAGGAGGTCTAGGGCTAGAATTATTGCTCTCGCTCTGACGATCGCGGCGATACCTCACATGTGTGATTTGAACACTGTTTACATATGCGGGCGCGACTTCCGTATGCGTTTTCTTAGCTGCGCGAGCTCGCGGGGATAGGGGCACTTTAAAAAATTTTTTTTTTTTATTTATTTTATTTATTTTTTTACTTTATAAATTGTGTTTTAAAAAAAAAATATTTTTTTTTACTTTTATTGCTGTCACAAGGAATGTAAACATCCCTTGTGACAGTAATAGGTGGTGACAGGTACTCTTTACACTTCAAAGTATTCAGATTGCCGAAAGCGGCGATTCTGAATACTGTGTACTTTTTTATATTTGGCGCCATTGGCAGCCGAGTAAACGGGAAGTGACGTCATGACGTCGCTTCTGCGTTTACAACGAGAAGGCTGGAACGAAGCCGCCCACAGCTTCGTTCCAGCCCACTCCAGCCGCCGAAGGCACACGATCAGACACCGGGCCTCCCGATCGCACGGGAGGCCCGGTAACAGCGGCGGGAGGGGGGGATGTCCCCTCCTGCTCCTCCAGTATAACAACTGAGCGGCTTTTAGCCGCATCGGTTGTTATACTCGGGTAGCCGATCGCCCGCTGTAAACAACGGTACCGGGATGATGCCTGCAGCTGCGGGCATCATCCCGGAATAACCCCCGGAAAACCGAGTACGCATATCTGCGTACGGTCGGCGGGAAGGGGTTAAATTTAAGCTTGACAAAACCCTTAAGGCTTCATTCACATTTGTGTGATTTGACTTTGGACATCAAAGTCACATGACAAGTCACACCCCATTCTTTTCTATGGCACCCATTCAAATTGCACTACTTTGGTGCGACTTTTGGTGCAGTTTATATCCATTAAGTGTAAAGTCGCACTGAAAGTCGCATCAAAGTCACACTGGAAATCATGCGACTTTGGAGATGCGCTAGTGTGAATGGAGGCTAAAGGCATTAAAAACCTTCCTACCTGCTCCTTGTGTTTTACTTCTGTGTACAATGTGCATTGATCAATAGTTTCATGAAGTCATTTGTTGCCCTGTACACACAGCCTATAGTGGAGTAAATATTCACATTCCGATGTCAGCAGTTTGTTTTGTTAAAACATGGGACATGCTGCATGGCACTGCACAGGTTAATACAAAACCTCTGTCTATAGTCTGAGAACTATAACTTCCTGTGAAGAAACTACATATCCCACAATCCCTCAGTCTCACAGCTTAGTGTTCTGCAAGTAAAAGCTGCATAGTAATTAGATCTTAAATAGGCAGAGCAATGAAGGGAAGAGCTCCCATAATTGTGATGCAGCACAGAGGAAATGGCGAGCCATGGTTTGCATACCATATGACCCGGAGAAGACTTTTAGGCTCCATGCACACTAGTGTTTTTCATAAGCTCAAAAAAAGCTACAAAAAACGCTGGATGAAAAATGCTGATAATAGCATTTTTGTGCTAGCTTCTAGTAGCATTTTAGTAGCTTTTAGAAGCATTAGCATTTTAATAGCCTTTTTGCAGTACATTAAAAAAAAAAAAAGAAAGCCCCAAAAAAGCTGTTAGTAGCATTTTAGTAGCATTTAAAAGTAGTTAGGAGCATTTAGGAGCATTCAGCGTTATTTTCTGGTGGAAAACGTTCCAAAAAACTCCACCAAAACTATTTTTTTTTCTGAATTCTATATGCTGATGCTCAAAAAATACCAATAGCCTAATGTACTGGGCATGGACACATAGGATAACACTATTGGCTTCTAGGAGAAGAAAAATGCTAAAAACAGCTTCCAGAAGCTTAAAAAAATGCTAGTGTGCATGGAGCCTAAGTGAAAAGGGAGAAGTTAGGTGAATGAACACATGGACATAGGGGAACTGATTAGCTATGACACCACAAACTGCCACCACAACATACGAGCCCATCATTACATGGCAAGAGAACATCACTACACTAATACCTAGTTAAAAACATTTGAAAGTGTACAATACCTTTAACTTCAACTCAAGCTACATACAATACATGCAGAACCCAACTTCTAAACCTTCACATCAGCCTAAACCCATCCAAACAGTAGACCTAAGGCCGAACTGTTGCCTACAATATTGACACAAAATAATATACTTGTAGTACCCTCTAGTGTGTGCTAGAAGTAGTGTTCGAGTTTAGAGTAGGTACATTTAGTTTAGCTCAGGGCTAAGCCTGAGCTATGGAATCTGGGTCAGGGTTCAGGGCTGGGTGACTCATCCTGGCAGCTCTCTGGTGTCTCCCCCTGAAGGTTGTAGAATCTTCTAGAATTAGTGGGTGGAGGTTAGGAGGAGCTATGACATGTAGCAAGTCTCTCTGAAGACAGCGGTGTGCTTAAGTCTTCATCCTTCCCCGGGAGATCTCCCGAGTGTCAGCCGAGTGTCCTGGTAAAAGTCAGCCTGGTGGGCTGGTGAAGAGTTAGCCTGGAGGGCTAATGAAAGAGGCAGCTGCAACCAGGTGGGTTGGCAGTGCCTGAAGAGGTGGTGCTGGGATCAGAAGCCACAGAGGAGAAGTACAAGCTGTTTTACTGTACTGTTTACAGGCTATTTTACTGTATTTTGACTGACTGAGAGCCTGCCAGATCAACTACCAGTGATTCAGCTGGAGCCAACAAGCAAGTGTGTGCAGGAGGAAAGTAAAGGAGAGTGTATATAGACTGTATATAGGAAATGTCCCTAAAGTTGTTGCTGAAGTTTGTTTTTTTTCAGTTAATTTGACTCATGATTGTTTAGCCTAATCTCTAGTCACATCACCTATGCCATGGCAGTGCGCAGCTAATATCAGCATCAGCATCTGAAGGACCAGCAGGACCTTCAGAGACAAACCTGTAGGGAGGAACCTGGACTAAAGCACCAGATGCCATCTTGGTAAAAGGGGTCGAAGCCAATATAGGGACACTTTTTGGGAGCTCAGTACATAGGTGGGTACTTTTGGGGGGGGGGGGGGGGTTAAGTAAATTTTGCATCATTTATTAACCTAAGGGGATTAACTAGTAAGGGGTTGTATTTAGGGTTGTCCCGATACCACTTTTTTAGGACCGAGTACAAGTACCGATACTTTCTTTCAAGTACTCGCCGATACCGATTACCGATACTTTTTTTTTAAATGTCACGTGACAGTGTTTTTTTTTTTTTTTTTAACAGTGCTTGCTTTTTTTGGGGGGGGGGGGGGGTGGGGGGGTGAACGGTGTATGTGTGTGTGTTTTTTTTTTTTTTTATTTACAACTTTTATTTTTTACAATAATATTTTTTTTATTCTTTATTGTTTTGTTTTTTTTTTTTTTTTTTTAATCAGCCCTTTTGGGGGGCTTTGGTGAGATATCAGGGGTCTTAACAGACCTCTGATATCTCCCCCTTGAGACAGAGAAAGAGACAGAGGATAGAGATTCCCCAGTCCCTTTCTCTGCAGCCTCAGCTGCACTGAAAATGAATGGAGAGAAGACAGCAGCTTCTCTCCATTCATAAACTGACACATTGTAATCACAGGAGATTACAATGTTTCAGTTATTGTGAATGGACAGAGTCAGCTGACTCTATCCATACACAAAGGAAGGAGGAGGGGGACTGAGGAACGGAGGGGGAGAACGGAGGGAGACAGATAAGGAGAGCAGAACGGAGGGGACAGATAAGGAGAGCAGAACGGAGGGGACAGATAAGGAGAGCAGAACGGATGGGACAGATAAGGAGAGCAGAACGGAGGGGGACAGCGGAGAGGCACAGAGGAACGGAGGGGGCACGGAGGAGGATGCAGTGACAGTCAGCGGTGAGCGATCACCGCTGTATGTCACTAAAGCTGGTGAAAGCCGCTGGGGGAGAAGCTTGTAACTCCCCCACGCGCCGATCACAGCTGTCTTCCAGGTATCGGGGGAAGCATCGGGAGCATTTGCCCAAGTACAAGTACTTGGGCAAATGCTCGGTATCGGTGCCGATACCGATACTAGTATCGGTATCGGGACAACCCTAGTTGTATTGACAGAAATGTTTTAAAAAACGTCACCACCATCACACAAGCCTATTGTATCACAAGAGAGAAGGAAGAGACTGCAAGAAGACATTAAAATCTATGGAGAGAGTCAACTGAGAAAAAAGCAATCAGTATCCTAGTCACTCTCAGTCTATTTAGGAAAAAAAAATGCTGGACGAAGGCCAAAAGCATTCACCCACCTGTAACATTTTTAGGATCATTTCCAGTGATTATCAGCTCCTCTAGTGGCCATAAAGCAGTTTTTTCCTGAAATACCTCCATCAGGAAAATACCACTTTACAGCCACTAGATGGAGTTGCTGATCAAAGAAAATATTTATTTTGGCGAAAAACATAAGTAACATTTATTACAGCTGGGTAAATGCTTTTGACATTTTTCCAGCATTATCTTCTCAAAGAGGTCACTATTTTGCTGAACACCTATTAACAGAGCTCCTGTAAACTCCCCTCCATTGACTCCTGGCACAGTAATCACACTCAATTCACATAAAATCACAAGTTATATCTGTGTCTCCAGCACGTCACAGGCCACCGAATGTGGTTTCTCAAGGTTGTGAATCCTGATCACTTACCTGTGACTGTACTCTCTTTATCAGCTTTTGGTCTCATCAGTGACCCCCTCTTAGTCCTGGCAGATGGCAGTGACGTGTTATATCTGTGTAGTGCATTAACAACATTTCAACATTAGTGATGAAATAAGAAGACTTTACCTGCATTTATGTGAACGCTCATATGGGGATGAGGTTCTAAGTTATATGGTTCCTGGAAATTTGACATCAATGACCCAACCAGCGTCCCTAATGAAAGAAAAAAAAAACAATGAATTGAAGCACGAGGCAAGAAATTTGTTTTTTTTATGTTAACAAATACATAAAAGAAAAATTTAATCTACTAAATGTCCCTGATTTCCATCCTAACAATTGTTTTGTGTAGCTGGGGTGACAATAATCAGGTCTGACAACCCCAAACTATGTGGATAGAATAGAAAAATCGTATTGCACATACTACCACTCTCATTTCTCAAAATCCTGCAAGTAGGAAACAAAAATGATCAGATTGAAATCTCATGTACATTGCTAGACATTCACCTTACACCAGATAAAGACACAATCAGCACAGAAACATTTGATGGAATGGAGAGTACCATACATACTTCCATTAGAGTCTGCCCTGTTGAAAAACCCAGCTCTAAGACAGTCTAGAGCAGCCTTTCTCAATCTTTTTAACACAGAGGAACCCTTGAAATAACCTTCCAGTTTCAGAGAACCCCTGCTAAAAATGACAATATCTACAACTTATGATACGTTAGTGTGATGGTCAGTGGGAAGAATGCTCTAACTTACACTTGTGGTCATTGGAAAGAATTACCCTGTTGCAGATAGCTATGGTGTCAGTGGGCACTTATCTGAAAGGCAGACACTGCTCATTGCTCATGAAACCCCTAGCAAGCTCTGAAGGAACCCTAGTTGAGAAACACTGGTATAGAGAATGGTATGAGCAAATCCACATTCTGGTCCCTAAAACACTAGGTGTGATGTTGGACAGGGCACTGCCCCTTGGATCATGGCTGTCTGACACTGCAGCTAGCAAGAATACAGATGATTTTCTTTGTAGCACCCGTCTCCGGCTCACAGGACTTATTCGAGACAGGCACTGGCACGACACACATCACCTCACTCCTCATTTCTTGTGTCGGTGCTTGCCTCGGGCAAGTACTGGGAGCTGGAGACCGGTGCTCACTATCGAAAAAGTCTACTTGCTAGATGCATTGTTGGGCAGCCGTGTGCCAAATGGGGGAGTGCACTGTCCGACATCACAGCTAGTGTTTTAGGGGTACCTAGGAAGGTGGGATTTAGTGCTACATGTAATTTGTCCCTGTGACAGACCTAGCCGGGAGAGAGACTTTTGGAGGGGACTGTATGCTAGCCTCTTGCCGATCGATCGTGGGCCCTGGCATTTGGGGGAACAACATGAAGGAGTGAGCCCAGACACCCTGTCTTCTCTCCAGCGGCGGAAAGGACTCCAGGGAGAAAGGCCAATCCAGGCCTCTCCCCAGCGGCAGATATGTTCTCTGAGAGAGGCAGAGGTTGGCTGGGTGAGTAATACTCTGTTTGGAACAATTTGTTTGGGGTACTGTGTGGGTACAGGCATTAGAGGACTGGAACTACTGACTAACTTCGGAGTCAACCCGTCTGGGGTCTCCTCCTGTGTTAGTCTCCTGCCGAAAGGGGAGAAATGTGACAGACCTAGCCGGGAGAGAGACTTTTGGAGGGGACTGTATGCTAGCCTCTTGCCGATCGATCGTGGGCCCTGGCATTTGGGGGAACGGTGCTCTTTGTGAGCTGTATGCCTGGGGACCCTTGAGGTGGTATTACTGTGGATTCGGGTGCTGGTCCCCCAGGACACACAGACTCTGGGGACCCTGGATTTGCCATATTGGAATAGTGACTGATTCATACCGTTGGGACTCCTAATGTTAAATGCTAATGTCATCAATTCCAGCTACCTGTCTGTTGTCTGCTAAAATGTGTATTGTAAATAAGTCTCTAGTATGGGATCTAAGAGTCATTAGATCCCATTGTTGTTTGTGTTTAATTAACTCTGCTATTGTAATAATGTTGATTGGATTTTCTGAACTACAAGACGGCCAGTCTGGCCTAAAGGTCATGTCTGAGTCATCTAAGCTGTCTAAAGGGATTAGTTAATTAGCTCATGTTAATTAGGTTAATTGGGTTACAGGTGTATTGTTAGAGTAATATGAGTCGGAGGTATGCACCTCCACTTTTAGTGTATAAAAGAGCCTGTATATTGCAATAAAAGAGATTCCTGGTTGAACTTACATACAGCCTGCCTGGTGTTTGTTCTGAGCTATCACAACTGGGTTAGAACGGTACATAGCTATAATTCTAATACCGGAGCATTGGATGACCGAGCAATCAGATGTTGCGATCTGCAGTCTGATTCTATAGCAGCAGAGGAGTGTCGGGAGAGTGGAACCGAGCGAGCAAGGGGCTCGTTACATTGGTGGCAGCAGTGGGATTTGCTCTCCAGTTACTGGGACACTCCAAACCAGCCTGCAGGAGAGCCACGCTGAAAGACTTACTTGAGAGCCGTGGAGGGAATGGTGGGATTGTGCTTCCTTGCCGTGAACACATCCAAACCATCACCTGGATCCAAGGTAGCAGGATAGCAGGAGAGGAGAAATACCAGCCACCATAGACGAGGAATTCAGAAGGAGGTTGCGAGAGAAGCAGATACAGCACAGAGGACCAGTATCAGAGCAGGTCCTGCTAGGATGGTTTGATTCTATCCGCTGCGAACTCTGGAAGGAAGCGCTAGCCCGTGAGCAGCGAAACCAGGGAAAAGTTCTCCCCTCCATCCATGTGAGGCACTGGTCGCAGTATGAAGTGCGAATGCTGTTTTTGGGGGAACAGCCGAACCAGGAGTGGACAGCCGAGTTAAGCAGGCTGATCCGGGCAGAAATGCGGTTGGACGAGAGCTACAGAGCCCTCCAGTGGTATGTAGCCCAAGTGTGCCCGTGGACAGCGGATGACAGCCCCACGGAAGGCTTTGACTACGATGGCCTGGGATTGTTATACTGGAGGCTGTCCAGGGACCCTGACTTTGGGAGTGATCGGGAGTGGCGTTTGGAGGAAATAATGGAGCACAGAGAGCGGAGACTGAATGTCTCAGAAGTGCACTGGGCACAGGAAGATTTGGAGTTTCTGGCCGTTCAGGAATGGGAGCTGGAGATCGCCTACAAACAGCTGTTAGACTCTGCTCAGCAGGAGGGTGGTGCTCCCTTTGCCTGGGACCATCAGGAAATACCAGTTGACAACTCTGAAATCCTGGCTGAAGAGTTGACAATGTGGCAGAGTAACGGTGTGCTTTGCCAACCTGCACCCGCAGCTATGGAGGCGGAGGTCTTATGGCGGATGCAGCAAGTGCTGACTGACCTTGATGAACCTGTTTCTGCATTGGATGATCTTGGATGGAGGAATGTGCCTGTCCAGCAGAATGCCAGAGAATCGGCAGTGGAAAATCTGGAGATCGCTATCCCCAAAGCTGAAGTGCTGACAAAGGGGCAGAGCTCTGCTAACCTCTGCCCAGCACTGATAGCATCTTCTGGGTTCCACGGAGAGGAGATGCTGAACCTTTATCCCCAGACACCAGTTGCAGAGACAGGGGATTTGATAGACTTTTCTGCTGAGGAAGAACAACCTGGTGAGCCTCCAGCAGAAGAAGAGCTGTTATTAGGGCCAAACTTCACTGTGCTCTGCCCAGCACTGATAGCATCTTCTGGGTTCCACGGAGAGGAGATAGTGAACCTTTATCCCCAGACACCAGTTGCAGAGACAGGGGATTTGATAGACTTTTCTGCTGAGGAAGAACAACCTGGTGAGCCTCCAGCGGAAGAAGAGCTGTTATTAGGGCCAAACTTCACTGTGCTCTGCCCAGCACCAACAGAAGTATCTGTGAAGTTACAAGGAACTTCCCCAGCTGAAGCGCTGGCAACTGGACAGAGGGTCCAAGATCTCTGCCCTACACCTGCGGCAGTTCCAAAGGCTCAGGGTGAGAAGGAGGTGGTCACTTCCCAGCAGCAGATCAGGATACAGGGGGAGAAGAGAGAGGAGGTGTTCGTCGTCCCTCCCCAATAGTTAGCCGGAGCAGATGGTGTGGGGTTTCCAGCAGAAGGGCTGGCAACAGGGCCGAGTACTGCTGGACTCTGCCCTCAACTAACAGAGGATGGATTTCCTGTGAAGGTGGATGGGACTTCAGTCTCCACCTGTATACCCCAGGGATGCTGGGCAGTCGGCCCAGATCCCCAACAACATGACGGAGTAAGCCCAGACACCCTGTCTTCTCTCCAGCGGCGGAAAGGACTCCAGGGAGAATGGCCAGTCCAGGCCTCTCCCCAGCGGCAGATATGTTCTCTGAGAGAGGCAGAGGTTGGCTGGGTGAGTAATACTCTGGAACAATTTGTTTGGGGTACTGTGTGGGTACAGGCATTAGAGGACTGGAACTACTGACTAACTTCGGAGTCAACCCGTCTGGGGTCTCCTCCTGTGTTAGTCTCCTGCCGAAAGGGGAGAAATGTGACAGACCTAGCCGGGAGAGAGACTTTTGGAGGGGACTGTATGCTAGCCTCTTGCCGATCGATCGTGGGCCCTGGCATTTGGGGGAACGGTGCTCTTTGTGAGCTGTATGCCTGGGGACCCTTGAGGTGGTATTACTGTGGATTCGGGTGCTGGTCCCCCAGGACACACAGACTCTGGGGACCCTGGATTTGCCATATTGGAATAGTGACTGATTCATACCGTTGGGACTCCTAATGTTAAATGCTAATGTCATCAATTCCAGCTACCTGTCTGTTGTCTGCTAAAATGTGTATTGTAAATAAGTCTCTAGTATGGGATCTAAGAGTCATTAGATCCCATTGTTGTTTGTGTTTAATTAACTCTGCTATTGTAATAATGTTGATTGGATTTTCTGAACTACAAGATGGCCAGTCTGGCCTAAAGGTCATGTCTGAGTCATCTAGGCTGTCTAAAGGGATTAGTTAATTAGCTCATGTTAATTAGGTTACAGGTGTATTGTTAGAGTAATATGAGTCGGAGGTATGCACCTTCACTTTTAGTGTATAAAAGAGCCTGTATATTGCAATAAAAGAGATTCCTGGTTGAACTTACATACAGCCTGCCTGGTGTTTGTTCTGAGCTATCACAACTGGGTTAGAACGGCACATAGCTGTAATTCTAATCCCGGAGCGTAGGATGACCGAGCAATCAGATGTTGCGATCTGCAGTCTGATTCTATAGCAGCAGAGGAGTGTCGGGAGAGTGGAACCGAGTGAGCAAGGGGCTTGTTACAGTCCCAAAGGGAACTAAAAATTTAAAAAATAATTAGTGATTATTCATCCTTATTATTCTTCAACTTCAAAAAAATACTCTGCCCAACCCCTTCAGCGTACCCCTCACACCCTTTGAGTGGTTGTGCTATATCTGTAAGTGCTCTCTTCAGGGACCTGAAAAGATTGGTGCATCTGCAGCTCTCAGCAGAACTATGAAGGAAGGAATCACAAATGAGAGCCAGTGACACTTGCACTTGAATCTTGCACTGGGACGGGGTACCCCACACTGAGAGGAGGTAGGTCCACTGGCTGAACCCTGCACTGGGAGGAGGTAGGTCCACAAGCTGAGCCTTGCAACTGGAGGAGGTAGGTCCACTGGCTAAACCCTACACTGGGACTGGGGAAGAGAGTGAGTCAATTGGCTTGCACTGAGAAGATGGAGGGGTCTTCCTGTCCCAGTGAACACACAGGAAGTGATGGGAGTCCTCTCCATCAGGGACACAAATGGCAATAAAATAAAAACTCTTCCAGTTTAAATAGCCATAGCAAGACATACAGTAACTCCACATTTTTTGCAGTTCCTGTGCCCTACATGTGTGTAAGAATCACAAAAAATAGGACACCACTCCTCAATGCATCACTATAGCCTGCTATGCCTTGTGCTGTCAGGCTGCATAAGAAAGGGGGGGGGGGGGGAGGTTAAGACAATATTTTTTGGGTGTCAAGCTCCAACTGGAGGTGAAAGGGTTATTTTGTGCTTTCAGAGGCATTGTACCATTGTACAATCGAGTTAGGTTCTCCAGGGAAAGTCACATGAAAGATGTCTGCTCTCACCTCCACCCTCATCCAGCTGAGAAATGAGCCATTAAAATAAGGATTTTATTGAGTTTTTACGTTTCATTATTTCTATAAATGACATCCAAATGGCTCCTCGGCAGAAATCCTCCATTGTACAGTGACAGGGTGGATGTATGCGCTGTGTCCAATTCCACTGCCCAGGACACGGTCAAAGGGCTGTATGAGCTGACCAGCTCAGCAAACATAACCCCCTCCACCACCCTGGAATGGGCAGAAAACAAAAAAGGTCATCTCTACTGATGTTTCACCCAGTGGCGGCTGGTGCTTAAAATTTTTGGGGGGGAGCGCAAACAAACTGAAAAATTCTGAAAAAAAAACATCAATTGCAGCCACTTTGTCATCAGTTGCAGCCACTGTGCCCATCAAACACAGCCACTGTGCCCATCAAACGCAGCCACTGTGCCATCAAACGCAGCCACTGTGCCATCAAATGCAGCCACTGTGCCTATTAAATGCTGCCAGTGTGCCCATTAATTGCTGCCAGTGTGTCATCAAATGCTGCCAGTGTGCCTATTAAATGTTCCCAGTATGCCCATCAAATGCTGCCAGTGTGCCCATTAAATGCTGCCAGTGTGTCATCAAATGCTGCCAGTGTGCCCATTAAATGCTGCCAGTGTGCCCATTAAATGCTGCCAGTGTGCCCATTAAATGCTGCCAGTGTGCCTATCAAATGCTGCCAGTGTGCCCATTAATTGCCGCCAGTGTGACCCCCGCCCACTCGCTATCTGCCCGGCACTTACGACTGTCTTGGTGGGGCATCGGGTGACGGCGACGAGCGGGGTCCTTCAAGCCAGCGTCTCCTGCCATCCTCATCTCCCGGCTCCCGTCCTCTCCTCCTGATAGGCGTCCAATAGCGGTGCCTGTCGTTTCAGCCAATCAGGTAACAGACCCAAGCACCTGATTGGCGGAGAGGCTGTTCAGTGTTAGGAAAGCGAAGATTCATTCGCTTTCCTAACACAGCTGAGTGAACTGTGAGCGCCAAGCATGGAGAGCCTATGGCTCTAATCGGGTGCTTCAAAAACACTCACCGCCGCTGTAATTCAGGCGCCCGGAAAGGGGCCAGACTAAGGTTGCCACCTTTTCTTCAAGCCAAAACCGACCACTTTTGTGGCGCACAGCAATTTTTTTGTACACGCTATAGGATTGTAAAATACCTTAGGTTACCCAAAGAGAGTAGTGCTGTGAGGTGTGCTATGGTGAACAGTGGCTGTGGCCAAATTGCATTAACAGTGGGGGGGGGGGGGACTTAAAGGGGCATGGTTAAATAAAACAAAAGCATTAGTGTACCCATAAAATATGATTCGATTAGGCCCCTTTCACACTGGGGCGTCGATGGTAAAGCGCCACTATTTTTAGCGGCGCTTTACCGTCGTTTTTGACCGCCAGTGGGGCGCTTTTAACCCCCACTAACGACCGAAAAAGGCAGAGGCGCTTTGTGGGCGATTCGGCAGCGGTGCCCATTCAGTTCAATGGGCAGGAGTGGTGTAGGAGCAGTGTATACACAGCTCCTTCACCGCTCCAAAGGTGTTGCTTGCAGGAGGTTTTTTCTTTAACGTCCTGCCAGCGCATCGCCTCAATAGAGCAGTAGAGCAGAGGACAGTGTCAGTAGAGCAGTGGATGGCATCAGTAGAGCAGTTGACGGTGGCTGTAGGGCAGTGGATGGTGTCAGTAGAGCAGTGGATGGCATCAGTAGAGAAGTGAACGGTGTCAGTAGGGCAGTGGACAGTGTCAGTAGAGCAGTGGACGGTGTCAGTAGGGCAGTGGACGGTGTCAGTAGAGCAGTGGACGGTGTCAGTAGAGCAGTGGACGGTGTCTGTAGAGCAGTGGACGGTGTCTGTAGAGCAGTGGACGGTGTCAGTAGAGCAGAGGACGGTGTCAGTAGAGCAGTGGATGGCATCAGTAGAGCAGTGGACGGTGGCTGTAGGGCAGTGGATGGTGTCAGTAGAGCAGTGGATGGTGTCAGTAGGGCAGTGGATGGTGTCAGTAGAGCAGTGGACGGTGTCAGTAGAGCAGTGGATAGCATCAGTAGGGCAGTGGATGGTGTCATTAGAGCAGTGGATAGCGTCAGTAGGGCAGTGAACGGTGTCAATAGAGCAGTGGATAGCGTCAGTAGGGCAGTGGACGGTGTCAGTAGAGCAGTGGACGATGTCAGTAGAGCAGTGGACGGTGTCAGTAGATCAGAGGTTGGTGTCAGTAGAGCAGAGGTTGGTGTCAGCAGAGCAGTGGATGTCATCAGTAGAGCAGTGGACGGTGGCTGTAGGGCAGTGGATGGTGTCAGTAGAGCAGTGGACGGTGTCAGTAGAGCAGAGCACAGTGTCAGTAGAGCAGTGGATGGTGTCAGTAGAGCAGAGGACGGTGTCAGTAGAGCAGAGGTTGGTGTCAGCAGAGCAGTGGATGGCATCAGTAGAGCAGTGGACGGTGGCTGTAGGGCAGTGGATGGTGTCAGTAGAGCAGTGGATGGTGTCAGTAGAGCAGAGGACATGTCAGTAGAGCAGTGGACGGTGTCACCCAGTGAGAACTGTATATATGGATGGTGTATGGAGGGGTGAGAACTGTATATATGGATGCTATATGGGGGGGGGGTTAAAAACTGCATATATGGATGGTGTATGGGGGGGTGGAGAACAGTATATATGGATGGTATATGGGGGGGTGGAGAACTGTATATGTGGGGGGGGGGACTGTATATATGGATGGTGTATTGGGGGGACTGTACATATGGATAGTGTATGGGGGGCGGGACAGTATATATGGGGGGGGCTGTATATATGGATGGTGTATGGGGGAGGGTGAACTGTATATATGGGGGGGCGGTATATATGGATGGTGTATGGGGGGGAACTGTATATATGGGGGGGACTGTATGGGGGACTGTGTGTATGGGGGGGGGAGAACTGTATACAAGGGGGGGAAACTGTACAGTATATATGGATGGTGTATGGGGGGGGAGAATTGTATATATGGGGGGGCTGTATATATGGATGGTGTATGAGAAGGAGAGAGAGAACTATATGGATGGATGGTATATGGGAGGGGAGGCGGCAGAACTGTATGTATAGTGTATGGTGGGGGGGGAGGTGAGAGTACTTTGAAATCCTAACATACTAATGTAGCGCTGGTAGATTTCTAATCTACCGCTTATATGTAAATTTATTGGATCATCTGTTCTGTACATAGTTCAAATTTAATCTATGGCTAAATTAGCCTCTGTTCCAGCATTGGCTGTGTTGCATGCGGTTCCACACTGTCACCTGTAGGTGTCGTTGTCACCATAGGTCAGTGTTGGAAAAGCAACAAGCTGAGGTATATTGAGTGCTCTTCTTTCTCGGAGGCAACTCGGAGGTGGTCCGCTGCCGTGCATTCTGGGAGAGGGTACTTAAGGGGCAGATGCCAGTTTTCTCTTTGTCCTGCTTGTCCTCCTGGCCTAAAGGTATGTGACGGGGAGTTCTACCTCGTGGCCCTCCAGGCCGGAGGGTTGCGTTGCTGCAGCCGTGCAAGTGGGCCCAGAAGCCTGTCTGGGGCCTACTGCTACGGAGATGGTCCTGTGCTGTCTGTCATGCGGGAAGAAGCCGGACAGTTGAGAAGATCCAGGGGAGGACCCGTCTTTGGAGAGGACCGTGCAGAAGGCTGGTATCTCGAGAGGGGCCTGGTGACTCAATTGGAGGATGCATCTTAATCTAATCTACCGCACAAGTACTGCTGGGTCAGCTTAAATGTTCTGGTACTGTGTTGCTATTCATCTAAAACTACTACGTCCTGTGGCAGAGGATCGTACAGTTAAATTGTTCTTCTCAAGTCTGTGGCAGAGACTTTTTGTTCATGCTACGCTCCGGCTGCTAGGTCAGTGAGAGAGACCTATCCGGGTGGGCAAAGATTTAATATTGGACTGAAGGTACATTCGTCCACGAGATTTCAATTCCTCAGTGACCTAAAGAAAAGGTATTTGAACTTTCCTGCAACTCTTCTGCTACCTCTTTCCTGCTACTTCTTCAAGTTATCTCCTATTAAAGCATTGAAAAAAGTACTAAAGTGACTGGTGCCTACATTGTCAGATACAAAGCTCAACATGGACTCTAAGTTCTTTTATTGGTGAAACTACAGGTAAAGAGGTGACGGTAACAGCCCAATATAAATCAGCAGCTCCTTCGGGGGTTAGTGGTACACTAACATGGCAAAAACTTACCTTACAAGCTGGGCTCCAGTCCCAGCGCGATCTCTGCACACTTTCCAACAGGGCAGCAGGGAATGGGGAGGCTCCGCCTTCAACCCCACCTGCTTGTCCCTTCTGCAGCCAGGGAGAGGAGAGCACCTGGCAAAATTCAGGCTCCGCCTCTGCCTCTGTGTCCCGTCTGCAGCACACAGAGTGAACGGAGGTGTGCTGACAGTTCAGGGGGGGGGGGCAGATAGGGAGGCACTCAGGCAGCAGGACAGCTTCGGCACAGGGAGCCACTTTCGGATCTGAATAATGTGCCCAGGTTTCAGGCTGGCAGAGACCCGAGAACATGTTTCAAAACTTGTACTATCCGAGTGAATCCCGGACAGGTGGCAACCCTAGGCCGGACACCTGAATGGGGGGTGACAGCGGCGGCCATGAATAGATTCATGCAATGCACAAATCTGTCCATAGTGCACAGAGTGGGTGGCAGGAGAGAGCCCCGGAGCCCCGGTTCACACAGGGGCGGCATGACTTGCAGGTCGCTTCACCGAGGCGACCTGCACACGACTGTCACGGCGACTTGCAAAACGACTTCTGTATAGAAGTCTATGCAAGTCGCCCCCAAAGTAGTACAGGAACCTTTTTCTAAGTCGGAGCGACTTGCGTTGCTCCTATTAGAACGGTTCCATTGTACAGAACGGGAGGCGACTTGTCAGGCGGCTAGGTCGCCTGACAAGTCGCCCCTGTGTGAACCGGCACTTAATGAACTTGACCCATATATTTGCAAAAATGAAATTGACAAACAGCATACAGCTGTTTTAGTTTGCTGGCTCTCATCAATGCAAAGTATGGAAACTTGTATAAAGAGAGGCTTGGAGAAAAACAAAAAACTACTAGACCATATATAACTAGACCAGTTAGAGATGTTCATGCAAACATTGGTGAAACAAGCATTCTCATATTATGCTGTGATTAGTAGTTCTGGCACTAGGTGGTAATGCGCTGGGAAATTCAATAAAGTACTACCATTTTCTAGAACTATGGCTCTTTAAAATGTACCGCACCAGATGAAAAACAAAATCTCTACCGCATATTTCGGTAACTTTACCGACATGTGCAGCAGATTCAGGTAGTTCTTTTTTTCCATTTTTTTTTAAATGGAGCTATTAATGCACCGAAATAAAAAATAATGACCTCCAGTTTGTAGATAATGAAACTGGGAGGTAATTAGGATCAATTCTAAGTTGGTGTACAGAGATAGGCAGAACGCCCGTCTCCGTACGCCAGGTAGCAGAGCGGCATATTTGCCACGGCTTCTCCCTCCCTGTCACTGATTGGTAGGAAGCTGTGGGCTTCACAGCTGACTGCCTCCTAGAAACCAGTAATGCTACAGTGGGCGAAGTCTGATGGGGAAGCCGAGACACTCGTTCCCCATCAGGTCCACTCACTCGTTGTAACAGACAGAAGGAAGAGGGCAGATTCTATAGCCAATAATATTAAGCTGTCTATTGGCTAAGGATCCACCCACTGCCTGCTATCAATCACAAGGGGAGCTGATCTGACGGGGAACTAGTGTCTGTGAATACCCATCAGACTTCGCCACCAGATACAAAACTCCCCACCACTGCGCTGTCTGTGTGCCAGCTGTGGAGGCGGTGGTGGGGAGCACAGTTGTCCCTATGGACACGCTGGCCTTGTAGTGGGCACCACAGATTCATTGACCTGTTTTCAATGGTCACATTAATCTGTTGCCCACACCGACATTTGTTGCGTGGAGGCACACTGGAATTCTAAAGACCAAAGACATTTTCTATAAATTCCCCTGAATATGTTTAATGCTTTACTAATGTTCTCTCTAGTGAAACTACAGTGTTATGATGTCATTTCCTGTTTCTGTATTCCTGTTTTTTCCAATAAAACAAGAAGGGCTCAGCTATGTGTCCAGCACCAACTTGACTGAGAAGAGGCATATCTGCAGCAGCTTTTCAACAGATATGCAGTTTGACTCTATAACGTTAGGCTGTATCTATGGTGATCCATAGAGCATAAAAGGAATGAGTTGCATTGTTCTGTCCAGTATCCTAAAATGAGGAATAAGCCCCTTGTTTCTGGGATTTGTGATGGAAGAGAGAAATGTAGAGAAATCTGTTTTAATGTGGCTGTACTGTGCTTCATTATCCATATACAAAGAGAATTAAAGGGATTAGTGTTACTTTGAACAAGGATTGTCATTAACCATACTAGGAACAAAAGCGCTTAGATAGAACAGATCAAACGGCCCTGGAAAAACAAACATGTAAAGATAAAAAAAGTGGCTATTGGAATAAAACAAATGACATTTCCTATTAGCGGATTTATGGCTCCCAGTGTTGGCTTACTTACACAATGCTACATCAGTTGCATGCAAACAACAGCCAGGCAATCTGACACCCTGCCCAGGCCATTTCAAATACACTAAAATGGGGACAACGCAGCTCGCTGTCCACACCAATGTAGGGCGGTCATCAAAGTTTATATACCAAGATATTTCCTTCTGCAGAAATGGATGTTTATACGATAGTGAGAGCTCCCAGCTCGGATCGATATGTACTCTGTTCTTTGTATAGAATCTCCCTTTGAGCTTTGGAAGACTCAGGAGACCAATCGTAGCTGAAACCACATAATGGAACATGAAATGAGTATATGGAGACACGGAGATACGATGGCAATGACCGAACAAAATGGTGTCACCCTGGGATCAACAAATTGCTAAGTAGTTTTTGGCATCAGTCTGGAAAGAGTTGCGGGTGCCGAGTATCTACCTGTCTATATCACGACTTGGTGAAGGAGTTTTGGCAACAGAATTACCAGCCTATAAATGTATATTTGTCACAAATAATTTTGATTGCATATGTGAGATGAATATACAAGTATCGGTATGCACATCTCAGAAAATGCTTGAATAAAAAAAATAGAAGCAGGTTACAGGTATGATATGACATGAAATTTATTATACCTGAAAAGATAAAGTAGGTGTAAACCAAATCATTAAACTCTTATAGCACTTTAACACATTATTGTCATTTCAAAAGTCTTTTCCAATCTTTCTAAAGCTGCATCATTCATTAAAATAATCACTGGTGATAAAGGTCCTTCTTCAGGCACTTCTTATTATAGGGGGACAACGCTCTGTCCCTGGCTCCCAATTGGGCTCCTGCGTTGTCACCCTGTCACACAACTTCCCATGGAGACAACACTTGGCCCTTTTAATGCACATTACACTGGCATAGTCCACTGCTGTCACCATCAGAAAAGCTGCCCTTAGAAATGCCATATAGCCATTCCTGGAGTGTATGTAGATGGGAAGTGACAGGGTTTTGATCAAAACATGACAATTTTTATGACACAGTGCACAGAGCAAAGTAGCGGACAGCCATGTAAGGTTACATCTACAATTCAGAATGGTCTGCAGTGCAGAATTTACTACAGCTTTAAGCATAGGCGTGCGCAGGGGGTGTGCCAGGTGTGCCTGGGCACACCCTAATCACTACGTGCAGTACCGATTTTCCCTACTGCCCGGACTCCCCCCCCCCCCCACACACACACACTGTGCAATGCTTCTGGCTTTCCTCTTCTCCTCGCCCCCTAGTTGCTGCAAGGGATGTTTCAGGTTGGAGAGTGGGGGAAGGGACTAGTAAATACCAGCACCTTCCTTTTCTAAATAAATACAGTGAATACACTCGTATACTGTGTTCATTCATAACGGAAGCATAGTAAATTGTTTACTATTCTTCAGTTTGTGAATGAACAGCACTTCTCGTTCATTCACTGCTTTGCGCAGCTGAGGCTGCAGAGGAAGTCATGTGTGTTTGAGCTTTGGGGTGCACACCCTAATGCAATAGGCTGCGCACACCTATGGCTTTAAGGTTAAGTTAAAGGCACTCCCTGTAACCCTTATGCCGCGTACACACGCTCAGACATTCCGACATCAAAATCCTGGATTTTTTTCCGATGGATGTTGGCTCAAACTTATTTTGCATGCACACGGTCGCACAAATGTTGTCAGAAATTCTGAACAAAGCCGGTGCGGCTCTTCTGCTTGATTCCGAGCATGCGTGGAATTTTGTGCATCAGAATTGTGTACACATGATCGGAATTTCTGACAAGTTTTGTTGTCGGAAAATTTGAGAACCAGCTCTCAAATTTTTGTTGTCGGAAATTCTGACAGCAAATGTTCGATGGAGCCTACACACGGTCGGAATTTCCGATAACAAGCTCCCATCGAACATTTGTTGTCGGAAATTCCGAGCGTGTGTACGGGGCATTAGCTTTAATGATCTGAACTTTTTAATATTTGCCAAGATCCCTTATGGAGACACAGTCCACTGTCGTCACCTTCAGGAAAGCCGCCCTGAGAACTGCCATGTAGACCTCTCTAGAGTACATGTAGAAAGGAAGTGACTGCAAAGAGGTACATTAAGCAGCACCAAGATGCAACAAAGAATAAAAGGTAAAAACATTTTTTGTTTTTTTTTAACTGCAATTGCATATGATACAAAGTGCACAGAGCAAACAAAAATTTCATCCAGTTACGTTTACATCTACTTTAATTTAACATACCTTGAAAGATAACAGACCCTCACTTATTACTACAGAATTAAATACTACTGACAGCTGTACTATTGGTAAATAAATATAATTAAAGAAATGAATGCCTTTCATGGTGGTACCATTGATGATATTACAATTGCATTCATAATGTAATTTGATATAATATTTGGTGCCTACTTAAAATACACAATTTTTTTGCACTAAAAACCTGCACCAGGAATGAATGGTGTAGTCAAATTTAGACTCCAACAGTGCGCAAGAATTGTGACCGTTCCCGCTTGTGCCTTTGAATGCACAAAGGTGGTAAAACACTGTGGCTCGTCTTTATCATGGTCTTTGGATGGTTGATGAGTGTTTCTGATCTTCTCATTGACCTCTGCTAGAACCGGCTATGTAGACTATGGTTAACTCCACCTTCTGGACTTTGGACCTATCTGGTCTGGAATTCTGTTACATTGTTTAGATCCATTTCTGCTTCCCGATTTGGCACCGCACTCAGCAATGATTTACCCATGGCTTGATTATGAGAGACTAAGGTCCCCCTGTAGGCTAAAGGGCATCAGCAGTACTTCTGAGAATTTGCACACCGATATTTAAGAATGAATACCTGTGAGCTGGACTGTTTTGCTTTCTTTTGACTTGACTGTGATCTGACTCTGCTGATTTGGCTCTTCCCTTTCTGTCACCAGCTCCATTCAAAACCATTTCAGTCCTGTTGCACCACAAAGTAGCCATCCAACCAGAATGTTACCAGCCTAGCAGTTAAAAATAGGATTTATAGCCCCCTTAATAGAAAAGGAGTCAGGATTTTCTTTCTGAGGACAGATGGTATCGTACTCCATCGTGGTTCATTCTTCCCAGTATGACATAATAACGGCAGCAGTACCGGGATTAGTCAGGTCTTGGCCCTGGGATTGTAGTCATCTATTTTGCCCGTGCCACC
This sequence comes from Aquarana catesbeiana, assembly GCF_042186555.1. NCBI lineage: Eukaryota > Metazoa > Chordata > Amphibia > Anura > Ranidae > Aquarana > Aquarana catesbeiana. The sequence continues at coordinate 215,273,328 of NC_133333.1, read as the reverse complement.
TTTATTTCAGGTGTGTAAATAAAGCATATTCATCCTCAAGGCCCAGATTGCAGGGTCTGCTAGCTCTTAGCAGCCCTTTAGAGAAAGGACCTCTATTTTTAGCGAGCTGACCCCCATCAGTTCCGGATTATTCTTCCATTAGTAAAATATGTCTGTGCGGCGTTTGCCTTTCTCAGGGTCGCGGAAGGCGTCAAGGAGTTTATAACATGACAAATGAGTTCTCTCTTGGATGTGGAAACCTGGGCCGCCAAAATGACCTTCACACTCCAAACTACTTGGTGAGATTAAAAGAAAAATCGCCGGGCAACCTGCCTGAGATGGGAAATTTTTAGAAGCCGGGAAACTAAGCCCTCCATTTCCAGAGCCATACAGGAGCTGCTGGGAGTGGTATGACCCTTCAAAAGACACCAGCGAGAAAGTGTCTAAGTCATCTTATCAAGTGTGTTAAGGGGGGGGGGGGGGGAGGTGACATTTCTTTAGATTGTGTTACACACCACATGAGATGGCCAACTCATCCTGACCATGGTCTGTAAGATACCACATGAGATGGCCAACTCATCCTGACCATGGCCTGTAAGATACCACATGAGATGGCCAACTCATCCTGACCATGGCCTGTAAGATACCACATGAGATGGCCAACTCATCCTGGCCATGGCCTGTAAGACACCACATGAGATGGCCAACTCATCCTGACCGTGGCCTGTAAGACACTACATGAGATGGCCAACTCATCCTGGCCATGGCCTGTAAGACACTACATGAGATGGCCAACTCATCCTGGCCATGGCCTGTACTGTGAACTATAGCTGAGTTTCAGGATGTTAGGTGTGGTGTTGGGTTTCCTGCATATGTTATGGCAGAATAAGGCTATGTGGGAGGGACTTCTCTAGTGTGGTGAAGCTCTGCCCTTAGACAATGTAATTGTGACAGATGTAATTTATCAGGCATGGTGCAGAGGGTACTTAGGGTTTGTTTAGTAGGGAAGTACAAGAATAAAAGGTCTGTTGTTGCTGAAGAATGGATTTGTGCCACTTGCATACTTGAAGACAGCCTGTGTTTAACTGACTACGGCATGTTGCTACATCCTACATCTGCAAGAACAAAGGAGCAGGGCTGTGTCACTCCTGAGTCATTCTGCAGTGCATGTAATCTGATCTCCCTGGTCTTGAGATCTATTTCATATCAACAGCTGTTATCTACAGCTTCAGGAAGCATATGCTGTTAATAAACTAAATTGTTGTCCTTCCAGAGCAAAACTTTTAAAGAAATAGAAAATATAAACATAATGGGACATTAGAGTGTAAGCTCCTCTGGTGCAGAGACTGATATGGTGAGATGGTCTATGTGGCCGAGAGGCTTTACCTTATTCTTTTGACTTGGAGCCCACGAGAACGGACATGATGGATCGTCAGGCACCCAAAAGGCCAGAACTGGCACCTTCCCCACCGGGTGCACTCGAATTTATTGCCTGAGTTTTATTGCCACAATGGCAGTGCCACTTGTTAGTCATAAAATCAGATAGCTGATTATTCTGTGAACAGGCGCAATATTAAATATCTTAGGAATGACCCGACTTCCATTAAGGACAGTGAACCGCCTCAAAGCAAGTACATTTCTCTGGTTATAAAATGGATTTTGGCAGAAAGGCTGCAAATTAATAAGCCATTACTGACTACTCCGCTGCCACAGTGGGAAACACTCAGGGGATCCGAGCTCAAGCGATCAGCACCCATTTAAAGCTGAAATCCAGGTATGATCTTTAGTGCTCAGGTGCGTTGGTCCAGCTTGGCACAATGCAAGTATACAAATCTTGTATCTGAGGGAGCGTTGTGAAAGCAGACAACCGCTGTAGTAGTTATAGTGATAGCCGATATCTTTAGGGTCCTGTGCCAAGTGGCCTCGCCTCTGCACACTGACCATAGGGGGTTGCTCACTCTTCACTAGACGTGCATTCGTTATTGTCCGAATGCATTTTCATCCGAATTTCAGGGATTTTCGTGTTCGTTTTAACAAAATGATAATGAACACACAGAATCCGAAAGATCTGAAATAAAAAAATGCTTTATTTTTGTATCCATTATATTTTTGTATCGTTGCAAAAACAGTTCGATATAGATAGATAGAAGATTCGACACAACGGTGACAATAGCGATCTGTGTCGAATGTGCCTAACCTAACTCTATTAGTCCAAGATTATTGCATAGAGAGAAAAGATTCAACATTATAGAGACAAGATTGGATGAAGCAGCTAAAATTATACGATCACCGCGAGCGGACATTTACGGTCAAATGCTCCCCCCATAGGCTATAGAAGAATTCTAATATTGTTTGACTAATAATAATAATTAATAATTATAATTATTACTAGTCAAACAACATTAGAATTCTACTATAGCTTGTGGGCGGAGCATTCGACTGTTAACGTACGATCGCGGCGACGTACAGTTTAGCTGCTTCGTCGAATCTTCTTAGAAAATCCGACAGACAACATAAGCCTTCAATTGACAGATTCAACCTCAATTAATTCGGATTTTCGTATCGTATTTCGCATTTTAAACGAAACAAAATAAAAAAAAATAATTTTGGGAGTAACTAAATTTAAAAAAATAATTCGGACGAAACTGAAATTCCGAAACAAAATATTTCAGTGTGCACATGTCTACTTTTCACTGCCGCCATTCACAGAATGCCTTGTACTATGATAACCTTTATTGGTTAACTTAAGTTATGAAGGTACAAGTAACAAAATAGAGAAAACTCTGCATGGTGTAAAATCCTCAAAGCTTTAATGAAATAAAAAAATGCACTTACAAGATTGTAGTGTGAAAACGCCTGAATTCGTATGCGTAGCCGGAACATATACAAAAACCCGTCTATCCGGGACACGAGTATAGTAGTGACGTCAGCGTACCGCTCTTCCCTGCGCGTTTCGTCATACGTTTGACATTGTTCCGGCTACGCACACAAATTCAGGCATTTTTACACTACAATCTTGTAAGTGCAACTTGCATTTTTTAAGTTCATTAAAGCTTTGAGGATTTTACATTATGCGGAGTCTTCTCTATTTTGGGGCACCTCTATGATCAACGCATGGAGGAGGATTGATGTCCCCTGCTTAGAAGACTGACTGGATTTAAAGGCCCTTGCTGGGTATGGAGCCACAGGCGTTTTTGACCTTTTGTAATGAGAGGTCTATCTGATCTGATAAGCAAGCCTTTTTTCAGCCATTGGTGGTGGTGTCAATTCACAGATCACTTTTCAAAGGTGTTGGATGGTGTTGAAGATCCATCGGAATCACCGGGCATTTTTCACTGGAACATTTATGTTACTGGACTCTTTACTGGATAAATCAATTTCACTGTTTGATTTAAAATTAGCTATTGGATCACTCTTAGCTATTTGATCATTCTTCACTGGATCACTATAATTTTGTTATTTATGTTTTGCATTTGTATATGTTATGCATTTTTTAGCGCAGCATATCTAAGCTTGATTCTTTAAATTTTTCACTGACCTGCGTCAGGGTGGGACATGATTGGGAGTATTTAAAGCTGATCTCCAGCCTTCCCTTCAGTCTTGCACAGTTGTAACGGCTCCTCTTCTGTGCTGAAAATGCTTCCTCTGATTTCCAGCATTCTTGCCCGACTGTCCCTGGACCGCCCCTTTCCTTCATTACACTTCAGTTCTCTCAATCACGTGTGGGTGTTGTCTAGGGTGGTCTGCATGCAAATACAGTCTGCCTAGGAACACCCACTCCTCCAGACTGACAACCACTTATCAAGGCATGATATTTGCATAACTCCTCCCAAGAACCAGCCCACTGCTTGCATCAGGGCTGAGGGCTGTTGAGGAGTACTGAGACAGGGTGCTGTGATGTCTTGTACAGCACCCTGCTGGCCCCTCCCACCAGCCATGATCTGCCTGCAAAGCACAGAGAAACACAGAGACCCAATGATGACATCCCTAAGTCTAAAATACAGTATGTAATGAAAACGGAAAGGTTTTTAATTTTATAAGCATGTAGAGGAAGGGAAGCAAAGGAACGCCGAAGCCAATATATAAGCAGTCTAAACTTCTTCTTTAAATCCTTGTCAAGTGTGCGGAAAAAGATATGGGTATATTTGGGTGTACTACACCAGCGAATACCATCATGGAACAAATGATGACTAGCAGATTTACATAAACAAAGCCATTGTGCAGCCCTCAGGACACAGCAGGGCCCCCCTCACAGAGTTACCAAGTTGGCCTGATCTTGTCAGCACTATGTTTGGGGAGATTTAAAAAAAAATGGAAAAGACTGCATCATACGTCACATTTAAAATTTTTTTTTTTTTTATTAAGATTTTTTTTAATTAAATTTAAATTTTTAAATCAAAAACATTTGTAACAATTCAATTTTTTTTAGCACTGAAAAAAAAAATCAAGAACAGATAAATACTATATTAGCTGTATAAGACGTTGGCTGCGATGATTGCAATAAACGAACGTGTGCCAGTCTGGACGCATGCTATCTGTAAATGGATGGAGGAGCAGCTGGCGCTGGTGACGGTCACGGGGAGATAGAGCATCCTACAGAGTGAGCTCATTGATCTAAGCCGTCAGCTTAAGGATCGGTCCCTAGGGAGCGATAGAAGTGCTCTGCGTTCCTACACAGAGAAAACGACGCCAGCTCGGGGACTGCAACGCAGAACTCAGTCACACTGAGCTCCTATTATGGGTGGAATCTTAAATTGTACCTGGAGGAATGACAACGGCGGCCTTATTGCGCAATATGTTTAAATGAACGCAGGAGACACAACATAACGGAGACGCGGCCTCCCGGAGGAATAGATCACGTATCAAATTATACACTAATCAGGAGCTCTGGCCTGGAAATCTCCTCCGGAGAGTCGAATAAAATAATATCATTCTATTTTATTATCTGATCAGATGAGAAAAATGACAGTCTGAGCACGCTTCCTGCCAGTCCAACCATTAGTGTAATAAACATTATAAAATAAACACAAATTCAATCAATACTTAAGCTGGATGTTATCAAATAGTCAGACAACAATATGCAGGAAGAAAGTAATGGAAGAAAGCAGCCCATGGCGAGCGTCCCACAAGGAGCCGATGGAGCCGCTGCGGCCCACAAGCCGAACTCCAGCCTTCCCTTCAGTCTTCTACAGTTGTACAGAATCCTCTCCTTAAAGCGGAGTTCAACCCAAAAATGGAACTTCCGATTGTCGGATTGCTCCCCCCCCTCCGGTGTCACATTTGGCACCTTTCATGGGGGAGATAGAAGCAGATACCTGTATAATCCAGATATTTGCTCCCACTTCTGGGCATAGATAGTCGCAGTATCTGCAGATATCTACGCCATATCCGGCGCCTCCTCCGCGCCCCCCCCCGCTGTCTTCTGGGAGACACAGAGGTCCCAGAAGACAGCAGGGACCAGTGGGATTGGGCAGCGTGACTTACACATGCGCAGCAGGGAACCAGGCTGTGAAGCCGCAAGGCTTCACTTCCCGATTCACTTACCGAAGATGGCGGTGCCTCCACCCGAGAGCTGAGGGACAGATCAGCTTTGGGTGCCGACATCGCGGGCTCCCTGGACAGGTAAGTGTCCATATTTTAAAAGTCAGCATCTGCAGTATTTGTAGCTGCTGACTTAAAAAAAAAAAAAAATTTGGCGGAACTCCGCTTTAATTAGGATAATAAAGATTACCGATGCCTCTTGTTTTGCAGGCAGTTGATTGTTCCCTAAATGTCCATTTCATGCTACAAAGTAACAAAAGCAATATTTCTGCATTTAAATTAATTATACATGGAAAAAAAATATATAAATAACTAAACTCTGTATTAAAGGTGATCCCCAGCTTTGCCTTCTGTCTTGCACAGTTGTACCGGCTCCTCTCCTGTACTGAAATTGCTCACTCTGATTTCACCGCACACTGTGAGCTTCTCACAATGTGCATTCGATCTGAGGCAAGTCAGATAGAGCCCGCCTCATTCCCTGGCTTGAGGACATCATCTAGCCCTTTCCTCCCCAGCTTGACTGTCCCTGGCCCACCCTTTTTAGTCATTGGATTTTAGTTCTTTCAATCATGGAGGCTCAGCATCACATGGTAGTTTTACCTAGGGTGGTCTGCATCCAAATGCAGCCTGCTTAGGAACACCCACTCCTCCAGACTGACATCCACTCATCAGTGCATTTTGATATTTGCATAACTCCTCCCAAAAGGCGGCCCACTAATGCGTCAGAGCGGAGGGGTCTTGAGATGAGTACTGAGGCAGGGTGCTGTTGGATTGAGCAGGGATTGGGAAGGGTTTATTTTTTTGCCAGGTGTCACTTAAACAGGTGTCCCAGTTGGAAGATTTCCCTTCACTTCTTGTTCTGGTGACAACTCAAAATTTTGGGTCTCCAGGGACAAAGAGAGAAGGGTGAAGCTCCCCAGCAAGGACACAGGCAGCTATAAAATATGACAGGGAATAAATTCTTGCCTAATTCATCTAAGACCCCTTTCACACTGGGGCGCTTTGCAGGTGCTACAGCGCTAGAAATAGCGCCTGCAAAATGCCCTGAAACAGCCGCTGCTGTGTCTCCAATGTGAAAGCCCCGAGGGCTTTCACACTGGAGCGGTGCGCTGGCAGGAGGCTAAAAAAAGTCCTGCTAGCAGCATCTTTGGATCGGTGCAGATGCGGTGTATACACCACTCCTTCACCGCTCCTGCCCATTGAAAACAATGGGGCAGCACGGCTATACCGCCGGCATAGCGGTGCTGCAACAGCGCTTTGCGTAGGTTTTAACCCTTTCTCGCCCGCTAGCGTGGGGGGGTAAATGTGCCCCGCTAGCGGCCGAAAAGCGCCACTAAAAATGACGGCGTTTTACCGCCGACGCCGCCCCAGTGTGAAAGGGGCCAAAAACTAAAAGACTATCCTGATATACACTCTGGGATGTGCATGGAGGTCTGCGCAGCCGACCCCCTGTCATTGATTTCAACCTACTGCCTACATGCCCCTGAATGGAACGCTTATGCATCCCGGGTGGCTGAAGACTGTCCTTCTTACAGGCATACAAGACTGGTACACCCATATGAATGAGACCTAAAACTACACAGTATAGTGCACAGGGGAGCACAGTGGACTTATCTTTAGCTCCGCTTCACATGAATGCAGCTTTGAAATCATGCTACTTCAGTGTGTATCAAAGCCGCCAGTCAGTGCGATTTCATGTGCGGCTTGCCGACATCTACGCGACTTCATGCACACACGTCAATGCAAGTCACACTTGAAATCGCACTGACTGGTGGCATTGAAATCACGCTGAAGTAGCATCGGAATCACACCTATTTGAGCAGTTCTATAGCCAGAAATAGGGTGAGTCTTGTCATGCGATTGCGAGCTATGAAATCGCATGACATGACACACCGGTGTGAACAGGGGCTTAGGTCAGCACAGACAAGGGGATCTAATGACTTTGTTTATAAATATTCTTTCAAAAAGCCATGTAAGCATGCACTTAGAGGTCTACTTATAAAAAAATTTGCATAGCCATTCATCCAGGGACTCAGCATTTACATTCGTTCCATGCAAATTGACTAAAAACAAAGGGTTTTTTTTTGTTTTAATTTTTTTAAATTTTCTTTATGCAATACTAAAGGCACATCTCATAGTAACTGGAATACGCAATAAATGTATATAGCACACGCCCATAATAGGCCAACATATTACCAAAAAAGTAACGCATCCCATAACAAAGTTTTATTTAGTTGGGTTTTCTTTGCATACAAAGAGTAGTTAGTGTAAAGGGGCACAAGAAAATATAATTTTTTCCTTTATTTTAGTGAATTTTATTGCTTTGTGTTTTGTTTTTTTAACCATGCAATGTTTCTTAATTTTTTATTTTCCCTGTTTTTGTTCCCAATTATGAAAAAGTATAAAAAAACCCCTCAAAATACGTCATACACCAAAAAATAAAGAAACAACAAAAAACAAACCCTCAGGAGCCATTTAACTCTTTTGCTACTGGGCACAGCCTCCCATTTTTCACAGCAGGTGGCCAGACCATTTGTGCTTTTTTCCCCTTTTTTTGTAATTTTTCATTATTTATCCCATATGTGTTAGTCAAAGACTCCCGAAATATAAATTGAGGGCCAGTTAACACCATAGAAACGCAATCCGGATGCATTTCAGATGCTTTTCTGTACATGCGTTTTTGATGCAGTCCAGTGCATTTTCCCCCTCTTTTTTTTCTTAATGACTTGTGTTCCAGTGCGTTTTTTGATGCATTTTATGGCGTTCCAGTACAGTCTATTCCTTTGCAGGAAAAAACATGTCATACTTTTTTTTCTGGAACTGGAATGCACTGGAACTGCAAGCACTGATGTGAACTATGCCATTGAAAACTATATAACCTTTTTATGTGTTTTTGATGCAGAAAAAAAAAAACGCACTGGACTGCATGTGGCGTGAACTGACCCTTGCTGAAAGCACCAGGCATGGAAAGTTAACTGATGGCAGAAATCATTTTTTTACAATCTATGATAGTTGCATAAGTATTTTGCAAAGCTATATTTTCAATTAAAAAAGCACTAAAATTATCATTAGCGCACATGAATACAACACAACTTCCAAAATTCTTACTAAAAGACAAAACTGTAATAACGTTAATTCCATTTTTTTTTTTTTTGTTAAACTTTAAATTGTGCCTTTTTGTACAAAGGTGAAAATCGATGGAATTCAAAACTGTAAAAAAGCAACCTAATACTTATAGCAATAAAAAAAAAAAAAAAAAGTTTTTTTTCTTTACATACACCTTAACCTGGTGCCACCAGTTGTTTACATGTATGTGGTGGCACAGCAGTGGGGGCTTTAGCTTGTGCTGACCATTATGTGACTGAGCTGTTAGGCTAGGTTCACATTAATGCAGCTCTGCAAGCTGGCATTTAGCATGGGCACAGCAACCAATTCTTTTCAATGGGATACTGTGCTTCCTGAAATGCAGGGAAAAGGTCCCTGCACCATTTCTGTAATCGCGGCCCGCATGGGAACCACAATATGCAGTGCGTGCGGCATGCCATTAGGACTAATGGCACCCAAACGCATATCCTGCGCTTTTCTGTGTGGGTGGTTGCAGCTGCAGAAACAGGTGTGGACCCGCAGCAGGAACCACCCACACAGATGTGAACCTAGCCTTACTGACAACTCCAGGTCTTTGTTTACATCAGGAGTCGGTAGGACAGGCTTCCGATCATGTGACCACCCTGACAGCCAATCGCTGCTGCAGCCACTTTCCAGAAAATGTAAACAATGCCGCAGCAGCTAGGGAATGGCATTTGGAAAAGTAGAAAATGTTAATGGGTGCGATCACATCCAACCAAAGATTTCTAAGCCCCCAAAAAATGCTACAGTGGCTCACTAGCTGCTGCGATTTTACACCCCCAATAAGCGGGTGCAGCTGCTGCATGAAAGAGCCGTGCAAATTTTACGAATGGAGGGATTCAACAGCTTTTTAGTTGCCAATCACATTTCTTCCAAATTGCAAGCAGTTCTGGGCAGCAGAAGGTTATACGTTTCTGGTTGCTGTAAGTGACAATACACAAATAATCAAATATGCACAATTTTTTTAAAAAAAAGCACAAATACAAAAACCACAGAAAAGGGGCGACTAATGCCACGTATACACACGAGCGGACTTCTCGTCGGACTGAACTCCAAAGGACTTTTCGACGCAGTTCTTACAGAGTTCCAACAAAACAGACTTGTCTACACACAATCACATCAAAGTCCGATCGTTTCGAACATGATGACCTACGACCGGACTAGAATAAGGAAGTTCATAACCAGTAGCCAATAGCCGCCCTTGCGTTGTTTTTGGTCCATCGGACTAGCATACAGACAAATGGATTTTTCTATAGGAATCAAGTCCATCGGAAAGATTTGAAACTTGTTCAATTTCAAAGGTCCGTCAGATTATTAGACAGAAAAGGTCCGATGAAGCCCACACACGATCGAATTGTCCAACGGATTTGTTCCGTCGGACCTTTGATGCCGAAAAGCCCGGTTGTGTGTACGCAGCATAACAGTAATGCCCTGTACACACTATAGGATTTTCAGATGGAAAATGTGTGATAGGACCTTGTTGTCGGAAATTTCGACCGTGTGTGGGCTCCATCACACATTTTCCATCGGAATTTCCGACACACAAAGTTTGAGAGCTTGCTATAAAATTTTCCGACAACAAAATGAGTTATCGGAAATTTTGATCGTGTGTACACAAATCCGACGCACAAAGTGCCACGCATGCTCAGAATAAATTAAGAGATGAAGGCTATTGGCTACTGCCCCGTTTATAGTCCCGACGTACGTGTTTTACATCACCGCGTTCAGAACGATCAGATTTTCCGACAACTTTGTGAGACCGTGTGTATGCAAGACAAGTTTGAGCCAACATCCGTCGGAAAAAATCCATGGATTTTGTTGTCGGAATGTCCGATCAATGTCCGACCGTGTGTACAGGGCATAAATGTGATATTTATCAAACATTTTGATTCAACTGCAGTGAATGTCTGGTGAATGTCACATCCACTACTTTATAAAAACAACTGAAGCACTCTAAACAACCCCCCCCCCCCCAAAAAAAAAAAAAATAACCTTTATTTCAAAAAAGTTAAATTTTTCCAAGAAAAATGTACCTGAGCAACTCAACGGGATTTCTAACCAAATAGAAATCCTTCTTGGTCCCATCATATTGTCTGTAGACGGTCACATGGTGGCGCTGTGGCTCTATGCCTGGCTGTGGCTGTAATGAAGAAAGTGGAAATTGATGTTGGTAGTTGGCAGGGAAGGACGGGCGCAGGTAGTGAGGATGGAGCCTCCGGGTCACATACAGTAACTGAGACAATTACTATCTAGGCCATGCAAGGTAAAATCACGTCCTACAGCTCAGACGGACTGCAGAAAATCAAAGTCTCAGCATTTCCAGGGCATGTTGCGATTTGTAGTTACCCAGCTAAGTCCATCCTGCAAATCACTTAACACCTAAATTCACCTTTTATAAAATTATAATAATAATAAATGCACATCTTTTCACAGGTAAAAAAAAAAAGTGCATTTATTATTTTTTACACTGGAGCCTATAAAGCATTGCACCCGGGGTTAGCAGATGGCGGGTGCAATGTCAGGCTCCTGTAGACCCTCAGTACAACATCTGCCCGTACCTCTATGAGCAGGCAGTTACTGAATTATAGGAAGAATCAATGAACTACGAAAGTGCTCACCAGCCCTCTGCAGTTCATTAAGAAATACAAGCTGGTATGGTCGATGGTACTTGTAGTTCATTCATTCTCAGAACTCTGAATAAATGGTGGAGCCCCGCACAGCCGCGCTGTTTTCATATTGTGATGGCGGATGCACTGTCACGTGGGGAGGGAAGAGAGGAGCTGAAACATAATGCTTATCCTAAAGCTGAACTAATTCCAGCTGGCCCAAACAAACTATTTGCATTACAGAATGATGCAGCCGCTGGGCATCCTGTAACAGACTGTAATACATTTGGGTACATACAGTAAGGGTTTGTTTATAGTTGCAGTTGGGAGGTGGTAAAACCAGGCGGTTGTGTTGGGTTTTTACCTCCCCCAAAAGCACCCCTTAAAGTGGAACTGACATACCACTGTTACAAACAGCAAGCAGGCAGGCTTTATCTGCAGACGAGACATGCAATTGTCAAGCAACAGGATACCTCTACAGGCACCATGACAGTTTCTGGAAGTGATACCAAAAGGTACAATTTTTTTTCAAACAACAAACATGTTATACTTACCTGCTCTGTTTAATGGTTTTGCACAGAGCAGCTCCAATCCTCCTCTTCTCAGGTCCCCTGCCGACGCTCCTGGCTTCTCCCCCCTGCTGAGTGCCCCTATAGAAAGCCACTTGCTATGGGGTCACTCGTGCATACTTGCTCCCTTCTCATTGGCTGTGATTGACATCAGCAAGAACCAATGGCTCCCACTGCTGTCTCTAAGCCAATAAGTAAGCAGAGAGCGTCTGCTCTTGTGTACATCTCTAAATTGTGATTGGGCACACGGAAGTATTAGGGGGGCCAGGGGATCTGGATACTTAAGGTAAAAAAACTTCAGCCTTAAGAACCACTTTAATTACACTGGGACTATACTAGTCAAACATGAACTCAGAAACTTCAGGATCACTCCACCCAAAACTGACAGTTCCTTCTATCTCTGAGGGCTTCCCACCATTTCTACACTGTGTTTACAGCTCTTCACATCTGCACTGTCCATCATAAGGGGTTCCCAACATCCCTACCCTGTTTCCCCAGCTCTTCACACCTGTTCTGCCCATTATGAGGGCTTCCCGCCATTTCTACACTGTGTTTACAGCTCTTCACATCTGCACTGTCCATCATAAGGGGGGGTTCCCACTATCCCTACCCTGTTTCCCCAGCTCTTCACACCTGTTCTGCCCATAATGAGGGGTTCCCACCATCCCTACACTGTGTTCCCAGCTCTTCACATCTGCTCTGCCAATCATAAGGGTTTCCCACCATCCCTACACTGTGTTCCCAACTCTTCTTTTCACACCTGCACTGCCCATCATGAGGGCTTCCCACCATTTCTACACTGTGTTTACAGCTCTTCACATCTGCACTGTCCATCATAAGGGGTTCCCACCATCCCTACCCTGTTTCCCCAGCTCTTCACACCTGTTCTGCCCATAATGAGGGGTTCCCACCATCCCTACACTGTGCTTCCAACTCTTCTCTTCACACCTCCACTGTACATCATGAGGGCTTCCCACCATTTCTACACTGTGTTTACAGCTCTTCACATCTGCACTGTCCATCATAAGGGGTTCCCACCATCCCTACACTGTTTCCCCAGCTCTTCACACCTGTTCTGCCCATTATGAGGGGTTCCCACCATCCCTACACTGTTTCCCCAGCTCTTCACACCTGCACTGCCCTTCATGAGGGGTTCCCACCATTTCTACACTGTGTTTACAGCTCTTCACATCTGCACTGTCCATCATAAGGGGTTCCCACCATCCCTACCCTGTTTCCCCAGCTCTTCACACCTGTTCTGCCCATAATGAGGGGTTCCCACCATCCCTACACTGTGCTTCCAACTCTTCTCTTCACACCTCCACTGTACATCATGAGGGCTTCCCACCATTTCTACACTGTGTTTACAGCTCTTCACATCTGCACTGTCCATCATAAGGGGTTCCCACCATCCCTACACTGTTTCCCCAGCTCTTCACACCTGTTCTGCCCATTATGAGGGGTTCCCACCATCCCTACCCTGTATTCCCAGCTCTTCAAACCTGCAGTGCCTATAATGAGGGGTTCCCACCATCCCTGCACTGTGTTCCCAGCACTTTACACCTGCACTGCCTATCATGAGGAGTTTCTACCATCCCTACACTGTGTTCCTGGGTCTGCACATCTGCTGTGCCCATTATCAGGGGTTCCCACCATCCCTACACTGTGCTCCTGGATCTCCACACCCACTGTGCCATTTATGATGTGTTTCCACCATCCCTACACTGTGTTCCCGGGTATGCACTCCTGCTGTGCCGCCCATTTCTAGGTCCGCACATCTGGGCATTTGTGCACTTTGAAGGAATTTATCATTTGATACTTATCTCTATTGTTGTGTTCACCATCCCTGCTGAGCTGTGAGATATTCAGAATAACATCCCACAGATACATGTGAGATCGGCCCATTTACTGGACTTCAACGCATCAGAAATCTTTTCACAGGTTGGTTGCACACAGATTTTCAGGTTTTCTGACAGATGGTGAAATGTGATAATTATGGAAGGTGGAGATGACGGGAAGTCTACAGATACCAACAAACACCTTTAGACACAAGTCTACAGATACCATCTGAGAAAGAAAATGTATTTTTAGAAGCTGGCTGGAGTTCACCTTTAACCACTGGGCACTTACAGTATACACCCTTCCTAACCAGGACAATTTTCAGCTTTCAGTGCACTCACACTTTGAATGACAATTACTCAGTCATGTAACACTGTACCCATATGAAAACGTTTTCCTTTTTTTCATACAAATAGAGCTTTATTTTGGTGGTATTTAATCACCACTGGGTTTTTTATTTTTTGCGCTATACATAAAAAAAAGACTGAAAATTTTGTAAAAAATGCATTTTTCATAATTTCGGTTACATTTTGGCAAAGAAACCACCATGCGTCTGGCACCCTGCATGTAGATTAGGGGCCGGGTGCATGGATTAAGGGGGGCACCTCTTCGCCCCTAATGGAACGGATGCCACTGCAGCTACATATCTTTAGTAAAAATAACCCAAATCAGTGTATATTATTTGGTCTTTTTTATAGGTTATAGAGTCTACAAGCTTACTGGGTGCCAATCATTGAAAAATGTATCATTTATTATATGTACTGACGGCCTATTTCATTTCTTGAGGCCCTGAAATACCAGGACAGTACAAATATCCCCCAAATGACCCCTTTTGGAAAGTAGACATTTGAAGGTATTTAGTAAGGCCCCTTTCACACTTGTGCGACTTGGGACTGCAAAGTCGCATGACAAGTCGTTCCCCATGTTTTCCAATAAGTACTATTCATATGTGTGCGACTTCAAAGTAGTCCCTGCACTACTTTGTTCCGACTTTGATGCGATTTGAGGTCCACAGACCTCATGTTTACACAGGCATTGCTTAAAGTCGCATCAAAATCGCGGCAACATCGCTTAAAAGTCATGCGATTTTACTGCAATTTTGCAGGTGCGATTTCAAGAAATGCCTGCGTAAACTAGAGATCTATGGATCTCAATTTGCATAAAAGTCGGGCCAAAGTAGTACAGGGACTACTTTGAAGTTGGGTCAGGTTATTTCTCTCACACAGCACATGCATACTTGCAACTAAACCCCAAAACACATTCTGCTACTCCTCCTGAGTATGGCGATACCACATGTGTGAGACTTTTACACAGCCTGGCCACATACAGAGGCCCAACATGCAGGGAGCACCGTCAGGTGTTCTAGGGACATAAATTACATATCCAATTTATTGACAACCTATTACACTTTTGAAGGCCCTGGAGCACCAGGACAATGAAAACGCCCACAAAATGACCCTATTTTGGAAAGCAAAAACCCCAACGTATATTCTATGAGGCATAACGAGTCTTTTGAACATGTCATTTTTTTCCACAAGTTTTTTGGAAAATGTGGAAAGGAGCGAGAAGCGCTTTTATGGGAGGATGTCAATAGACGCCCTCCTAGAACTAGTTGGCCGTGCTTGTAGCCGTCATTCGGCTATGGTGCGGTCAGCAAGTGGTTAAAATTAGATGAGGGGGGTCTACTTATACCCCCTTCCTGCCCAGGCCAATTTTCAGCTTTCAGCGCTGTCGCTGTTTAAATGACAATTGCGCGGTCATGCTACATTGTACCCA
Organism: Aquarana catesbeiana; assembly: GCF_042186555.1. Taxonomy (NCBI): domain Eukaryota; kingdom Metazoa; phylum Chordata; class Amphibia; order Anura; family Ranidae; genus Aquarana; species Aquarana catesbeiana. The sequence continues at coordinate 215,257,892 of NC_133333.1, read as the reverse complement.
AACAGAATTTTTATCATTTTGTTCCCACAAATAGAGCTTTCTTTTGGTGGTATTTGATCACCCGTTTTTAATTTTTTTGCTAAACAAATAAAAAAAGACCTAAAATTAAAAAAAAAAAAGTTTTTCTTTTCTTTCTGTTATAACATTTTCTAAATAAGTAAGTTGTCTCCTTCACTGATGGGCACTGATAAGGCGGCACTGATAGGTGGCACTGATATACAGCACTGATGGGCACTGATAGGCGACACTGACAGGCACTGAAAGGCTGCACTGATAGGCGGCACTGCTGGGCACTGATAGGCGGCACTGATAGATGGCATTGATAGGCATCACTGATGGCACTGGCAGGCATTGGGGATGGGCACTGATTGGCAGCTGCCTGGGCACTGATTGGCATTTCCCTAGTGGTCTAGGGTGGCATACCTGGTGGTCCAGTGTGGTGGCAATCCCTGGTAGACCTGGCAGCAACCTGGTGGTCCTGGGTGGGCATCCGAGGGGGGGGGGGCTGCGCTGATAAACAATCAGCACAGACCCCCCCCCCCCCCCCCCCAGGAGAGCCGCCGATCGGCTCTCCTCTACTCGCATCTGTCAGACATGAGTGAGGAAAAGCCAATCAATGGCTCTTCCTGTTTACATCATGATCAGCGTGGACACAGACATTGGACACGGCTGATCACGTGGTAAAGAGCCTCTGTCAGAGATCGGTGTAGTGGTGTATCAGACTGGCACACCGCACCACCGATCGCCGCGATGCGCGCACCCAGGGGCGAACGAGAGCGGTCGTTCTGGAGGGCCGTCATATGACGTCCACCCAGAACAAGAGCCGCACTGCCCAGCCATCATTTGACGGCCGACGGGCAGTGGTTAATGTCTGTATATAAATAATCAATGGGTTTGTTAGCTCTCACATGGATGCACTAAGCAGGCTGGACACTGAGCCATGAGGAGGTAGAAAAGAACAGTCAAAAGACCTGTGTAACAAGGTAATGGAACTTTATAAAGATGGAAAAGGATATAAAAAGATACCCAAAGCCTTGAATATGCCAGTCAGTACTGTTTAACCCCTCTTAAGAAGTGGAAAGTTCGGGGCTCTTTTGATACCAAGCCATGGTCAGGTAGACCAATAAAGATTGCAGCCACAACTGGCGGAAAAATTGCTTAGGATACAAAGAAAATCCCACAGGTGACCTCAGGAGAAATACAGGCTGCTCTCCAAAAAGACGGTGTGGTTGTTTTTAACCACTTGACCACTGGGCACTTAAACCCCCTTCCTAACCAGACCAATTTTCAGCTTTCGGTGCTCTCACACTTTGAATGACAATTACTCAGTCATACAACACTTTACCCATATGAAATTTTTGTCCTTTTTTTCACACAAATAGAGCTTTCTTTTGGTGGTATTTAATCACTGTTGGGTTTTTTATTTTTTGCGCTATAAAAGAAAAAAGACTGAAAATTTGGTAAAAAAATGAATTTTTCTTTGTTTCTGTTATAAAATTTAGCAAATTAGTAATTTTTCTTCGGAAATTTTGGCCAAAATTTATACTGGTACATATCTTTGGTAAAAATAAGTACAACTTGGTGTATATTATTTGGTCTTTGTGAATGTTAGAGAGTCCAAAAGCTATGGTGCCAATATCTGAAAATTGATCACACCTGAATTACTGATGGCCTATCAGATCTAAATTCTTGAGACCCTAACATGCCAGAAAAGTACAAATACCCCCCAAATGACCCCTATTTGGAAAGAAGACGTTCCAAGGTATTTAGAAAGATGCATGGTGAGTTTTTTTGAAATTGTCATCTTTTCCCACAATCCTTTGCAAAATCAAGATTTTTTTTTTTTTTTCTTTTTTTTTTTTCACAAAATTGTCATATTAGAAGGTTATTTCTCACACACAGAATATGCATACAACAAATTACACCCCAAAACACATTCTGCTATTACTCCCGAGTATGGCGATACCACATGTGTGAGACTTTTACACAGCGTGGCCACATACAGAGGCCCAACATGCACGGAGCACCTCCAGGCGTTCTGGAGCACCCAATTCAATTCTGACATTTCTCTCCTACATGTAAAAATAATCATTTATTTGCTAGAAAATTACATAGAACCCCAAAACATTATATATATATTTTTTTTTTAGCAAAGACCCTAGAGAATACAATGGCGGTTGTTGCAACTTTTTATTTCGCACGGTATTTGCGCAGCAATTTTTCGAACACTTTTTTTGGGAAAAAAAACAGTTTTGTGCTTTAAAAAAAAACAAAACAGTAAAGTTAGCCCAATGTTTTTGCATAATGTGAAAGATGAAGTTACGCCGAGTAAATAGATACCTAACATGTCACCCTTTAAAATTGCACACGCTCGTGGAATGGTGCCAAATATCGCTACTTAAAAATCTCCATAGGGTGACGCTTTAAAATTTTTTACTGGTTACATGTTTTGAGTTACAGAGGAGGTCTAGGGCCAAAATTATTGCTCTCGCTCCAACGTTCGCAGTGATACCTCACTTGTGTGGTTTGAACACTGTTTCCATATGTGGGCGGCACTTACGTATGTGTTCGCTTCTGCATGTGAGCACACGGACATGGGCGCTTTAAAATTTTTTTTTTTTTTTTTATTGTTTATTTTACTTTATTTATTTTAGTTTGACACCTTTTTTCCCCCCAAAAAAATGATCACTTTTATTTCTATTACAAGGACTGTAAACATCCTTGTAATAGGAATATGGCATGACAGGTCCTCTTTACAGTGAGATATGGGGTCAATAAGAACCCACATCTCACCTCCAGGCTGGGAAGCCTGAAATAAAAAAAAAAAAAAAAAAAAACGATCTTGGCTTCGATCGTAGCGGTGAGTTGGTAGAAGCACCGGAGGGTGGCGGGAAGGGGCATCCCCTCTCGCCTCCCATAAGAACGATCAAGCAGTGGAACAGCCACTATGATCATTCTTATGATGTAGGAAATCGCCGGCTGAAAAAGCTGATATCTGAATGATGCCTGTAGCTGCAGACATCATTCAGATATCCCCGCTCAAAGTCAAGGACGTCATATGACTGTGGGCGGGAACTGGTTAAAAATTGCGGAGTATTGCAGAGTAGTGCAGGGTATATTGCTGGGCATATTGCAGAGTAGTGCCGGGTATATTGCAGAGTAGTGCCGGGTATATTGCAGAGTAGTGCCGGGTATATTGCAGAGTAGTGCCGGGTATATTGCAGAGTAGTGCCGGGTATATTGCAGAGTAGTTCCGGGTATATTGCAGAGTAGTGCCGGGTATATTGCAGAGTAGTGCCGGGCATATTGCAGAGTAGTGCCGGGCATATTGCAGAGTATTGCCGGGCATTATGCAGAGTATTGCCGGGCATTATGCAGAGTATTGCCGGGCATTATGCAGAGTATTGCAGGGCATTATGCAGAGTATTGCAGGGCATTATGCAGAGTATTGCAGGGCATTATGCAGAGTATTGCAGGGCATTATGCAGAGTATTGCAGGGCATTATGCAGAGTATTGCAGGGCATTATGCAGAGTATTGCTGGGCATTATGCAGAGTATTGCTGGGTATTATGCAGAGTATTGCAGGGATGGCTGAGCATGGAGAGATGGATGGATGGATGTGACTGTAATTGTCACTGAGCACCGCTGTGGGCACTACACATGCAGCCCACAGCGGTGCTGCCATCCGATCCCTCCCCCTCTCCCCTCGCACTGTACCGATCGGTACAGAGAGGGGAGGGACGAACCGGCGTCATGACATGACGCCGGTCTGTTGACATGTGATCGCTCCGTCATTTGACGGAGCGATCACATGGTAAACGGCCGCGATCAGCGGCCGTTTACCGTGATCCGTGATGGGCCGGGCTCTCTGGACCCGGCGGTCACGGAAGTTCTCCGGTGCGCGCCCCAGGGGGCGTGCGAGAGCAGTATTCTGGGAGGACGTCCATGGACGTCCACCCAGAACACCCAGAACTAGCCGACCGCGCTGCAGCCGTCTTTTGGCTATGGCCCGGTCGGCAAGTGGTTAAGGAGCACAATTCAACGATATTTGAACAAAAAAAAAGCTGCATGGTTGAGCTGCCAGAAGGAAGCCTTTACTGTGCCAATGTCACAAAAAAGCCAACGAGGCATGTCAAGTTGGGCCTATTGTAACCAGGCTTTTTTGTGGAACTTGTGCAGTAAAAGCTTCTTTCTGGCAACTTGACCATGCAGCTCTTTTTTGTTCGATACAATAGTATCATCGTATTGTGCACCTTAACCACTTCAGCCCCAGAAGGATTTACCCCCTTCCTGACCAGAGCACTTTTTGCAATTCGGCACTGCGTCGCTTTAACTGACAATTGCGCGGTCGTGCGACGTGGCTTCCAAACAAAATTGACGTCCTTTTTTTCCCACAAATAAAGCTTTCTTTTGGTGGTATTTGATCATCTCTGCGATTTTTATTTTTTGCGCCATAAACAAAATAAGAACGACAATTTTGAAAAAAACGCATTATTTTTTACATTTTGCTATAATAATTTTTTTCCCTCAGTTTAAGCCGATCCGTATTCTTCTACATATTTTTGGTAAAAAAAAAATCGCAATAAGCGACAATATGCGACCGGTCTAAACTATGTGGCATGTTCACTAATGCCAGGAGCATGGCGGACAAGATGGGTGAACTAGAGATACTGTTGTACAAGGAGGATTTGGATTTTGTGGGAATTTCAGAGACCTGGTTCAACAGCTCTCATGATTGGCTGGCAAACATTCAAGGGTATACCCTATACCGCAAGGATAGAGAGGGTAAAAAAGGGGGAGGGGTATGCCTATATATCAAGAATAATGTACAAGTGAATGTGAGAGATGACATCACTGAGGGGGCTAGGGAGGAGGTGGAATCTTTATGGGTAGAGCTCCAAAGGGATGAAGCTAAGGGGAAAATAATACTGGGAGTATGCTATAGGCCCCCTAACCTGAGGGAGGAAGTGGAGACGGATCTCCTATCACAAATTGGATTAGCAGCAAGGATGGGAAGTGTTATCATAATGGGGGATTTTAATTATCCAGACAACCGCGCATTCATTTAAGGCTCGCCAGTTCCTTAATGTCTTGCAGGACAATTTTATGGGTCAGATGGTAGACGCACCAACTAGAAATAAAACATTACTGGATCTACTGATTACCAACAATACAGACCTGATCACAGATGTGGAAATGCGGGGCAATTTAGGTAACAGCGATCACAGGTCAATTAGTTTCAGTATAAATCACACAAATAGGAAACATGAAGGGAACACAAAGACACTGAATTTCAAAAGAGCCAACTTCCCTAAACTACAAACCTTGCTAAAAGGCATAAATTGGGATAAAATATTAGGAACAAAGAATGCAGAGGAGAGATGGGTTTGCTTTAAGAGCATATTAAATAAGGGCATTAGCCAATGTATCCCATTGGGTAATAAATTTAAAAGAGCGAACAAACATCCTGGATGGCTTAACTCCAATGTAAAAATGCATATAAAAGCAAAGGAGAAGGCCTTCAAAAAATACAAGGTTGAGGGATCATCCTCAGCATTCAGAATTTATAAAGAATGCAATAAGAAATGTAAGGGTGCAATTAGGACGGCTAAGATAGAACATGAAAGACACATAGCGGAGGAGAGCAAAAAAAAATCCCAAGAAATTCTTTAAGTATGTAAACAGTAAAAAAGGGAGGACAGACCATATTGGCCCCATAAAGAATGAGGAAGGACATCTGGTTACAAAGGATGGGGAGATGGCAAAGGTATTGAATTTATTCTTCTCCTCAGTCTTCACGAGTGAATCGGGGGGCTTCAGTAACCAAAACTGCAGTGTTTATCCTCATGACACAACACAGGAAGCACCTACATGGTTAACAGAGGACAGAATTAAAATTAGACTTGAGAAACTTAACATTAATAAATCACCGGGACCAGATGGCTTGCATCCGAGGGTACTTAGGGAACTCAGTCAGGTGATTGCCAGACCGTTGTTCCTAATTTTTACAGACAGTCTATTGACTGGAATGGTACCAGCTGATTGGAGAAAAGCCAATGTAGCACCAATATTTAAAAAGGGCCCAAAAAACATCCCTGGGAATTACAGACCAGTTAGCCTAACATCGATAGTATGTAAACTCTTGGAGGGGATGATAAGGGACTATATACAAGATTTTAGTAATAAGAATGATATCATTAGCAGTAATCAGCATGGATTCATGAAGAATCGTTCTTGCCAAACCAATCTATTAACCTTCTATGAGGAGGTGAGTTGCCATCTAGATAAAGGAAGGCCCGTAGACGTGGTGTATCTGGATTTTGTAAAAGCATTTGACACAGTTCCCCATAAACGTTTACTGTACAAAATAAGGTGCGTTGGCATGGACCATAGGGTGAGTACATGGATTGAAAACTGGCTACAAGGGCGAGTTCAGAGAGTGGTGATAAATGGGGAGTACTCAGAATGGTCAGGGGTGGGTAGTGGGGTTCCCCAGGGTTCTGTGCTGGGACCAATCCTATTTAATTTGTTCATAAACGACCTGGAGGATGGGATAAACAGTTCAATCTCTATATTTGCAGACGATACTAAGCTAAGCAGGGCAATAACTTCTCCGCAGGATGTGGAAATCTTGCAAAAAGACCTGAACAAATTAATGGGGTGGGCGACTACATGGCAAATGAGGTTCAATGTAGAAAAATGTAAAATAATGCATTTGGGTGGCAAAAATATGAATGCAATCTATACACTGGGGGGAGAACCTCTGGGGGAATCTAGGATGGAAAAGGACCTGGGGGTCCTAGTAGATGATAGGCTCAGCAATGGCATGCAATGCCAAGCTGCTGCTAATAAAGCAAACAGAATATTGGCATGCATTAAAAGGGGGATCAACTCCAGAGATAAAACGATAATTCTCCCGCTCTACAAGACTCTGGTCCGGCCGCACCTGGAGTATGCTGTCCAGTTCTGGGCACCAGTCCTCAGGAGGAACGTACTGGAAATGGAGCGAGTACAAAGAAGGGCAACAAAGCTAATAAAGGGTCTGGAGGATATTAGTTATGAGGAAAGGTTGCGAGCACTGAACTTATTCTCTCTGGAGAAGAGACGCTTGAGAGGGGATATGATTTCAATTTACAAATACTGTACTGGTGACCCCACAATAAGGATAAAACTTTTTCGCAGAAGAGAGTTTAATAAGACTCGTGGCCACTCATTACAATTAGAAGAAAAGAGGTTTAACCTTAAACTACGTAGAGGGTTCTTTACTGTAAGAGCGGCAAGGATGTGGAATTCCCTTCCACAGGCGGTGGTCTCAGTGGGGAGCATTGATAGCTTCAAGAAACTATTAGATAATCACCTGAATGACCGCAACATACAGGGATATGTAATGTAATACTGACACATAATCACACACGTAGGTTGGACTTGATGGACTTGTGTCTTTTTTCAACCTCACCTACTATGTAACTATGTTTATTGATTTGTTTGCGGAAAAGTTATAGCGTTTACAAAATAGGGGATAGTTTTATGGCATTTTTATTAATAATTTTTTTTTTACTAGTAATGGCGGCGATCAGCGATTTTTATTGTGACTGCGACGTTATGGCGGAAATGTCGGACATTTTTGACACATTTTTGGGACCATTGTCATTTATACAGCAATCAGTGCTATAAAAATGCATTGATTCCTGTATAAATGACACTGGCAGTGAAGGGGTTAACCACTAGGGGGCGGGGAGAGGTTAAGTGTGTCCTAGGGGAGTGATTTCTAACTGTCAGGGGGATGGGCTGGTGTGTGACGTCACTGATCTCTGCTCCGATGACAGGGAGCAGAGATCGAGTGACACTTGTCACTAGGCAGAACGGGGAGATGCTGTTAACAACGGCATCTCCCTGTTCGTCCTCTCCGCGGAGATCGAGTCCACGGGACCCGCGACCTGACTCACGGAGATCACGGCAGGCGCGTGCGCACACGGCGGCAAATTCAAAGTAACGTACGGGTACGTTATTTTGCGCAGCCGTGCCATTTTGCCGACGTAAATGTACAGGAGCCGGTCGGGAACCGGTTAAAAACCACTACAGCGTCTTTTTCCAGAGCAGCCTGTATTTATCCTGAGGTTACCTGTGGGTTTTTCTTTGTATCCCAAACAATTCCTTTGGCAGTTGTGGCTGAAATCTTTCTTGATCTACCTGATCTTGGCTTGATATCAAGAGATCCCTAAATTTTCCACTTCTTATTAAATAATTGAACAGTACTGACTGGCATATCCAAGGCTTTGGATATCTTTTGTATATCCTTTTCCATCTTTGTAAAGTTTCATTCCCTTGTTACGCAGGTCTTTTGACTGTTCTTTTTAGCTCTCCATGGCTTAGTATAGCCTGCTTAGTGCATCCATGTGAGAGCTAACAAACTCACTGACTATTTATACAGACACTAATTGCGATTTAAAAAGCCACAAATGTGGGAAATCAACCTTTAATAGTTATTTTTAACCTGTGTGAGTCACCTTCTGTGTCTGTGCCAAGGCCAAACATTCCAGAGTATGTAAACTTTTCATCAGGGCCATTTGGGTGATTTCTGTTATCATTATGATTTTAAAAGGAGCCAAAAAACTATGTGATAATAAATGGCTTCATGTTATCACGATCCTTGAATAAAAGACATTTTTTTTGGCATAATTAGTCATATTTTCAATATAAATGCCAAAATTTCACAATTTCTGCAAGGGTATGCAAATTTTTGAGCACAACTGTAACGAGGTCCCCCCTTCTACTACACCGAATGTAACCAGATTATTGCTCTGACTCCAGTAATCATTAAGTTTCCCAGGATTGGTAGAATTCCAGCACATCAGACACTTCTGTTTATTTGACTAATGATCCTTCATATTTACATGAAGCAAACAAAGCAAAACCCCGTCGGCTTCATTACCAAGGACAAAAGATGGAGAAGCCAAGCAAAACTTTCCGCTGTTAAAGCTGAATGTCACCTCCGCTGTGGAGGAAGTCTGGATCAGATGGAAGCCCCATCACTGCAATCTCATAAAAGCTGAACACATTAATGTCACCTTAAAAGATGTTTATTAACTTTTTAAATGTGTGGCTTTACTTACAATAATCTCTGGTTATCCTGTCACAGCGGTCCATGTTCAGGCACTTCCTGTTATAGGGTGACAACTCCATGTCCCTGTCTTCCAAATGAGCCCCTGTGTTGTCACCCGGTCACACAGGTTTCCGATGGAGACTGCATGGGTTTGTCTCAACAAACATTACACAGGCATTGACAATGACACAGCGACACCTTTGGACAGCAGCATTGTCAGTCTGGGGGGAGGGGAATGTTAGATGTACTAGCAGATTTAGATACACTAAAAAACTGAAACTCCAGCTCTCACTTTATAAACATTAACAGCAAACCGTTTTCTTTTCCTTTTAGGATAAAGATTTTACATAAAAAAAAGCTGATCATTGTAAGTGCCCCTGTTGGTGGTAAATGGTTTGTCTCAACCCTCTAACTGATACATTTGCAGGAGAGCTTGTTCTGTTGAAAAAGAAAAGACTTACTGGCTGTTGAAAATACAAGAATTAAGGAAAACAGAAGAAAGAAAGCCTAAAAAGAAAACAAATGCAGCCATCACATCTAAAAATTGGTAAGCTGCAATATAATAGATGTTTGCTTTGGGGTTTAATACTGCTTTAGGTGCTTGTTCACACTCGACTACATTTCCAACTCTTAACAAATGCTCCTATAGCGTTAATACGCATTAGTATGGGCATTAGGCTCGCATTAATACGCTTTAGTATAGGCGTTAGACTGGCGTTAATGCGCTTTAGAATGGGCATTAGACTGGCATTAATGCGTTTTAGTATAGGTGTTAATGCGCTTTAGTATGGGCGTTAGACTGGCATTTCTTCCTTTTTAGTATAGGCGTTAATGTGTTTTAGTATGGGCGTTAGACTGGCATTATTGCGTTTTAAGTATAGGCGTTAGACTGGCGCTAATGTGCATTAGTATGAGCGCTAGACTGGCGTTAATGCATTTTAGTATAGGCGTTAATACGCTTTAGTATGGGCATTAGGCTCGCATTAAGGCTGCTTTCACATTGGGGCGGTAGGGGGCATCGGCGGTAAAACAGCGCTATTTTTAGCACTGCTTTACCAGCGGTATTCGGCCGCTGGCGATGCGGTTTTAACCCCCGCTGGTGGCCGAAAAAGGGTTAAAACCACTCGTATAGCGCGGCTATAGCCGCGGTATAGTCGCGCTGCCCCATTGATTTCAATGGGCAGGAGCGGTGAAGGAGCGGTGAATACACCGCTCCTTCACCGCTCCAAAGATGCGGCTGGCAGGAGTTTTTTTCTTCTCCTGTCAGCGCACCGCAAAACCCCTCGGGCTTTCACACTGAACAAACAGCAGCGGCTGTTTTGGGTCGGTTTGCAGGCGGTATTTTTAGCGCAATAACGCCTGCAAACCGCCCCAGTGTGAAAGGGCTCTAATACGCTTTAGTATGGGCGTTAGACTGAAGTTAATGCGTTTTAGTATAGGCGTTAGACTGGCGTTAATGCGCTTTAGTATGGGCGTTAGACTGGTATTAATGTGTTTAGTACAGGCATTAATGCGCTTCAGTATGAGCGTTAGACTGGCGTTAATGCGTTTTAGTATAGGCGTTAGACCGGCGCTAATGCGCTTTAGTATTAGCAGTAGACTGGCGTTAATGCGTTTTAGTATAGGCATTAGACTGGCAGTAATGCACTTTAGTATGGGCGTTAGACTGGCGTTAATGCGTTTTAGTATAGGCATTAGACTGGCGGTAATGCACTTTAGTATGGGCGTTAGACTGGCGTTAATGCGTTTTAGTATAGGCATTAGACTGGCGCTAATGCACTTTAGTATGGGCGTTAGACTGGCGTTAATGCATTTTAGTATAGGCATTAGACTGGCACTAATGCGCTTTAGCATGAGCGTTAGACTGGCATTTTATAAACGGTAATGACACTTTAAAAACGCTCACCAAAAGCCCTATGTACAGTTTTAATGCGTTTTGATGCGAGTTAAAGCACATCAAAACCGCTGTGCTCTTTTTTTAAAGGGAAGTGACATTATTACAGGATATAAACAATGAGAGGTGTGGCTTGTCATGGTGAATGGTTCCTGTGTATACTCCATTCGAGGAAAGGCAGCAGCATGGATTCCTTAAGACCCCTTTCGCAATGGGGAGCTTTGCAGGCGATACAGCTCTAAAATTAGCGCCTGCAAAGCGCCCTGAAAGAGCCACTACTGTGCCTCCAATGCGAAAGCCCCGAGGGCTTTCACACTGGAGCGGTGCGCTGGCAGGACGCTAAAAAAAAGTCCTGCTAGCAGCATCTTTGGAGCGGTGAAGGAGCGGTGTATACACCACTCCTGCACACTGAAATCAATGGGGCAGCGCGGCTATACTGCCGGCAGCACTTTGCGGTGGTCTTAACCCTTTCTCGGCTGCTAGCAGGGGGGTAGAACCTCCCCGCTAGCGGCCGAATACCGCCGCTAAAACGACAGTAAAGCGCCGCTAAAAATAGCGCCGTTTTACCGCCAACGCCGCCCCCGTCCCAGTGTGAAAGGGACCTTACTAAGCTTTCACCTCATGTTTGGCCTCCTGCGGATGATGCTGATGAATGAGCAATTGGCTGAGCAGAGAAGGAGGAGAAGGGTATTATTATTAGGGCACTATTGGGTACATCCAATTGTCTCTCAGAGATATTCTAAAGGGCACTTTTCATGGCCTGTATCATGATTTACACACCTACCCTCAGAGGTTGTCAGCCATCTTCAAGCAGCACAAACAGGAAGTGCATAGAAGGAAGTGACTGCAGGACACTCTATGCTCTCCTCTATCATTACAGGGATTTGTGGGACATTACATTCCTCCTGCATAACTTTTTTTTTTTAAAACGAATTTTAAGGCGCTGCAAACGCTGGCAGTGCGTTTGTAGAGTGTTAACATAGACTTGAATGGGAGGCGTTGAAAGGCTTCAAATGCCTCCAGACTCGACAAGAGGCTTCCATATTTGAAGCGACATGACGCTAATGCTTCATGTTTTGATAATGCTGTCTTATTCTATTATTTGCATAGGTGTTTGTAGAGCACTAACAACGCTCCTCAAATGCATGTTTTCAGTTCCCAGTGTAAACTTTGCCTTAGGCTGCATTCACACCTGAGCGTTTTCAGCTCGTAAAACGTTCATCTTAAAAGTTCAAAAACGCCCAACAAGCAAAATCCTATTCATTTAAATGGCCTCTGTTCACATCTGAGCGTTCTGTCGCCTGAAGCAAAACACCTGAAGCTCAAAGAAGTACATGAGATTCTTTTTGGGCGGATTGCAGGCGTTTTTCTGCTTTTTACATTGGTGGCCTTTTGACCTGTACAAAATCGCGGTAAAAACGCACAACTTTCCGCCTGAAAACAATACGCTCAGGTGTAAATGAAGCTTTTATATTCCAATCTGTTGACCCCAGAAATCTAAACAAAACGTGGAGCTCTCCGCTACAACAAGATGCCAAAAGGTGTTCCCTGATACCTGTACTCTGGTGACAACCCCCCTCCCCCGCTGTGTGGCTGTACAAGGACAGTGACTACACTTTTCACAGCCAGCAATTCTGCAGGTCATACTGCCCTGCCCCTAGTTAGGACTGAATCCCTCTGGGCGCTTTACTTTGAGTCTGACTTATTTCTAGTTTAGGGCCCCGACAAAGGGGGAGCACTGAGAACCCAAAACCTGTTGGCTGCCTGGTGTGTGTTTTTTCTGTTGTCATCTGCAGAATCCATAAAATACCCCTATGGACTTTAGGAACTTTTGTTAAAGGACAAAAGGAATTCTGCAGGTTCAGTGTCACTGCCCCGCCCCCTGCCTGCTCATTGCCTTACCACTCAACATGTCCACACCCACACAGATGATGCTGTGAGTAAGGACACAGCGGCTGAAATGCAATAGCATTGTTTTAGTGCATGTACTACTTGTGTATAGGGTTACCACCTTTTCATCAAGCCAAACCCGAACACTTTAGTGGTGCGCACAGAATTTTTTTTTTTTTGCAGTTTACACTATAGGATTGTAAAAGACCTGGGACACCTTTGGGTGCCCCAATAAGAGTAGTATTGCTGCGCATGTAGCGTCCAGTGATGAACAATGGGTGTGGACAAATTGTGTTACTAATGGGAGAAGCTTAAGGAGCGTAGTTAAATCAAACAAGGTCAGTCTGTCCCCCAGTACAGTTGTCCCCCCCAGGTCAGTGTGTACCCCAGTACAGTCCCCCCCCAGATCAGTCTGTACCCCAGTACAGTCGCCCCCCCCAGGTCAGTCTGTACCCCAGTACATTCCCCCGGGTCAGTCTGTCCTCCAGTATAATCCCCCCAGGTCCGTCTGTCCCCCAGTATAATCCCCCCAGGTCAGTCTGTCCCCAGTATAATCCCCCCAGGTCAGTCTGTCACCCAGTATAATCCCCCCAGGCCAGTCTGTCCCCCAGTATAATCCCCCCAGGCCAGTCTGTCCCCCAGTATAATCCCCCCAGGCCAGTCTGTCCCCCAATATAATCCCCCTAGGCCAGTCTTTACCCCAGTATAATCCCCCAGGTCAGTCTTTACCCCAGTATAATCCCCCCAGGTCAGTCTTTACCCCAGTATAATCCCCCAAGGTCAGTCTTTACCCCAGTATAATCCCCCCAGGCCAGTCTTTACCCCAGTATAATCCCCCCAGGTCAGTCTTTACCCCAGTATAATCCCCCCAGGTCAGTCTTTAACCCAGTATAATTCCCCCCAGGCCAGTCTATACCCCAGTTAAAGCGCCCCCACCAATATAATTAAAAGTACTGGAAGCCGATAGGAGGGGAGAGGGAGATAGGAGGACTGGTGCTGCAGGGCTGCCACTGATGTGTCTGGGTTTCAGGTGGACTGAAACCCAGACACAGGATCTAAAACCCATACTGTCCGGGTTAATCCCGGACAGGTGGCAACCCTACTTGTGTAGCCAATAAAGATTTTCAACGCTTGAGTCCACTGAGTTGCCAACTTAAATCTATCCACACCATGATCTCTACTTCTTCCCGTGTGCCCAACAAAGCCCCCCCCCCTCCCAACCTCTCACAGAACGCCAACCCATGCTGATTTCAACTTTCAGCTGTGGCAATGGAATATAGTGTAAATGTAGTAATGGTTAGGTTTATAAAACACACGTTCATGGAGGTTTTCCGGTTATATTTGTGTGTTTTTTAAGTGTCACAGAATTGGTGTGTGTGTGTGTGTGTGGGGGGGGGGGGTGATTGTGATGGGAAAGGGCACCTGTCATCACTCATTAATATTCCCTCCCCCCACGTACGTTCCTTAGACACTAACAATGGCTGTTTACGAGTTATTTTTACACCGTTTATCCCTGCGTCTTCTCTCCTCGCCTGTCAGGGTCTTGTTAATGGAGGTGTCACTCCATGCCGGGGATGAATGCGAAATAAAAAGGAAAATGACGCATCAAATTCATCCCTGGATTGCAGTGTCAAAACAAGACATTGTCTATATCTGTGCCCTCCTCCATGCAGATGTCACATGACATCATGACCCCAGGTTGCTGTGCTGGCCATGGTTTTGCTGTCATGTTACTGGGGGGGGGGAGTAGAACTCCTGCGCATAATACTGAGCCAATATAGATCGCTAATTTTATCTTTCATCAGCATGTTGCCAGTGTTAGCTCTGAGGTCCTGACATGACACCCCCCCCCCCCAATCAGACACTTCCTTCAGATTCTGAATGACGACACATGGAGTCTAAAAAAAACTGTACTGTTGTATAAATGACATGTCATGCATTGCTTCATGCAGACCTGCAAAAGACTGAACAACCTAATCTAATGCAATCCACCTCCGACATAGTCAGCAGGATTTTCAGAGTGCCTTCCTCTCGAAGAATTAGAGAGTGTGGGGCTTGGAACCAGGGAACACGCTGGCTGCCTTTCTTCATCGGCTCACATTCAGGTCTATTTAGATAATAAGTATTGAGACTTAGCTGTAAGGACGGCCAAATGGACACGTCAGATGCCAGAATGAAAATTACCGCCGCTCATCAGGCTGGGTCCCCTGAGCCCATTTAAACGCAGAATTTCGCCATCCAACTATCAAGCAGCTTTTACACCCCCAAACAACGAGAGATGGATCGATGCTCATTATAAGGATGATGATGATGTGAACCTGTACAAGGTTTGAGGTCAGCATTAAACTGCAAGTGGATTAAAAAGAGACAATCGCAATAATTTGGGGTAAACCGTTCCTTCCACCAAGGTCACCTACCAGGCTAAAGGGCAGCGGGGTTAATGAAGGTGTTCCAACTATCTTCCACCACAAATAATTAGCATCTACTACACGTGATTAGGAAGACAGTTGATAAAATGGATCTTAAAGATTACCTCCACTTTTGTTGAGGAAAAAACTCCCCTCTGGATGATCTATATACATTGTAAGGATTTTACAGTGTACATCGTAAGGAACAAACTTTGTTGTTTGTTATTCTGAAGAAACGCTGTTTGTTTGTCCGTGTCCATGTGTAGAGTGAATCTAACGGGAGTGATTTTATAATTATCAATCGGCTGCTGCACCTGCAGGATTCTAATGAGAAAAGCGGCAGGCTGTGCATCCGTTTAGGAGTATCTCACCAAAAATCAAATTTTTGTTGCAGAGGATGTCCAAAATCTAACTTGTATCTTAGTGCAGACTTCTGGGAAAATCAGTGAGCCAATCACACAAGCAGGACATTACATTTATTTTCAGGTGGCGTTCTGTACACCATCTGTGTTCAGAATGCCTCCAGGTAGCCATATTGCATTAATAACCAATTAGAAACAATAATAGATTGGCAAGACTGCAGACATCCTATTACACCAAAGATTTTCATATTGTGTTGCGCACCACCAATCTCAACTTACTAAAACGCCACTAAAATAACTGTGCAAATAACCTTATTTCATCAACCTTAAAGCGATATTACTTGTTTTTTTTTTTTTTTAACAACAAACATGTTATACTTACCTGCTCTGTGAAGTGATTTTGCACAGAGCAGGCTCTTCTCAGGTCCCACGCCAGCGCTGCTGGCTCCTCCCTCCTGCCGGGTGCCCTCACAACAAGCAGCTTGGTGTGGGGGCACCCAACCAAGCGCACTCCCGAGCCACGGCTCTGTGTGTCCATTAGGCAATGGCTTCCACTGCTGCCAAAAGCCAATTAGGAGTGCGAGTCCCCAGAGAGGTGAGACTCTTGTGGACATACCTGGATCAAGAAGGGGCTCAGTTAAGTAATAGGTGGGGATGCTGCACATGCCTTTACAATGACTTTATTGTCCATAAACAAGAAAAAGTGACCGTGCATGGAACCTTAACCTAAATGCATATGGACCTTTAAGTGGCAATAAAAGTAACAGTGCATACAATAAAAAACATTGAGGTGAGAAAATCTCCTTACATAATAAAAAAAAAAAAAGTGAGTCCAAACGTAAAAAGGTAAAAATAAGAAAGTCCAATTCAAATCAAGTAGGTAGTGTGAAACCCAGCATATGTGCAATTCAGTTTAAGATCCTAGGAGTTTTGTGATCACACCCACAGGCACCTTCACCCAAAGTGGCAGATGGAAAGCCATCTTATTGACTCCACATGACCCCCTAATCAGGGTGGTCATAACACGTTTTGGGTGTTAACAGTGGACCCCAAAACTTCACTGTAGACACTCCTCAGTGAAACGGGAACACCAGTAATCACATATGGCAGCAATATTTTGTACCATGTAGTAAACAGATGAAAGCCTCTCCATAGTGTAAAAAAGCTTAGGAACATTTAATAATAAAAAAGGTAATACACTCATATGTGGTTAAAAATACAATGAGCATAACAGTGGGTGATAAGCTGGCATATAGCTTACACTTCCTGGAGCACAACAGCATCAGAATGAGGCTCCGTCTGACCGGTTTCGTCATCAAAAGACGCTTCCGGTGCTAGGAGGAAAAAAAAAGCCCTATTGCATTGCATTTTACAGATAATTATAGCGCTGCAGACTGAAAATGAAAGGTAATTTTTAATAACATTCAATAACAACATGACTTGTGTAGCAACTGTATACACTATATTATTTTTCATCATTATTTGTTATTTTTTTCCGAAAGGAAGTGGAGTTACTCCTTAAAACAGAACTGAGGGCAAAACTGTTTTTTTATTTTGGATATAGTAAAAGAGGATTCCTGTTTTATAGCTGTAATGACACCCCGAGTATGAAAGGGGTTAAAGCCGTTTAGGACATTGCATTTCTGAACACAAAGGCAGCTACCGAACACTCCAATCAGCCAAACAAGAAACCTATACGAATAATTCTCCCCCCCCCCCAAGTACGAGACAAGGCTCTGTACGGAGGGTAAAACAGGAATCAGACTCTTTTTAGAACCAAAATTACAGGTCTCTATATACAGTTAAAGAGGAGGTTCCTACCTCCTGCTCATAATACTCTAACAATACACCTGTAACCAGAAACCTAATTAACATGATCTAATTTACTAAATCATTTACCCAGACTAGGTGACTCAGAGACATGACCTTTAGGACAGACTTGCCGTCTTTTAGCTCAGAAGACACAATCAACATTATCATAAGTATAACACAGGACACCTTCACACAATAGCAGGCGCTAATTACAATTAACAATACAAACAGTAATCTCCTCCCCTCCTCAGCCTAGTAGACAAAAAAATATAGTAGGAATAGACTCCCAGTTCTAGGGGCCAATGTTACATAGTAGGTGAGGTTGAAAAAAGACACAAGTCCATCAAGTCCAACCTATGTGTGTGATTATGTGTCAGTATTACATTACATATCCCTGTATATTGCGGTCATTCAGGTGATTATCTAATAGTTTCTTGAAGCTATCAATGCTCCCCACTGAGACCACTGCCTGTGGAAGGGAATTCCACATCCTTGCCACTCTTACAGTAAAGAACCCTCTACGTAGTTTAAGGTTAAACCTCTTTTCTTCTAATTGTAATGAGTGGCCACGAGTCTTATTAAACTCTCTTCTGCGAAAAAGTTTTATCCCTATTGTGGGGTCACCAGTACAGTATTTGTAAATTGAAATCATATCCCCTCTCAAGCGTCTCTTCTCCAGAGAGAATAAGTTCAGTGCTCGCAACCTTTCCTCATAACTAATATCCTCCAGACCCTTTATTAGCTTTGTTGCCCTTCTTTGTACTCGCTCCATTTCCAGTACGTTCCTCCTGAGGACTGGTGCCCAGAACTGGACAGCATACTCCAGGTGCGGCCGGACCAGAGTCTTGTAGAGCGGGAGAATTATCGTTTTATCTCTGCAGTTGATCCCCCTTTTAATGCATGCCAATATTCTGTTTGCTTTATTAGCAGCAGCTTGGCATTGCATGCCATTGCTGAGCCTATCATCCACTAGGACCCCCGGGTCCTTTTCCATCCTAGATTCCCCCAGAGGTTCTCCCCCCAGTGTATAGATTGCATTCATATTTTTGCCACCCAAATGCATTATTTTACATTTTTCTACATTGAACCTCATTTGCCATGTAGTCGCCCACCCCATTAATTTGTTCAGGTCTTTTTGCAAGATTTCCACATCCTGCGAAGAAGTTATTGCCCTGCTTAGCTTAGTATTGTCTGCAAATACAGAGATTGAACTGTTTATCCCATCCTCCAGGTCGTTTATGAACAAATTAAATGAGGATTGGTCCCAGCACAGAACCCTGGGGAACCCCACTACCCACCCCTGACCATTCTGAGTACTCCCCATTTATCACCACCCTCTGAACACGCCCTTGTAGCCAGTTTTCAATCCATGTACTCACCCTATGGTCCATGCCAACGCACCTTATTTTGTACAGTAAACGTTTATGGGGAACTGTGTCAAATGCTTTCGCAAAATCCAGATACACCACGTCTACGGGCCTTCCTTTATCTAGATGGCAACTCACCTCCTCATAGAAGGTTAATAGATTGGTTTGGCAAGAACGATTCTTCATGAATCCATGCTGATTACTGCTGATGATATCATTCTTATTACTAAAATCTTGTATATAGTCCCTTATCATCCCCTCCAAGAGTTTACATACTATTGATGTTAGGCTAACTGGTCTGTAATTCCCAGGGATGTTTTTTGGGCCCTTTTTAAATATTGGTGCTACATTGGCTTTTCTCCAATCAGCTGGTACCATTCCAGTCAATAGACTGTCTGTAAAAATTAGGAACAACGGTCTGGCAATGTGATCAGCTCTTTCAACTAACATGTTGAGTTCAGAATCAAACAACCCAAGAATAGTCTTTACATATATCCTGGGAGATATTGGGAGATATTGTTACTGTCCCATTTGAAGCAATCCAAACATATTCTCAGGGTTCATTCTTTTCTTGGTCACCCTGCGCCCAACAGTGACTCCTGGAATCTCGGTGTGTCACCAGTAGGGATGAGCCGAACACCCCCCGGTTCGGTTCGCACCAGAACCTGCGAACGGACCGAAAGTTCGCACGAACGTTAGAACCCCATTGACGTCTATGGGACTCGAACGTTTGAAATCAAAAGTGCTCATTTTAAAGGCTAATTTGCATGGTATTGTCCTAAAAAGGGTTTGGGGACCCGGGTCCTACCCCAGGGGACATGTATCAATGCAAAAAAAACTTTTAAAAACGGCCGTTTTTTCGGGAGCAGTGATTTTAATGATGCTTAAAGTAAAAAAAAAAAAAGTGAAATATTCCTTTAAATATCGTACCTGAGGGGTGTCTATAGTATGCCTGTAAAGTGACGCGTGTTTCCCGTGTTTAGAACAGTCCCTGCACCAAATGTCATTTTTAAAGGAAAAAATCTCATTTAAAACTGCTTGCGGGTTTAATGTAATGTCGGGTCCTGGCAATATGGATGAAAATCAGTGAGACAAACGGCATGGGTACCCCCCAGTCCATTACCAGGCCCTTTGGGTCTTGTATGGATATTAAGGGGAACCCCGCACCCAAATTAAAATAAGGAAAGGTGTGGGGCCACCAGGCCCTGTATACTCTGAACAGCAGTATACAGGCTGTAGGTTTGTTGTTAAGTAGAATCTCTTTGTAATTTTGAACGGGTACATTTTTAACGTGTTTAGCTCCAGCCAAAAAATCTTTTTTAAGCTTTTTGGAAAACATAGGGAAGGGTTATCACCCCTGTGACATTTGTTTTGCTGTCTTTCCTCCTCTTCAGAAGATTTCACCTCACTTTTTGTCCCAATGGATTGGAAAGCATCAGTGGAAAGGAGAAATGTTTTTCCCATATTAACTCTTACAGGAGAGAATTTCCCTTCCTAGGGGTAGATTTCACTTCCTGTTGTCTCCTTCCGTTTGCAAGTAGGAGTCGTTTGTAAGTTAGTTGTTTGAAAGTAGGGTCCTGCCCTATATACTCAGCAGAAATTTGGGCCTTAGGTGTTGCTGTGGCCACAACACTGTAAGCCCTCACAGGGCTCTGCTGTGAAATATTAGATCAAGAATTGTAATTACATGCCCCTGTTGAACAGGAGCTGAAAAATTAGGCCTTAGGCACTGGTGCTGGTGCCACAACACTGCAACCCCTCACAGACACTCTAGTTGGAATGCAGGAACAAGCCCTGCTGCAAAGTATTGCATCAAAAATTGTAATTACACGCCCCTGTTAAACAAGGGCTGAAAAATTGGGCCTTAGGCACTGGTGCTGGTGCCACAACACTGCAACCCCTCACAGACACTCTAGTTGGAATGCAGGAACGAGCCCTGCTGCAAAGTATTACATCAAAAATCGTAATTACACGCCCCTGTTAAACAGGGGCTGAAAAATTGTGCCTTAGGCACTGGTGGTGGCACCCAGAACCAAAAATGTTCTTACAAGGTATCAGCGTGATGATTGAGGAGGAAGAGGATAATTACTCAGGGATAGTCACTCAGCATCAGCATAGGCAGTCTTTGAAGGGATCTGAGATTTCAAAAAAAATTATTCGGTTACATCAGCATCAGGTGCTTGGTAGCTGGTGGTGATCCAAGACTCATTCATTTTTATGAAGGTCAGTCGATCGACCGAGTCAGTGGACAGACGCACCCTGTGATCGGTTACCACGCCTCCAGCAGCACTGAATGTGCGTTCCGAAAGAACGCTGGATGCAGGACAGGCCAGTAGCTCAATTGCATACTGTGCAAGCTCTGGCCAGTGATCCATCCTCAAGACCCAGTAACCCAGAGGATTTTCGGTGGGAAAGGTGTCCAAGTCTGATCTTGCCCCTAGGTATTCCTGCACCATGTAAAACAGACGCTGGCGATGGTTGCTGGAACCGATCATACCTTGGGGCTGCGGACCAAAAAATTGTCTGAACGCATCGGTCAGACGGCCACCTTCTCCACCGCTCCTTCTTTGACTGACCGAAGCCTCAGCAACACGTTGTCCAGAAACAGGAGTTTGTAACCTCCCAGTCTCTGGGAACGCGTTGCACAGACCTTTCTGCAAGGCCTCCCGAAGATGTTTCATCCTCTGCTCCCTCTGCGATGGCAAGATAAGGTCCGCAACCTTACCCTTGTAACGTGGATCAAGGAGGGTTGCCAGCCAGTATTGGTCCTTCTCCTTGATACCACGAATACGAGGATCCTTACGCAGGCTTTGCAGGATCAGGGAGGCCATGCAGCGTAGGTTTGCTGAGGCATTCGGTCCGGAGTCCTCTGGGTCACTAAGGACGACATGGTCCGCAGCCACCTCCTCCCAGCCACGTACAAGTCCATGTGTTTCTTGGGACTGATCCCTTAAAGACTGCTGCTGATGCTGAGTGCCAGGCTCCACCTCCATACTGACACAATCTTCCTCCTCATCCTCCTCCTCTTCCTCCTCGTCCTCTTCCTGTGTGATCGGCGGGCACGCAGGAACACTGTCTGGATAAAGGGGGCCTTGAGAGCTAAGGAAGTCCTCCTCTTCCTGCCTCTGTTCTGCCTCAAGTGCCCTGTCCATTATTCCACGCAGCGTGTGCTCCAACAGGTGGACAAGGGGGACAGTGTCACTGATGCATGCACTGTCACTGCTCACCATCCTCGTGGCCTCCTCAAATGGTGACAGGACAGTGCATGCATCCCTGATCATGGCCCACTGGCGTGGGGAAAAAAAAACAAGCTCCCCTGACCCTGTCCTGGTGCCATAGTCGCACAGGTACTCATTGATGGCCCTCTGCTGCGTGTGCAGCCGCTGCAGCATGGCCAACGTTGAGTTCCACCTGGTGGGCATGTCACAGATTAGGCGGTTCTTGGGCAGGTTAAACTCCTTTTGGAGGTCCGTCAGCCGAGCACTGGCATTATATGACCGGCGGAAATGCACACAGACTTTCCTGGCCTGCCTCAGGACATCCTGTAAGCCCGGGTACCTGCCCAAGAACCGCTGCACCACCAAGTTAAGGACGTGAGCCAAACAGGGCACATGGGTCATTTGTCCCTGTCAGAGGGCAGAGAGGAGGTTGGTGCCATTGTCGCAAACCACCATTCCTGCCTTAAGTTGGCGTGGCGTCAACCACCTCTGAACCTGCCCCTGCAGAGCTGACAGAACCTCTGCCCCAGTGTGGCTCCTGTCCCCCAAGCACACCAGCTCAAGCACCGCATGGCATCTTTTGGCCTGCGTACTTGCGTAGCCCCTTGAACGACTACGGAGCACCGCTGGTTCCGAGGAAGAGGCCATGGAGGAAGAAGAAGAGGAGGGGGTGGAGGAGAGAGGTGTGTCACAATCATTAGCATTTTGGAGGCGTGGTGGCGGAACAACCTCCAACACTACTGCACCTTGTCCTGCATCCTTCCCAGCTGCCAGCAGAGTCACCCAATGCGCCGTGAAACTTAGGTAACGTCCCTGTCCATGCCTGCTGGACCATGAGTCAGCGGTAATATGCACCTTACCGCTGACCGCCCTGTCCAGCGAGGCATGGACATTGCCTTCCACATGCTGGTAGAGAGACGGAATTGCCTTCCGTGAGAAAAAGTGGCGTTTGGGTACCTGCCACTGAGGAACCGCACATTCCACAAACTCACGGAAGGGGGCAGAGTCTACCAACTGAAAAGGCAGCAGTTGAAGTGCTAGCAATTTTGCCAAGCTAGCATTCAACCGGGCATGTGGATGGCTGGGAGCAAACTTCTTTCGGCGGTGCAGCAGCTGGGGCAGGGAAATTTGCCTGGTACAATCTGACGTCGGTGTACCAAAATCAGATTGCCCACAAGTACGTGGCTGTGACACACCTAATTCTACACCTTCATTCCTCTCAGTGCAGGTCTCAGAGAGGACTGAAGGTCTAGTGGGGTTGGAAATCTCAGCTGATGAGGAGCAAGCAGAGGTCCTCTTTGTTCTTTGGTGTGGGTCTTTTAGATACGCTTGCCAACGAACTGCATGGCAGGTCAACATATGTCTGGTCAAGCATGTGGTACCCAAGCGGGAGATGTTTTGGCCACGCGAGATACGCTTGAGACATATGTTGCAAATAGCAGCGGTGCGATCTGCTGCACTCGTCTCAAAAAAGGCCCACACCAAAGAACTTTTTGAATAACGCGCAGAGACTGCAGCGCCCTGCACATGTGGAGCTTTGGGGTGTGATGCAGTCAATGTGCTGCCCTTAGGCTGGCCCCTGGAGGGCATCCTGCCTCGTTGGTGATGTGCCGCCTCCTCCTCCTCCTCCTCCTCCTCTCTCCTATCAGGCACCCACGTTGAGTCAGTGACCTCATCATCCCCTCCCTCCTCATCACTGGAGCAAACCTGGCAGTATGCTGCAGCAGGGGGAGCATGACTGCCAGATTGCTGTCCTTCTTGGGCACCCCCTCTGTCCGTGCTCGTGTTACTGCCTTCATCGAGCTCAGTATCATCATCAGAGCCTTCCAAACGCTGGGCATCCTCCTGTAGCATGTACCCAACACTGTGGTCAAACAGTTCGAGGGACTGCTCAGGAGGACATGGTGGGGCTAGGGAAGGAGTCACTGATGACATTGAGCCAAGGGAAGAGGCCGCTGCTTTGCCAGACAAAGTACCCTGGGCATGGGTGAGAGAGGATGAGGAGGATGAGGACAGCTTGGTCATCCACTCGACCAAGTCTTCTGCATGTTGCGGCTCAACATGGCCAGCTGCCGAAAAAAAGGCCAAGCGTGTCCCATGGCCACGTGCTGATGAGGATGCACCGTCTCCACGACCAGCACTAGACACAGAGCCTGCTTGCCCTCTCTTATTGGCTTGTGACTGTCTGCCTCTCCTTCTTGGCCTTCCAGACATACTAATGGCCTGTAGCTGCACTAAGCTGGGATATATATATATATATATATATATATATATATATATATATATATATATATATATGTACTGATACTGCAGCTAGCAAAATCAACTGCCTGCCTGTAGTATGAGAACACCACCAACCTTCTACAGGTAGCTTTAGCTGAACACTGTGAGGTGGACGCACCCCACTAACTTGTAGGTTTAGCTGAACACTGTGAGCAGGGCGCACCCCACTAACTTGTAGGTTTAGCAGAACACTGTGAGCAGGACGCACTGCACTAACTGTAAATAGTCTAGCTGCCTGACTGTGGTACTAATAGGATCAAAAGAACACCAGCAATTTTCTTTAAAATACTGTAACAAGACAAGCCTGCCTGTCAGTAAGAAGATAACAGGAACGGATCTAGCTGAACACTGTGAGCAGGACGCACCCCACTAGCTTGTAGGTTTAGCTGAACACTGTGAGGTGGACGCACCCCACTAACTTGTAGGTTTAGCTGAACACTGTGAGCAGGACGCACCCCACTAACTTGTAGGTTTAGCAGAACACTGTGAGCAGGACGCACTGCACTAACTGTAAATAGTCTAGCTGCCTGACTGTGGTACTAATAGGATCAAAAGAACACCAGCAATTTTCTTCAGGTAGCTGTATTTACTGTAACAAGACAAGCCTGCCTGTCAGTAAGAAGATAACAGGAACGGATCTAGCTGAACACTGTGAGCAGGACGCACCCCACTAGCTTGTAGGTTTAGCTGAACACTGTGAGGTGGACGCACCCCACTAACTTGTAGGTTTAGCTGAACACTGTGAGCAGGACGCACCCCACTAACTTGTAGGTTTAGCAGAACACTGTGAGCAGGACGCACTGCACTAACTGTAAATAGTCTAGCTGCCTGACTGTGGTACTAATAGGATCAAAAGAACACCAGCAATTTTCTTCAGGTAGCTGTATTTACTGTAACAAGACAAGCCTGCCTGTCAGTAAGAAGATAACAGGAACGGATCTAGCTGAACACTGTGAGCAGGACGCACCCCACTAGCTTGTAGGTTTAGCTGAACACTGTGAGGTGGACGCACCCCACTAACTTGAAGGTTTAGCTGAACACTGTGAGCAGGACGCACCCCACTAACTTGTAGGTTTAGCAGAACACTGTGAGCAGGACGCACTGCACTAACTGTAAATAGTCTAGCTGCCTGACTGTGGTACTAATAGGATCAAAAGAACACCAGCAATTTTCTTCAGGTAGCTGTATTTACTGTAACAAGACAAGCCTGCCTGTCAGTAAGAAGATAACAGAAACGGATCTAGCTGAACACTGTGAGCAGGATGCACCCCACTAGCTTGTAGGTTTAGCTGAACACTGTGAGGTGGACTCACCCCACTAACTTGTAGGTTTAGCTGAACACTGTGAGCAGGACGCACCCCACTAACTTGTAGGTTTAGCAGAACACTGTGAGCAGGACGCACTGCACTAACTGTAAATAGTCTAGCTGCCTGACTGTGGTACTAATAGGATCAAAAGAACACCAGCAATTTTCTTCAGGTAGCTGTATTTACTGTAACAAGACAAGCCTGCCTGTTAGTAAGAAGATAACAGAAACGGATCTAGCTGAACACTGTGAGCAGGACGCACCCCACTAGCTTGTAGGTTTAGCTGAACACTGTGAGCAGGACGCACCCCACTTACTTGTAGGTTTAGCAGAACACTGTGGGCAGGACGCACTGCACTAACTGTAAATAGTCTAGCTGCCTGACTGTGGTACTAATAGGATCAAAAGAACACCAGTAATTTTCTTTAAAATACTGTAACAAGACAAGCCTGCCTGTCAGTAAGAAGATAACAGGAACGGATCTAGCTGAACACTGTGAGCAGGACGCACTGCACTAAATGTAAATAGTCTAGCTGCCTGACTGTGGTACTAATAGGATCAAAAGAACACCAGTAATTTTCTTCAAAATACTGTAACAAGACAAGCCTGCCTGTCAGTAGGAATATAACAGGAACGGATCTAGCTGAACACTGTGAGCAGGACGCACTGCACTAAATGTAAATAGTCTAGAAGATAACAGGAACGGATCTAGCTAAACTGAATACAGTGTATATATATATATATATATATATGCAACACCTGGGATGCATATATATACACAATACACTTTAAGTGCAGCTAACTGACTGACTGTCCTGCCTAATCTAGCTAACTCAAATGAAATGACACTGTCTCTCTCTCTCTCTCTAAGCACACCGGAACACACTGCACAGGGCCGCCGTGCAGGCGGCCTTATATAGTGTGGGGCGTGTACTAAATCCCCTGAGCCATAATTGGCCAAAGCCTCCTTGGCTTTGGCCAATTATGGCTCTCTGTTAAGGCGGCGCTGTGATTGGCCAAGCATGCGGGTCATAGTGCATGCTTGGCCAATCATCAGCAAGCAATGCACTGCAATGCTGCAGTGAATTATGGGCCGTGACGCGCCACACGAATTTGGCGCGAACGGCCCATATCGTTCGCAATTCGGCGAACGATCGAACAGCCGATGTTCGAGTCGAACATGGGTTCGACTCGAACACGAAGCTCATCCCTAGTCACCAGAACTAGTGTCTCCATTGGAAGATTTCCCCTCTATTACTTTTGTGGAGACAACCCAAAACGTAATATTTTCTTTTACTTTCAATAATAAAAG
This sequence comes from Aquarana catesbeiana, assembly GCF_042186555.1. Taxonomy (NCBI): domain Eukaryota; kingdom Metazoa; phylum Chordata; class Amphibia; order Anura; family Ranidae; genus Aquarana; species Aquarana catesbeiana. Next base: position 215,230,936 of record NC_133333.1, on the reverse strand, counting down.
TAAACAGGACAGATATAGAGAGGGAATCTCCCTAACAGGACACAAATCAAAATAAAAACCTGACAGGGGGTCTAATCCCTCTACACTCTGTCCAAAAAAAAAAAAAAAGTTTTGCCTTTAGTTATACTTTTTACCTGATTTTTTCCTCCTCAGTGAAAAGGCCACAACACACGCGTCATCTCCACTGCACTCCAGGCCAGGGGGCCCATTGTTATGGGGTGATGCAGCAATAAGTGGGCGGTGCCACAATGGCATTTTGCCTAATAAAGGTGCCGGAGGTTTAGAAATTTTGCACATTTATTGACCCATTCAAACAATGCACAGTTTCCTCATGGATACGTGCAGGTAACTGCAAGGACTAATTAAAAAACAATAGTTTTCTGTGTCATGCTCATACCAGAATGTAGTATTTCTTTGAATTACATAGCAGTGCGATATTATGCAACATGTTTATATATCGTACCTCTCTGGATGACCCTGCATGTTACTGCACAGCAAACACAGCGCTCCGCTTTGCTGTACAGTGACATGAATGAAGTGTCACTTTGTATACCTCGTATAAAGTTCACTCACAAGAGGGCGCATCATACCGCCCCCAGCAGGACGGCTCTTTGGGCCCTTGAGGTGTGCTGGCAATATGTCACTTCTGCAGTGCAGAAGTGCGTTTCCACTCTCAGAATTAACACTTGTGGTTGGGAGGGTGTCAATACAAACAGCAGTTGCGGCACATTTTTACCGCCTTAACCACTTCAGGCACCAAAGGATTTACCCCCTTAATGACCAGGCCATTTTTTGCGATTCGGCACTGCTTCGCTTTAACTAACAATTGCGACCATGTACACAAACAAAATTAATGTCATTTTTTTTCCCCACAAATAGAGCATTCTTTTGGTGGTTTTTGATCACCTCTGCGGTTTTTATTTTTTTGCGCTATAAACAAAAAAAAGACAGACAATTCTGAAAAAAAACAAAACAATATTTCTAGTGCCGTGACCCCTTGATAAAATTTCCCAAGTTGTGGGGACCCCTAACAGTAAAAATATTTTTGTAGCGTGGGTTGTTAGCACCCAAGGCAAGACAAGTAATTTGCACCCTAACCCACGGATATCCCTTCCACTCGTACAATATTAAAACCCCTTATGGTACATTTTAGGATGTACCACTCTCTTTGTTCTCCTTTCTTTCCCTTTTATCTCTATCCTAACTTCTTGTTTTTTTCCCCATCCCTCTCTCTAGCCGTGTTTCTTATTCTTTCTCTTAGGACCAGTTCACACCATAGAAATGCAGTCCGGATGCGTTCCAGGTGCTTTTCTGCGTGCGCGTTTTTGATGCGTTCCTTTGCATTTTTTTATGCGTTTTTGATGCAGTCCATGTTCCCCCCCCCCCCCCTCTTTTTTGTTAACCTTAAATAAGGATAAGTGTGTTGCAGTGTGTTTTTGGCACATTTAGGTGTATTCCGATGCACTCCATTGCGTTTTTGATGCGTTTTACAGCGTTCCAGTACAGTCCAGTGCAGGAAAAATGCAGCATGTTCTAATTTTTTTTCTGGAACTGGAACGTACTGGAGCTGCAAGCACTGGTGTGAACTATGCCATTGAAAACCCATATACCCTACTTTCCATGTGTTTTTGATGCAGAAAAAAAACACACTGGACTGCATGTGGTGTGAACTGGCCCTTATTCTTTCTCTTCCTTTTTCTTTGTTCCTCCCCCTCTTTTCCTCTCTCTTCCATGTATTCTCTATTTTTATTTGTTCTATTACTCCTTGGTGGGGGGAGGATCAGTGGCAGTGCTGGCAGTGAATTGGGATCAGCCAACTTAGGTGCTCTAGATCAAGGTCATCTGCTGATCTGAGAACTGTAGTGGGGACTTTTAATGGCAACTATAATCACAGGTAGTGTTATTTACTGTGTCTCCGGCTTCACTGTGTCTCCGACTTCGTGGTGTCTCGCAGCAGTGACACCTATGCCAAAATCAGGAGATAGGGTCTCCTTCAACCCCTACCACTTCACATTCCTCACCAGTCGGCTGACCTCTAGTCTCTGCCCCCCAGCCATGCCGTGAACTGAATGGGCGACTGTAAAGAGTAAAGAGGCTGAGTGGGCGGTCGTGGGCTCCAGGAACAGCCCAGCTGGGTGGCTGAGAAAAGGCTAGGAGAGCGGTGCGGGCTTTAGGAACAGCCCAGGATTTGGTGACCCCTGGCAAATTGTCATTCAATCCCTGAGGGGGTCCCGACCCCCAGGTTGAGAACCACTGCTCTAGAGGCTGCTAGGGGATGCTAAGCAATTTCAGCCTCTCTCCGATAAGTAACCAGTGAAACTGTAATGGGGATTTCTTCCTACTGACCACAAATGTAAGGAGCACTCATCCCACTGACCATAACAGTAATCACAGGCGTTGCCAGGGGGGGGGGCGGGGGGTGCGGGCCGCACCGGGTGTCACCTGCCAGAGGGGTGACACCTGTGGGCAGCAGCACCGCTCGCTAACACCACACGCTGCACAGTCCTCACCCCTACACAGCACTGCGCACAGTGGAGTGGACCGAAGCTGCCTCCCCCTCCTCTCTGTTTACGGAGGGGGAGGAGGAGGAGTCCGAGGGACACATGCTGCTGTGCCTATCCTGCTCTGTTCTGAGGTCTGCAAAGTTTTTATCCAAATAGACATATGCTGGGGGGGAACGCTATGGGAGGGGGGTCTGCACTGATGGAGGGACGGTAGTCTGCACTGAGGGGGGTCTGTATTGATGGGGTGGGGGTCTGCACTGAGGGGGGTCTGCATTGATGGAGGGAGGGGGGTCTGCACAGAGTGGGGTCTGCATTGATGCGGGGTCTGCACTGAGGGGGGGTGTGCTGATGGAGAGGGGTGGTCTGCAATGAGGGGGTCTGCATTGATGGGTGGGTCTGCACTGATGGAGGGGGGGTGGTCTGCACTGAGGGGGGTCTGCATTGTGGGGGGGCCTGTACTGATGGAGGGGGTGTCTGTACTGAAGGGGGGGTGTGAACTGATGGAAGGGGGCTCTGCAATGAGGGAGGGGAGGTCTGCACTGATGGAGGGGGTCTACACTGGGGTCTATAGTGATAGAGGGGAGTCTATACTGATAGAGGGGGTCTGCACTGAGGAAGGTCTATACTGATAGATGGGGGTCTGCACTGAGGGGGGTCTATACTGATAGATGGGGGTCTGCACTAAGGGGGTCCACACTGATAGATGGGGGTCTATGCTGATAGAGGGGGCTATACTGATGGGGGGTCTGCAATGAGGGGGGGCTATACTGATGGAGGGGGTCTGTACTTAGTGAGGGGGGTCTGTACCTAGTGAGGAGGATCTATACTGCGAGGGGGGTCTGTACTTAGTGAGGAGGATCATACTGCGAGAGGGGGGTCTGTACTTAGTGGGGGGTCTATACTGAGAGGGGGGGTCTGCAGTTAGTGGAGGGGGATCTGTACTGAAGGGGGGGCTATAGTTGGTGGAGGGGGGGTGACACCAATTCTTTCCGCACCGGGTGACACCAACCCTAGTGACGCCACTGACAGTAATATACCATGAGCTGTAGATATAAAGTTTATTAGCAGGGGTTCCCTGAGCCCTAAGACCGGAAAAATATTTAAGGGGTTTCTCCATGTTAAATAGGTTAAGAAAGCCTGCTGTCTCTAACTATCTCCTATTGCATGTCTGCAGTCTTTCACCAACACATGTTGTTTGTCTGCTCTCTCAGACCACCTCTTGTATCATGTCCATAGTCTCTACCATCTTCTGTTACCCTGTTTCCCCGAAAATAAGACCTAACGTGATTGTCAGTGATGGCTGCAATATAAGCCCTACCCCCCAAATAAGCCCTACCCTGTTTCCCCGAAAATAAGCCCTACCCTGAAAATAAGACCTACAAGGACTTTGACTAGGGGTTTTTTGGGGGGTAGGGCTTATATTGCAGCCATCACCGACTATCACGCTAGGTCTTATTTTCGGGGAAACAAGGTACATGTCTGCACTCTCAGAGCACCTCTCGTAGCAAGTTCATAGTCTCCGAACATCTCCTATTCTTCCGTATAAAGAGATTATTCCTCATTTTCTGTCCCATAGCCAAAACAGGAAGTGAGAGGAAATCTCTCCAATGTGAGGGAATCCCTGGTTGTCACCAGAATCAGTGTCCCCATTGGAAGTTTTCACCTGCATATCAGTTCTCATGACAATCCAAAATTTGGGCATTTCTTTCACTTTCACTATTAGTGATAACAGCAAGCAGGACAAATAGAGAGGATGAACCTCCCCAACGGGGGCACAGACAGCAAAAAAAACCTGACAGGTGTTCTAATCCCTCTCCACTCTATCCAAAACTAGACATAAAAGCTTTGCCTTTAGTTATACTTTAAAATAGGATTAAAGCGAGAGAGGTTTTCTTCTAAATACAGTAAATATCTGCAGTATGAAAGGGTTACCAATGGCAGTCTGAGGCTCTGGCAGCTCCATTCTCCTGGCACCAGGAACCCGGGGTCATGTTTTCCTTTCTGTGTTAGCATGTTTTTATCCGCAATGTGTGCGGTGCAATGCTTTAAAATTAAGCATCTTTCCTCTTGTTCTGTGTGCAGTGCTCAACACCGCTGGAGGCAAATGAGGTGGATAACCATGACGAGCATCTATTCCCAATGTAACCAAGGACAAATGAGATGTAAACTACACATCACAAAACAATATACATAAATAAAAAAAAGTTTATTTTTCAGCTCGGTGTAAGATCTGCATTCTAATGTCTCAATGTGTGAAGACAATTTGGTGAATTAATTAACTATGTTGTAGACACCCTTTAGAATTCCATCAGGGCACCACACCAAGAATGTGAATGCTTGGGCCCGATTCATGTAGCTGGTAAGAGGCAAGCACATGAATCTATCGGTGTGCATACTAAACACTCCTTCTTTGGAGCACTGCTGCCCTCCTTTCGCGGCCTCAGTGCCTGTCACACTGACAGATGCTGGCCATAGAGTTTTGGGAGACTAGTTCCCCATTAGGTCCACTTTACTTTTGATTGACAGCTCCCAGAAGTGGGCAGCTTGATAGACGCTAATCAGTCCAATAGTGGGTTTTGAGTCATCAGGCCTCAGAAACCCAACAAAGGAATTACAATATCTGAGTAATGATATCACCTGTATTCCTGGTCCCTTTGTTTACATTTAGCCTTCAGTTGGGGAATCTCCCGGCCAACAGCTGAATGGGCCGAAGATAGAGCCCTGTGCAGGGAGCTGTTATGATGGCTTCCCAGCACAGACATGAGCCACTATAAGCGTTGGAGTTCCTTTGTACACCAGCTCAAAGTTGGGCCAATTTCCCAATCTGTGGACTAGTGGCAATTCTTTAAAGTGGTTCTAAAGTCAGGACATTTTTTTACCTAAGAGCCCTTTCACACTGAGGCGCTTTTCAGGGGCTTTCACGCTAAAAAATGCGCCTGAAAAGCTCTTCAAATGCGCTCAGTGTTTTACTGGCATTTTAGAATTGCCTCAGTGTGAAAGGGGCCTTAAAGAGGAAGTAAACCTCCTTGTAGTTTTTGTACCTATAGGCAAGCCTATAATAAGGCTTACCTATAGCTACTGCAAATATCTTCTAAACTTGCACCGTTCAGGAGATATTTACTGCATACGTCGCCAATTACGGCTGCCTGTGCCGTTTCTTCAGAGCCTGTGCCGAGACGGACGCCTCCCACCCCACTCACAGCGCCGAACCTGGAAGAAACACCAGGGAAGATGTCAGCCATCTCCGCGGTGTGCGGGCGCCGCTGGAGGGCTTTCTTCTAAGGTAAGTATTTAATAATGAGCTAGTATGCAATGTATACAAGCTCATTATGCCTTTGCCAGGTTTTTTTTCCAGGGTTTACAACCTCTTTAATGCATTCCCTGCATTATGGTAAAAAGTGTCCTAGTAGCAGTATCACCCCTTACCCTCCCAATGCTTATCCCTCACTTGGTCCTATGTTGTGCCCATCTGTGTAGGCTCGCTCCTCTCTCCCTGCATTTAAAGTAGTGTGCAGCAGAGGGAGCCATTGGTGCCTGCTGCTGTCAATCAAATCCTGTGAGCAGGGAGTGGGGGGGAGGGGTTAGCCGCAGTGTGTGTGTCCATGGATGCACAGAGCTCAGCTCGGGAGCAAGGCTGCACGTCTGTCCCCATAGCAAATGGCTTGCTATGGTGGCAGACCCAGAAGAGGAGTTCCCGGGAGAGGAGGTTTGATCTTCTGGGTCCACAGTACCCTCTGATCTCCACCAATTAAAGGGTATAGTAGTAATATTGGGGTAAGCAGAAGGTTTAGTTTAGTTAACACTCCCTCCCAAACATATTTTTTCTAAAAGCAGAGACCCTGGAGTGTAAAATAGTGTTTGTTCGATTTTATCAGTAAAAATTGGGTGTAATTAATTTTTTAAACTTTTTTTATATATCATAACTCCATTTTTGTTGAGAAAAAAACATTCCCTTCTGGGTGATCAATGTACATTTTGACAAACTTTGTTGCAGACTCCTACCTTTTGTTATTCTGAAAAATAGCTATTTGTCTGTGTCCATGTGCACAGTGAATCTGTATGGGAGTGTTTTTATAATTATCAATCAGCTGCAGGGCTCTAATGAGAAAATTGGCAAGGTCTGCATCCCTTTAGATGTGATTTCCATTTGGAAGTATCTCATCAAAATGATATTTTTGTTGCTGTGGATGCTAAAAATATGACTTGTATCTTAGTGCAGACTTCTGGGAAAATCAGTGAGCCAATCACACAAGCAGGAAATTACATTTTCAGGTGGCGTTCTGTACACCATCTGTGTTCAGAACGCCTCCAGGTAGCCATATTGCATTGCTTTTCACAGAAAATGACAGCGCTGCAGATTGAAAAGGAAAGGTAATTTTAATTCAAATAGTTTTTATTGGAATTTGGCATAATAAGAAAAAAAAATATCATGAGTGGTACAAAGCATTCGATGAGTACAAATGTAAAGTATAACAGCATCAATAATAAATTCTTCTTCAATCATTTATCAATGTGTAGTACTGAACATTAACAAGTTAGAGTAAAAACATATCTATAACAATGAAACAATGTCATAAAATAGAGAATAGTGGACAATCTACTCCCTTTGGTTAGAGCAGGGGTGCCCAACCTTTTGAAGAGGGAGGGCCACTTAAGCGACTTGTTTACTGGTTGCGGGCCACAGTGAGTGGAACAGGCAGATGACAAAGCCCACTCTACTCTATGGGCCCTCCAATCCGATCCACCCAGATGGAAGGAAACAGGTCCCCTTCTGCTTTTTTTAGTGGATCGGATTGGAGGTAGGCGGGTGTAAACAGACACAAGTCCGTTTACATCTGCTGCTCCATAGAGGTGAATGGAGGGTCCGATTGGGTCAAGTCGAGGGGCCTAAGGCTGCTTTCACACTGATGCTCTGTGGTTTACCCACACTGTGGGCGCACAGTGCGCCTGTGGCTTTCCTGCAGGTTAGCTGCACTTTGCCTTAGACTTCTATTTTATACTGCAGGTGTAATGCACTTTCTGAAAGCGCCCCAGACCCACAGGTAATAGCAGTCTATGGCTCAGTGCAGGTAACCCGCAGGTGAACTCAGCCCAGTAACCACTGCAGAACAGATATGCACTGTTATTAAAGGTAAGTTTATTATTAAAATCACAGTCTTCCATTCAGGTATCACCGGCTGTTGCTGTCCCAGGCAGAGTGTATTTAGTATAAATTGGTATCACTCCATCTGTGACAGGAGTTGGCGCTATACAAGAAGCATCGAATTATGCGGCTCCGCAGCTGCTTGCTTCCACTACCGCCGGCTCCATTCACAACACTGATGCTCTGAGATGGCGGGTTGACCACCCACGATCTGAGCTTGCCAACCTGCCATCCCAGAGCAGAAGGTCGCGGGCCACATCAGAGGGCTCCGCGGGCCACTGGTTGGGCACCCCTGGGTTAGAGTAAGGAGGAGCTCATCGTAACTAAGCCTTTATATAAAGTACAAAACTGTAAAATACATTGAGTTGTACCAGTGAAATGAAAAATTAAGCAACTATGGTAGTTACTTTTAAATAAGTATCCTGTGTCTGGTTTGGATATAAACAGGAAGAGGTAAGATATAACATGCAATACAGTCCGGTCCATCTATAACTTGACTGAGTAACTTTTCCAGGGAGACCAATGAAGCTCAAATCTGGACAGGTTCCCATCCCTATGCTAGTATCCTTTAATGTTAATAATGTTAAATAGGAAATGTACAGTGCAGAGTGTAACGAGGTGGGTAGTATGTGCAGGAGAGGGGTGTGGAGTGTATTGAGGTGGGTAGTATGTGCAGGAGAGGAGTGCAGAGTATAAGGAGGTGGGCAATATGTGCAGTATCCTTTCATATTCTGCTATAACATTAACCTGTCTGATGGTTTCTCTGATACTAGGAATTTCATTTGATTTCCATTTATGCATTATCGCTGAACGCGTGGCAAATAGTATATGCTTGCTTATTGATCCAACAGATGCGGGATAGGCTGTCATGTTATTGCTAAGAATGGCTTGTTCAATGTTTGGTTCAATAAAGACTCCAGTAACTCCAGAGGCGTATCATTAAAACAGCGGGCCCCTGTGCAAGATAAAAAGTGGGCCCTGGTCAACAGCGAGATGTGGGTGTGGCTTAAATAGGGTGTGGTTTAATAGAGTCTGAGATGACTTACTGACATAGTGTAGAATGCGGTAATGTTAAATGGGAAAAGTACAGTGCAGAGTGTAAGGAGGTGGGTAGTATGTGCAGGAGAGGGGTGTGGAGTGTATTGAGGTGGGTAGTATGTGCAGGAGAGGGGTGTGGAGTGTATTGAGGTGGGTAGTATGTGCAGGAGAGGAGTGCGGAGTGTATGGAGGTGGTAGAATGTGCAGGTGAGGAGTGCAGAGTGTACAGCGGTGGGTAGTACGTGCAGGATGGTGTCAGTAGGGCAGTGGACGATGTCAGTAGTTTTTATTTTTACAATTTTTTTTTATTATTATTTTTGTACAACTTAATTTTTTTGTATTTTTTTTCATTCTTTCTAAATGCTTTTTGGGGGGCAGTGGATGGGGTCAGTAGGGCAGTCGATTGTGTCAGTAGACCAATGGACAGTGTCAGAATTTTTTTTATTTTTTATAAATTAATTTTTTAAATTTTTTACAATTTATTTTTGTATTTGTGTGTGCAGTGGACAGTGTCAGTAGTTTTTTGTTTTTATTATTTTATTATCTATTATTTTTTGTGCTATATTGTTTCTTTGTTATTTTCTCCAAATATTTTCTTTTATATTTATTTTCACAGTGGATGGTGTCAGTAGTTTTTTATTTGTACGTATTTATTTTTTTACAATTAATTTTTTTTTCACAATGCTTTTTTTTGGCGTTGGAGCAGTGGAAAATGTTGGTAGGGCAGGGGGTGTCAGTAGTTTATTATCTTATATTATTTTTTTACAATTTTTTATTTTGTATAATTTTTTTTACAATTTCATTTTTAAATATCTATTTGTGACAGACCTAGCCAGGACAGACACTTTTGGAGAGGACGGAATGCAAGACTCTTGCTTTCCGATTATGGGCCCTGGCATTTGGGGGAACGGTGCTCTTTGTGAGCTGTATGCCTGGGGACCCCTTAGGTTGTGTTAATTTGGATTCAGGTCCATGTCGCCCCAAGACACAAAGACTCTGGGAACCCTGTATATCCCCATATTAGAAATAGTGACTGATTCATAATGTTGGGACACATACTGTTAGGAGATGCTGATGTCAACTCCAGCCACCTGTCTGTCTGTTGTCTGCTATAATGTAAATTAGTCTGGTATGACTTGTCACAGCTTCTAAGAGTCTTTCACCCCTGGTTGTTTGTGCTAATTAACCTTGCAATTGTATGAAGGAGTTCTGTGTTGATATGTATGATAATGTGTATTGTAGTAAGGGATTAGTTAATTAGCTCATGTTAATTTATGTTTCTGGTTACATGTGTATTGTTAGAGTAATATGAGCAGGAGGGGGGAACCTCCTCTTTGACTGTATATAAGACTGTATTCTTGTTCTAATAAACTGTCTGACGTTTTACCCTACACTGAGCTACGACTCGTGAATGGGAAAGCTAAGTACCGGTATATGCCATATTAGAAATAATGACTGATTCATAATGTTGTAAGAGAGAGATGGAAGGCGCGTGATCTGATGCATTGATCAAGATGTTGCAGTTTAATCATAAAAAAGGCGGGATGAATCCATACATAAGGTAATTACGTGTTCATAAAACCAAGTTACAAATATACACATTTAAGTTAAGAAAATAGACATGCCCATGCAAGGGCAAGTGCTAGAATTTGGCTGATGCGTTTTGAGGAAAACCCTCATCATCAGAGCCATCAAGTAGAACGACAAGAGAGGTCTGTATAGTATCAACATACAGGGGAGTGGCTAGTTGGGAGGAGTGTCACATGGTAAGTGATGAGTTCTCCTACGATCTAAGTTTGTCCACATCCCAGCGCTCTAGATGGAATAAATACCAAAACATATATAATACAGAGCTTATATATAAAAAATGGTGATGAAATTGTATGCCATACAATACAGACCAAGAGACGTGTAAAAAATCTAGAGCACTGGGATGTGGACAAACTTAGACCTTGCTTGGGCATGTCTATTTTCCTAACTTAAATGTGTATATTTGTAAGCTGGTTTTGTGAACAACAGATACTTTTTGTATGGATTCATCCCTCCTTTTTTATGAATAAACTGCAACATCTTGATCAATGCATCAGATCACGCGCCTTCCATCTCTCTCTTACACTTGGCTTACTTCAGACCACCCCTGGTCAGTTTAGGCAGCGGGACTCGCATGATAATCTTTTTAAATATCTTTTCCTTTTCCTTGAAAGTACTACCATTTAATATCAACAACGCCTTCACGAGCGCAGGAAAAAAGTATTTTGTTTGCTATCATGAAGGCCTCTTGAGCCCCTATAGGGAAAGAGAGCTTTGACTGATGTGGGCATGGCCAGGTGCCGGACAAGGTGGTTGAGTGGTTCACCAAGGATTGGTTGAACTATGGGGATGGGCTGGGCCTGAGCTCAGAAAAGTATTGCCCCAGGGAATTCTGGGTCTTTTGAGGAACGTGGCTGGAGGAGCTGGGAAGAACTGATGACTCTGTCCCTCTACCATGGACACCAAGCTCCTGTTGGCCAGGGTCCACGAACTGGCACTTCAACCCTCCTCTCCCCTGAGGAAGCTTCCTCTCCCCCCCACACCACCTGCGGACTCTGCTGCAGGGTCCTCTGCACCCAGGGCCTGGAGGCGGGCCCGCCCTCCATTCCGTTTGAGCCCCAGTCCTTCTAGGGCCACTTACATTCCAGCCTGCCCTCCCCGATCCCCCAATCACTGCTGTACCTAGGTCCGCCCCCGGGGGGGTGGGGGCTATGGGGGCTCCACGGAGATCCTCCCGTTGCGTCCTCTTCCAGGCCTGCTCGTCCCCTAGCACACTGTTCTGGAGTCTCTGCAGGGTCCCCTCCGGCCGCCCGTTCACATCTCCCTGCGGGAGATTCCTCTGCTCTCCCAGCATCTGCGCTGCTGTCCCCGGCAGCTCCTTTTTTTCCATGCGCCCAGCAGGGCGGGAGATTTGAATATGCCAGTGCACTCTGCCTCACCTGTGCTGTCTGCTCCGTATCTCCCTGCACCCATCCAGGTGGGACATCACCAAGCCTCACCTGTTGCCCACCCATTGCCTCTGTCTCCTGACTGCCGTGTCTCCCTGTTCCCAGCTGGGCAGGAGATTGCCACTCCACACCTGCCGCCCACCCCTTCCAGCTGACTCCTGCCTACCCGCATCTCCCTGTGCCTGGCTGGGCAGGAGATGGTCAATCTGCTCCGGCCGCCCGCCCCTTACCACTGACTTCTGCATACCCGCATCTCCCTACGCCTGGCTGGGCGGGAGATTCATGCAGGCTGCCTGCCAGCACAGCCCAGCTTCGGTCTGCTGCACGCCCGTCTCCCTGCACCCGGCAGGGTGGGAGATTCCCTCTCCATTCCCAGGATGTCAACTGCACCTGTCATGGGTCCTGTATCTGGAGTCCACTGTGCCACTGCTCTTGTTGCTGCTTGGCTACTGTCCTTGGCCAACCGGGCCCATCAGGGTCGGTGGTCGGACCTCCGCTCCTGGACCTCTCCTTCTATCATCACCCTCCTGCCTCACCAGGCACTACCATTCCTTTAGGGGATGGATGTCATGGGCCTCTGCCAGCCCCTACCATTGATGATCCTGCACTGGACGTTCCGCCTGGATCTGCTGCTGGTTGCCCTTCTTCAGCTCTGCCTCCGCACATCAGTGAGTATGACTTTGAGTTAATTTTGGGTAGGTCCAGTGCGCTGCTGTATCAGGCCCACTAGACGAACGCAGCATAGTTACGGTGGTAAAATCAGTCCTGTCCAACATGGGGGTATCGGGTCCAGCGGTTAGTTCGGGCTCTGTTGCAGGTGGCACTTTGTGGGCAGTTTCACCGACTGGCACGCACCTGTTGGAGGAGGTAAAGGACAAGAGCTGGCGTCGCAAATTTATTGATTTTCTCACACTAGTCCCTCCCGACAGGGAGACGAATGAGAAATCTTGTTCTGTTGACATTGCGGCGCAGAGTGACAAATCAAAACAGCTTCCTCGGATGTTCGGGAACTGGCTGCAGGGGTTCTGTGCTTACGCCGGAGTGCTTTGTGAGCGGTTCCCGGAGTTGGCCCCATTTCCCTTTTGCTACTTAGATCTTTTTTGGGGTGCCTATAAGGTTTATGGGGGTCAGTGTTGGTTTCACTATGACACCCAGTTTTGCCAAAAAATGGCGACAAGTAAGGAGATTCCTTTTGATTGCCAAGACGGTAGCCTGTGGTTTTTGCTCATGTGCCCCACAGGCCTTCGTCCTTCCAGTTGACGGCCGGCGCTCTCTCCGGAGTGTTGGCTGCCCCCAAAAAAGGTCTATGCTGGCTGTTCAATGAGAGCCACTGCAAGCGGTACACTGCGTGATGTTTTAAGCACAAATGCTCACTTTGCAGGGGTTTCACCCCGCCAGCCGGTGTTTCCAGAAGGGAAAACAACCACTTTCCAGGCCGGGAGCCAAGCCTGACCTTTCTAAACCAGAGGACGCCAGTGAATGTCTTAGAGATGCTTCACTGGCTAGACCAGTACCCCTTTCATAGGGAGGCCTTGATCTTGAGGGACATTTTGGACCGTGGTTTTTAGATACCGTTTACTCTTTCCTGCCATGGCATCTAATTTCAAAACTTCTGTTCAATTTGAGTCCGTCGTGGCCGAGAAGCTTCAGAAGGAGCTGGATTTGGGGCGTATGGCAGACCCGTTTGATCTTCCCCCTTTCCACAAGGCCGAGGGCCCTGTGACGGTTTTAGCCTTTTTGGGTATAGAAATAGACACGGTGGCGATGGTTTTTCAGCTGTCCAGTGACAAGCTGGCCAGGCTGCTCTCCCTGGTCCGCTTGGCAAAAAGGGGCCAAAAAACTGCAGTTGAAACAGCTTCAGTCCTTGCTGGGTCACTTGGTCTTTGCCTGCAGAGTCATCCGCATGGGGAAGGCTTTCTGTAGACGCTTGGCGTGGGCCATGAAGGTGGTGGCTGCCCCCCACCATTATGTCCGTATCACCAAGCCCATGCGTGACGACTTGGGGATATGGATATCTTTTCTTCAGTCCTACAATGGCCAGTCTTGTTAACTGCTGGAGGAGGTAACTGAGCTGTGGGGCGAGCGGTTGCGCAATCGCCAGGTGGTTTTCTGGTCCAATAACATGAGCGTGGTGCAGGTGGTTAACCAACAGTCTGCTAGATCCCCTCCGGTCGTATCTTTACTGCATTTTTTGGTTCTAAAATGCCTGCAGTTTAACCTTTGTTTTAGAGCTAGGCTTGTTCCTCGGACTGCTAACGATATCGCTGATGCTCTGTCTCTCATTTACAGCTTGATTGCTTTCGCTCCCTGGCCCCATCGGCTTCCCTGGAGGGCGTCCCCTGTCCGGCCTACCTGTGGAACATCGTTTCCGATGTTTGCTAGACCTCCTCCGGGCGTCGCTGTCCCCGTGGACGTGGGCGTTGTACTGTCGAGTGTGGGACGAATGGGTACAAGTGTCTCAAAATGACAAACGCATGGCTTTGTTTTCTTACCTCGTTTATTTGCTACAGAAAGGTTCCTGGGGTTCCATAGTTTCGTCGTCTATGCCTGCATTGTCCTTTTTTGTTCAGCTCCTTGGGTGGAAAGACATCATGAAAGTGTTTCCTGTCCGACGGGTCCTGCGGGGTTGGAGATGCGCTACTCACTCCCCCCATTCTCGGCGGCCAGTTTTCCTTCATATCCTTTCCGGTATCCTTTCCATGTTTCCATCTGTGTGCTCCTCTACGTTTTCTTTTTCAAGTGTCCTTCTCTTGGGCATTTTTTAGTGCTTTTCGCAGCACCAAATTGGTTTCCAAATCCACTCCCTCGGCGGGCGGCGTTCTGATGAAGGATGTAGCCTTCTCTGAGCGCTGGGTGTCGGCTTTGTTGCGTACCTCAAAAACCGTCAGCTTTGGCAAGGGAAGAAGGGTTGTTCTGTACCCTTGTGGGGGCCCCTTTTGCCCTGTTTAGCTGGCCTCCCCCTTCATGTCTGCATGCCCCCCCGTTCCTCACCTTCTTTGTCCATTCTGATTTCTCCTCCCTGAGCAGCTTCCAATTTTTGCGGGTTTTCCGTTGTTGTCTTGAGAAACTGGGCCTCCCTTCGCGTGATTTTGCGACCCACTCTTTTCACATCGGTGCAGCCACTGCTGCTTCTGGTATGGGTTTCTCCCATAGGGAACTCCAGCATCTGGGTAGGTGGGAATCGTCTTGTTTTTCTTTGTACGTCCGCCCACACCTGTTGTTTTAATTTTCAGGTTGTTACCCGGCTCTAATGTGGATTATTGGAGAATTGGAGATTCCTTCATTTACTGGGCCGCTCGTCAGTCCGAAGTTCGGAGCTACGGAAAGAATTTGGGTTTCACCTATGATCTCGCCAGGATCCGTTGGCTTGGGCTCCGTGGGTTACGCTGGCCTCAGGTCCTTCCGGAGTGTTTGCACCTTCGTGCTCATGTTTCTAGCACCATCATCGTGATTCTTCACGCTGGAGGGAATGACGTGGGTTATAACTTAATGTCCGCTATCAAGCGAGACATCGCTAATTGTTATTCAGTCTATACCAACTTGGTTCTCATCTGGTCTGAAATCGTGCCTCGCTTGCTATGGGCCCGGGAAATACCTGGCCCCCGCCTGGAACGCTTCTGTCGCAAGGTTAATGCCCAGGTTGCCAAGTTTGTTTGGCAGATCGGGGGGGGGGGGGGGGGGTTGTAATCCAGCACAAGGATTTGGAGGGTGCTAATGATGATCTGCTGAGATCAGATGGCGTTCACCTTAATGATATCGGATTGGATATCTTTAACCTTGGCCTTCAGCGTGGAGTGGAACAGGCGCTGGCTGCAGTGTGGCGGTTTCTTGACTTTGCCAGCATAAAAGTTGCTGTAATGGGCTATGCCCTTGATGAAAATTGGAAGTAGGCTGTCTGTCCAGCACTTATGGTAAGAACAGGCCCCCTTTTGGAATTGAGTGCTCACAGTACAACTGTGACTGGCACTGCTTTAAAGTGTTCATATGTTATGTGTTGGAATTTAAATAAAGCTGTGGCCTTGCCCTTTCCAACCTAATGGTTGTAAGTGTGTTTATTTAAATGGGGTGAGGAGGCAAGGGTGAAGGTTTCTATCCATTTATGTTACATTTGATTTGTACCTGGGCCCATTGCGCCTCAGCAGTCATATAGGGAGTGACAATTGTGCGGTGACAGGTCACAGGGGATGATAGCTGAAATTACAAATGACAATGAATAATAAGCTTCTTAGTTCTTTCTAGCAAGGATCAGTGAATAGATGTTTGCTGGTCACACTCCCCTTTACCCAGGGACAACCACCATGTTGGTCCCCGGTCCAACTGAGCCCAGAAAGGGAGGGGGTCCCTGGAAGCGATCCGGCTTCTGACCTGCTTCAAGCAGTTATGCACTCTCATAGACTTGTATGGAAAAGAAAAACCCAACTGACGGGAATAAAAGTCCATCAACACAGACCCTTAGACCGCTGATTTTTGTAGGGTTCAGTTATGTGTATAGGACCCAAGAAGGGGGGGGGGGGGGGGGCATTAAGCGTTTCCTTCCATGTAACACATTGGGGACACTTGGGAAAAGTCTGTGATTTCACTTGAAATCTCAGCACACTAATCTACGGATGGGGCCCGGGGCACCGTAAACCAGCATACAGCTTTCCGACGAGTCTCTGGAAACTTTATACGCTGTTATTACAGAATTTTGGAAGCAGAAAATGACCAAACAGCATCATATCTTAAGATTTATTGGGTCTTATCCGCAGGAGTCACCATGAGTGTGAGACGCTCAATGTATTCACAGCCTCCTCCTGAATAAAAAAAGAATTTTTATTATATTTTATTCCGCTTGCTGAGAACTGGGCACTTTTATTATAACCCTGAGCGCTTCTGTGTGCAGAAAGGAGGAAAGAAGAGTTATTTTGTTATATTAATACAAGAGGACGATGACAAATTATTAAGGTTTATGAGATGTTATTGAATACCAATAAACTGGCTTAGGAAGAGTTTGTATACGTGGAAGTTAGTTTCAGTCTGAAGAAAAAAACTGTGCAAAGCAATAATAAATCTTCTTCAACAAAGTATGACCAATTGGTATGGGGAACATCAACACGTTTCTACACTTAGGATAGTGAATTGGCCAGCTGTAGTCTTCAACAAGAAGCTCTTGTGACAGGGTGACAACGCAGGAGCACAACTGGGATACCGGGACAATCAATGTCACCTTATAACCTGAACAGTCTTAATCCACCATTTGCAAAAAATATTAAATGCATTTATAGCACCAAAAATGTGAATTTATGATTTTTTCAAATGCAAAGGACTCCAACTGCAATCAGAGGATTGCAGGTGCAATGCTCAGGCTCCTGCAGACTCTTCTTCCAACTCCTTGTCTGTACTGAGGTACAGATTCTGTTACCGAGCTGAAGGAATGGTCAAGCAACTACGATATTTTACACTTATTCACGATTTTTGATATACCTTATCTGCTGCTGGTGTATCTATAATGCATATATTTGAATATAGACCACAGCTTGTTACAGACACCCTGGGGGTCTTTGATGGCAACGAAGACCCCAGGGATGATCTATCTGGTTGTTTTTTAAGATTAAAGAACTTAACTATATCTGAGGTTCACACCAGATGGGATATACAGTCAGGTCCATAAATATTGTGACATCGACACAATTCTAATCTTTTTGGCTCTATACACCAATACAATGGATTTTAAATGAAACAAAAAAGATGTGCTTTAACTGCAGACTTTCAGCTTTAATTTGAGGGTATTTACATCCAAATCAGGTGAACGGTGTAGGAATTACAACAGTTTGTAAATGTGCCTCCCACTTTTTAAGGGACCAAAAGTAATGGGACAATTGGCTGCTCAGCTGTTCTATGGCCAGGTGTGTGTTATTCCCTCATTATCCCATTTACAAGGAGCAGATAAAAGGTCCAGAGTGTGCTATTTGCATTTGGAATCTGTTGCTGTCAACTGTCAATGTGAGATCCAAAGAGCTGTCACTATCAGTGAAGCAAGCCATCATTAGGCTGAAAAAACAAAACAAACCCATCAGAGAGATAGCAAAAACATTAGGTGTGGCCAAATCAACTGTTTGGAACATCCTTAAAAAGAAAGAACGATGAGCTCAGCAACACCAAAAGACCCGTAAGACCACAGAAAACAACTGTGGTGGATGACCGAAGAATTCTTTCCCTGGTGAAGAAAACACCCTTCACAACAGTTGGCCAGATCAAGAACACTCTCCAGGAGGTAGGTGTATGTGTGTCAAAGTCAACAATCAAGAGAAGACTTCACCAGAGTGAATACAGAGGGTGCACCACAAGATGTAAACCATTGGTGAGCCTCAAAAACAGGAAGGCCAGATTAGAGTTTGCCAAACAACATCTAAAAAAGCCTTCACAGTTCTGGAACAACATCCTATGGACCTATGAGACCAAGATCAACTTGTACCAGAGTAATGGGAAGAGAAGAGTATGGAGAAGGAAAGGAACTGCTCATGATCCAAAGCATACCACCTCATCAGTGAAGCATGGTGGTGGTAGTGTCATGGCGTGGGCATGTATGGCTGCCAATGGAACTGGTTCTCTTATATTTATTGATGATGTGACTGCTGACAAAAGCAGCAGGATGAATTCTGAAGTGTTTTGGGCAATATTATCTGCTCATATTCAGCAAAATGCTTCAGAACTCTTTGGACGGCGCTTCACAGTGCAGATGGACAATGACCTGAAGCATACTGCGAAAGCAACCAAAGAGTTTTTTAAGGGAAAGAAGTGGAATGTTATGCAATGGCCAAGTCAATCACCTGACCTGAATCTGATTGAGCATGCATTTCACTTGCTGAAGACAAAACTGAAGGGAAAATAACCCAAGAGCAAGCAGGAACTGAAGACAGTTGCAGTAGAGGCCTGGCAGAGCATCACCAGGGATGAAACCCAGCGTCTGGTGATGTCTATGCGTTCCAGACTTCAGGCTGTAATTGACTGCAAAGGATTTGCAACCAAGTATTAAAAAGTGAAAGTTTGATGGATGATTGTTAATCTGTCCCATTACTTTTGGTCCCTTAAAAAGTGGGAGGCACATATACAAACTGTTGTAATTCCTACACCATTCACCTGATTTGGATGTAAATACCCTCAAAATAAAGCTGAAAGTCTACAGTTAAAGCACATCTTGTTCGTTTCATTTCAGATCCATTGTGGTGGTGTATAGAGCCAAAAAGATTAGAATTGTGTCGATGTCCCAATATTTATGGACCTGACTGTAGCATACTTGGAGGAATATGTAAAAGAAAACATGGTGCCCAGGAGCCTCAAATGGGAAGTAAATCCACAGAAAGAGGACAGTGAAATTGCTGAATGGTTTAAGTATTTCAATGAGGCAGGCGTAAACTTTTTACAATTTTTAATAGCAAAAGAATCAAGGAAGTTGTCCCTGTTAGACTCAGAAATTAATGTTATCAAAACTAAACTGGTCCCCTTTAAAAATGAATCCGATTATATACAAAAATCAGAAGCATTCAAAGCTATATTGATTAAGGAGGAATCGGAACAAAAAGCAAAGAAAAAGAGGAAGCATAACAGGGACATGAAGGACTATAAGGAGAATGTGGCCTTTAAATGGCAAATTATACCTATAACTAATTCTGTGTCACCCCCTAATCTGGGGGGACAGAATACAGTGCCTCCAGCAACAAATTTTGGTGCTACTAGTGTAAACCGTATTCAATCTACCTCTCATGATTCACATGTATAAGCGCATCATGCTTCCTTTAATCCCCATGGGAGATAGGTGGGCTCACAACAGCACTCCAATACCCATGGAGGCCGGGGTGGTAGGGGCAGACCTTCTTTTCATCATAGCCAGTAGTCATCATATGGTGGTCCACCCCCACCATGGAGACATGGAAGAGGGCAATACATTCCTCATAATAATACTGATTCACATGGTTTTCATGATGTGAGGGACTCCTCAAATCAATATAGAGTTGACACTTCAAACAGGTATGCATCCCTTGCGAATGATGCTAGAGAAATGGAACCTAGGATCATTAACAACCGCCCAGACCCCCCAGGCACCATATAATCAATAATCAGGAAATCAGTACCAACTGGGTTTCCAAGAGGGAATCAGAGGGGGACACAACAGAAATAGAGACGCAATCGAGGGTGCAGAGGGGGGAGGCGCCTTCACCCCAAAAAGGAGGACATAGGTGAAAGTGGTTTATATTAATCTTAGCACTAAGGAACTTTCCAAGGAAGAGATAATGAATCTCAATAAGGGACTGAAATATGCACCCCCGCGGAATCTTAACAAATTCCAGACCTTTATTGACATACAAAAATATACACGCAATTTAAATATAAAAAGGTATATTTTGAGCAATCCTACTAGGCAGCTGGACAGGGATGCATCAGCTATTGTTCACTCAGGTTTGTCTAACCCTCCAGAAAACATAGCTCCCAGTGTTAATATTTTTCGTGATCTGGTTGTGAAGGATCTTGAAAACTTAAAATTAAGATCAGCGCAACCCCAACGTGATATTAAAATAGGATTGGACACACTATGCAATAGTAAGGACATTGTTGTCCGTCCAGCGGACAAAGGGGGGGCTATTGTGATTCTGAAGAAATGTATACACAGGAGATGATTAGAATTCTATCTGATACTGACACGTATTCCCTATTGTCCATGGATCCCACAATTACATTTAAAAGGGAGCTAAAGGAACTTGTGGAGAAAGGTTTTGATATGGGGATCTTAAATAAGAAACAGAGAGAACACATGGTACCTCTGGCCCCGCGCTTGCCAACTATTTATTCGTTGCCTAAAATTCATAAAAACTTGATCAACAGCCCGGGATGACCTATCATCAGTGGTATTAACTCTATAACTTCTCGTATTGGTAAATATATTGATTGCTATCTGCAACCACTGGTGATGGGTACCCCTTCGTTTTTAAAGGATACCAAACATGTTATATATATTAGACACTGTAGAGTGGAACCCTACTTACCTATTGGTAACCGCAGATGTTGCATCTTTGTATATGGCAATCTCGCACCAATTGAAGCATGAAGCTGTATGACATTTTTCTCTTCCGAGATTCCACTATCTCAATAACGCAGAGGAATTTCATTTTAGAGCTGCTTGACTTTTCAATGACCCATAACTGCTTCCGGCATGATGGTGTGTACTACCTACAAATTCAAGGAGTGGCCATGGGAGCTAAGTTTGCTCCAAGCATGGCCAACCTTTTCATGTCAAAATGGGAGGAGGATATGGTTCTACATGATAGATGACCAGAGCTGGTTGTGTGGAGAAGATTTATGGACGATATCCTTTGTATATGGGATGGTGACATCCCATCTGCTCAGGCATTTTTGGCCCATTTGAACAATAATAATAGAGGTATTGTCCTCAGCCATGACATAAGTCCTATTGAAATCCATTTTTTGGATTTAAAGATCTCAATACTAGTGTCAGGGACATGGCCGTCACAGAACTGGCAATGTTGCCCAGAAGCTACATGGACGCTCACGCCGCTGGACCATGGGACAGGTGAATCTCTGATTATTAAAAGTCAGCAGCTACACTTTTTGTAGCTGCTGACTTTTAATTGGGTAGAACTCCGCTTTAAAGCAAAATCTTTAAAGCAAAATCTCCCAAACATTCTGGCTTTAGATATTCTTTAAAGTATAAGTTAACCTTTTGTAACAAGTTATACCCATATTCATGTCCCCCCCCCCGAGTCCCTGTTTTCACAGTGAATGGAAAAACTACAAGTCCTGACAGCCTTTGCGGCTGTCGGCTTGTAGTTCTCAATGAACTACCAGAACGCTGTTGATTGCTCTAGGTAGTTAATTGCTCTTCCCACAGTCTGCTGCTCATGGGTGCAATGCTTTGTAGGTCCCTAACAAAAAAAATGAATGCATTTTTTTTGAATAAAAAAAGTGCATGTTTTTTTTCAACTGAAATTATCCTTTAACTCACCGTCCAAATAATGACAACTCTTATGTCACTGATCAGAAACAAGCATGCAGCCAGCTAAATCAAGACACCTGAGATTTAATGTGACAGGCAGAAGTCATCAGCAGTGACATGGATCATGTCTCCCAGATGACAGGTTAGTCAGAGTCTTGGTACAAAGTTACTTTTATACACATAGAGTGTTGCATCATTAAAAGTTATTGGAAGATCAGGAAGTGTAACATTCTCTGTAATGAGGGTAATCCTGTGCCTGTCCAGCGCTTATCATGTGACCTTGTCGTTGGTCACGGTGGATGCAGATCACCCTAATTATATAAAAGCCATTTAGCCTCTTCCATTAAAGCGGAGTTCCACCCAAAAGTAGAACTTCCGCTTTAAGCATTCCTCGCCCCCTGACATGCCACATTTGGCATGTCATTTTTTGGGGGGGGTGTACCCTCTTTTTAGTGGGACTTCCTGTCCCATTTCCTCCTTCCTCTTTTTGGCCGCCTAGGTGACTCCTCCTCTCGCCCTAGGTGGCCCCTCCCTGCCAGCTATTTTCTGGGACATAACCCAGGTCCCAGAAGATTGGCTGGCCAATAGCAGAGCGCAGTGCGAGCCAGCCATGAAGCCGTAAGCTGCCATGGCCGGGTGCCCACAGTTCCTATGACGGCACCTAGGAGAGGAAAGGAGAGGAGAGGCGCAAGGCTCCGGGCGGTTGCATCGCTGGACCGTGGGACAGGTGAGTGTTGGTTTATTAAAAGTTTGCAGCTATGCTTTTTGTAGCTGCTGACTTTTAATAAACTAAAAAATGGGTGGAATTCCGCTTTAACTTTTAATGATAATACACCAGCTGTATAGGACAATGGCTGAACACTAATCTCTCGCTTAGTTCTGAGCTGCTGAGATCTCCAAGTGTCCAAATAGTTTTCGGGCAACAAGCATTCATGGCTCCCATGAAGAGATTAGAATGTTTCTTCCCATGTGTGGTCACTGCTGAACAGGTGTGAGGCAGGAAAAACACTTAGCTCCTATGATGCAACTGGAAGTTTCAGCACTTTAATCAGGTGATGCAGTCAGTCATATGATATTGGGGATGGGGGAGTACACACACAAAGTATGAGATGGTATCAGGTACTGGACTACTTATTTGCTATTCTGCAACCACAGGGAGTGGAGATGAAACTGCTCATATTAAATGTTTGAAGGGTTCCTAATTCTTAAACAGTGCTGGTAGTTCATAGTGCAGTCTTTATCAGACCTCAACACAGGTCTTCTACTGCATCTCATTGTGATTCTATTAACATCCACTGCTCAAGCCCAGAGGAAGAGACCTTTCCCCTGAAACGTATTGGCTGTATTTGATGCTCTTAACTAGTAAATGTTTCAAAAATAACTCAAAATATCACTGCGTGATATGAACTTTTGTACTAGGCGCTCCTCAATACCCACCTCAATACCCACCCCAGAGTTTATAATCTGCTGAGCGTTTTTTTTTTTGCAATTAGAGAGGGAGCAGACTAGGAGCAGAACAAGGTCCATCTGCACTATACCTTCTGCTCCTCTGAAAGAAGAGGCTCCCCACTGTATATCCATCAAAACCAAATCTCACTTCTAGCGGTCCAGTGCTATCATGCACACTTCATATTTCTTAAATGGCATCCTACTTTTTAAAAGGAGCATTCCACCCAAAGGTAATATTTCAGCTGTAGTTGGAATAAGTCAAGTTTCTATATTATTTTGTAGCTTTAGCAGCAGGATCGTCCCACCATAGTTGCTGGTTATGTCTCCACCTACTCTGACACATTCTAGCTAATTTTGTTGCATTTTCCATAAGGTGAAGAAATTTTAGCAGGGATGGTGGAGGATCCTCATAATGGTCAGCTCAGCTCTAAAATTCGGCTCTGAGTGGACCATCCCACTGAGCTTCTACTCAGTTTTAATGGGTTCTAAGATTTGCACCCTCTACCAAAGCAATGCCACCAACTTCCTGATGAACTGCAACAGCGGCCAACTAAACATAGCCATACACATGGGTGATAGGTACACTTTAGCAGAGTGCCTTATCCTAAAAAACAAAAAACAGTCACTTTCCTTCCCAAATTTATAAGCGACTATGAGCCATTTCCAGCAGAGCAACACTGCTAAGCGTTGTCCATACTTAAAAATAATCCGTTATTATTGTCAGAGTGATAGCGCAGCCACTCACAGAGGCCTCCGTAATAAACTGGAGGCACTGGGCCATGTAATACCTTCTCCGCCATTCTTAATGACTGCTTCATAATTTAATATCATTCTAATGGCTTTCTAAATTTCGGCAAGGAAGCCATTATCGGAGTGCACAATGGAGCGGCGTCCGAAGCCCTAATGAGGAGTGTCGCTGCGTGCACCAGATAGCTGTAGTGAGCGATGCGTCACACTGTGAGTGAATGTCACCCTGTCGCTGTACGGAGAGCGCCAGAAGTTGGCACGGCAGGGTGAACAGATCGGAGGAAATTTAACACCGAATAAAGTGAAGTTTTAAAGAATGAGACAAGAGAGTTTACAGCAAGCATTGTTTAGAAAAGAACTCCGCTGCAAACAGAAAAAAAACCTCCTATAGTCTCCAATGGCAAAGCGGTGTTTGGACCTTTATATATGACCAATTCATAGAATTCAGAAGGGCTGCCCGGATTAGATGACTTCCTAAATCAGATGGCCAGAATGATTTGTTGTCTGAGATCGCCCTCACCTTAAATCCATCTATGAGTACCTGTAACAAGCCCACCAGGTGCCCTTTGCTATCTGTGTTGTGGCCTGTACCTCCCTATCCCTTTCAAAAACTGGCAGCAAGACAAGGAACTCAGTAAAGGACAGTACATAGGCACTGAATAACAACTAGAGGAACTACTAGTGCTGCGTGAGAGTTTATGTGAGAATAGGTGTAATTGGGAACGCTCAGGTGAGGAGAAAATTAGGTGTTAGGGCTCAGATGAGGGTAGGGTATTTGTTAGGGTTCAGGTGAGGCTAAGGTTAAAGTGGTATTAAACCTAAAAGCAGTCATTTGTTATATTGCGGCGTACCAATTCTTATGCCGCGTACACATGAGCGGATTTCTTGTCGGAAAAAGATATGACGGCTTTTCCGGCGGGATTCCGCTCAAGTTTGGCTTGCATACACATGGTCACGCAAAAGTTCGCTGAACTTACGACTGTCAAGAACGTGGTGACGTACAACACTATGACGAGTCGAGAAAATGAAGTTCAATTTTTCTGAGCATGCGTCAAATTGTTTCCGAGCATGCGTAGGAATTTTTTCCGACCGAAAAATGGAGATCATGCTCTCAATCTTTTGCTGGCTGGAATTCGGCCAGCAAAAGTCCGATGGAGCATACTTACGGTCACATTTTCCGACGAAAAACTCTCATCTGTCTTTTGTGGGCTGAAATTCCGATCGTGTGTACGCGGCATTAGATGTGATGGCCGCACTAGTTTTCTTTTTAGGCTTTCTTACTTTTATTTTCCCTTGGTGATCTGGCCAGTAAGTCTGATGTTTTTCAACAGAACAAGCTATCTTGCCAGATGTATCAGTGTTGAGAACAAACCGTTTACCACTGACAGGACTGCTTACAACGATCAGCTTTTATTTATGTAAAATCTTTATTCCAAAAAGTTAGAAAAAACTCTTTATTGTAACTGCTTGTAAAACTGCAGTGTGACCTGAAGTTTGGCTTCAAATTGTTAGTGTATCTAAATCTGCTAATACATCTAACACTCCTCTCCCCCCAGACTGACAATGCTGCTGTCTGCTGTGCCTCCTGTTCGCATTCTTCCAGAGTTGTGTCTCACTAATACTGGGAGTGTGTTACTGGCCAGATCACCAGATGAAAACAGAGGGGGAAAAAGGCTAAAAAAAAAAGAAAATGAATGCAGCCGCCACCTTTAATGATTGGTAAGCTTCAATATATTACATTTTGGTTTTGGGTTTAATACCACTTTAAGGAGCATTGAGGGAGCGCCGGCTGGGTAAATATTATGTTACTGTATCACCCTTTAGTATGTGCTACTAGTATTGGCAGTGTAGGGAAAATATAGCTGGCTCTGGGTTAGAGCTGAGTCATTGAATTGGGTCGGGGTTACTAGAGACCAGGGCTGGATGACTCATCCTGGCAGCTCTCTGATACCTCCCCCTGTTTCCAGAGCATTGGAGAATGTTCTGGAACTAGTGGGTGGGAGTGAGAAGAAGCTGTCTTAAATATTTATGGGACCTTGTCCAATCCCCAGAAGTGGGCCTGGCAGGGACTAAGTAAACCCCATGAATAGACATGGGCCATGCCAGTGAGGGAGTTCAGTTGGAAGATGGAGAAGCAGTGTCGACGGAGACTGTTGGTGGCCCTTGAGGAGCCCCTTACCGGAGGGGGGTTTGCCTCGGGCTGGAGCTCGGGATAGCTGGCCTGGAAGGATCCCACCACAGGAGGCAGTTGGAGGGATTCATGCCGGAGAGGCAGTGAGTAGATCAACGCGTGCAGGGACCGGACAAGAGGAGAAATTGTCAGTTGTAACAGTGCTCTCTTGAAGACCGCGGTGTGCCAAGTCTTCATCTAACCTTGCACTGGGAAATCTCCATTTGTGTGAGTCAGTTGAGAAGACTGGGAGGAAGAGCAGCCAGGTGCGGCTGGTGGCAGCCAGGTGGGCTAGCACTCTGCAATCAAGGGGAACTGGGATCAGTGGCCACAGGGAAGCAGAAAGGACTGTGTTATGCTGTCCACTCCATTAGTGCTACTTTGCCAAAGGGACTGAGAGCTCCTGCCTGTAATGGGCTTTTGCTGAGCTAGTGATATACTGCTAGTTCCACCAGAAGTGGGCAGCAGGTGCTGTACAAATGAACCGATTTTGTGCAGGAGGAAGAAGATCCGTGTAAATAGTGAGGAAGTTGTCTCTTTGTTTGAGTTTGGGCATTTTTCAAATTGGGCATCACATAATTCCCTACCTCATCCAAGTTATCAACCCCTAAAAAAACAACAAAAACAAACCAAGGACTGATTTCTGTGTCTGAGTGAATGAAGAAAATGCTAAGTGACTGGCTGCGCAGCATTGGGGAACCTTAACTCAGCAGCTCTCCCAAGGGATGTGCTACATTACAGTACAAAAAAGCTTGTGTGGTAATGATATATATTATATGAATTCTTTATTAGAGGTCATGAGCCTATGTCATCACACTCTTTGGTGTACTATGCATCCCACGGAGAGCTGAGACCGCACACTTGTGATGTACACATCCAGGTACATTGATATGAGTGGCAGGAGGCAACGTGTTGGACAGGTTAAAGTGCGTCTAAAGCCAAAACATTTCTTTTAGGCTTTGGATAGAGTGGCGATGGATAAAATCCCTGTCAGGTTATTCAATGGGACGCCATTGGGGAGATTATGTTAATGGATTGTTAATGGAGACACAACAGGAAGTTAAAGGAAATTTCTCAGTAGAGAGATATCTCCCCTGTTACCAGGTGTCCCCACTGGAAGATTTCCCCTCTTCCATCCTGGTGACAACTGCAAGACTTTTGTTTTCCTTTATCACTGCTCCTGGTGACAATGGTTACAGGACAATGGGGACACAGACAGCAATAAACTCTTCCACACTCCACTTTTTGCTTCAGGTACATTTTAGGAAACCATTGAAACTATTGGTAGGGGCCACAATGTTTCTGTGGTTTGGATGCAGGGTGAGACATGCTGCCCTTTATTACTTATTACTGATTTAGCTGTTTGTGGTCTGTATAGATCCCATCACAGAGTGGAGGCAGGAGATGGCAAGGTCTCTTCCTTATCATTGTACATAAAATATAGACACATATATGGGATTTCCACTCAGAGCAGTACCTTATCAGCAGCCTGCAGTGCCGCATATGTTTCCAACCTCCAAGTGTCCCCAATAAACTTTTTACTGTGTCACCATTCTTCACAGAGACCAATTACTATCTCTGCTTGTAGTACTGCAGCACACTTGCTCTCATGGAACACGGGTTTTAGCGTTCTACTAGAAGGTTGTGACAGGCAGTGATCCACTAAGATGGAAATAACCGCACTGCCATACCAAGGCCTCCTTTATGGTGTCAGGAGATATGGACAGCGGCCAAAATGAATCATGGGAAATGCTCAGCTAACTGAAGGCGTGCCACTGTATGTTTAGAATTGCCCTCTCTACCTCACTACTGGCTCAGTCTGTGTTTAAGAGGGGAATCCCCGGGTTTCATTACAAGGACACAATAAAGGACAATTTTGGGTACAAATTTAATTTGCATAGATGCCAACTGTTGCTGATTTGTTGGGACAGTTTTGCATCTTGGCTCTCTGTCTCACTGATGCTGTGTTGAGGGTTACGTCCCAAGATCACAGCATCAATCTTATTTGTGTGTTACATAGTTACATAGTTAGTAAGGTTGAATAAAGACACCAGTCCATCTTGAGTGAGTGTCTACAATTTTCCCTATCCCTATACATTGTGTCTCATTAAGATGCTCATCTATTATTATTATAAGGTACCCATATAGCGCCGTCAATTTTATGCAGCACATACATTGCACACTCACATTGGTCTCTACCCTCCAGAAGCCCACAATTCAAGGTCCCAAACTTACATTCCTATACTAGGGCCAATTTTTGGACAGAAGCCAATTATCCTACCAGCATGTCTTTGGAGTGTGGGAGGAAACTGGAGTACCCGGAGGAAACCCACGCAGGCACAGGGAGAACATGCAAACTCCAGGCAGGTAGTGTCATGGTTGGGATTCAAACCAGCGCCCCTTTTTTACTGCTAGGTGAGAGTGCTACCCACTACACCACTGTGCCGCTGTTTGCACATACACAGTAACAAAAATGCATTCAGTGATCGGAGCCACAAGTGGGTAGTCTCTGCATGTTTAGAAGCATCTGACTAGGACCAAACTACAATGTAAGCTTAATGGGTGGTCTCTGCATATTTAGAGGTGGGGTCTGGGTGACCCCACCCAGACCCCACATTCTAAAGTGGGCCTGATAGGTGATCTCTGCATATTTAGAGGCGGGACTGTGTGGAACCAACCTGTGAAGTAGGCTTCATGGGTGGTTTCTACATATTTTGAGGTGGGGTCTGTGTGGGACCAACCTGTAAAGTGGGCTTGATGCATATTTAGAGGTGGGGTCTGTGTGGGACCAACATGTAAAGTGGGCTTGATGCATATTTAGAGGTGGGGTCTGTGTGGGACCAACCTGTAAAATGGGCTGGATGGGTATTCTCTGCATATTTAGTGGTGGGGTCTATGTGGGACCAACCTGTAAAGTAGGATTGATGGGTGGTTTCCATATATTTAGAGGTGGGGTCTATGTGGGACCAACCTGTAAAGTAGGCTTGATGGGTGGTTTCCATATATTTAGAGGTGGGGTCTATGTGGGAACAACCTGTAAAGTGGGCTGGATGGGTAGTCTCTGCATGTTTAGAGGTGGGATCTGGGCGGGACCAACCTGTAAAGTGGGCTGGATGGGTGGTCTCCACTTAATTAGACATGGAGTCTGGTTGGGACCAACCCATAAAGAGGGTGTGGCATAGGCACCGGAAGGTGAGCAGCCAAAATCCAAACCGTGGGCAGAGTTAACAGTATCCTGGAATCTGGGACCATAATGCTGGCAAGTATGCATTTATTGGATCACCTGATACAAGTGTAGCGCCCACCTACTTAGGTGTGCGCTAAATAGTTAGAGAGGGTTAGAGTTAGGTGAAAATTCCAGGCATTACCCTGTTTGATTTAAGCCTGGCTGGGTTTAATTTGGTGGGGAGAAATGACAGAGTAGAATTGGGGGTGTGACCACCTGCATTCTGTCGAGAGTGATACCTTGTTTGTCCAGTGAGAGGTGCTGGAAGATAGGTAAATTTGGAACAGGATGCAGTTAGTTGTATGGGTCACCCTGAGCCAATCATTAATTTGAATGGGCAGGGGCTTTCAGGCCTATATAAACTGTGGGTCAGATGCTCAGGGGGGGCTGATGGGAAAGAACAGCAGAGGAAGACAGTATGTAGAAGCTTGAGATCTCTGCCCTCCGGGGAGGCGAACGTGCCTTAACAGGAGGAGAGATGGAGGAGATAACAGTGGGAATCTGCAATATCTAAAAGGAGGAGGCTGCTACTACCAACAGAAGAAGGACTGGGAGAGGACCCTCTATGGCAAGCATGGACGGTGGCCCAAATGTACACATGAGTGCAAACCCAGGGGAACAGTATTTCCAAAGACTGAGGGTGTGAAGGATCACCTGGGAGAAATCCTAACAGTCAGTCTAAGAACTCTATTCAGAGTATTGTTCTTAGGACTTAAATTTGGAGATGCTGTGCGGTTGGGAAGAAGTAGTAAACAGGAGGGAGAAGATTTGCAGACCATTACAGGAACTAACTTATGAAGGCAGCTCATATTTCTGGAGGAGTTATTCACATTCTTTCTGCCATATACCAATTGAAAGAATAAAGTTCATGTTATTTGTTCAAGACTGTTTGCGGTGTCATCAATACAAGGAAGTGGGGGGGGAGGGTAATAGAACCACACTGGCGAAAAGGAACAAACTAACTAGCAGCTCCTACAGGGGTAGTGGGCTTCACAAGATTACACACCTACTTGGAAGATTAAAGCGGAGTTCCACCCTAAAGTGGAACTTCCGCTCATTGGATTCCTCCTCCCCTCCGGTGTCACAATTGGCACCTTTCAGGGGGGAGGGGGGTGCAGATACCTGTATAATACAGGTACCTGCACCCACTTCCAGTTATAGCTAGCCGCAGCTAGCCACAGACTCCCCGCCCAGCCCCGTTGTGTTGTGGGAAATACACAGTTCCCACAACACAACGGGGACCAGTGTAGACGCGCAGCGTGACTCGCACATGCGCAGTAGGGAACCGGGCAGTGAAGCCGCAACGCTTCACTTCCTGATTCCCTCAGTGAGAATGGCGGCGGCAGCACCCGAGGATCGAGGGATGGTTCGGTCTCAGGTGCCGACATGGCTGGACACCGGGACAGGTAAGTGTCCTTATTTTAAAAGTCAGCAGCTGCTGACATCTAAAATTTTTTTTTTTTCGCGAAACTCCGCTTTGGAAGATTTATATATCCTTTCTTAGGGGATCTTTTGGATATTCCCCTCTTGCTGCAAGCTAGGAAGTGCTTGCACCAAAGCTGGAATTGCACCCTTTGCTTGAGATTTCAGCCCCCAGTCCCATGGAGATCAACAGTCTGTACTATCATCAGTGAAAATCTGAGGGAATAACCCATTCTAACAAATTTATAGGAGGAATTGAGTCCAGGACCCAGTGCTGCAATGCCACAAATCTGATGACTAAATCACCTTGTTACATGTTCATATGGAGTCTGCATACTACGGCCAGGCTGTTACAAAATATATACAGGCAAGGAATGTGGATATAAATGGTTGTATACTTCTAGTCTCCCCTAGGCAGACGCTCCTGTGGCGCCTCCACCCCCCTATGCCTGTAGACTGGTTAGCCTAAGTATTTACATACAATAAGAGCAGCAGACATCATAGACACACAGTACCCTGGAGGCTGGGACTGAGATGCAGATCTGTTAATACCCGCTGAGAATTTAATTATGTTTTTTTTAATGTCCCTTAAATGCATTCTTTATGCTAGTTTCTACTTTTTTTTATACTGTATAAGAATTGCAGATGGGTTTCTCTGAATTATTTGTTTCACCTTCATTTATGCCCTGTATGTTCCAATGTTTTTTGAGTCATGATAAAGGGTGAATTTTTGTATCGCCTGAAATTAATTGGAGCAATTATAGATTGTCATGGAACAACAAACGAGCTTTTACTTTTGGATCATAACACTGGTTTGGTGATTATTCTTTCACAACTTCCACATGTCTTATACTGCTAGATGTTCAGTTCTATACGTATGGAGGCAAAGGGAGTATGTATACCGTCCACTGATCCATCACAGAAATGCAAAACTTTACCCACAGAGCAACAATAGTGACCCAGATGTTTGGCTGTCAGATGGGATGGCAGTCAGGAACCTTTGATGTGTTGGAGGCCATGTGCCAACCCCTGGTAGCCTAGGTGCTCCAAGCCACAGCCTGCATCGGTAATGCCCTAAACAACTTTTAAATGTTCTGGGGCAACTGATGTAAGTCAATAGGGATGCATGGGGGTACATGGCATATCAGAAGAACAAGGCCTGTGAAGTACACACAGGGTGCAGAAAAAAGGCAACCCTGAGGGGTTAACTCAGCGACAGAATTGTAGAAGGGAAGTAGTTGCCACAGGTAACCAGAGACTGGTGGGAATGTATAGCACCAGGTCAACAAAGCGTGGTACCTAGTGTAGGAGACTGATCCTCCGTTAGCGAGAGGATCGGTTTTCTGGCTCCCTCCCTAGCAGTCAGTTCTCCCAAGTAAATCGGGACCAAACTCAAGCTAGAAAGACCCCCTTGTATCTCTCCACATGGTACAGGAGAGAGAGAAGGAGCTAACCTTTGTGCATGCATGAGAGAGAAGGAGCTAACCTTTTTCATGCATGAGGCCCACGTTAGTGCACAGTTGGACTCCATTCTGTCACTGGTAATGAGGTGGCAGAGTTACGATGGACTGGTTGAAGAGGGCATGGGCTCAGCAGTGTCCCTCTTAAATGCAACATATAATGACCAAGGCTGTGTAATAACATAGGACTGTACTTTTACAGAGAGACTCTGTACATCACTACTGCACACAGTGTATGGCTCATCTCTAAACTAGGGTTCCGACTTAACATTGACTTTCATGGAAATGTGGCCCCGCCCGGTACCGATTACACGGGAGGAGAGGTACCCCGCACATGCATAGGTGTGGTGGCCTATGCTACCATACATTGCTTTGTTTTTACAGGCTAGCCCTTGCCATTTAGGGGCAGGCCTTTAAACAGATTTCTAGCTGATTTTACAAAAAAGAAATAAGGCCCAGAATGGAAAGCTTAAGAAATGTATTGACACAAATTTCAGATTCTGCATCTTTCCTTATTTGGACAAGTTTTGCTTAGATTGGCACACAAAATCCTATTAATTATTTCAGTCCAAACTTGCACTGCCTTCAATATTTGATAATAATAATCTGTTTCTCGGCAGGGTGCGAGGAATGGAAGAAAATTAGAGTTTTCTGTATAGCCAATAAACGAGGATAAGTGCTTGTTGATACAATATTATTAATTCTGACAGTAACCTTTCATGACATCTCCCTCCAAAAAGTGTGTGTGCATGTCCGCCATCACATGTGTGATCTGTGCCACATAGCAGACAGTGGAAGTGTAATTACCACCGCCTGCTTCCAGCTTATAACACAATAGGATCAGAAAAGAGGCACTAATCCAGGATCTGCAGAGGTTGCAGAGTGGTTTTCCTGCCACCATCTGTGCCGTACACTTGACTGGGCTGTTTGGCCAAAAGGCACGGGCGAATCACCTCCAAACTGAGCACAATCAACTTTACAGACATATGTTTGCCTCATGTTTCACAGACAGACGCTGGGATTGTATGATTGTATGTGTGACCCTTTGGGTGGCAGTGCCAAGCACATTTGCTGGAGGGCTTTTCAGAGTGCTCGGGCAATGACATAAGCTGGGAAATATAATAAGACAAATGCAATATAAAGGCTAAATAAAGAAGCAAATGGGCTATAGAACAATAATAGACGAGGCAGAAAATGGAACAGATCCTGTGACGTGGGTTTAGGGGCTGCAATAATAGGTGCATTGTGCTGGCAGTGAGACCTTCAGGACTGCACCAATGGGTGCAAGAGGCCCCCAGAAAGGTGGTCAGCTGTACAATGATTGCTTTTCTGCATGCAGGATTAAAGTAGAGTTTGACAGTACAGCTTCCAGCTCTGCCTATTTTAAGAGAATAGTGCCACTTCTATATCTATCTTTACACCACAATTGTCCCTCTATTGGACTCAAATTTCTCAAACCCTTCTTTTCTCCATAACTGTCCTTCTACTGGACCCAAATGACTCAATCCCTCTATAGGAGGCACCTTCAAAA
This sequence comes from Aquarana catesbeiana, assembly GCF_042186555.1. Taxonomy (NCBI): domain Eukaryota; kingdom Metazoa; phylum Chordata; class Amphibia; order Anura; family Ranidae; genus Aquarana; species Aquarana catesbeiana. Next base: position 215,197,280 of record NC_133333.1, on the reverse strand, counting down.
CTGTCCCAGCTGGACCCAAATACCTCCTCTATACCTCTGTTCTCCACAACTGTCCCCCTGGTGGACCCAAATCTCTCCATTGCTCTCACCTTCACTGTGCCTTTATTTAACAAAAATCCCTCCATCCCTCTTGTGTCCATAACTGTACTTATATTGGACCCAAATCCCTTTTCCTTCTTTCTTCCACAATTGTTCCTCAACCAAAATCCTCCTGTCCCTCTCACATCAACAACTTTACCTCTAGTGTACCAAACCCCTCCATCTCTCTCAGCTTCAAAACTGTCCCTCTATTGAACCCAAACCCCTGTTTCCCTCTCACCTTTACAACTATTCTTCTATTGAACCATAAATCCTATAGTCCCTCTTAGTGCAGCCAAATACCTCTGTCCCTTTCTCCTTCACAACTGTCACTCTACTAGACCCAAATCCCTCCACCCCTTTCACCGCCACAATTGTCCATCTATTGGACCCAAATTCCTAAGTCCCTCTCACATCCACAACTGTCTTTCAATTGAACCCACATTCCTCTATCTCTCTTTTTCCCACAATTGTCACTCAACCAAAATCTATCCAATTCATTCACCTTCACAGCTGTCCCTCTAGGGGACCCAAATCCCTCCGTCCCTCTTTCCTCCACAACTGTACCTTTCATGGACCCAAATTCAAAACTGCAAATCCAAAATTCAACTGGAGCTATGTACCATAACAAACAGTAATTTTCCCCACTTACTGCAGACAAATTGCTTGCTAATTTCGGCAGATACTCTAGCTTTCTGTAAAAGCAGAAACTTGTTTCTTATATCAATGTTCAGTCTGTATTTTTGCTATCTGAATTAATGAAAGCAGAACTGTAGGTGTTACAGGGATGTATCTTTTGCCTAAAAATGTTGGCTATAAGAGTCTATTTGACATTTTGGAAAGTTGGGTGGCAGAAAGTGGCCTGCTGGATAAAAAACTTGTAATATGCTGGCCTAGACATGCTATATCTGTGGCCACCCTACAGAAGATAGGTCAAGTACTTCATTCACACTTTAACCCCTTAGGCCCCTTTCACATGGACGTCATCTGATCAGTCACGTTTTTTCAAAGAAAAAAAGGATTTGGTTTACACCAGTTAAAAAAAAATTGTGTGGGGGTCCTCCTTCCTATCCATAGAGTCTGGTATAGATATTAAGGAGACTTCACAGCCATTTTTTTAAATGGAGTGGGGATAGACCCTCATCTGAGCATGTTGCCTGGTAGGCCAGGAACTGGAGGGACAACCATGCACCCCTTCTCCTGATCCAATACCAGGCCACATGCCATCAACATGGGGGGGGGCCCTGGCAAAGCACCTTGTCTCTATGTTGATAAGGACACGTACCTCTTCCCATAACCTGGCCCTGTGGTTGTGGGGGTCTGTGGGCAGGGGGCTTACCGGAGTCAGGAAACAATAAAAGGGTCCCTAGATCCCAGACCCCCCCCCCCCACGTGAATATGTAGTACCCCTAGTCCTTTATTTAAAAAAAAGAAAGAAAAGTCCCCCAATGTACATCCATTGTCAATCATGTTGTCCAACGCTGTAGGTCCACATCAATCACACTAAATGCCAACACTATGGTCTTGTCCATTTATGGCCAATGACGTCACCAGGTGGCCCTGAACCCTTGGCTTTTTTCAGAAGCGGGGAGAAGCAGATGAGCGGTTGGATGTAGGTGGGCTTTTGTTTGTGTCGGTTGGTAGCTGCAGTTCATGCATGGCGACTGATGTGTACCTACATCACGGGACGACATGACTGATGATGGATGTACACCGGGGGGGACTATGTACCCCATACTCATTCGCATCGGGGACCGGGATCTGGGGGCTCCCAGAAACTTGTTCCATTTAAAAAAAACAGACCTGAATGGACATGGATGTAAATGGATATTTATCTGTTTACATTCATTAGACCATAGAAATGCATTGCCATACTCTTTTTTCATCCGTCAACAGATGGATAAAAAACAGACAGACAGAGTGCCTTTGTGAAAGGGGCTCTAGCTGTTTCTATCCTAACTTTGGCTCTTACAAGGTGTGCGCAGAGGAACCAATAAAACTAATTATTCCCACGCTGAAAGCTGTCAAACCCTATATTAGCATTTATGAATTCTGGAACTATTCAGCAAGAACTAAGTAAACACACCTTATTAAGCAAGACATGAACATTCATCTTTGAAACTAATATGGGACAATTATAAAACAGTGGGATGGGATGGCAGCATGCCAAGAAGATAGATATTGGCTCAGCTATATGTATAAATAGGTGAATAGGGGTGGGGGTAAATATTCCCATCCAAGGATGGTAAATAAAGTATTTGTACATCTTTTTTAAAAAATAAATGTTATAAATTATTATCCATACTCCATCAAGGCACATGCAAAGTCCCACCCCACAACTTTCTAAATTTTATATGTATAAATATACATGTAATGGGACAAATGCCAATCACTGGAAACCACATGCCTAATTTATACATACAAAATTTCAATCTTAATGGCCTATAGTTCCTTTAAAATAGTCAGAAGTCTGCCAGTATAGAATGTCATCCAAAGTTTACTATCCGAACCCTTTGAATCTCAGGAATCGGCTTGTTCATTGAGTTACGGTATATTGTAGATTTATATTTGAATGGAATATTGTTGCCATGGTGTTTTAACAATATTTTAGGTAATAAAGATTTAGGTAAGGACACAGCTTAATGATTATTATTTATATCTACAATCTATTGAATATTGAACAGTGGCCTAAAAAAGTTAAGATGCGAGTAAAGTATAGAAATCAGTTTGGGCGCTACAAGTCTGTGACGGCAAATGACCCTCAGTTGGGAGGGGCTCCAGGGTAAGGATTGTGGGTTGAGCCGCAAAAGGATTTCAGGTCCACCCATATAGGAGCTGTATTAGCAGCATACAGGGCAGTCAACAGGGCAATCTGAGCTGCATGGCAATACTTAAGGAAGTTGGGAACCCCCAGGCCGCCTTGGCGTCTGTGGACATACATGGTGGACCATAGTATACGTGGCTTATGAGAGTGCCAGATAAAAGACATCACCTGATTCTGATATGACCATAAGGTAAATGATGGCACTAGGACAAGCAGAGTGCGGCAAAGGTAGAGATGTTTAGGCAAAATTGTCATTTTAACTAAATTAATTTTGCCAATCCAGGAGATGATGAGATGAGATCAGGTGGACAGTAGAGCCTTTAGATCGTGGAGGTAGATCTGTAATTGGCCGAGTACAAATCTAAATATTGGGAGGTCAGATGACTCCCCAAGTAATCCAAGTGGTTAGATGCCCAGGCGAAGTGGAAAGAACACTGCCACGTGTTGAGAATAGGGTAGAGTTGGGTAGAATAATGTTTAAGACCACAGATTTATTTTTGTTAATATGTAGGTTCGAAATGTGGGCAAATGACCGTAGGGTAGATAAGAGGTTAGGTAGGGATGTGACAGATTGGATTAGGATAAGTAATAAATCGCAAAAAGAAATTGTGGAAAGCTACTGGACTTTACATTGGGAGCCACTTGTACACCCAAATGAAAAAGAGAAAGTACTTAGTATAGTAAAATACTAAATTTATTATGACAACATTAAAAAAATTACTTTAAAATCATGGCATCAATTCAAAATAGAATAATACACATTGTATACATATGGTATTGTCTCATGTGGGTTGATCCTATGTATGTGCAAAAACTACCTGTAGGTATGCCCATGAATATGGTGAGCTTGAAACTTGAATTATGGTAGATCTTCCATATCAGGGCCCTACAGAGACTGAAAAGTACCAAGGGTTCACTACGCGTTTTGCTTATAGCTTACTCAGGGGATCCTATTGGTACCAGATTTTAAATGGAAAAGATGGGGTGCCTGTACTATGTCTGCAGTCTCTGACCATCTTGTATACTATGTTTGCAGTCTCTGACCATCTCCTGTAATATGTCCACATTCTTTGACCATCTCCTGTACTATGTCTGCAGTCTCTAACCATCTCTTGTAACATGTCTGCAGTCTCTGACCATCTCTTGTATTATGTCTGCAGTCTCTGACCATCTCTTGTATTATGTCTGCCGTCTCTGACCATCTCCTGTACTATGTTTGCAGTCTCTGACCATCTCATGTAGTATGTCTGCAGTCTCTGACCATCTCCTGTATTATATCTCCAGTCTCTGACCGTGTCCTGTAGTATGTCTGCAGTCTCTGACCATCTCCTGTACTATGTTTGCAGTCTCTGACCATCTTCTGTATTATGTCTGCAGTCTCTGACCATCTCATGTAGTATGTCTGCGGTCTCTGACCATCTCCTGTATTATATCTCCAGTCTCTGACCGTCTCCAGTAGTATGTCCGCAGTCTCTGACCATCTTCTGTATTATGTCTGCCGTCTCTGACCAATTCCTGTATTATGTCTGCAGTCTCTGACCATCTTCTGTATTATGTCTGCCATCTCTGACCATCTCCTGTAGTATGTCTGCATTCTCCGACCATCTCCTGTACCATGTTTGCAGTCTCTGACCATCTCCTGTACTATGTCTGCAGTCTCTGACCATCTCCTGTACTATGTCTGCAGTCTCTGACCATCTTCTGTATTATGTCTGCAGTCTCTGACCATCTCCTGTACTATATCTGGGGGCTCTTTCTAACAGACTCTCTAACAGAAGCCCTCTCTGTGTGCATCAGAGAGACTCCCCTCCAGGTCTCATTAGTGTACGCTCTTCCTGTACTTTCTTTATTGTTAAAAGATCATGGGAGATCCTAGGGTAACGAAGATTTCTTAGGGGAGCATCTCTGTGTTTGAGTCATTGCCATAGAAACATTTGTGAAGGGGAGGAATTGGCAAGATGACCACGCCCACGTGGGGGCGCCAAAAATATTTCTGCACCCAGACGTCTGTAACCCTAGGATCGGCCCTGTTAAAGTGGAGTTCCACCCAAAAGTGGAACTTCCACTCATCAGATTCCTCCCCCCCTCCGGTGACACAGTTGGCACCTTTCAGGGGGGGAGGGGGGTACAGATACCTGTATATTACAGGTATCTGTACCCACTTCCGGCATAGATAGCCGCAGAATCTGCGGTTATTTACGCCACTTCCTGCTCCCTCCCCGCTGCCTGCTGGGAAACACACGGGTCCCAGAGGCAGCAGGGACCATCCGTATTGCGCTGCGCGACTCGCGCATGCGCAGTAGGGAACCGGGAAGTGAAGCCGCACGGCTTCACTTCCTGATTCCCTTACCGAAGATGGAGGCGGCAGCACCCGAGGACGGAGAGACGCTTCGGCCTCGGGTGCCGACATCGCGGGCGCCCTGGACAGGTAAGTGTCCATGTTTTAAAAGTCAGCAGCTGCAGTATTTGTAGCTGCTGACTTTTAAAAAATTTTTTTTTCGGCGGCGCTCCGCTTTAATGAGACACTTCCAACATCAACATCCGTAAGTCAAAAACAAGCAAGTGGAAAGTAAAAGAACACAGCAAACCCTTTATGAAAAACGAACTATATACAAATGGGGGAGAACACACATAAGCCAGACAGGACAGGGACAGGAGATAAGGAGAACAGGAAGCTCAAGCCAGATACTGAGAGCAGAAAGTAGGTCACAGGGGACAGGGGACAGGTCTCCATACCAGGATTCAAGGGACAGGAACGAATCAGGCTCAGGCAGGGACATGGCTTGCAGGAAAATACTGAAGCCCTGAGCCTCAGTGAAGAGCAGGCTTATATACTCCCAGCAGACCATATCAGATGCAGCCTGATTACCTTTATGTACATCTGCTGGGAGACACCCGCTGGTGGCCACCAGAACGACACCCTTTGGTGCTAAAAACAACAGTGCCATCAGCAGGTGACCCAAGCAATGACACAGGTCCGGACAGACACCACAAACTCCAAATTCACTCCCTGGTTATCTCTCGCCTCAACTACTACAACTCCCTTCTCATTGGCTTACCTTTACATAGGATATCCCCCCTTCAGTCCATCATGAATGCTGCTGCCAGGCTCCTCTACCTTACCAACCGTTAAGTGTCTGCCACCCCTCTTTGCCAATCCCTCCATTGGCTGCCACTCACCCAAAAAAATCAATTCAATAATAAGGGGAGCGACTACAAGCACTAAATTTTGCGAGGGGACATGATAGTGATTTACAAATACCTCAATGGTGATCCCAGCATTGGAAAAAAGCTATTCAGTCTCAGGGGGTATAGGAGGACACATGGCCGCACAATTAGATTGGAGGAGAAGCGGTTTAACCTTAAGCTGCGCAGGAGGTTTTTCACTGTCAGGCGGTAAGAATGTGGAACTCTCTTCCACAATTGGTGGTGTCAGCAGGGAGTATGGATATTTTTAAAAGACTCTTGGAAATGCATCCTAAAGAACACAATATACAGGGATATGGGAAATGATTATAGACACTGACACAGGTTGAACTGGATGGTCTATTGTCTTTGGAATTCCTTACCGCAATGTGTCTATCTCCTACTTTGTCCACTTTTAAACGTTTCTGCAGAGAAGCCTATCCTGCCTCCACCTAACAACTGTAAATTTATTTGCTCCATCAGCTCATCCCCCACAGTTATTAAATTTTGTTACCTTTTGTGTCACTTGACACTCCCCTTTTAGATTGTAAGCTCTAACAAGCAGGGCCTTCTGATTCCTCCTGCATTGAATTGTATTGTAACTGTACTGTCTGCCCTCACGTGGCAAAGGGCAGCGCAAACTGCTGGCGCTGTATAAATCCTGCACCAGGGGCGGATCCAGAGTCAAGTCTCGGGAGGGGCACTGCCAGAAAATACATTTTTTTTGCGGGCAATTTATTGGGGGAAATGGCTGGTGTTGGCGCTTCAATCATCACGGCACCATGGTTATTATGGTGTCAGGATGATTGAAGCGCATTATTTCCATTCTTACATTGTAATATACAATGAAATAGTTCAACTCACCATAACGCAGAATCGGTGGGAGTCACTTTCCACGTCGCCTGCCACCAAATGTGGATTGTCACTACACCTGCTACACGTTGCGGATTGTCACTTGCCACGTCACCTGCCACATGCTGCGAATTGTCACTTGCCATGTCACTTGCCACCAAATGCGGATTGTCACTTGCCACGTCACCTGTCACCAGATGTGGATTGCCACTTGCCACGTCACCTGCCACACGTGAATTGTCACTTGCCACGTCACTTGCCACATGTTGTGAATTGTCACTTGCCACGTCACCTGCCACACGTTGTGAATTGTCACTTGCCACGTCACCTGCCACACATTGCGAATTGTCACTTGACACGTCGCCTGTCACTAGATGCGGATTGTCACCTGCCGTGTCACTTTCCTGCTAAGGTGGTCTCTTGTTATGTCCCAGAGTCAGGCAGCAGAGAGATGATGTAATCTCTCTGCTGCCCACAGCTGCCTTCACAGTGAGGGCGGAACTGCAGGGATGCAGGACAGGCACAGGGTGGTGAGAGATGTCATCTCTCTGCTCCCCTGCCCGCCGGCTCCCTGATTGGCCAGCAGCCTGCTCAGTCACACACAGAGCTGCCCAGCTACTCCCCTCTCTCACCTGCCCACTCACCGACCGAGCCCCCCCAAACTGTCACCCGTGGTGCCGCCCACACTGTCACCTGGGGAGCCGCCCGCACTGTCATCCTCGGAGCGGCCCGCACTGTCATCCTCAGAGCCGCCCGCACTGTCATCCTCAGAGCTACCCGCACTGTCATCCTGAGAGCCACCCGCACTGTCATCCTCAGAGCCGCCCACACTGTCATCCCCAGAGCCGCCCGCACTGTCACCCTCATTCTCGGAGGGGGCAATTGCCCTGTTGCCCCCCCCTGGATCCGCCCCTGTCCTGCACAATAATAATAGTTAAAGTGGTTGTAAACCCTTTACAACCACTTTTCACTACAGTTAAGCCTATAATAAGGCTTACCTGTAGCTACCATGGATATCTCCTAATCCTGCACAGTTTAGGAGATATCCCCTGTATCAGCGTGTGCCGATGTCATTGGCACATGCGCACTGAAGCAACGGCTCTTTCGTGCAGTTACTTCAGCTGACATGCCGTTACCGGCGGCTCCCGTGCGCATGTGCGGGAGTGACATTATCGCCGCTCCCCCAATCACAGCGCCGGAGCCGGTGATGTTGCCAGGCAGAGCAGTGCACCGGGACTGCTGAGGGGGCTTCGATCTAAGGTGAGTATTTCATAATGAGCTAGTATGCTATGCATACTAGCTCATTATGCCTTTGTCTTGCAGATTTTTTTTTTGTGGGTTTACAACCACTTTAAGATCGGGGGAAGAGCGTACTAATGCATCAAGGGAGCAAACTGTGGTTATTTTTTCTTAATTTTCCACATGTGCCTTACTGTTAGAGCCACAGAGACCCTATACATGCTTTCTATATTAGAGAAAGAGTTTTTCTACAATCACACTGCCCTTTTGTTATGCATCAGTGGCGGCCCATCCATAGGGGGTGCACGGGCACCGCCCCCCCCACCCAGCAGTCACAAAATAAAAAATAACAATTGTAAAAAGGCCCCTTTAAAAAAAAAATAGAAAAAAATGTTGTTCTTTAAGTGCACTGTGTTTGGGTGCCGGACACAGTACACTATGGGAAGCGCCACGTCAATGCAATCACGAGATTGCAGACGAGGAGCTTCATTTGCAGGCTTTTGACCTGCTTTGTGGCGCATTCCAAACACAGCTTCCGCCCCTAGTATTACTACGGGTGGGAGCTTTGTTCTTCTAGTTAACTGGTCACTTCTGGTTTCCATATGCTAGTGGTGAACCGGAAGTGACACAGGCAGCTCCGTGGAACGCAAGGCCCGAGCGGAGCTGCCTGTAAGGTAAGTATGAAACTCATTGAGGCTGCATTTGATGGGCACAGTGAGGCTGCATTTGATGGGGCACAGTGAGGCTACATTTGATGGGGCACAGTGAGGCTGCATTTGATGGGGCACAGTGGCTGCATATGATGGGCACAATGGCTGCATTCGATGCTGCACAGTGGCTGCATTTGACGGGGGAAACAGTGGCTGAATAAGATAGGCACAGTGGCTGCATATGATGGGCACAGTGGCTGCATATGATGGGCACAGTGGCTGCATATGATGAGCACAGTGGCTGCATTCAATGCTGCACAGTGGCTGCATTCGATGGGGCACAGTGGCTGCATAAGATGGGCACAGTGGCTGCATAAGATGGGCACAGTAGCTGTATTTGATGGGACACAGTGAGGCTGCATTTGATGGGGCACAGTGAGGCTGCATTTGATGGGGCACAGTGAGGCTGCATTTGATGGGCACAGCGGTTGCATTTGATGGGCACAGAGGCTGCATATGATGGGCACAGTGGCTGCATTTAATGGGGCACAGTGGCTGCATATGATGGGCACAGTGGCTGCATATGATGGGCACAGTGGCTGCATTAAATGCTGCACAGTGGCTGCATTTGATGGGGCACAGTGGCTGCATAAGATGGGCACAGTGGCTGCATAAGATGGGCACAGTGGCTGCAAAAGATGGGCACAGTAGCTGTATTTGATGGGGCGCAGTGGCAGCATTTGATATGGCACAGTGGCTGCGTTTGATTGGCACTGTGGCTGTGTTTGATGGGCACAGTGACTGCGTTTGATGGCATAGTGGCTGGGTTTTTTTTCAGTTTGTTTCCACCCCCCAAAAAAAATTTGGAGCACCAGCCGCCACTGTTATGCATCCAGGTTGGATTGCTCCAACCAATTAGAGTTGTTTAGTGTATAGGTTAAGTCAAAAGTTTTTTTTTTTGTAGTTTTAGTGAGAGTAGAAAAAGTGTTAAACCCCTGCCAGGATTTTCTTGCTCAAGTCCAAGGAGAGCACCAGACAAAAGGGTCTAGATGTCCAAAGGTATTTAATATTGGTATAAATTCATAATGAGAAACAGCCAATGCATTTCAGGGGCTCTAAGGTCTCCCACTTCCTTATATAAAATATATATAAAAATAATTTTTAATATATACATTCCTATATTTGTTCAAAGTTATATAAAAAAATAATTGTAAACATATAAATTCATATATTTGTTCAATTGAAATAATTAATAATGGTTGTAAATAAATTGCGATATTGGTTCAATTATTAGAAATGGATATAAAAATAGTAACTAAATGTATTGTAAATAAAAAGAGAGTTCTAACATTGCTTAAATATAACTAATAATGTTATAGAGACTTTTGGGCTGCATAACGGAAGCAATTTATTTGAAATGAAGCAATATAGGAGCTTAAGTGTTTGCATTTCCATTTTTATATCAGCTTTATAGCTGACAAAGTGGGATAGCTCAGTTCCCAAAATGTGTTTCGGGTTATGAATTAAAGTGATACTAAATACATGCTGTTAAATTTACATTGTCCCTTCTATTTCTGTATATAGACGATGGCACTGTCATTATTTTAATTAAAAAAACATATACAGTATCTCACAAAAGTGAGTACACCCCTCACATTTTTGTATATATTTTGATATATCTTTTTATGTGACAACACTGAAGAAATGACACTTTGCTACAATGTAAAGTAGTGAGCGTACAGCTTTTATAACAGTGTAAATTTGCTGTCCCCTCAAAATAACTCAACACACAGCCTATAATGTCTAAACCGCTGGCAACAAAAGTGAGTACAGCACTAAGTGAAAATGTCCAAATTGGGCCCAATTAGGCATTTTCCCTCCCCAGTGTCATGTGAGTCGTTAGTGTTACAAGGTCTCAGGTGTGAGTGGGGAGCAGGTGTGTTAAATTTGGTGTTATCGCTCTCACTCTCTCAATACTGGTCACTGGAAGTTCAACATGGCACCTCATGACAAAGAACTCTCTGAGGATCTGAAAAAAATAATTGTTGCTCCACATAAAGATGGCCTAGGCTATAAGAAGATTTCCATGATCCTGAAATTAAGCTGCAGCACGGTGGCCAAGACCATACAGCAGTTTAACAGGACAGGTTCCACATAGAACAGGCCTCATCATGGTCGACCAAAGAAGTTGAGTGCATGTGCTCAGCGTCATATCCAGAGGTTGTCTTTGGAAAATAGACGTATGAGTGCTGCCAGCATTGCTGCAGAGGTTGACCATGCACCGCACACTGCATCAAATTGGCCTGCATGGCTGTCTTCCCAGAAGGAAGCCTCTTCTAAAGATGATGCACAAGAAAGCCCGCAAACAGTTTGCTGAAGACAAGCAGACTAAGGACATGGATTACTGGAACCATGTCCTGTGGTCTGATGAGACCAAGATAAACTTATTTGGTTCAGATGGTGTCAAGCGTGTGTGGCGTCAACCAGGAAAGGCGTGCAAAGACAATTGTGTCTTGCCTACAATCATGCATGGTGGTGGGAGTGTCATGGTCTGGGGCTTCATAAGTTCTGCCGGCACTGGGGAACAACAGTTCACTGAGGGAACCATGAATGCCAACATGTACTGTGACAGCAGAGGATTCGTGCTGTCTTAAACTCCAACCAGAGGACCCCTCATAGATGTGTCGATCTATCCAATTGACGAAAAGGCCCTAGCTGGGTGTTAGCCACAGGTATAATCTGTCTGTGCAGCTGGTAAGCGCACACTTGTTATTGAGGTGGGTTTGTCAAGTTAAGTCACATTGATTTCTGGATTTGATCACAAGTTGATTGACATTTTTTTTTTTTTTGGTACTCATCTACACTGTCACTGAACACCTACAGAGTTTATTATTATCTATTTGTGTGACCTATTATAAATTTCATTCACTGAACATTTATTTATCACATTTTGGAATTTAGAGCGCAACTATTTTTGTTTTTTATACTGAAGCAGAGCATGATCCCCTCCCTTCGGAGACTGGGCCCAACATAACGACCCCAAAAACACCTCCAAGATGACCACTGCCTTGCTAAAGAAGTTGAGGGTAAAGGTGATGGACTGGCCAAGCATGTCTCCAGACCTAAACCCTATTGAACATCTGTGGGGCATCCTCAAACAGAAGGTGGAGGAGCGCAAGGTCTCTAACATCCACCAGCTCCGTGATGTCATCATGGAGGAATGGAAGAGGACTCCAGTGGCAACCTGTGAAGCTCTGGTGAACTCCATGCCCAAGAGAGTTAAGGTAGTGCTGGAAAATAATGGTGGCCACACAAAATATTGACACTTTGGGCCCAATTTGGGCATTTTCACTTAGGGGTGTACTCACTTTTGTTGCCAGCGGTTTAGACATTAATGGCTGTGTGTTGAGTTATATTGAGGGGACAGCAAATTTACACTTTTATAAAAGCTGTACACTCACTACTTTACATTGTAGCAAAGTGTCATTTCTTCAGTGTTGTCACAGGAAAAGATATAATACAATATTTACAAAAATATGAGGGGTGTAAGTACCTTTTTCCTTATCAATATACAGTTGTCACATGTCTTAGCTCTTTCCTAGCCTGCCTGCAGAGAAACATAAGCAGGAGGAGCTTATAGTCCTCTGCTGCTGGTCACATGTTCAAAATAAAAAAAACAGCCTTTGGGATACAGAGTAAAAATAAATTAATAATAAAAAAAGGTTTTAAACTATTATACAAAATATATTTGAAGTCAAATATTATTTTTGGCAATAACATGGTGTGGGTGGATTTCTGCCAGTCACAGTCTGTGTCACGCCCCTCCAGCCTGTGTCTTCGAATAACAGGGAGGTGAAGCCTCCATCAATCAAGATGTAATATCCCTCCCCCATTGTGTTAAGCTGTTAGTGTGCATGGAGGAGAGAAAGGAGTGGGCTGTGTATACGTCCATATGTGTGACTAGGGAGGAAATGCTCAGCATAGAAACTCACTGAATGTGCAGTGGATGCCAACACTGCTTTGCCAAATCCGAAACTGCATTGGGGACATGGACAAAAGGTGGAGATAGGGAACAGCAGAATCAACCAGGTTTTTTTCAGAATACAGAAAATGAATCCTTGAGTGAGTATGAATAGCATGTACAGTACTACAGCATACATTAATAGTTTTTTATGATGTCGGTTTAGTGACACTTTAATGCCACTTTTAAAAGACTTTGGACTTCCCAACCCTTTGGCACTTTCATTAGACTTTGAACTCATGGAACTTTTTGTTCCTTGTTTTGGTCTGATTGATCTACTGATAATTTGAATCCAGTACCTCATTTTTACTTATTTATGATGTTATCCCCACTGGGTTCATTTATCCTCTCTTTTTGTCCTGGTACCATCTTCTCTGGTACAGAGAGTGATAAAAAAAATCCAAGATTAAAGTTGTGCTAGGAACAGGAGGTGGGGGGGGAATCTTTCAATGGCCATACCTGTTCCACCGACAACTAAGAGGGGGTTTCCCCTCACTTTGGACAGAGTTTCCCGTACGTCCTGTCTTTGGAACAGGAAATATAGTCCCAACCTGGCAGGTATTCTTAACCAAAGATAGACCTTGTCAAAGCTGAACTCCAGATGTAGAAGGAAAACATTTATGCAGCTCTTAAAAGATCAAAGCAGTGTAAATATCTGAATCTGTCCTGGTATAAAGGATGTTGCGGTCAATGTACAGCAGAGCTCAGATTGGGGAGTGAGAAGCAGCATAAAGAACCAATCAGTTAATGTGCTGACAAGAATCATGCTGATAGCAGGAGAGAGCAGGGCAACAAAGAGTGTGCTGCTTCTCCTTTCACACTCTTTTTTCACAGGCTGGAGTGGGTCCAGGGTAACCTGGGCTCAGATGAAGTGGATTGAATGATGCTGGCCATCAGAAATGTACTGCAGGAAAAATTTCTGGTTTCGAAGGTCAGTTTTGAAGCAAATACAGGTTTTGTTATTTTATCTTTTAATTGGCTATGCATTTTTATTTTGATATCTTTGGCTAGAGTTCTGATTTAATGAACTTCTTTTTGCTGCTCTTGCCCTAGAACGCAGAGACTAGAAATCAGAGCAGATGGCGCTGAACTTGTTTAACAGTGCGGGCAATAACTGGCGCATTTTGTGTCGAGAGAGATTCATTGAAGCGCCTCTAATGAATCCACCCCCGGGGTGCTGAAACCTGAACCATTTTTTTATTTGGAACTAATTTGAGAATGGCGGGATTCATACATAATAATTCTCAATATACATATTTATATAGTCGCTCAGCAGGTTTATTTGCAGGCGTTGCCGAGAGTCAGAATTTGCTTTGTTGTTATTGCACTTTTTATTAGAAATGGATTTTTCTGCACAGCTCGGCAGGTGCGTTGTATCCACGTTCCCCATTACAGAGCTTCGGGGCCAACACATGGAAGACCGAGTCAACTAAAGAGACATTTATTTTAAATCTGATCATGCAATAACCCAATTGTAACAATCATACCACATCTGCTGATAAGTCGACCAACAGTACTGTAGATACCCAACATTAAAGCGGGGGTCCACCCACACTGCCAAAAAAAAAAAAATATTAAAAGTCAGCAGCTACAAATACTGCAGCTGCTGACTTTTAATACATGGCCACTTACCTGTCCCAGGGTCCAGCGATGTCGGCAGGTGACGCCGAGAACCCGCTCGGTTCTCGGCAGGTGCCGCCGCCATCCTATGTGAGGGAATCAGGAAGTGAAGCGTTGCGGCTTCACTTCCCGGTTCCCTACTGCGCATGCGCGAGTCGCGCTGCTCGTCCCAAGTGGTCCCCGCTCTCTTCTGGGAGCTGTGTGTTTCCCAGGAGACAGCGCGGTGGGGACGGGAAGAGGCATAGACTCCCATGGGAGTCTATGCCGGAAGTGGGTGCAAATACCTGTCTTAGACAGGTATCTGCACCCCCCTCCCCCCTGAAAGGTGCCAAATGTGACACCGGAGGGGGGGAGGGTTCCGAAAAGCGGAAGTTCCATTTTTGTGGAACTCTGCTTTAAGGTGGGCTAACAGGTAAAAGCACGACTGAAATACATAGATGTAAAATTTTATACATGGAAAAAAAAATGTAATTCTGTTCAGCCAGTCTTGAAATTCACACATTCCTGCCACAAGATATTGCCAGAAGATTGAAAAAGAGTTAAACCATTATTTAGAGATTACAGCTCTGCAACAGTGGCGTCTCCAGCTTTCATATTTAGGGGGGGCACATGGGGGGACAGGGACAAAAGTAGGGGGTCCAAAGCAGTGGGAGAACTATCAGGGTTGCAAAGGTTGTCTTGCCACCAGCCCCTGGTGTTCTGCCACTGTGGGGTTCCCCAGCCTCCTCTTGCTGTCCTGCCCCTGCTATTGACAGCGCTGGTCTGGCATCTCTTGGAATTTACAGGCTGGTTCTCCTGTCCTAAGGACGGGAGAAATCAGTCTGTTTTTTCAGTAACTGAGAGTCCTGCTGGAATCCTTCCTGCAACTCGCTCTTCTCCCTGCTAATGAGGATGCAGGGGAAGGAGAAGATCAGGCACAAACAAATGGCAACCAACCCATCTTTTAACTGGCCTTTGCCAATTAAAGCAAAAAAGGGCGATGCATGTCAAAAAACAAAAATAAATTCCCAGCTCACTTACCAACCAGCCTGCAACAAACCAAATTGTTCCATCTTACAGTTCACTTTAAAGCCAAGGGGTTTAGTTTGCACACATTTGCAAATACAGTGGGGACGGAAAGTATTCAGACCCCCTTAACCACTTCCCGACCGGCGCACGCCGATGTACGTCGGCAGAATGGCACGGCTGGGCAAACGGGCGTACCTGTATGTCCCATTTGAATTTCCCGCCGTGCCATTGTATGCGTGCCGCCGGCCGGGAGCTCCGTGAGTCGGGTTGCGGGTCCCATGGACTCGATCGCCGTGGGGATACCCGCGATCGCCTCACGGAGAGGACAAACGGGGAGATGCTAACATAAACAAGCATCTCCCCATTCTGCCTAGTGACAGTGTCACTGATCTCTGCTCCCTGTGATCGGGAGCAGAGATCAGTGACGTGTCACAGCTAGCCCATCCCCCCTACAGTTAGAAAACACTCCCTAGTACTGACTTAACCCCTCCCTGCCCCCTAGTGGTTAACCCCTTCACTGCCAGTGTCATTTACACAGGAATCAGTGCATTTTTATAGCACTGATTGCTGTATAAATGACAATGGTCCCAAAAGTGTGTCAAAAATGTCCGATGTGTCCGCCATAATGTCGCAGTCACAATAAAAATCGCTAATCTCCGCCATTACTAGTAAAAAAAAAAATTATTAATAAAAATGCTATAAAACTATCCCCTATTTTGTAAACGCTATAACTTTTGCGCAAACCAATCAATAATCAATTGCGATTTTTTTTTACCAAAAATATGTAGAAGAATACGTATCGGCCTAAACTGAGAAAAAAATGTTTTTTTAATTATTTTTTAGGGATATTTATTATAGCAAAAAGTAAAAAACAATGCGTTTTTTTCAAAATTGTCGCTATTTTTTTTTGTTTATAGCGCAAAAAATAAAAACTGCAGAGGTGATCAAATACCACCAAAAGAAAGCTCTATTTGTGGGGAAAAAAATACGTCAATTTTGTTTGGGAGCCGCGCAATTGTCAGTTAAAGCGACGCAGTGCCGAATCGCAAAAAGTGCTCTGGTCAGGAAGGGGGTAAATTCTTCCGGGGCTGAAGTGGTTACATTTTTCACTCTTTGTTATATTGCAGCCATTTGCTAAAGTTCATTTTTTTTTCTCATTAATGTACACACAGCACCCCATATTGACAGAAAAACATAGAATTGTTGACATTTTTTCAGATTTATTAAAAAAGAAAAACTGAAATATCACATGGTCCTAAGTATTCAGACCCTTTGCTCAGTATTAAGTAGAAGCATCCTTTTGATCTAATACAGCTATGAGTCTTTTTGGGAAAAATGCAACAAGTTTTTCACACCTGGATTTGGGGATCCTGTGCCATTCCTCCTTGCAGATCCTCTTCAGTTCTGTCAGGTTGGATGGTAAACGTTGGCGGACAGCCATTTTTAGGTCTCTCCAGAGATGCTCAATTGGGTTTAAGTCAGGGCTCTGGCTGGGCCATTCAAGAACAGTCACTGAGTTGTTGTGAAGCCACTCCTTTGTTATTTTAGCTGTGTGCTTAGGGTCATTGTCTTGTTGGAAGGTAAACCTTCGGCCCAGTCTGAGGTCCTGAGCACTCTGGAGAAGGTTTTTGACCAGGATATCCCTGTATTTAGCCGCATTCATCTTTCCCTCGATTGCAACCAGTCGTCCTGTCCCTGCAGCTGAAAAACACCCCCACAGCATGCTGCTGCCACCACCATGCTTCACTGTTGGGACTGTATTGGACAGGTGATGAGCAGTGCCTGGTTTTCTTCACACATACCGCTTAGAATTAAGGCCAGAAATTTCTATCTTGGTCTCATCAGACCAGAGAATCTTATTTCTTACCATCTTGGAGTCCTTCAGGTGTTTTTTTAGCAAACTCCATGCAGGCTTTCATGTGTCTTGCACTGAGGAGAGGCTTCTGTCGGGCCACTCTGCCATAAAGACCCGACTGGTGGAGGGCTACAGTGATGGGTGACTTTCTACAACTTTCTCCCATCTCTCCTGCGTCTCTGGAGCTCAGCCACAGTGATCTTTGGGTTCTTCTTTACCTCACTCACTTCTCCTCCGATAGCTCAGTTTGGCCGGACGGCCAGCTCTAGGAAGGGTTCTGGTCGTCCCAAACGTCTTCCATTTAAGGATTATGGAGGCCACTGTGCTCTTAGGAACATTAAGTGCAGCAGAAATTTTTTGTAACCTTGGCCAGATCTGTGCCTTGCCACAATTCTGTCTCTGAGCTCTTCATGCAGTTCCTTTGAC